>NC_135547.1:67381861-67997111 GCF_045843805.1 Urocitellus parryii
ATGCTAGCACTGAGTCTTTTAAAATATGACTTTGAAACCTCTTTGGATGATGTCCTTTAATTTATAGTATCTCAATCAGTCATTAATATAGTCTACTACCTCTCACCTGGAACATATAAGAGTGTCTCCTAACTGGTTTCACAATGCATTTACTGTCAGAATAATATTCATAAATAGATTGGTAGGTGTGAAGCCATTGCAGGTAAGGTAAGGATATAATTATTCCCAGCAGCATTGGGGGCAGGTGGAACTACTATGGTGGTTTGTAGAATTTCTTGCCCCAATCCACAGAATAAGGACAGTGATCTGACTATAAATACTGAATAACCTATGACAAGTGTGCTATTTCCATTGTTACAGATTGCTCTATAAGGACAAAGCTATATCTGCTTTACTCAGCATTATATTCCCATGCTGACCACAGTAAAATGCACATAGTACATCCTCAGTAAAAATTGATGTTAATAAATTAATTAATGAGTGAAATGGTATTACAGATGCCCCTAATAACTTTAGCTTTGTGTGACCAAAGCTGTGGTAATTTCTGAAGATTATTCAAACACGATTGATATTGTTGCTTGGCATTTGATAGCATGCCATGTTCCATTCAGCCCCAGTTGTGATAATTTAGTCATCATCTGCTATGCAAGAACAGGAAAGTCATTTATAAACTTGCATAGTGTGCATTCAGACATTATTAACAATGTGAGCTGGAATTGGCATGGCAGCCAGATCTCCACAGTTTCCAAGACAAAAAAGTGATAGAAATTGATTCTAAGAAACAAGAAGTTGTTGCTGAGAAGGACATAATAAAAGAAAAAGCTTAGTCAATAAGAACCATTTTTTTTCAGTAGACATATGTTCACTACTACTTCAATCCAATGAGCAGGTGGCAGATTATGTTTTGAAATTCAAAAGGAAAAAGAGGAGCTGGGGTTGTGCTCAGTGGTAGAGTGCTTGCCACCTCACATGTGTGGCACTGGGTTGGATCCTTAGCATCACATAAAAATAAATAAATATATTTTAAACAAAGGAAAAAGAAACATGTAGGAAAAATATTGCCATTCCTGAAATGGATATTAACAATGGGTGTTGTTGTTACTCTATGATCCCAACATAGGTTTACCATGTACATATGGAGAGGGAAATAGTGGTACCTGCCAACTTTGCTGAGGCTGGCTTTGAACTCGCAATCCTCCTGCCTCAGCCTCCTGTGACACTGGGATTACAAGCCTGTGCCACTATGCCCAACTCACAAGACTATGTCTTAATCATATATGTCTAATAGCAGCAAAGATCTTTCAGAGAGGTAGGGTTGGCATTCCCGTTCAAATGGCTAAATCCTTCAAAATTCACAATAGAAGTTAGATATTGATGTATGTGACTAGAAGTTCGACCTTTTTTCAAGAATACCAAAATCCAGACACTATGGGATCTAAGTCTAGAAGCTAAAGGATGTTTGAAGCATAAAAATAAAATAGATAATTCCCATAAGCTTGAAAAATAAGTATGTCACAGACCAAAATAAGAATTCTAGGATAACCAACCAGTTCACTCTCCCATACTTTTCTGAATAATTTAAAAGGTATTTCCTTCTGTGTTATCACACATGATCTTCACAGCAGCAGAATGCAGCAGAGGAAAGGGCAGCCTCAGGAGATTAGGAGAATTATTCAATGTTACATACCCAGCAACTGATCATTTATTGTCTTGGTTGTGAACAATGTGTGGATCTATTCTACTGAAAAAAAAAAAAAAACATGGAAGTCATCTGTTTCTCCTATGTGACGCCATTGGAGGGAAGATAAACTAGATCATATGTTACTATCTTAACCAGGACCTTTCACTTAGTATATAATGTGTAGGAGCAACCATTTATCTATCCTTGTGGTAAGGATCACAGAGCCAGATGGGTACAGATTCCAGTTGTCGTAAAGGTGATGGCAAACAGAAGGTAACTGTAAAGAGAAACATCCCAGGAAGTTGAGATTCCCTTTGCCTACACTGAAAGTTGCCTGAACAAATGTTAAATTATAATAGACAGAATTGAGCAAGAATAAGTGAAAGAATGTAAGATGCCAAAGTTGCTAAGCAAACTCAAACTTCCTGTTTTATAAGGTTCTGGCCCTATGTAAGACACAGGCTCCTCACTGTTTCCCTCCATCCACCTTCCCATCTGTGGCCTATCTGAAGGCTGTCTTCACAAAGCTCCCACAGTGGAGACAGGAGAGGGCTTCAGAGTCAAGGAAACCTCAGTGGGAAAAACTCCAAGTTGAAATTTCTTGGACTGAGGATTAGTGACTCTTAGTATATTCAAGTGCTTTTAGTTAATTAGAAGGGTAGATGGGGAATTCTCTAACAAAAGCTGTGTTTTATTATGTTTTGTTGGGGTTTATGTTTTGTAATGCCATTCCCTTCACAAAGCAGTCCCTCTTCTGTTTTCTGCAGCAGGATTATTTATAAAGCCTGTACGACTAACTCCCAATCACCACCATCTGCAGACTGAATTTCACCTGGTGAAATTCTCTATTAATGTCACCAATCTGGGAGAACTGACTATAAAGAAGTAGCTTGATTACACTAAGCAATCCTGTAAGTATTCCAATAATAATTTCTAACTTGTCCCCTCTGAGATTATTGGTCCCTTCCCCATTAGCAGATGGCTAAATTTTGTATTCCCCACCTCCCTAAACACATAGGTACACACACATTTCTGCTTTTTTCCCTGAAGGTTTCACAGCTGGTGGCTGAAGAGAAACAAGCTCTGGGCTGAGAATTTACTCTGGTTTCCCTTACTTGGGAGAGTGAAAAGGTCTGGATTATTTCACGGATTCATTATGAGCTTTCTACCCTGCACTGTATCTCAATCATGTTCTTTCCACAAAATGGGGAGATGGGGGGCAGGAGCCCCATTTTTCTGATTTAGGTAGGGAAATTAAAATTACAAAAAAAAATGCATGAAAGACAAAAATATTGTTGAAAATTAACTAAGTAACTATACGCTGGCTTCTAGGTGTTCTTGAAATGGAAGGCATTATTATAAAGGTGCAGAACAGTCGTGGAACTGTGTGCTCTTGGGCTTGTGTGGTTGCGGAGCTGTGGAAGCTTGGGTTGGTGCCAAGTTAAAATCCTGAGCTCCGCAGGGGGCCAGGCCCAAGTTTAGGAAAACAGAGTCAGAATCAGGGGCTATTGTGGTCTGGACTGAAGCAGAAAGACACCACACTGCAGGCTTCCTTCCTGTCTTGCTCTTATCTAACAGTGCAGAGGTTGGGTGGGTGCATGCCTGGGGTGCAGGTGAGGCACGTCTAGCTGGAGCCAGCCCTAGGCTCCACTTCCCCTTCTTTTCCCCAGTGTTAACTCCCCACCCGCTACCCCCTCCTCTCCAGCTCCTGGGCCCCCTCCCGCTCCTCCCTCAGCACCTCCCTGTGCCCGCCCACGGTCTCCCACCCAGCTTTGGACTGCGTCATAAGTATCCTCAGACCTGGACTTGCAGCAGCTTAGGCAGACTGGGGAGAAACTAGGTGCTGCTTAGGCAAGCGCGATCTTCTCCTCTTCCAACCTGCAGCCCAGGACGCTGATTCGAGCCGCGCCTTACCGCGCAGCCCGAAGATTCACCATGGTGAAAATCGCCTTCAACACCCCCACAGCGGTGCAAAAGGAGGAGGCACGGCAAGACGTGGAGGCCCTTGTGAGCCGCACTGTCCGAGCTCAGATCCTGACCGGCAAGGTAGCTGTACCCACTCTGCCCCTGAATGCCTGCTGAGGTCTGGAATGGGGGGACGGGCGGTGAAGGGGAAACGTGGAAAGTGGGCAGGTGGCAGAGAACAAAATGCAGGCTGTCCCACAGCCCCTGTATCCTGGGGGAGGCCCTTCTGCAGGATCCGTCGAGTTTGCGGGGTCACCCCGGTCTGTCTAACCGCGCCACCTTCTGCCTGCAGCAACCCATTGCGCTTTGATTCCCCGCAAGTTGCGCCATGTTTCCTCAGGTCCAGCCCACGCCGCCCTATCCTAGAGGAAGTATGGAGAGAGTTTGAAAAAATCCTCTGGGACTTGATGCCATCTTCTCTTGGGGAACGGGTCGGGGGTTGGGTATCACGGAGAGGCACGGCACCCTGTCATCAGCTCCAAGGACTCATAGCCTCCACAGAAGCAGAGAAGACACGCAGGGTGGTGATCACTGGTCAAGAGACTTAACTCTTTTTTCTTTCTTTTTGGCGTGGGTGAAATTACTGAATCCAAGTCTTTCTAAATTCTGTTTGTGGAGGTAGGATGATGGCAAAAGGCAGCTTGAACTGTGAGCTGTGAGTTTGGGCAAAAGTGCACCTACACAGGAGCTCCCATTTATTTTCAGTTTTTCCCTGGTCACAAGCGGCGTTAAGCATTGGGTAAAGGAGCTGTCAAAACTTAGGTTGGTCTTAATCGGAGTTTTGAGTGTTCACTGTGCCCTCTTACTGTAAGAATCTTACATGTTTTTGAAGTGATGTTTCGGTAAGAAAACACTCTTCTATAAAAATAAAATTTAGAATACTTTTTAAATACCTTTTCCTGTTAGTTTTTTTTTTTAACTATATCCCACTTCCCTCATAGAAATCTGAAGCAGGTCCAATGTTGTAATTTAAAATCTTAACTTTGCCAGAAACTCGAAAATCCACCCCCCACCGGAAAAAAAAGGCTAGACTTTATTCATTTAGTCAGATTTCTGTTTGCTTTAGACACCTACCATATTTGCACATTGGTAAATACTCCTCCTTTTCCTCAGTAAAAATTTTAAAAGGCAATCCTATTTTTTTCTGATTCTGTGAAATGTGCAAAGTGTGAAGCTTGCATATGTGTCCTAACTTGCTGTGTTCTGTTTATAAAGTCTTAACTTTTTTATTCAGAGTGGAGATTGAAAATGGCTTTGAGTGAAATGAAAATCCATGTAGTAAAACCTTGATTATGCACTCAATTTGAAATTTTAGTGTGTGTATGCAGAAGTTTTGATCATGGAAACTCAATATTTAACCCTGCAATTAAAAAACTGTGTATTATACATGTTAGAATTCAAAAGAAACATTCCGTTGTGTTGTTGAGGATTTTATTAAATGACAAAGTAAAATATGTAGTTGTCCTTCTGCTAACTTTGTAAGCATAACATGGCCAAATTTGGGGTGGGGCAGTTTAATTAGATACCAGTATGTAAATATAGCCACAAAGAACTTTTTCCCTTATCATCAAAAACATCATAATTTGTAGATAGATTTATAACAGAAGTAATACTTCTGTCAGACCTGTGGTGTAATGAGGAATAAACAAAATTGAGCCTTTCCACTTTGATTATATTATTTGGTTTTGTAGAAGTTTCCATAGGATTCTAATCTGGCCATTATAGGGCAATAGCAATAATAATTGCCACATTACATTGTAGTATACTGATCAGCCAGATAATCAGGTTAAGAATAGTGGAATATTGTGTTGTAGATCATGTAAAATGACTTCAAAATACAGTTCAGAGAGAGATTGCCTAAGGCAATTGATGGCCTCCACCATCCTGAACTGCAACAAATTTAAATGAAAACAAAAAATCCTTATTCCTACCAAATAATATTCTATAACTTTGAGACTCTGATACTTAAAACCTACTTAAGAATAAACTTCCTGAGTTATTGGATAGAGAAATGAAGTTGCAATGCAAAGCGTTCTTTTCACATCTCCAGAGCAAGGACAAAAGAACTTCACTCCTCTGATAATTTCAAATTGCGTGGATATGAGACTTACCACAAGCTACTTCATTTTTCTTGGCCTAAATTTAATTATTTAAACTTCAGTGATTCCCAAACAAAATTTAAAGTTCTGTCTTTGTGGTGTTAATCTTAGTTTATATCTTAATAAGAATAATTATAAGTTTCTAAAAATTATTGGGATACAGCAAGGACTTCAAGGTTTATAGAACATTAATGGAGATAATGAATTTAAATAAATTTAGCCTAGAAAATGTGAATCTGAAATTTCGAACTTGTAAAGGAAAACTTTTTTTTTTTTTTAAATAACATCAAATGGCTGGCTGCCCTTATTTCTCTACATTAAGTTCACATCTATGCATTTATTTTAACCATATTAATTTAAGCCTAGCGCACATAAATATTTCAGTTGTCATGAAAAAGAGTTAATGACAGAAAAATTGAAACAATTCTATTTACATATCAGTCTGAGTGATTTATTCCTGAGTTATCAGGGTCCAGATTTGCTGACTTCATTTATTCTACCCTTGAATAATAATGCTGCTTAGGAACATATTATGGCACACAGGAAAGAGACTGAAAGGTCCTCTGGTTCACTGCCCTAGGAACAGTACAGTTAATCAGTTACTTTTTTGCGTTGGATATTTCTTGTTCCAACTCCTAAGCAAATTATTGATTTAGCAGAATTTTTAAAAGTCCCTGTTACACAGTTGGCTTTTGTGTCTAGCAATGTTATACTTTTTTATTTATTTTTTAGTTGTAGGTGGACACAATATCTTTATTTTATTTTTATGTGGTGCTGAGGATCGAACCCAGTGCCTCATGCATGCTAGGTGAGTGCTCTACCTCTAAACCACAACCCTAGCCCCGTAGCAATGCTATACTTTAAAATCTATTATTGAACCCAGAACATGAAAAGCATTATCTTATTCGTGCAATACACAGCTGTAGAGTAACTGGTGATATTAGGAAAGTTTGCGTTTCTTGAAAAAATTAGGAAAATTGGGAAGTATATCTCTGTCTTCAATATTTTAAATTTGAAAATAAGGGGAAAAGGCATATACCTATATTATAGAACTCCTTTCTTTAAAACCAAATTTTGAAAAAAAGCAGCTTTTAAAAAATTAGTTAATAAATCAAAGGGTATTATTTCTCCTTTGATTTTACAAATAAATTTGTTTACAAAAAATTAAAAAAGCATAACTGAGAAGTATGTGATTATATCACTACACAAGTCCAAGAGATCACTACCTCCATTTATTTAAATGACAAACATAATATCTAGAGATCAAGCTGTGCTAGACTGGGCCTATAGTTAACAATGCTATATTGTGCATCAAAAATTTGTTAAGAAAGTAGATATCAGGGCTAGGGTTGTGCCTCAGTGGTAGAACACTTGCCTAGCATATGTGAGCACTGGGTTCAATTCTCAGCACCATGTATAAATAAATAAAATAAAGGTCCATTGACAACTAAAAAAATTAAAAAGAGTAGATATCATGTTAAGTGCTTTTTAATAAAAAGAGAATATAACATTACATAAATGAATGTTTATATTAACATATTTCTAGCAGTTTATATTTGGAAAAAAACATTCTACTTGTATTTGGGGTTGGAAATGCCCAAAGTAAAGTTAATATAATTGAAGATATTTTCACATTTATTAGATTTCAGAAATTGTCTTAAAATGGTTTTAGACTAGGATGACTTAATATTATTTTTAGATATCTTGGGTTTTAAGGGAGGTAAATTATATATGAAAGCAAATGTCTAAAAATGATTTTTATCTTTTTTTTTTTTTTTTTTTTTTTGGTTTTGCCTCTTAATAATTAGGAGCTTCGAGTTACCACCCAGGAAAAAGAGAGCTCGTCTGGAAGATGTATGCTTACTCTGTTAGGTCTTTCATTCATCTTGGCAGGACTTATTGTTGGTGGAGCCTGCATTTACAAGTACTTCATGCCCAAGGTAAAAATAATTATCATTCTTATACTTTGAACTACTAATGGCTATACATTTAGTATCAACCTAAATAATTCTGTGGCGATCACCAGAGAAATGAAGACATAAGGAAAAATTTCAAAATGCCTTTCAGTCCATAAAATTAATTTGTCCTCATAGTGATAACTGTCATCAACAAGCCTTAGTTTAGCACACAGTACAATGAATTGATTTGAATTGAACAAATGATTCAAATATCATAACAGCTAGTATCAGAAGATTTAAATTTCCCCATTTTGCCTTTCAGAGCACCATTTACCGTGGGGAGATGTGCTTCTTTGATTCCGAAGATCCTATAAATTCCCTTCAAGGAGGAGAGCCTTACTTCCTGCCTGTGACTGAGGAGGCTGACATTCGTGAGGATGACAACATTGCAATCATAGATGTGCCTGTTCCCAGTTTTTCTGATAGTGACCCTGCAGCAATTATTCATGACTTTGAAAAGGTAGGTTTGCCATTCTTAGAGGTATTTATCATTTTGAAATAAAGCCTTTGTTCTTTTATTAATGAATGTACATTAGTTAATTTTGGAAATATGTAACTACTTGCTCTAATGGTACCCGGGGAAATCAGCAGTGTTGATACTTGGGTATTTCACCTATATAACTTTTTCCCCTTCCCCAACAGGGAATGACTGCTTATCTGGACTTGCTTCTGGGAAATTGCTATCTGATGCCCCTCAATACCTCAATTGTTATGCCTCCGAAGAATCTGGTGGAACTCTTTGGCAAACTGGCGGTATGTATTTTGGAAGTCAGTCAATTCTTTCTATAAGCATTCCCAAATAATTTTGCTTCCTGATTCTGAAAATTTGAGTCAGGCCAAAGAATTCTGTTTTGTTGAAATAATTTTTGAAAAAACAACATGCTGAGACGAAATGGATTGAATTGGAGGATACTGTGTTCAGCAATATAAGCTAGACAGAAACATAAGTACCTTGTTTTCTCTCTGATATGTGAAAGCAAAACCAAAAAAAATGACCTGAATGTAGAATAGTGATTAATAATAGTTGGGAAGACTGTAGGTTGGTAGATAAAAGGAAGTTGGATTTGATCACTACACACAGCATGTCTGGAAATGTCATACTGAATCCCATTAATATATACAATCAATATGTGATAAAATAATCAATATCTGATAATCAAAATGAAATAGAAAAGCATACTGTGACCCTAAAACTGTTCTAGAAAATAAAGTATTTTTTAAATTACATCTGTTGTAGGTAGGGATTTTAAGAACTTCTTTAAAAATTTCTCGTTACAATCTTATTTTTTTTAAATTTTAGAGTGGCAAATACTTGCCTCACACTTATGTGGTTCGTGAAGACCTGGTTGCTGTGGAAGAAATCCGTGATGTTAGTAACCTTGGCATCTTTATTTACCAGCTTTGCAACAACAGAAAGTCCTTCCGCCTTCGTCGCAGAGACCTCTTGCTGGGTAGGCATTTTATTCCTTCCTTCATCCTGTGTTATAAGACAGTGGAAGATAGTGTAGAGGATATGGGAAAATGGAGAGGAAGTCTAGATATTTTTGCATATTCACAAAATTTCAAAAACCACTTTTTTGTGCATTTCCTCACAGGTTTCAACAAGCGTGCCATTGATAAATGCTGGAAGATCAGACACTTTCCCAATGAATTTATTGTTGAGACCAAGATCTGTCAAGAGTGAGAGACAACAGAGAAAGAGTATCCTCGGTAATAAGAAGTCAGAGATTTACAATATGACTTCGAAATTAAAGTTTATGGGATACTCAAGATATTTACTCATGCATTTACTCTATTGCTTGTACTAAAAAAAAAGGAAAAAAAAAACTACTAACCACTGCAAGCTATGTAAAATTTTACTTTAATTGGCACAGCTTGTTGTTTGAAACTGAAATCACATAATTATTATCCTTTTTCTTTTGAATTTATAGGGTTTAGATTTCTGAAAGAAGCATGAATGTCAGCTAACATCTTGACAATAAATTCCATCATCTGTCCTTATTTAAAGCAAGCTCTTCACACAATGATATGTCAGAGTGTGCTTTAAATTCAAAATATTTAAAATTGTTTTTGATGTTTTTGTGTAAAGCATGTCAAATCTCTTAACATTTTTTTGTTTTGTTTTCATTTTGTGAAACTTTCCTGAATTTAGAAGTTACATATTTGCATTTCTGTTAGGTGCTCTACAATGACTTATATGTGAACAACTTTATGAGTAAGTCATTTATCACTAATTCAGTGATTGTTTCTCACTGATACCTGTATCGTGAAATCCACAAAACTGTATAGGTGCTCAATGCTGTAAGGAGTTTAGGTTGTATGAATTCTATAACCCTATAATAAATTTTTACCATATTTGATCATTGTTTTATTTTCTTACATTTCTTCACTTAAGGTATACTTAATGTGAAAATTTTTTATGTGTTTAATGTTTGTGTATTCTGCAAACAGACCTAAAAATATAAATCTAATTCTGCCTTTATTCCCAGCTCCACATATAATCCCATATTTACTCCTTTTTATATTATATCATTTTAATTTTCATAAATATTCTATAATTAATTTATTACATAAAACAAATATTTATTTACAAGCTCCAGATCCATAGCAATTTAAAAATTTTAATGATTTTCCTTTTTCGTAAAAACACAAAAAATGATAAACAGTTATGACAGGTTATTAAAGATAAATTTCAGATAAGATGTTGATGGCTTTCAAGAACCTCACATGCTATAATCTTTGCTCATTTATTTAAGAGTATAAACTCCATGTTAAGTGGGCCAGTACTATTCTTTCCCTTATGTCAAAAAAATTGTCCCTGATACCACCATTAACCTGTTGGTAGTAACTATTGTTCAATTTCTATAGCTGAAATTACCAGTCAAATCCATAACCTTAAATACTAGCATTATTTTAATAAAATAAATTAAGCTTTTAACTTCAGCAAATCAGAAATAAAATAATATCACCTTGAAATGTGAAAAGAAAACAAAGGTAAAATAATTTGAAAACAAAAATAGTGATAAACTTAAGAACTGGTTCTTTATGCAGAATGATAATATTTAGAAAGAATTTGCAAAATTCAACAAATATTCCTTGTTTGAAAATATGCGCAGAAAAGTAGGAAAAGGAAAATACATTCTTTCCAAATTTATCTGAAATAGCATCATGCCTAGTTAGTGGTGAATCAGGTGGTCGGGTTCCAGACTAGTTTAACTATTCAGTGTTGTTCCAGACTTTCTTGTCAATATAATAATATGTAAGAGAAATCAAAAGTATCACTTTTTAAAAAGGAGTGAAATTATTTTTATTAACAGAGTTGCTTAAATATTACATACTAGGGGGCTAATCAAAAATTTTTTAAATTAATAAGATTTAGTATAATAAAAAAAAAAAAAACAATGGCTTCATACCACCAACAACCAATTAAAGCGTAGTAGCAGAAGGAAAAAAGTATCCTACACACAAAAGCAACAGGATATAAAATAACAACGCCAGCAAGATATTTATGAAATTATTATGGAAAAATATAAAACAATTGAGATATATAAATGAATGAGTAAATAGGGAAGGAGAACATTAAAGCTAGATAAATTCTTCACCAGTTAAATTTATTTGTCTAGCCTCATCTCAATCAAAATCACAAAAGAAATGGTTTTGGATCTTGGCAAAAATGTTTGAAGGCTCATATGGAAGCATAAATAGGTGTGAATAGGTGAAGAAAAAGTTATGGGCAGGGATTTCTTACATGAACCTCTATTAAACCATATTCAAATTTATAATTTTTATGATGACTTTTACACAAGAATGCAATGCCAAGAAAGAGACCCTAGCAAATAAAACAAAAGTGTCTAACAAAAGCCACGTAGTAAGATATATCCTGTAGCAATTGTGTTGGCAAAAGTGGCAGAATGGAAAAACAAAACTTCTAATTACTAGAGTATGAAATAGAAAAGCTTAGCAGTCTCCTAAGTACAGAATCTCCTAAATTTTCACAATTAATAATATTTTTAAAAAGAGAAATACACTGAAAGTATAATTGAGTGATATCCTGATGCTGGAGACTGTGAGGAATAGACATACAATCAAAGATTAGCTCTTTGATTATATGTCCACTAACTCAGAACACAGAATCCACATGGAAAGTTAGGTGATCATCTATCCAAGAGATAGTTTGCAAAGCATAGTTTTAGGTTCCATACCTAAAGCCACCTTTCCCCTCTATCAACTTCCCCCCAAAACACATATAAAATTATTCATTCATTCATTTATCATTTCTCCAGCATTATACTGGGCATTAGAGATGCATAGAGCTGTGAGATAAATAGACCTGGTCACTGCTCCTGTTGTGATAGAGTCTTCTGAGGAGATAAAAAATATATTTCAAAACAAATGCACTATTTTATTATAAAGAAAAAATATAGAAAATTTTTGAAAGTTTATAGGGGTGGAAATTCTGGACTGTTAATTAGATCTTAACAGAGGATGTGAAATTTAAATTGAAATATATGTAGCACAGATACTAGAAAGGAAAAGGATGCATTTTAGGCAAAAGATTGTGCAGGCTAAGTTCCAGAAGCAAGAAGGAATGTGGTTGTTGAAAAAAGTAAAAACAGTGGGGCTGTACCATACTGAGTGAAGAGACTGGTATGAAAACAGTTGAAAAAATAGGAGAATCCAGATAAGGTGGGACCCTGTAAGCTAGACAAAAAATTAGTTTGTCTTTGTACTTAAAATAATGGAAGAACTTTGAAGAGTTTTAAACAGGTCCATGGAAGAAAGAAGATTGCTATTTGTAAAAATATATTTTAAGCAGTGGCTCATGCCTGTAATCCCAGAAACTTGGGAGGCTGAGACAGGATGATTGCAAGTTCAAAGCTAACTTCAGCAACTAATTGAGGCCCTAAGCAATTTAGTGAGACCTTGGCTAAAAATAAAAAAATGAAAAGGGCTAAAGGATGTGGCTCAGTGGTTAAGCACCCTGGGTTCAATCCCCTGGTACCAAATATATATATATATTTTTTTTTCTCACACACACACACACATACACACACACACACACACACATACACACACTGCAATGAAGGCAATATAAAAACACACAAGGGAAAATAGGCCATTCCAGCAGTTCAAGCAAGAGAAAATAGTAAATTGGGCTAGGAAAGTGGCAATGATGAAAGAAAGAAGGTGAAGAAATCAAGATAAATTTTGGTATAAAATTGACAGAAAATAATTATGGGTTGAGCATTTAGGGTAAGGAGAGTCAAGTGATTTTATCATTAATGAGTCACATTTCTGGCTTATATGTGTGGTTGAAAAATTATACAATTTGGACCTGTGGATCCCAGATCTGAAACAGGATGAGTAGGGAAAAATTAATGTTTGATGTCTCACTATGAATCTTAACAGAAAACATGTGGAACCCTCAAACTGGATATCAAAGGGAGAATTAATAAATGGACAAACTACAAGATATAAGAGGCATTTAAAAACCAACAAGTCAGGGGCTTGGGTTGTGGCTCAGTGGTAGAGTGCTCGCCTAGCACATGCGAGGCACTGTGTTTGATCCTCAGCACCACATATAAATAAAGAAATAAAATAAAGGTATTGTGTCCAACTACAAATAAAAAATTATTTTAAAAAACCCATCAAATCTCAGTGATCTCACTAGGAAAAGCAACACTTGTGAACTCTCATGACCTTTAGCCTTGAAAATGCAAGAAGAAAGAATAATTCCCACAACCTAGAACCATCTGTAGGTGAGGACTTTCCCTGGCAGGACCTGTGGCCTTTGTTAAAGAGCACAGCCGTCTTGCTATCTAGTCTTCTGATTTTTCACATTAGCCAAACTTAACTAAAAGTCAGAGGGACCAAAGTGCATTGTCTCAGTACTCATAGGTCAGCCTTCTGGACAAAAGCAGAAATGGATTAATGAAGAGTGACTCTGTAGAATTACGCAAAGAATGTCCACCATATCCCACTCCTTTTGTTCCTCAGCATCTACTCATTTCTTATCTGTATACAATATTCATATTTCTAATACAGGGAACACACAGGTTTCCACTGACTACCATCTGTTATGGTTTGAATGTGAGGTGTCCCCCAAAGCTCATGTGTAAGACAATGCAAGACATTTAGAGGAGAAATGATCAGGTTATGAAAGCCTTAACCATATCAGTGAATTAATCTCCTGATGGGATTAGCTGAGTAGTAACTGAGGGTGGGGAGGGCATGCCTGAAGGAGTGGGTCCTTGGAGGTGTGCCTTTGGGGTACATATTTTGTATCTGGCAAGTGGAATCTATCTCTGCTTCTTGATTATCGTGTGATATCCACTTCCCTCTGCTACCCTCTCTCAACATGATGTTAGACCTTACCTTGAGTCCCAAAGATTGGAGCCAGCTGTCTATGGATCAAGACCTCTGAAACCAAGAGCCCCCAAATAGATTCTTCTTCCTCTGCAATTGTTACGGTAAGGTCTTTTAGTCACAGACACAGCAGCAAAAAAAAAAAAAAAAAAAAAAAAAAAAAAAAAAAAAAAAAAAAAAAAAAAAAAAAAAAAAAAAAACTGACTAAATACCATCTAATTTGGAAACACACAGATTTGCCCTGGCTGCCATCTAATTGCAGAGTTCTGTCAATTCTATATCTCCACATAAAACTAAAACGTCAGTTACCATTATTACTCTTTATGTAAGGTTCTTTCACAGCCAGGTTCTCATCTTTCTTTTCCCTCTCCAACATTTTGTGTCCAACTACAAATAACATTATATCCCCATGAAATTTTGGCTGGATGAGCTTTCTTTTATCTAGTGAAATTATCAAAACCTGTATCACTGCATTATCTGAGGTTTTTATGGCCCTTGATTTGATACTTTTCATTGACTATAGGTATTTGGCAAGGGAGTAAAAGACGTATTTCAACAAATCCTTTGGGTTTCAACAATAGTCCTCTTTGGTTTCAATGTTCCCCTTTATAATCAGAATCATTCACCCCAGCCAGTACAGTGATTCTTTTTCCTGCCTATTTGTGGGGAACCCCAAATAGCTAAAGATCAGCTTTAGCTTTCAGTTTAATGGAAGCATGGTTCTGCTTTTCAAAAATATATATATTTATTTATTTTTATGTGATGCTGAGGATTGAATCCAGTGCCTCACATGTGAGAGGTAAGCGCTTTACTACTGAGCTATAACCCAAGCCCTGTGACTCTGCTTCTTGATTGAAGTGTTCTATCCTTAAGCAATAGGATTCCAAACTCAGTAAAATTAAGATTGTGATAACAAGAAGTAAAAAATTCCTTAAGTTCACTTATTATATATGCCACACTTAATCCACTTAGATGTGCCCCCAAATACCATGATTAATTAGTGTTTTAGTCAGCTTTTTCATTGCTGTGATCAAAAGACCTGCTAAGAACAATTTTAGGAAGGCAAGTGTGTTTGGGGGCTTATGGTTTTAGAGGTTTCAGTCCAAAGATGGTCAACCCTATTGCTTAGGGCCTAAGGAAAGGCAGAACATTATGGCTGAAGAATGTGTTGGAGGGAAGTAGCTCAAGACATCACACCAGGAAGCAGAGAGAGAAACTCCATTCACCAGATATAAAATATGTACCCCAAAGACATGTTCCCGGGACTCACCTCTTCCAGCCACACCCTATCTGCCTTCAATTACCACTCAGTTAATTCCTACAAAGGGATTAATTTACTGAGTGGGTTAAGGCTCTCATAACTCAATCATTCCACCTCTAAACCTTTTTCATTATCTCAAACATGAGCTTTTGGGAAACATCTCATACTTAACCATAAGAATAAGCCAATACCAGAGAATCATGAGAGGTAAAGTGATTTGAATAGTGCTCCTAGTCTTTTGTTTACTTAATATTAATTTATTTAACTTCTTACTGAGATTTAATCACTCCAATATTTATTATTCTTAATGCCTACTTGAGCAACATGATTAGAGGGTTGCACATAAAATATCCATTATGACATTTTATTTCCTTGAGCTCTCACAATCCTTCCTCTAGTTTTTCAGGAAAATTTTTCACACTTCATTAACTATTATACATTATTGAGTATAAGTTTCAATTTAGTCAACTAAGTAGAAAATTGTCATCATTTGTTGGAGCTCAAGCCAGCATATCACATTGTAAAATCCAGATGAATGCATGCACATCAGTTAATTTTGCCTGAATACTTCTTGGATTTTGTCCTCCTTTGTTTAATCCTAAGAATCAACTTTCAAGTATGCTCCCATATTTCTGATGATACATAGAGTAAAAGCCTATATCTCTTTTGACTTCAGAAGAGCATGTTAATTTTACCTCATGGAAAGTGTATAGTGTATATACTATATCAAAAAGATGTATATGTCTCATTATAATATGTGTCCATTTGTGCATTTATAACAAAATAACACAGACTGAGTAATTTATACAAAAGCATATATTTATCAAGGCCAACCCAAGCAACTTAGTGAGACCCTGTCTCAAAATTTAAAATGGACTAGTGATGTAGCTTAGTTGTAGAGTTCCCCTGTGTTCAACTTGCAGCACCACAGAAAAAATATAAATGTATTTCTCACATATCTGGCTGGACTTTCCAAGATCAAGGCACTAATATATTTGACATCTGTATGTCCCAGTGTCCACTTCCAAGATGACAACTTGTTTGCATGTCCTCTGAAGGAGGTGAATTGTGTCTTCACATGGCAGAAGGAATGGGAGGGGTGATTTTGCCCCCTCAAACTCTTTCATAAAGTTTTTAATACCATTTCTGAGGTTCTGCCTTCCTGATTTGATTACCACTTAAAAAGTCCACCTCTTAATACCATATCATTGGTGATCATTTCAACACATCAGTTTTGGGGATCATTCAAACTATAGCAATGCTGATGGAAAAGTATAAGGAAATTTGAATATATTTAAATGTTAATAGAAAGGGACCATTAAAGAAGGCACAGATTTAATATAAAAGAGAGATGGCAATATAGTACAACTAAATCCTTGAGAAAGTGATTGGGAAAGAAATCAAAAGCACAACTAGAGATATTTATCCTTAGATAGCAAGAAGTAGTTAGGTCTTTTCCATTGAGATAGAAAACAGAATTGAGATTGTTGACAAAGTTTAACTTTTATATTTCAAAGGTCATGATAATGTATTTGATATTTCAAAGACCAAAACAATGATAAGTTTGAGAGTGTAATCATGAGAGAGTATTACTGAAGTGGAGCAGAAGTAAATGTCCCTGCTGATTAAATCAAGACCTAGAGGACACTATATTGAACATGTTGTTCACATGGATGCTGACGTTAGCTGAGGCAATGACGGACACTGAGATTGAAGGAAAATGAAGCAGGTGCCAAAAGTTTTAAAAAAATGATGGGGAGATAGGAGTTACTAGAAGGTGAATAGATTTTGGCAATAAAGACTGGATAGAAAATTCATATGCTGTGAACCCTAAAGGAGAAATTGTTTTTATATGGAATGAGTAATGATGATTTGAAGAATCTCTGATGAAATTATAGGAATATAACCCCTGAAATTAGAAACAAATATATAGCAATAAATAAATAAGAAAAATGGACAAATAATATAAACAGGCAAGTCATAAAATAGTGAGAGGCAATATTAGCTGGGCGCAGTGGCACACAGCTGTAATCCCAGTAGCTGGGGAGGCTGAGACAGGAGGATGGTGAGTCCAAAGCCAGCCTCAGAAAAAGCAAGGTGCTAAACAATTCAGTAAGACCCTGTCTCTAAATAAATACAAAATAGGGCTGGGGATGTGGCTCAGTGGTTGAGAGTCCCTGAGTTCAAGCCCTGATATCACCCCACAAAGAGGCAATATTACTGGGTAACAAACCTATGAAATGATATTCAACCTCTCTAGTAATCAAAGTGATGCAAATTAAACCAAAATGAAATATAAGCAAATTTTTTAACCCAGCAATTTAATTACATGATATCTTCCTCAGGAAAAAAAATACTCACATACATGCTTAAAGAAACATATACTGAGTGCTTACTGTGGCACTATTTGTAGGAGTGGAAGCTAGAATAAAGTAAATGCTCTTGAGCAGCAATAGCTGACATTTATTATATAGTATTCTAACAGCTTTACATATATCACCACATTTCATCCCCACTAACCATATGAGGAAAGTATTATTGTCTGCATTTTATTGATGTTAAAATATGAGTCACAGAGAGATTAAGTAGCTTGCCTCAAAGTCCCAAGATTAGAGCTCAGCAATCTTAAGGAAGAGTTAATGAATTAGCTAAATAAGCAGTAATATTGTAAATTTGGATGGTAAAATAGCATTTAAAAATTAAGTAGAGCCAAGGGTAGATCTCCAATATATAGATTTAAATGAGATATAAAGACCTCCAACATATAGCATAAAATGAACAGTGAATTACAGAAAATTATGCCTATTATTATAATATTTATTTTTAAACAATTTCCTAAACACAATATGTATTTTCTACATAGACCCAGAGATGTACAAAAACACACAAAAATATCTAAAAGGAAAGGGAAGAAATTAATGAAAAAGATTAGGACTGGGTACATCAAAAAATGTTAGCTTGACTTATAATGTATTAATTTTTATTAATTAATACTTTTAAGAGTGAATTAAAGTGAATTTTTGTTGTTGTTGTTGTTTTGTTGTTGTTGTTTGGCACTGTAAGAAGGAGTCACCACTGTGTCCTCATAAAAAGTAAGAAGCTGAACAAACAGAAAAATCAACTCTTAGATTTTTAAGAGAAATTAGATTTCAGGACAAATTACTGACCCCAAATTGAAAGACAGGTAAATTCATAGAAGAAACTGAAGTAGGAACATATTTAGGAACCAGTGCTGCAGTAGGGAAGCACAAATCATAAATGATGAATTGTTGGAGGCTCAGTGTGTACTAGTCTCATAGATAAAAACTCCAGAGGGTCCCACTCATCAGAAGGCTCAGGAACTTTTGTGAGTTTTTTTTTCTGGAATCCTACCAGGTTATCACAGTGAATATCAGAGAAAAATTCCCTCATACTTCAGGCAGGACCAGGAGAAAAAAAAAAACATGTTTGAAATTCACAAGAGCATTCTGTTCTTCTTAAAAATGTTTTCCCTCAGGAGAAACTATGCCAGGGTTTTAACAGAGCCTAACTGACCTAGGAAAAGGAAAACACACAACTCAGTCCCCTTTTCCAAAAATTTTAGCAGTTTATCAAAGAGGTAGTAAACCATAAAACAGCCCAAAAATTCTGGAGCTGAAGAATATATAATGACTGAACTTCAATAGTAGATTCAATAAAGTGACAGAGAATCAGCAAACAAGAAAGTAGATGATGGAAACTATCTGGAGGAGAAAAAGGGGGAAAAAGAATGAAAAAGAGAGAACATCTAATGGAGTTATTGTAAACCATCAAACAAACCGACATAGTTCTACAATGATCAGAGAAAGAGAAAGTGACAGAAAGTTTAAAGAAACAGAAACTTTTCAAATCTGGAGATGGATAGGAACATCTGGACTCATGAAGATCAAAGAACGCCACATATTTTTAACATGAAGAAGTCTTTACCAGGCCAGGTGCAGTGGCACACACCTATAATCCCAGCAGCTCAGGAAGCTGAGACAGAAGGATCATGAGTTCAAAGCCATCCTCAGCAACTTAGTGAGGACCTAAGCAACTTAGAGAGACTCTGTCTCAAAATTAAAAAAAAAATCTAAAAAGGGCTGAGAATGTGGGTCAGTGATAAAGCACCCCTGGGTTCAATCTGTGGTAACAACAACAAAAAGTAACAGACGAAAGTATTCAAAATAACCAAAGCTGTAATATTATCATATTATCAATGGGTACAACAGTACAAAAAGTTGTAAATCATGACATCAATAATAAATTTTTGTAGGGTGAGGAAATAAAACTTGGATATTTGTGTGTAAATCAATTGTTATGAGCTTCAAATAAAGTATTATAAATATAAGATGGTTTATGTAAGTGTATGGTAATCAAAAACAAAAAATGTGCTCATCCACAAAAGAAAAAGATAAAGCAATCAAAGCACATGATTATAAAAGAAAAAAATAAAATCATGATAAAAGATAGCAATAGAGGAAGAAAATAACCAAAGAAAAGTGAAATAATCAGAAAAAAACATCAAAAGAGTAACAGGATATATTTACCTATCAATAATTACTTTAAACATGAATGTATTAAATTACCCAATTAAAAGACAAAGTGACTAAATGGATTTTTAAAAGACCCAGCTATATGCTAAATAGAGGAGACTCACTTTATCTTTAAGGACCGACATGGGATGAAAGTAAAAGAATGGAAATAGATACTCCATGACAATTGTAAACAAAAGAGAGCAGAGGTGGCTATAATTATGTCAGACAAATAGACTTTAAGTCAAGAACTGTCACAATAGACTAATAATAAAATGGTAAAGTCAAACAGACAATAGATAATTATAAATATATTTCCACTAGACAACAGAACAGACAAAATATATATAAAATAAATATCAACATAACTGAAGGGAGAAATAAATGACAATTTTATTACAGTAACAGACCTATATTCTGAACTTTCATGAATGAATAGGTCATTTAGAAGGAAATTGGTCAGGAAACAAGGGACTTAAAAAACATTAGAAACTGAAAGGATCTAACAGATACATACAGAATATTCCATCCTTAAGCAGCAGGTTATAAACTCTTCACAAGCATATATTAAACATTATCTAAATTAGGTCAAAACAAAAGACTTAACAAATATAAGAACGATGAAATTATAAACACATATCTTTTTTGCCAGGATGGTATGAAACTAGAGATCAATTTCAGGAGGAGAACTGGAAAATTCACAAATATGTATAAATTAAGTGACACAGAAATGAAGAATCAAAGAAACATTCAAAGTGAAATAAAAATAAATATCTTGGAACAAACAAAATTGGAATCATAATATAATAAAACTCATGGGGTGCAGCAAAAGCTGTTCTAAGATGGAAGTTTAAAGCAGTCAATTTCTACTTTAAGAAAATAGAAAAAAATGAAATAAATATATCTTACTTTATAACTCCAAGAACTATAAAAAGAACAAACCAAGCCCAAAGTTAAGAGAAGGAAAGAAATAGTAAAAAATTAGAGTGGAAAATAATGAACTGAAGACTAGAAAAAATAGGAAAGACCCATGGAATTAAGAATTGGTTTTCAAAAAGATAAATAAAAGTGACAAAAACTTTAGTAGACTAAGAAAAATCAGAAAATGCACAAATAAATAAAATGGGAAATTAAAGAGGTAACATTAAATTGATACCAGAGAAATTTAAAAAGAAGCAACTGTGAACAATTTATTAACTAACATATTAGATAACCAGGAAGAAATGGATAAATCTTAGACATGTACAGCGTAGCAGAACTGAACCTTGAAAAGGAAATTCTGAACAAACCAATAACATGTGAAGAGACTGAATCAGCAATTAAAAATCTCTGAAATAAAATTTCAAAACTGAATGGTTATTATGTTGAATTCTATAAAAATATGAAGAAATTAAACCAATTCTTTTCAAACTCTTCAAAGCTTTGGGAGGAGGGAATACTTTCAAATTCATTCTGTGAAACAAAATTTACCCTGATACCAAAACCAGACAAAATAAAATAAAATTATAAACCAATATCTATGGTGTAAATAAATAAAAAAATATTCATCAAAAAACAACTAAACCATATTCAGTAGTGCACTAAAAAGAATATAAATGTTTGAAAATGTGTGATTTAACCTTGTATGCAAAGATGTTTCAATGTATGGTTTATGTAAATCAAAAAGTGCTGGAGTTGTGGCTCAGTGGTAGAGCACTCACCTAGCATGTATGAAGCATATCACAGGAGAATGTGTTTGAAGCAAGTTGTATAATGTGTACAGTTACATCACTGTCAGCCAAAGGCCACCAAGATCTACTGCTGACTGGAAGCTAGAGCAGAGTAGGGTGGCATATATTCCAGGGCACAAATTCATGACACCAAGCACCACTATCTTCCTAGGCACCCACACATATTCATCACCCATGCTGTGGAGGGTTCTGCCCCCTTGGCCAAGAAAACCTGGCATGAACATGACAGCCCTAGAGAAGTGTGTAAGAAGGACTATATTGTATTAATGGCATTTGTAGGAAAATTGATGGAATTAGAGATCATATCTTATGTGAATTAAACCAGACTCAGAAAGAAAAGTCACATATGTTTTCTCTCATATGTAGAAGCTAGAGGTAAAAAAATGTTCATCATGAATGTAGATGGGAGACCATTAATGCAGAGGAAAGAAATCAAGGTAATGGTGGGGGGTGTAAGTAAAGGTACTAAGGAGTGAAATTTGTCAAATTATGTTATTAACTTGTAATTATGTCAAAATGAAATGTACTATTCTGTATAATTAATATTCACCAATAAAATACAGAACTTATAAATGAATTCAATAACATTGCAAGACCCCACACCAACATAAAAAAGTTAGCTGTGTTTCACTACACCAACAACTTATCTGAATAAGAAATTAAGAAATCAGCCAGATACAGTGATACATGACTGCAATCCCAGGAACTCAGGAAGCTGAGTCAGGAGTATCACAAACTTGAGGCCAGCCTCAACAACTTAGCAAGATTTTAAACAACTTAGAGAGACCTTGTCTCAAAATAATGAATAAATAAAGAAGGACTGGGGATATAGCTTAGTGTGTTTCAATCTCCATCACCCCAAAATTAGAAAGCAATCCAATTTAAGAGTGTGAAAGTCATGTACACTGAAACCTATAAAACAGTTGAAATAAAATAAAACAAAATAAATGGAAAGGTATACCATGTTGACAGAATGAAGAATTAATATTTTTAAATGTCCATACTACCCAAATTGATTCACAGATTCAGTACAAACTCTATCAAAATTTCAATGATTTTTTTCACAGAAATAGAAAAAATTATCCTACAACTCATATGGAACCAGAAAAGACTCCATATATGCAAATAAATGTTCAAGCACAATGCTAAAAACATCATACCTATTGATTTTTAGTTATATTAAAAAGGTATAACAATTAAGAGTATGGTACTAAAATCAAAATAGATCAATAGACCAGAATAGAGAGCCTAGGAATAAATCCATGCATGTAAGTTCAGCTACATTTAGATGAGGTTATCAGGAAAACAAATGAGGAAAGATAGTCTCTTTCAATAAATGATGGTGAGAGTACTAGTTATGCAGTTTTTTTTAAAAAAAATGTAGATGGACAAAATAACTTTATTTTATTTATTTATTTCATATGGTGCTGAGGATCAAACCCAGTGCCTTGCCTATGTTAGGCAAGCACTCTACCATGGAGCTACAACCCCAGCTCCTAGATATTCACTTTTAAAGGTATAAAATTTGACCCTCATCTTACACCATACATAAAAATCAACTCAGTGGATTATAGACTTAAACATGATACACAAAACTAGCCCACTGCAGTGGTGCGCGCCTGTAATCCCAGTAGTTTGGGAAGTTGAGACAAGAGGATCACAAGTTCAAAGCCAGCCTCAGGTATTTAGTGAGGCCTTAGGCAATTTAGCAAGACCCTGTCTCAAAATTTAAAAAAATGAAAAGGGCTGGGAATGAAGCTCAGTGGTTAAGCACACCTGGGTTCAATTCCTGGTACAAAAAAAAAAAAAAAAAGCAAATTTTAGTAAAACTCCTAGAAGAAAACATAGAAACAGTGTTTTGTTTTGTTTTGTTTTTTGGTGTGTGTGTGTGTGTGTGTGTGTGTGTGTGTGTGTGTGTGTGTGGTGCTGGGGATTAAACCCAGGGCCTTGTGTATTCAAGTCAAGCACTCTACCAACTGAGGTATATCCTCAGCCCCTAGGAATGGGGTTTCTTGACATTGGTTTTGCCAATGGAAATAGCAAAACAAGAAGGCAGTCAATCAAATGGAAAAAATACATATAAATCATGCATATGATAAAAGATTAATATCCATAATGTACAAGAAACTCATTCAAATAATAAGTAAAAATACAACCAGGTTAAAAATAGGCAAAAGACTTTAATAGACATTTATCCAGAGAGGATACATGTAGTATAGGAAAAGGTGCTTGACTTCATTAATCATCAGGAAAATGACTATCAAAATCACAATGAAATATCATCTGACATCTGATATGGAGAGATTTCCAATGGTTATTATCAAAATGGGAAAAGATAAGTTTTTGAACAGATATGGAGAAAAGTGAAATCTTGTACATTGTTCATAAGAATGTAAGTTTTTGCATCCATTTTAGAAAATTCCTCAACAAAATAAAAATAGAATCACTATACAATTCAACAATCCCACTTCTAGGCATAGATATGTCAAAAATGAAATGATAATTTCAAGGAAATAAATGCAGTTTTACATTCATTCAGCATTATTCATAGTAGCTAAGATATAAACAACAAAATGTCCATTGATGGATAAATAAATGAAGATTGTGGCATATACACATAAAGAATATTATTCTGCTTTAAAATGAAAGGAAACCCAACATTTGAAACATCAGGGATAGACCTAGAGGGCATTATGTTAAGTGAAATAAGCCAGATAAAGAAAGAAAAATACTATATTATCTCACTTATGTGTGGAACTTAAAATAGTGAAACTCATATTAATGGTTAAAGGGTCTAAAGTTTCACTTACATATGATAAATTAGTTCTGGAGATCTATATTGCATAATGATTGCACAAAACAATACTGTACTGTATATATAAAATTGCTAAGAAAAGAAATCTTATGTTAACTTTTCTCAATATAAAAAAATAAAATTTAAAAATTAATAAAAAGGGGTTAGGTGGAAACTTTTGGAGATGAGATGTTTAAGTTCTTGATGGTGCAGATAATTTCACTGGTAAGTGCTTAGCCTCTTAATTCATAGGGGTAGCTATATAAAATAGTGCAGCTTTTTATATGCCTACCATCACTCAACAAGATAATCTGAAAGAAATACAATTGAGTTACTTTATTATTTTTAGCAGATCAGACTTTAGAACAAGGGAAATTATCAAAGATGGATGTTAAACATTACATAATTAAATGTGGTCATTTCTCCAACAAGAAATATTCATCATTAATGTTTATGCACCCAACAAGGGACTGCCAAAATACATGAGGCAAAAACTAAGATAAATGTAATAAGAAACAATTGAATCCACTATTATACTTGGAGTCTTCAACACTCCTCTGTCAAAAATTGGCAGATTCATCAGGCAAAAAATTATTTGAGGACATAAGTGAACTCAAATACAACAGCAATCCATTAATCAATATAATCAAATAATTTACATGACTTCATCCAACAATTTTTGAACTCTTTATTTTGTCTCAGCCTAATATAAATTCAAGAGGAGATATTAATATAGATTTTTTGGACAGCAAAAGGATACTAAAGAAATATTATGGAACAATTCCATGAATACAAGTTTGATAATTTAGATGAAATGGAGAGATTTCCTGAAAGACACTAACTCCAAAATTTCACACAAAAAGATACACATAATCTGGATAGGTCTAGATATACAGCAATTGAATAAATAATCAATACAATAATTAATAATATTTATAATTAATATTAGTAGATAAATCAAGTTATAGGAATTAGAAAAAAGATTTAACTCAAGATACAAAAAATGATTGTTTAAGTAATGAGACTATTGCACAAAACTCTTATTTAACTTTAATTGTCAGAGTCCAGGGGAAAATCAGATGGCATACTCAGGATTTAACTGAAACAAGTTTAATGAAAAGACTCTCTATATACATAAAAGCAGGGTGAAGGAAATCAACATAGAATATTAAAGTACTCAGGAGCAAGCCAAAGAGTTGGTATGGTTTCAATATGAGGTGTCCCCCCAAAAAGCTCATGTCTGAGACAATGAAAGAAAAATTTAGAGGTGAAATGATTGGAGACTTGAACTTAAACAGTACATTAATCCACTGATAGGGATTAATTGTAGGCAGGTAGGGTGTAGCTAAAGGTGGTAGGTCATTGGGGCACATAACTTTGGAGTTTTTATTTTGTCCACTGTCAGGTGAACTTTCTGTAAGCTTCCTTGTGCCATGTCCCCAGCTGCTTTCCTCAACCATGCCCTTCTGCCATGATGTTCTGTCTCACCTCTGGACCCCAAAGGATGGTGTATGTCATCTATGGACTAAGACCTTCGAAAACATGAGCCCCTCCAAAAACTTTTTCAACCACTAACTGTTCGTGTTAGGTCTTTTGGTCACAGCAGTATAAAAGTTGACAAAAAAAAAAAAAAAGAATGAAACTATTACCACATTTAAGATGAAGAATGTTGCTATTTTTCTAGGATTGGTCCTGGACTTTTTTCACCTCAATACTGGAATTCTCTTATAAAATTTGAATTTAAGTGAGTTGAGGTGGTTCTTTATGTTCCACTTGAAAAAAAAAAAAAGAAGAAAGAAAAAGGAGGCCAGGTATGTTGGCACTTGCCTGGAATCCCAGCTACTCAGGAGGCAGAGACAAGAGGATCACAAGTTCAAAGCCAGCTTGAACAACATAGCAAAGCTCTAAGCAACTTAGTGAGATCCTGTCTCAAAATAAAAAAATAAAATAAAATAAAAAGGGCTCAGTGATTAAGCATCCCTGGATTCAATCCCCAGTCCAAAAAAAAAAAAAAAGAAAGAAAGAAAGAAAAAGAAAAACAGTACATCTCATCGTTCTCTCTGATATTTGAAGATGCAAGTTAGCAAGAGGCTTTTATTCAGCCATCAACTGATGATCTGTAAGATATAATGCCAGTAAAGATATGTAAAAATAGCAATTATGTTTTGAATATTTAATATGACATATACTTTACATGCATTATTTAACTTAATCAAATTAAAACCATACAAGATAGAATACTTAATTAAAGACACATAAAGTAGAATTCCATTTTGTAGTTTAGAAAACTGTGCCAAAGTCACACAGCTAGTAACTCATAGGCCTGGGATTTGGACTTAAATAGTTTGACACCCACATCTGGTGTCTGTGGTTTACGTTCTACAAAAATGAGTGTTCCATGTTCTATTGATGTACGGTTTTCCTTCCTATCTAAATACATAAGTGACAGGAGTTCTAGAAAAATAATTCTGAGAAGTAACAACATGAGAAGGAATATATAAGAACAATGGAAGACTTGATTTTTCCTACTTCATATTCTTTGGAAAGTGCATGGAAACTAAATCTAATCTAACAGAAGTCCAGGAGAAGCCCTCTTGCCTTTCTTTGAACTATGAAACCTAGGCCTTGATCATTCAGGGTAATGTAAAAATGGTGCTAGGACCCTTTAGTGAAGAAAAGTCAAGAGTGGAAAATAGAGGAATTAGGGTAGTAGAGAAATAGAGGACTCTCTGCCCTCATCAGAGGATTTTTCATTGTTTCCCAGAGATTTTTTTCCCAAAGGACTTCTTCAAAATGCTATCCAAGGGACAGAATACAAATTTTATATTACCCAGAGTCTTTGAGAAAAATCCATTTTTCTGGAAATTTTTGAACATAAATAAAAATAAAATAATACACTTAACTCACATAGAGCCATGACCCAACTTTAATTCTTATTAATTCATGACCAATCCTGGTTTATCTGTATGCCCATCCCCACCATTTTAAAGGACACACTCTCTCGAATAGTTCATGAACATTTATAAACAACAAAGATTTTAGTGGTTTGTGGTGGCACATACCTATAATCCCAGTAATTTGGTAGGCTGTTCCAGGAGAATCACAAGTTCAAAGCCAGCCTTAGCAACTTAGCCAGGCCTTAAGCAACTTAGTGAGAACCTGTCTCAAAATAAAAAGGAAAAATAAAAAGAGGTAAGTATATGGCTCAGTGGTTAAGCACCCAGGGGCTTAATCCCCAGCATCAAAAAATAAATTAAAAAAGAATAATTTATGTTAAAAGAACACAATAGAACTATACAACTAAAAATGGCCCTCAAGTTACTTGATAATATTAGATATTCAGTATTCAAATTTCTTAATTTCCTTAGTTTTTAAGTTTGTGTTAAAATATGCATAACAATATTTTAACCATTTTATTCTCATTAATTCAGTAAATTTAAATACATTCACAATTTGCACAACCACTATTTCCAGAATATTTTCATCATCCACAACGAAAGACTCATGTATAATCATTAAACAATAGCTTTGCATTCTTCCACTGTATCAACTTTCTATTCTTATGAATTTGCTTATTATAGGTACCTCTTATAGTCACACAATATTTGTTCTTTTGTATATGGCTTATTTCACTTAGCAAAATATTTTCAAAGTTCATTCATGTTGAAGTATGAATCAGTATTTCATTCTTTTCAAGGCTGAATAATATTTCATTATATGACAGTATCTATTGTATGCATATAATATTATATACCTATTCATATGTTAATGAATATATAGGTTGAATAACGATTGGGTTATTGTGAAACTACTATGAACATTGGCCAACTTGTATCTTCTTGAGTTTCTGCTTTCAATTCTTCTGAGAATATATATACCTAGAAATAGAATTGTGGATAATATGGTAATTCTATGTTTAACTTTTTAACTGAACACCACCACTAATGCAAAAGAATTCCAATTTATCCAAATTCTCACCAATAATAGTTACTTTTCAACATTCTAATGTGTGTGAAATGGCATCTTGTTGTTTTATTTTGCAATTTTCTAATAGCTAATGATGTGGTGTGCTTATTGATAATTTGTATACCTTCTTAGGAAAAAGATTTCTTCAAGATCTTTGCCAATTTTTGGATTGGGTTGGTTTTCATGTTTTTTTTTTTTTTCTTTTGGCTGTTATTGTTGTTGTTTGAGTTGTAATAGTTTAATATTTATTTATATATTCTGGGATAATTAATGATCTAATAAGATATATAATTTCCTGTTGGGAGTTGCCACATAGGAGTTGAGCACGTGCAAGCTTTGATAGATGGAAATGTGGAGACTGGCTTTCCTCACTGGGAAGCAGGTAGCTCCCCCATCTCCCCTCAGCAAGGAGCAAAGCTTTGGGAGTGGGTGTTACACAATCGGAGTGGGCTGCCCCTTGTAAGATTACCCCTCTGCCTTATATGGATGGAATGTTCTTTTGAACAGTCTCCCCCAACAAAACTACTGTTGGAGGTGTGCTCTCTCTCTTTCTAGTGGACTCTTAAGGTCACAGAGCCGTCCTGGATTTTGGAAAGGTACTTTTGTGTGCTTTCGTGCTTTCTTCACCATTTTCTTAATTGAAGTAGTTAGATTTTCTTATTGAAGTAGTTAGATTTTGTGAACCCAGCATAGATTGCCAGCTAGGATAGATGGCGATAATTTCCAAATATTTTCTCTCATTCTGTGGACTTCAGTCAAAGGGTAGTGTCTTTTAAGTTTTTAATTTGAATGAAATCCAGTTTATCTCATTTCTTCTGTTGCCTGTGTATTGACTGCCAAATCCAATGTCATGAGGATTTTTTCTGTTTACTTATTCAAATGTAAGTTAGTTTGCTAGTATTTATTAGTATTTTGCATTAACATTCATAATAGCTATTTTTTCTTGTGATGTTGTTGTCTAGTTGTTTTCACAGTAATAATTGCCTTGTAGAATTAGTTGGTAAGTTTTCCCCTCTCTTCAAATTTGTGGAGAAGTTTGGGTATTAATTCTATTTAAAATGTGTGCTAGAATTTTTTTCCAGTGAAATCATCTAGTCTTGGACTTTCAATCTTGTGAAACTTTTGATCAATTTCATTCCTTTTACAGCCTTATTTATACTATCCTAATCTCTTCTTATAACATATTTTGTAGAATATATATTTCTAGAAATTGATCCTTTCATCTGCATTGTCCAGTTTGTTGGCAAAGAATTTTGACAGTATTCTTTTCTGGTCTTCTTTATTTGAAATCAATAGTAATGTCCTCATTTTCACTTTAAACTTCAGAAACTTGAGTGTCCTCCCCTCCACACACACTTTTTAAGCAATTTAGTCAGGATGGTGAGAATTACAAGTTCAAGGCCATGCTGGGCAATGTAGTGAGACCCTGTCTTCAAAAAATAAAAAGGGCCAGAAATATATCACAATGGTAAATTACCCCTGGATTTAGTCATTCATATTGCAGTAAAATAATAATAATAATAAAAGCCAATTTATTTAGAATAACTTTCTTGACTTTTATTTTGATATTTCTAGGTAATTTTTTGTTTTATTGATTTTCTTCTTTCTATTGCTTAATTATCTCTGCTCTATTTTTTATTACTCCTTTGTTTTGATAACTGGATTGTTTGTCTAAGTTTTAAGATACAAAGTTATGTTATCAATTTTTATACCTTTTTTGTTTTTAAATGCAATCATTAAGGCAGTATATTTTGTGTTTGCCACTGATTTGCCCCATTCCATTAATTTTAGTCTTCAGTTTTCATTTTAACTTGGCTCAGATATTTCTAATTTCCTTTGCAATTTCTTCTTTTATCCACTTGTAGTTTAAGTGTGTGTTGTTTAATATCTACATATTTGTTATTTTTTGGTATACTTTCTGTTGATTTCTAGTTTCATTCTATTGTAATTGGAAAATATACTTTGTGTGATTTCAATCTTTTATAATTTATTAAGAGCTGTTTTGAGGTCTAACATATAATCTATCGTGTAGAATGTTGAATGTGTACTTCAGGAAAATATATATTCTGCTATTGTTGAGTGGAGTGTTCTGCATATGTCTCTTAGGTTTAATTGGTTTATAAATTGTTTAGATCTTCTATTTCCTTATTAAGTGTATTAGTCAGCCATTTGTGACTGTGCCCAAAATGCCTGACAATAAGTCAAAGGAGGAAAGATTTATTTTGGCTGATGGTTTCAGAGTTTTCAGTATATAGTCAGCTGGCTCCATTGCTATAGTCCTGTGGTAAGGTAGAGTATCATGGAAGAGAGCATATGGTGGAGCAGAGATGCTCATCTCAGAGTTGTCAGGAAGCAGAGAGAGAAAATGTGCCACGTACAAGAAATACCTTCCAGGCCATTCTCCCAGTGACCTACTTCCTTCAACCACACACCACTGCCTGTTTTTTCCACTACTGCTCGGTAGCTAATTCAGCTATCAATGGATTAATCCACTGATATTAAAGCCCTCATGATTAAGTCATTTGTAGCCCATCTCTAAACATCATTGCATTGGGGAGACCAAGACTTTAACATATGAGTCTTTGAGGACAGTTGGTATCCAAAACATAGCACTGATGATATATTTGTTCTATTCATTATTGAAAGTGGGGTATTGAAATCTCCAACTATTTATACACAGTATTTTTCCCTTCGATTCTGTCAATATTTTTATCATATGCTTGGGTCTCTGTTCTTTGGTATTTATTTATCACTTTATACTTTTTTGAAGAACCAAACTTTTAATTAATATATAATATATTTTATTGCTCTCTTAAGATTATAAAATTTAAAGTTTATTTTGTCTGATATCAGTATGGCCACTGTGACTCTGTTTTGGTTACTATATTCTGGAATATAGATTTTTTTCATGCTTTCAGTTTCAATTGACTTAAGTGCCTACATCTAAAGTGTATTGTAGATAATACATAGTCAGATCAAGCTAAGTCATCCATAATTTTCTAACACATATTAATTGTACACATTAATGGAATTCATTGTAATATTCTCATACATGTATAGAGTGTGCACTGATCAAATCAATGTTTCTTTTTTTCACATCCCCTTCCAACATTCCTAATCTCAATTAGAGATTATTCTACTTTCACCTTATGAGAAATAACATGTAGTGCTTATTAGTACTTAGTCTATCAACATTTCATTTATTTCACTTAACATAATGTGCTCCACTCATTTTGTTGCAAATGACAGGATTTCATTATTTATAGCTAATCAATACTCCATTTAGTAAATATCCATTTTATTTTTTCTGGTACTGGTAATTGAACCCAGGGATGCTCTACCACTAAGTTACATTCCCAGCCTTTATTATTTTTGTTTTGAGGCAGGGTCTCCCTAAATTGCCTAAGCTTGCCCCAGATTAGTGAACTTCCTGCTTCAGCCTTCCATGTCACTGAAATTACAAGCATGTGCAACCATGCTCAGATATATATCCATTTTCTTTGTCCATTACTCTGTTGACAGGCACCTAGGCTGATTCCATATCTTGCCTGTTGTGAGAAATGCCAAAGTAAATATAGACATGCAGGTATCTCTTTGGTATAAAGATTTAATTTTATTTGGTTATATGCCCAGAAGTTAGATAATTTGATCATATGGTAGATCTATTTTTAGTTTTCTGAGGAACATCTATATAATTCTCCAGAATGGCCATATTAATTTATATCCTCATCAATGGCGTGTAAGAGTTCCTTTATCTCTATATCCTCAACAATGTTTGTTACTTTTTTGTTTTTATGAAACTAGCTGTTCAGACTATGGTGAGATGATATCTCACTGTAGTTTGATTTGCATATCCTTCATAGCTAATGCTACTGAACATTTTTTTTCATATACTTTTGGGGTATTTATATTTTGAGGTGCTATTCAGACATTTTGCTTATTTTTAAACTGGACTACTGAGTTTTTTGCTTAGGATTTTGAGTTTCTATTATATTCTGATTACCAACCCTTTGTCAAATGAATAAAAATTATGTGATCAAATATTTTTCCCATTCTGAGGTTACGTCCTTCATTCCCATGTTTCAACACCTTGTTGTACAGGAGCTTTTTCATTTCATATAATTCCATTTATTAATTTTTGCTTTTTATTTTTTACTTTTGGAGCTCAATCTAGAAAATCACTGCTTATTCAAATATTTTTATTTTCCCCATGTTTTCTTCTGATAATTTGAGGTCTTACATTTAGATATTCGAACAAAATTGAGTTCAATTTATAAAAGGTGAGAAATAGAGATCAACTTTCAGTCTTCTACATGAGGATATACAGTTTTCCCCACACCATTCATTGAAGTGGCTGTCCTTTCTCCGGTAATTTTTTTTTTTTTTTTTTTGGTGTCTTTGTCAAAAATAAGTTGGCTGTACCTGTATGAGCTCATTTCTGGCATCTTTATTCTCTTTCATTGGTCTTTATATTGATTCTTTTTATGTCAATACCATCCTGTTTTGATTACTATGGCTATGTAGAATGTCTTGAAATCAGGTATTGTGAAGCAATGATATTTGTTCTTTTTGTTCAAGATTGGCTTCACTGTTTGATGTCTTTCATGCTTTCATATGAGTTTTCTGATTTTTTTCTAGTTCTGTGAAGAATGCCATTATTGGTGAATTGAACCTGCAGATCTCTTCAGGTAGTATGGATATTTTAACAATTTTATACTTTTAATCCATGAACATGGAATATCTTTCCATATTTTTTGTCTTCTTCAGTTTCTTTCACCAATATTTTGTAATTTTCATTGGTTTTGTTCACTTCCTTTGTTTATTCCTAGGTATTTTATTTTTGGTAGCTTTTATGATTTCTTTATCAGAAAATTTATTTATTCATTTTACTAAAGACTAAAAGTTCCTATAGTCTTTTGGTAGCATTATTAGCTTTTTCTATATGTAGAATCACTTTATTTGCAAGCAGGGATAATGTAACTTCCTTCTTTAGTATTTATATGCCTTTTAGTTATTTTTTCTGACCAATTGCTCGGGCTAGAACTTCTAGTACTATGTTGAATGAAAGTGGACACCCTTGTGCTGTTTCTCATAATAGAAGAATGGTTTTCATGTTTTCCTCATTTAGTATGTTATTAGCTTTGAGTTTTTCATTTACAGTCTTTATTGAATATTGAATATCATATGGAAGAATATATTGAAATGATATTCTATATGTAATTTTTCAGGAATTTTCATGAAGAAATACTCAATTTTATCAAATGCTTTTTCTGTATATAATAAGAGGATCATGTCATGTCATTTTTATCCTTCATTGTGTTGAAGGACTGTATTATGCTTGCTGATTTGCATATGTTGAAACATCCTTCCATACCTGAGATGAAGCCCACTTGATCATTGTGAATTATTATTATTATTATTTTTTTTTTTGGTACCGGGGATTGAACTCCGGAGTACTTGACCACTGAGCCATATCCCCAGCCCTATTTAGTATTTTTTATTTAGAGACAGGGTATCACTGAGTTGCTTAGCACCTCCCTGTTGCTGAGGCTGGCTTTGAATTTGCAATCCTCCTGTCTCAGCCTCCCTAGCTGCTGGGATTACAGGCATGCACCACCATGCTGAATGATCTTTTTTATATACTGTTGACTTCAATTTGCTAGTATTTTATTGATAATTTTTGCATCTCTGTACATCCAAGATGTTGGTCTATAGTTTTTTTTTCTTCCTTTCTTTTTATTTAGTTATTCATTTTTGTTGTGACCTTTCTCCTTCACATTCTTTGGAATATTTTTAGAAGAATTAGCATTAGCTCTTAAAAGCTTAATAAAATCTAGCAGTGAAGCTATCTAGTCCTGGGCCTTTCTTTGTTGGTAGACTCTTTATTATTGATTAAATCTCCTTTTTAATTATTGATCTATATATTTTTTATGTCTTCATGACTCAATTTTGGTATACCATAAGTGTCTAGAAATTTGTCCATTTATTTTAGGTTTTACAATTTCTTAGCATGTAGTTTTTAATAATAATTCCTAGTTATCATCTTCATTTCTGTGGTATTGTCCCTGTTTTCATCTCTGGTTTTATTTATCCATATTTTATCTCTTCCTTGGTTAGTCTAACTTTGGGTTTGTTTCTTTTTTTCCTATTTTCAAAAAGTACTGTTTTTATTCAGTCTGTACTTATCACTGTTTTGAACTTTGTTGGTTTTTTTCTTCTTACTCTTATTTTGGGTTTAGTTTGTTCTTGGTTTTCTATATCCCTGAGCTACTTTCTTTGCTTGTTAATTCAAAATATTTCTATTTTTTGAATAGGCATTTGTTGCTGTAAACTTCACTCTTAGTAGTGCTTTTGTTGTGTCCTATAAGTTTTGATATGTCAAGTTTAGATTTTCATTTGTTTTCATAAAATTTTAATTTCCTGTTTGATACCTTTTTTTAAAGAGAGAGAGAGATAGATAATTTTTTAATATTTATTTTTTAGTTTTTGGTGGACACAACATCTTTGTTTGTATGTGGTGCTGAGAATTGAACCCAGGCCGCACGCAAGCCGGGCAAGCGCGCTACCGCTTGAGCCACATTCCCAGCCCCATTTGATACCTTTGATGACCCATTATTCATTCAAAAATGGGTTTTTCATTTACCTCTGTACAACTTCTAAAATTTTATTTTTAATTCTAGTTTTTTCTCTTATAATCATTAAAACATATGATTAAAATATATATATTTTTTGAATTTATGCCTTGTTTTGTGAACTATTTTAGAATACATTCCATGAGTTGATGAAAAAATGTGTTTTCTGCAGCTATTGCATGGAATAGTCTGTGAGCCTCTGTTAAATCCACTTGATCTATAGTAGATTTTAACTCCAGATTTTCTTTGTTGACTTTTGTTTGGTTGAGCTGTCCACTGATGAAAGTGTGGTTTTAAACTCCCCCAATATTATATCTTTGCTTACTATCTCTACTTTAGCACTAAATAGTGTTTGTTTTATAAAATTGGGTGTTCTGACATTAGGTGCATGTAGATTCAAAACCATTATGTCTTCTTGTTGATCACATGATAGATTTTTAGTAATTTTGTCTCACCTTGCAGTCTTTGCCTTAAAATCTATTTTGTCAAATAGAAGTATAGCTACTCCTGCTTCTTTTAGTTTTCTGTTTGCTTGGAATAACATTTTTTAACCTTTCACTTTCAGTCTATTTGTTTCCTTACTAGTGAGGCAATTTTTTTTAGGCAGCATGCTGGTGAGTTTCATTTTGTTGTTTTAATTATTTCAGTGAGTCTGTATTTCATTACATTTATTAAGGTTATTTTTGGTAAAAAAAAAAGATTAACTCCCATCATTACATTTTCTTCCAGTTATTTTGAATGTTCTTCATTCTTTTCTTCTTTTCTTATTCATCTTTGCAGTTTGATGGTTTATTATATTGACAATGTTTGATCCTGTTCTATTTCTGTTTTATGCATATACTCTGCTAGTGGGATTTATATATTCACATGCTTTCATGATGGTAGTTATCGTTCTGTCAGTTTTGGCTGTAGGACTCTCCTAAGCATCTTTTGTAAGGCATATCTGGAGATCATGAATTCTGTCAGTTTTTACTTGTGTTAGAAATATTTGTTTTAGTTATATTTTTGTGTCACTGAGACCAAAAGACCTGATAAGAAAAATCTTAGAGAAGGAAAAGATTTTGGGGCCTCAGTCCATAGATGACTGACTCCATAGTTCTGGGCCCAAGATGAGGCAGAACTTCTTGGTGGAAAAGCATGGAATAAGAAAGAAGCTCAGGAAACAGCAATAAGGAAGCAGAGCTCTGCTTGCCAGGGCCAAAATATAAATCCCAAAGTCATACCCACAGTCACCTATCTCCTTCAGTCACATGCTACCTGCTTACAGTTACCATCTATTCAATCCATGAGGGGATGAATCCACTTATTAGTTTATACCTATCATAAACTAATAATTTTACCTATAAAATGATCATTTATGGGACACTTCATATCTAAACTATAACAGATGTTTTCTATTTTATTTGTGAAGGATACCCATGGTTGGTATAATATTCTTGTTTAGCAATTATTTTATTTCAATTGTTAAGTATATATTATTCTATTCCCTCAAGATTTCTGCTGAGAAATTCACTTTTAGTCTAGTGGGGATAGTTATAAATATTAATTTCTGCTTTCCCTTACATATTTTAGAATTTTTCTGTGTCTTGCACTTTTGACAATTTTCTACCACTTTCATGTGGTAGTCTTCATAGTAAGTACCTTTCTCTTCAAAACGTGTCTAGAGTATTGGTTTATTATGCAATTTTGGCTTTATTTGCAGTTGGGCACCACATATAATCTCCATACAGCTTTCTTGAGTGTTATTAATTAAATTTGGTACAGTGTGCACCATGGTGATGTCAGAGATACCAACTATTCCTGCATGGATGAATGGGGGCACTTCAACCATTCAGGCAGGTAGGGTTGGACAGCTGTGGGTATGGGGTGCTATGTGGCTACTCCTATGTGGGAGTGGTGCACGTTATCAGGTGGTGAGTTTTTCCTTATGCACTGTTATTGCTAGTTCTGTTACTAGCAAGTACCTTTGGCATGGGCAGTCCAGGCAGTAGTAAGAGGTCTAAGATAATTGTGGTCCCACCAGTCTGTGGTATGGGCCATATACTGCATGGGGAGAGTAAGTGGTCATAACCATGCTACCATCTTTGTGGTGCTCACATTCAGTGCTGGTAGCAATGCATGGTTAGATAAGGTGTGGGAGTGAAGCAGTTCAAGAACTGCGTAGGTGCTGTAACAGCAGGAACTATAGTTATCCTGTCTGATAATGCATGCAATGGAGCAGGACTCTGACTGTAACTAAGCAAAGTTACTCTTGACTCTTTTTCTGTGAACACCCAAGGATGAGGCAGTAGCTAGAGCCAGGCTTTTATTTTCTCCTACCTCCCCAAATCTGTAGCACACAACTTGGGGCAGGGCAAGAGCCAGAGCCACGTATTTATTCAAGGCTCCCTTAGCAACCTATTTTTGGAGGGAAGCAGGTGGAACTGCTGTGCTCCCTCCTCTGCCCTAGCAGTAGGCTGCAAGCCTGTGAGGACTGTGAAATTTTCATGTAGATAGGATTTATAGCATTTGTCCTGATAAAGTTTATTTGGGCTCTCTTTCACCCTTAACCTCTGCAAAAAAGGAGACTCCCTCTCACCTGGCAGATGCCAGGTTACTTTGTTTTGCTTATTATGTTCAGGTCTCTGAATCCTACAAGATTCCAGGCTCTCTCTTGCTCACTTACAGTGTTCTCCCTCAAAATGCAGCTATATGCTTATTACTCTGGTTCCAGGTGAATGCTGGTTAACTCTATTCAGTCATTTTGGATCACCACTATAACATTTTAAAAAAATTAGTTCTTTCAGTTTCTATCTTTTGATTGCAGAGTGTATTCCATTTACATTAAATTAATTATTAATATAAAATATCTTACTATTACCCTTTCATTGTTTTCTGTATGTATAATAACTTTTTGTTCTTATCATATTTTTGTGTACACTCTTTTTATATAGTGACATATTTCAATTTTGTCATTTCCTTTTATATATATTCTATAGATATTTTCTATGTGTTTACCATGAAGTTACATATAACATCCAAAAGATAATGAGAATCTAATTTAAATGAGACCAAGTTAACTTTAATGTCATATGATGACCTTTTTCCTGCATATCATTGTGCCCTTTTTTATTTTTGATGTCCTAAATTATATCCTTATGTTTTGTTTTCCATGGCATAGATTGATAATTATCTTATTTATTTGTTTTTATATCCTGTGGAAAATAATAAGTAGGATTACAAAAAAATTACACTACTATTGGATTTTCCATTTTCTATGTATTTACCTTTACCCACAAGATCTTTATTTCTTCATATGGCTCCACATTGCTGTCTAGCAAAATTTCACTTTAACCTGAAGGACACAAATTAACGTTTCCATAGGGCATGGTTATTGGTAGTGAATTCTCTCAGATTTTGTTTATCTGGGGATGTCTTAATTTATTCCACATTTTAAAAAATAGTTTTGCCAGAGTTACAATTGTCATTTGAACGTTTGTATTTACTTTTAATGATTTTAAATATATCATCATATTGCATTCTGACTTCCAAGTATTCTGGGGAGAAATCAGGTGATAATCCCATTGTAGAAAATGTGTTCCTTCTATTTGGTTACTTTAAAGATTATTACTTTCTCTTTGCTTTTGACAGTCTGAGTAGAATGTAACTCAGTATGTCTCTTTGTATTAATCTTGCTTTCTTTTTGTTGCACTATTTGGAATAATAGATTCATTTCTTTTCACAAAATTTGGTGAAGTTATGGTCATCCCTTCTGCACTTTAATCTTTCTGACCTTTCTCTCTTCTTTTGAAACTCTCATAATGTGGGCTGGGGCTGTGGCTCAGTGGTAGAGTGCTTGCCTAGCATGTGTGAGGCACTGGGTTCAATTCTCAGCACCACATATAAATAAACGAATAAAATAAAAATCCATTAACATCTAAAAAATTAAAGAAACTCGCATAATACATTTTTGTTTTGTTTTATGGTATCTCAGAAGTCTCTAAGGCTTTGTTTCCTTTCTTTCTTTCCCCTTCTCCTCAGATTTTATATTTTATATTTTAGTTGTGCTATCTTCAATTTCATTTATTCTATCTTCTGCTTTCTCAATCTTCTGTTGATTCCCTCTAATGGATTTTTTTTTCAGTTATTGTGTTTCTCAGCCCCAGGATTTTTCTTTCATTTCTTTTTATAACTTCTATCTCTTTGATATTCTCCATTTGTTCATACATTGTTTTCCTTTAATTTTTTGACTACGTGTTCCTTTAGCTTTTGAAGCATATTTAAGACAGTTGTTTTAGTCTTTTCCTCAGGGTCATTGTATGTCAGTTTATATTGTTTCATTGTGTCACATTTTCCTGTTACTCTGTGTAGATTTTTATATTTTTGTTGAAAACTGAGTTTTAAATTGTATAACCTGGTAACTCCTTAAATACATTTCTCTCCCTTCGAAAGGTTTGCTTTTTATTGTTAGTGTCTAATAAATATGTTTTTGAGACTTTACCAAAACAATTTTTAGAAATACTATTTCCTGTCATGAATGATCACCAAAGTCTCTTCCTTTAACCTCATGTTCAGCTAATGTTTTGGAGGACAATTCCTGGAATACCAGTAGTTCTTTCTATATTTGTGGATTGTCACTGTGTTGAGGCACTCCTTTAACATTTAGCTGAGCTTGCTTTGAATCTAAAAATCAACCCAATGTGAAAGCTTAAGTAAGGTCTCTTCTGAAAATGTGTCTTTCCCAGGCATACATATGAGTTTTTTTTTTTTTTTTAATTCCTCTGTATACTTCAGAATACAGAGGAATGGGTACTTCAGAATGTTCTATTTTTCCAAATACATTCACCCTAGGTTTTCCCCCCTGGCCTTTGTTAATTTACTGTATGTTTTCATCATGATCTCTTATTCTTGGCATCTGTGGGTCTGTAGTTGCTTTGCAGCTTTTACAAGCAGTTACTACTTATTTTCTACCTGAGTTCTAAGTTAAGAGAAACATAGATAGGAACTTGTGTGGGTGCTTCTGGTATCCCTCAGACACACTAGGACAGATTTCAAATACAGTCTGCTCTTCTCCTCTTTCTTTGAAAGTATGTAATTTGTCTTACTGGTTCTAAAAGAAATAAAAAAACAACACTAACTAGCAAACAAATGAAAAAAACTCAAAAATGTATACTATCATGAAAAATTGTGCTCTATATGTGTAATAAGAATTGTAATGCATTTTGCTGTCATATATAAATAAAAATAAGAAATAAAATAAAGGCAAGTTCACAAATAAAAATATGTATAATAGCTGATGGAGTAAGAAAATAAAAATAATATAAATTGGTAGTTATGATAAAAGCTAGTATATAGTGAGTGGAAATGACAATGAAACGAAGTAAACTTTAAAGGGTGTAAATATGATTGCATATATGAGAGCAGAATGAATCTTGATTCATTGTACACAAATCCAGCATAACTTCTCTGGCTGTACACGATGTAGTGTCAAACCCCATGTGCAGTCTTACATGTATCTAGGATAATGATGTCCATCTCATTCCACAATCTATACTACAAATTTTTTAAAATAATGTCTGAAACAAAGAAGATAAATGTGAAAGTGATAATTTAACAATAATTAAGGGCCCATATCGTAAATCATCCTATGTGCCTAAGTAAAGGTGGAAATTTGCTGGGATATGTGCAAAAGAGTAATTAAAGTAAGATAATTATTTTTAACTTTGGGACTATTCATAGAAAGTGCACCATGACTTTCATGATTTCTAAATAAAAAATTGAAGGTTTTTTGCATCTGCATTTTAAATACACTTATTTTTTGTAAATTAAATAGGTTAAAAAATGGAATAAGTTAAAAGGATTTAAACTTTGCAATTAAATTATATGTTATATAGAATTTCATACTTTATAAATTATTTATATAAATGTGTAAATTTATTATTCATATTAATCTATTTTGTATATCCTAAAAATGAAATATAAGATGTAGTTTTTTCAAGCATCGATTTACAAAGACTGATCATTATTAGATCCTAAAGAAAATCCTAAATTTATTCCAAAAAACGAAACATTTATAGATTGTATTCTCTGCTCAACCTAAATTACAAATAGAAACTAAACTGGTTAATAAATCCTGAATTATTCTTAGATCAAAGAAACAGTCAAAGCTGTAATCATTGCTTAGACAATAAGAACACTACTGTGTTTTTAAACTGAAGGGAAAAAGCAAAGCTATAATAAGTAGTAACTTAAGAGACTTCTCATGTTTTTTATTACTGACAAGAAATAAAAATAAATAAACTCAAAGAGTTATAACCAAAACACAAAGCAATCCTAAGGTATGTAGGAAGATAGGAATAATAAAGATAAAATCATAAACCAAAGATTAGGAAGATATGAATAATAGAGTAATTAAATAATTTCAAGGGAGTATCTTTGAAGACCCCCAGAAAAGCAGACAACTATTTGGTAATCAAGTCGCAATAAAACAAAACAGAGAAAGGAAGAAAGAGGAAAAGAACAAATTCACAAAAAGAATAATAAGAAATGGATACAACCACAATCACGGTGGAGACTGGAAAAATTATTAGAGAATAATGTGTACAGAACTATGCTAATGAAATACAAAATCATGATGAAATAGACAATTTTCTGGGGAAATGTAAATTACTAAATTTGGCTAGAGAAAAAGTTTGAGAAGTAAATAATAGTCATGGAAAAACAAAAGTTTTTCAAAATTACAATCAAAGGACTTACATTAATTAGAATGTGGTGAGGCTCACATTCTCACACACTACTGGTCTGACTGTAAATTGGCACAAAAAATAAATTTACCAAAATGTCTTATAAATGCTTATGGCTCAGTAATTCCAGTTCTACAAGAGTGTCCTGAATTATTGTTTGTCTAGCAAAGCCAATAGGGCAACCTATACGAGAATTTTAGGGAAAAATCTTATAGCCCAAGTCTTTTATAATTAGAACTCTTTTGGAGGAGTACTGGGGATTGAACTCAGGGGCACTTGACCACTGAGCCACATCCCCAGCCCTATTCTGTATTTTATTTAGCAACAAGGTCTCACTGAGTTGCTTAGTGCCTCGCTAAATTGCTGAGGCTGGCTTTGAACGCATGATCCTCCTGTCTCAGCCTCTCAAACTGCTGGGATTACAGGCATGCGTCATAGCACACAGCCCAAAACTTTTATAATTAGAAAAATTACATGTAAGGGAAAGCAAAAGATAGTTTAAAAAATATATCCTCGGAACTACAGGAAATTAACTTAAATCAAGCAAAACTTGAAGCAAAATAAGGAATCATATAGAGCAAATATTAAGCAGAAATTTTGTAAATAACAAAAACATTAAAATTTGATGTTAATTTTTAAGAATTAATATGGTCATGAAACCTCATATCTATGTCAAAAGTAAATATTTAAAGGGAACATACAGGGCTGGGGTTATAGCTCAGTGGTGGAGTGCTTGCCTAGCATGTATGAGTCACTGGGTTTGATCATCAGCACCACATAAAAATAAATAAATAAAATAAAGGTATTGCATTCATCCAAAACTAACAAATATTTTTTTTAAAAGAAAATACAACATGATAAGAAAAAAACACATGAAATCTCCATCTTATGAAGTTTAAAATAGATTCTGTTTATCTTTGATCTTGATATGGAATAATACAAGAATATTAGGATAACTATAAATTGCTAGAACAAAAGTAAATAGATTAATAAATTAAATAGCCAATAAAACTTCAAAAATTCAGCAGAGAGAAAGTTAACAAACTATATGTTAAATAAAGCTTTAATATCTCCAATATACAAAGAGCTCCAACAAAAATATGTAATAAAAAATAAAATAATTTTTATCTTACACTTGAATTTAGTTCAAATTCCCCAGTGCATTAGCTACATGACACTGAAAATAAAGTGTCACTTTATTATTAAGAATCTAGTTAGTTTACTTGGGATAAGTGCCCTAGTTTTCTCACTTCATTAAACATATATCAGAGTCTTCGGAGGTTATGGATACTCCAGTAAGATACATGGGATAATAGTGATAGCAAGAAAATAATTTTAGCAGATATCTGAGAGAAGATAAGAGGATTCAGTCCTCTCCTGGTTTTTATTTATATAGCCACATGAAAAGAGAAAGTATAAGAAAAATGGCCCCACAATTGGATGTGGCTTTGTAACACAAAGCTTCTTAGCATATAACTAGATTTGTAATCCCACCTCTTGGGGGCAATCAAGGAAGAGTATGGGAAGGGAGTGGGGATTTTCCTCTTCTCTATTTTATTTTTTTCATAATTTTTTTTTACTTTTTTTGTAGTTGTAGATGGACAGCATGCCTTTATTTTATTTGTATATGGTGCTGAAGATGGAACCCAGTGCCTCACACATACTAGGCAAGCACTCTGCCACTCCAGCCCTCTCCTCTATTTTAAAACAGAACAAAATGTTTGGTTAGAAATGGTTGTAATGGAGCCATATTTGGGAAACATCTGCTTTGTACCTTGAAAATTTTTCAATTTCGTTTGTTAATGAGCATGTATAACTTTATAGTCAGGATAATAAGTAGGTACTAAACTAATATTTTTATTTAAAAACATATTTCATGGTTTGAAAGAGTGTCTTTCAAACATTAAAATAAATGTGAATTTCTATAATTAAAAAGTAAAATATGAACTTACTTCCAAGTTTGTTCTAGCCATAATTTCAATTCTTTTTCTTGTTCTCAATTTGAATTTCTTACTATTGACATATTTAAGTCACTTATCTATTCTAGCTGAAGCATAACTAACAGAGCTGACTCATTAATAGTGGACATTTAGGAAGAACCTCATATGTGTATGTGTGTGTGTGTGTGTGTGTGTGTGTGTAATTTAAGAGAAGCAATGATTTTCTGTTTGTAGATGTTTCAACTTAGCTTGTTCATTAGTGTAATTAGCCTAATTAGTTTACAGTTCAGTACATATGTGATATATTCAGAATTAGCTATATTTAATTGTCAGAACTAATAATTTAAATTATTTACCTATATGAAAATTTCTTTCTTTTACTAATAAAAACCTTTATATAAAAGTGTTTAATATGTTAAGTAAACTATAAAATACATCTCTCTATGTATTAATCAATCTGTGTTTTTTTCTTATTACATTCTTCCATAGAAGCATTTTAGGTCTTTTCTTGTGTAAATCACTCAAATTTGCTTTAATATTTACCAAGTGCTTCTTATGGGCAATAGAGTTGGGATACAAAATTAAATTAAACATAGTCAGGAACATAAGGAATTTTTAGTGTTATGGTTTCAGAGAAATGTTGTTTAAAAATTAATACTTTTATGACACAAATGCATTATTTTAGTATGATGTGCATATTATTGACCAAATGATTTCTGCATTATTATTTATACCATATTGTTGAGTCTACTGTTTCTGTCAGTGCTAGTTTCTACTTAGTTATACAATGTACTGTAGAATTTCTTATTTATTAAATTGCTGAAAAACTTAAGAGTAAACAAATTATTTTTTATTAATTTTTCTTAGTTGTTGATGGACCTTTATTTTATTTACTTGTATGTGGTGCTGAGAACTGAACCCAGTGCCTCACACATGCTAAGCAAGTGCTCTACCACTGAGCCACAACCCCAGTCCAGAAACAAATTATTAAAATACACATTGCCTGTGCATTTTTTTATGTTTTTCTATGTGATATATTTTACTGAAAGGCAAAAATTAAGAGCAGTAGTCTAATAACATGACCAATCTGAGATAAATTATTGACTTTACTACTCTATAATCTCTCATTGCCCAAAATATTGTTATATATGTGCTTCAGTTTGATAATTTATTTGGAAAAAGAAAAAAAAAACATAAAATTTCATGTACTAAATTATTAAGTCTTTAACAGTGAAACACAGAGTAGTAGTAGAAATTATAGGTTAATAGTCATCTGACCTTTGCATCAAGAAGTACTTTCTAACATAAAAGCCATGAGTATGGGGGTGGTTGTAGAAGGAGAAGAGGTAGCAACACAAAGCTAAAACTTAATAGACTGATTACAACATAATTCTAAGTGACCATATATCAAAATGCAATATAAAATTGCAAGAAAACAAGCTCTTGGTGATGTACATGCAATACATTCTACACACAAATGAGCATTATATTAACAGGTAAATAACTATTATAAATGCCTCTGAAGAAAATAACTTGAAGGACAACACTAGAATCAGGGATTTCCATATAGAAAAATTGCAATTGTTCATATCAGAAAGTAAGTTCCTGAACCAAGATGGTATCACTAGAAATGGAAAATCAGTAGAATTTGGCATTTGGTTGAAGTGCAGACTAGAAGAAGGAGGAAAGATCAACACATAGTTTTTCACTCTTTATCTTTAAATGTCCCCACAATCCTTAGATATGGTATTTATTTCCAAATGTACTTTCAATGTCTTCAAAAATATAAATGCAAGAACTTCAGGGCTGGGGATGTGGCTCAAGTGGTAGCGCGCTCGCCTGGCATGCATGAGGCCCGGGTTCGTTCCTCAGCACCACATACCAACAAAGATGTTGTGTCCGCCGAAAACTAAAAAATAAATATTAAAAAATTCTCTCTCTCTCTCTCTCTCTCTCTCTCTCTCTCTCTCTCTTTCTCTCTTTAAAAAAAAAGAACTTCAGCAGAAAGAATTCTGTAAAACACATCTAAATCAATGTTGAACCATGACTTCTTCACAAGTGGCTTCTGCAGCATACACACCTAGTTAATTTAGACCTGGACTTCCCTGTCAATACCTGATACTTTCCCTTTAGCCCTATTTCTGGTCTCTCTTCTGAACTAATTGGCACCAGGTCAATTTGTGCTCCTTTCATTTCCACCAATTATTATCCTGTCTTCCACTGCACTACCAAATTAGAAACTGGTTAAGAAATTTTCCCAGCATAAATGGTATCTTATGTCCTATTTCAATCTTTCCACCCCAGTTCCACTCACAGTGTGGCAAAATTTTGTGTGCATAGGTGCCTTTCTTACCACCCATTTGATTATCTTGACTATGTTTTTTGTGAATATTTTTATTGCTCATTTAATCAAAACAGTTTTCATCAGGGGATATCACATATTTTGTATTCAAGAAGATTTAAATTTACACAACACACCACTTCAAGATTTAATCCCTATTAGGTATGATATAAGCTATTTGTATTGCTAATATTAACTGGGTAAATATCTTCATTGATTTTAGAGATATGTTTGCAATATAGTGCTGAGTAATTAAAGTGATTAAAATTATGAAGCATTTGATTGAATTTCTTTTTAATCAAATTGCATTATTTCTATTACTTATTTTATATTTAGATTTATTATTTTATTTTGTATAGTTATACATAGTAGTTGGGTTCATCGCAATAAACTGATACATGCATGGAATTTGATTTCAGTTCATGATCTCCCCTTTTCCTTTTCTCTTCATTTTTCTTCCAGTCCTTACTCCTCTCCACTGTTCTTCCTTTACTCTACTAGACTTACTTTGCTCACGTATTTTTAAAATATTTTTTTAGTTATACATGGGCACAATATCTTTATTTTGTTTATTTATTTTTATGTGGTGCTAATAATTGAACCCAGTGCCTCACATGTTCTAGGCAAGCGCTCTACCACTGAGCCACAATCCCAGCTATCATGTATTCATTTATATTTGATTGGTTCCTTTTAGTTATACATAAAGGTGAAATTCCCTGTAGTATATTTATATATGCAATGAATTTATTTTTTATTCATGCAAAAACAAACATTTACAAAATTTAGAAAATAAAATGACAAAATAGTAAGAGAAGAATTTACTTATAGTAGGTGTTATGGGTAGTTTTTCTTTTCTTTTTGTGTTTCTTCTTTTTCTCATTCTTCCTCATTCTCGTTCTCTCTCTTCTTAAGTATCTACATTTTCAAAATTTTCAACAAAAACATGAGTATTATTAAAAAAAAATATTTGCAGGCTGCAGTGGCACACTCTGTAATCCCAATTCCTTGGAAGGCTGAGGCAAGAGGATCCAAAGTTCAAAACCAGTCTCAGCAACTTAGCAAGGCTCTAAGCAACTCAGGGAGACCCTGTCTCAAAATAAAACAATTTTTTTAAAAAAGAGCTGTTGATGTGTCTCAGTGGTAAAAGAACCCTGAGTTCAATCCCTGGAGGAAAAAAAAAATAACTAAAACTCATAGTGTAATAAAAGTAACATAGTTCTTTAGATATTTAAGTTTGCTAACACAAGAGACTGACCATATACTTCACATTTCCTACCTTTTAAAAAAATTTCTCCATTAATGCATACATCTGAGGCAAATACATAAATTCTCAAATACTTTAAATTCTACAGGTTTGCAAACTTCCTTAAAATACTTAAACGCTTTTATATGTACAGATCTCATGATTTAAACAAAAAAGGGAATTGGTATTATATAACCTATAATTTATAAAGCCTTTGGGTAATTACCTGCTGTCACTTAATTACCTAATTTTTTCAGAGAATTAATTCAAGCTAATAGATTTATCATTTCTAAAGTTTAGCTGTCTACAGTGATTGTACTTAGTTTTCTTTGGAAATTCTATATTTGCTCTTCCCTATCTGAGGATGCCTTACTGACCCTCCTAAATTCTCTTGTCATTTAAATATAAATGCTTCATCAGTTATAATGAGAAAAATTAAAGCTTCGAAAATGGAAGTTCTGATGTATTTGTAAAATATTTTTATATCAAATGATGTATTACAACTACAACTGCTAGTGAGATAAAATACAATGCTAATTATGCAATCCATATTAGTTTGTGTCCATGAAACAAAGAATCAATTTGATTAATAGTGAAATTTTTAATATTTGCTTAAATCATATCATTTGTATGTTTTGTTTACTTGATTTCTGGATATTTGCAAATGTCCCAATGGTTGGCCCATTTTTTAAAATTTTTGAATTCAATCTTTAGTGTTCATGAAAAGCTACCATTTTCTTGTTGCCCATGCTTGCCCTCTGCTGGAAGTGCTAATTATTTTGAATACTGACCAATAATTAGGATAGTTCACAATAGACCCAAATAATAATTCCATTAGATCTAAATTACCAAAGGATGTATTTCTTTAAACTTCACCTCTATTTCTTAATGGAAACATTTCTTTATTTGTTCTCATATTCTCAACATGAACCATGAATCTCCAGGTTGTACCCCAGTTCTGACTTTACTCGCATGAACACATTTGTTAATCTATAGGACATCATGTTTGTCTGTTTCACATGTTAAAAAACGAAGTCATGGGACATTTCCCATTCCTTCCCTCTGATTCCTAATCTTATTCCTTCTGTATTGACTACCAAAATTTAATCTATCAAAAATATTGTCATTTCCAAATTAAAAAATAACCTCAAGACCAACTCCACTAAATTTTCCTAAATTCTAGAACCCTTCATTTCTTAGCTAGAATATTTCAACAACCTTCTAACTGGTGTCCTTTTCTCTAGGCTCTCTTCCTTCCAAATTATTCTCAACACTTTCAATAAAGGACTATTTGCAACTACATATCTTATTGAATATTATCTTGTAGATTTTTGTGTTTTCATATTTATTCATATTATATTGAAGTTAGTTAGTTTACCTCTATCTTTCCCACTAGGTTTCAGCTCTTTAAATGTACTGAGATCACATAGCATATGTGATTGTATCTCTAGCACCTGGCACGTAGTAGATTCGTAATAATTATGTATGAATAAATAAACAGGCAAAATATCTTGTACCACCAAAATATTGAATGAATCATTGCTCCTTCTTTGAATCTTCCCCACCTTTTTGTGCCTCTTTCTTCCTATTTCTCTGTAGACAAGATTCTTCCTATTTTAGGGCCTTTGCATACTTCAATCTCTACAGTGATATTCATATTCTCCACTTCCAATTCTTTAATGTTCTTAGATGTTTATCATTATTCAGATATATTTCAATTGTCATTTATTCAAAGAGGACCTTCATGATTACCCAATCTGCAAGCCTTTCCCTCACCACAATATACTTTCTCACAAGAACTTTTTTGAAAAGTGACTTACTACAATTTCTAATTTAAATATTCATATTCAGATTTTAAAACTCACTATGTTTTGCCAATAAATGGTAGCTCCATGGAAGCAGCATAGATTCTTCACTACTATGTCATTTTTACTCTAAACACTACCATATCTTGTAACAAATGCTCAAGAAATATGTTCTCAGTAATAAATAAGAATATGATAAAACATGAAAGCATCCCTGACCTCCTGACTAATGGTTTATATGTGTCAACTTAATCTAAATAACATCTTAAGCTTTTTGTGTCTAAGAAAATGCCACACCTTCAAAAATGAGTAAATTGGTAGTTTTTAGCTTTTATTTTATTGACTTTGTATTTCTGCTATGATTGATAATCTCTGGTAAAGGAGGTAGGGGCAGACCACAGGTAAGGTCTGATGACTGAACTTTGACAGCACTGTTTTTGACTAAAGTTATGAAGAAGTGACATGGAAAACATTGAGAAAATGTTGCAGATCATTAAAGAAAAGGGAACAGTGTACCAACATAGGTGACTGCAGGGAAATATTTCCCAAAAGTGATGTCAAAAAGCAGGAAGGAATGTCTGTACTTCCCAAAGCGCTACATAGATTTCAATGCAATTCCAATTAAAATCCCCATTGTCATTCATTATAGAAATAGAAAAAGCAATCAGGAAATTCACTTGGAAAAATAAGAGACCCAGAATAAACAAAGCAATTCTTAGCAAGAAGAATGAAGCAGGAAGCATCACAATACCTGACCTTAAACTATACTACAAAGCTATAGTAACAAAAACAGCATGGTATTGGCACCAAAATAGTCATGTAGAGCAATGGTATAGAATAGAAGACACAGAGACAAACCCCCATAAATACAGTTACCTCATACTAGACAACGGTGCCAAAAACATACTACATTGGAGAAAAGATAGCTTCTTCAACAAATGGTGCTGGAAGAACTGGAAATGCATATGCAGCAAAATGAAATGAAACCCTTATCATTTACTATGCACAAAATTCAACTCGAATGGATCAAGGACCTAGGAATTAGGCCAGAGACCCTGCGCCTAATAGAGGAAAAAGTAGGCTCAAATCTTCATCACATCGGATTAGGCCCTAACTTCCTTAACAAGACTCCTATAGTGCAAGAAATAAAATCAAGAATTAATAAATTGGAAAGACTCAAACTTAAAAGCTTCTTCTTGGCAAAAGAAACAATCAATGAGGTGTGTCACCAGCTGGCCAGGCTGATGAGATGAGCTGGGTTGAGAGGAACCAACTACATCAATAAGGAAGAAAAAAGGTGAATAAACCACAAAGCACATGAATATGAGTTTCTAAGAATGAAGGCAGGACGGCTCAGTGACCCCAACAGTCAGTTCCGTGCTGGGTAACCATGGAAAGAGCAAGAGCACAAGCCCAGCAGAAAACTTCCTATTTACTAGGGAGAAGACATTCCATAGAATATTCCACGCAAATAAGGCAAGGGGTGGTGTTTCAAAGGGTAGAGTCTTGCTTGGTGATGTCTTGTGGTCAGCAGATTGATTGACATCTTGACAAGTCACACCCATCTCAGGTGCTGTGTGACATCACAGGCAGAGTGAGAGGAAAGGCACATTTGCATCACTCAGCCCAATCAGTGCACAAAACTAGACCAGTCCCCTCACACACTCAAATGCACGTAGCTCACACAGCCCATGGATGGCTCACGTCAGAGGTGAACAGAGAGCCCACATTTTGGGAGCAAATTTTTGCCACACGCATGTCAGTTAGAGCACTAATCTCCAGGATATATAAAGAACTCAAAGAACTTAACACCAAAAAATCAAACAACCCAATCAATAAATGGGCTAAGGAGCTGAAAAGACACTTCTGAGAAGAAGATATACAATTGGTCAAACAAATATATGAAAAAAATGTTCTACAGCTCTAGTAATTAGAGAACTGCAAATCAAAAGTACTCTAAGATTTCATCTCACTCCAGTCAGAATGGCAGTTATCAAGAATACAGAAAATAATAAGTGTTGGTGAGGATGTGGGGGAAAGGACACACTTACACATTGCTAGTGGGACTATAAATTGGTGCAACCAATTTGGAAAGCTGTATAAGATTACTTAGAAAACTTGGAATGGAACTATCATTTGACCCAGCTATCCCACTCTTCAGTCTATACCCTAAAGACTTAAAAAGAGCATATTATAGTAACACAACCACTTCAAAGTTTATACCAGCTCAATTCACGATAGCTAAACCGTGGAACCAACCTAGATGCCCTTCAATAGATGAATGGATAAAGAAACTGTGATATATATATATATATATATATATATATATATATATATATATATATGGAATATTATGCAGCATTAAAAGAGAATAAAATTATGGCATTTGCAGGTAAATGGATGGAGTTGCAGAATATCATTCTAAGCAAAGTGAGACTATCCTCAAAAAACCAAAGGCCGAATGTTCTCTCTGATAAGTGGATACTGATCCATAATGTGCCGGTGGGGGGCAGGCATGGGAAAAATGGAGGAACTTTGATAGGGAAAAGAGGAAGAAGGGGTGGGGAGGGTGCATGAGGACAGGAAAGATGGTGGATGAGATGAACATCATTACCCTAGGCACACGTATGACTGCACATATGGTGTGATGCTACATCATGTACAACCAGAGAAATGAAAAGTTGTGCTGAAGTTGTGTACAATTAACCAAAATGCATTCTGCTGACCTATATATCTAATTAAAATTAATTAATTAATTATTTTTTGAAAAAAGGAGGAATGTGTATAACACTAAGGCAATTCTGCCCCACAGGTAAGCCAAACAAAAGAATCATTATATGAATGGGAAGGAATGCCTTCAAAACATGTCACCATGTTCTAACATATGAATGTCAATCATATAAACATTTAATTTTTTATCGAATTCACTGTTATATTTATATATGCACATGACATGGTTTGGTTAAATTCATTCCATGTTTTCTCCTCTTTCTCATCCATACTTCCTCCCTCTTAATCTCTTCTACTCATCTTCCCTATCTCTTTATGATTTATAATGCTTCCTTTCCCTTAGTTTGCTCTTGCTTTCCCATATGAGCGAAAATATTCAACCCTTGATTTTCTGAGTTTGGCTTATTTCACTTAGCATGATGTTCTCCAGTTCTAACCATTTACAAACAAATGGCATAATTTCATTCCTCTTTATGGCTGAGTAATAGTCCATTGGGTATATATACCACATTTTCTTAATCCATACATTTATTGATGGGCATCTGGGCTGATTCTATAATTTGACTATTGTGAATTGTGCTGGTATAAATATTTAAGTAGCTGTAACTCTATAGTATGCTGATCGCAAATCTTCTGGATAAATTCCAAGGTGTGGGGTAGCTAGTTTTTGGAGTAATCTCCACAGTACTTTCTAGAGTGGTTGTATTAATTTGAAGTCCCACTGAAAATTCATCAGTGCGCCTTTTACCCCACATCCTCATTAGCATGTTATTTATTATTGTTATTATTATTATTATTATTATATTCTTAATAAATGTCATGCTGTGTGGAGTTAGATAAAATCTCAGTGTAGTTTTGATTTACATTTCCCTGATTGCTAGAGGTGTTGAACTTTTCTTAATATATATGTTGGTCATTTTATGAATGTTTTGAGAAAAGTCTTTTTAGTTCTTTTGCCCACTCATTGATTGTTATTTGTGGGATTATTTTGGGCATTGGTTTTTTAATGCTTTTTATCTTTTAGATATTGATCCCCTCTAACAGAGGAGCAACTGGTAGAGAATCTTTTCCATTTTGTAGGTTCCTTCTTCATATTTTTAATCATTTCCTTTTCTGTGCAGATTTTTTTTAAAAAAATTCAGTGCCTGCACCTATATGATGGAGTGATGACCTATGTTTCTTCTAGCAATTGCAGTTTCTGGTATAATTCCTATGTGTTTGATCCATTTTGAGTTGACTTTTTTTCACTTCAATATCTATGGGATCATATCTTGGGGCATTGTGAATTTGGGGAGAAAATTTGTTTGCCTGTTTCCTCATGTGGTTAGAGGTCTTGGACTTGCACATTGATTGACATTAATTCTCCTTCTTCTATGTTTGTGTCCTTCTGTGTGTAGTTAACCTTTTGTTCTGGAAATTCTCTGTTTGTTGTATGAGTAGATATCCAGGAATGGTTTCTGAGGTCCACTTCTTATTGTTCCTACTTGAAGCCTGTTTGTTTATTTAGGGTGCTTCTCTTCCCAAATCTATGTGTTGAAATATTGTTAAGGATTGGGTGGAGCTAGATCAGGTGTGGAGTGACATTCACTGTTGCTTGGCTGAGTTATTAGTATTCCTCAGCAGCAGAATCTCTACTCCATGAACTTGAAGTGTACCAATCACTCCCAGCTTCTCTTAGAGAAAGTGGGGATCCAGGAAGATCAACGTTAGCAATAGATATACAGCCTTAAGATGAATTTTCTGTCTACTTCCACATCTATAACACTAATTACCATGTGTGGGGATGATAGGGTGAGTATTTAAAATCAACATCAACAATAAACTGTGAACTTGATTAGACATTAAACAGCAGGTGTTCTACTACACTGTCCACTGTATTAATAATCACAGAAACGTAAATGGGGTAAGAATCACATAAATTGTATAATTCTATCAGAGAGTAGAATTAAATTTTCTTAAGAGAAAATAGGGTATCAAGGAAAGGGAAATTTTGAGCTATTTAATAATCGAACAGAGAAGTGCAAGATAGCAGAGAACAGTTATAAAGAAGGAGTAAAAAGTACCTAGATGTTATAAAATAATAAAAGATAAGAATAAGAAACACAAAAATTTGACTATTGGTGGGGAAAAAGAGAGAAGAAGGGGCAATAAGAGGAACAAAATTCAAGGTATGAACAAACAAACAAATGTAAGATCAGAGCAACTCAATTCATGCATAATTTTACCCCACCTAAGACAAACCAAGGTTAAATGATAAATAGGTGAAGAAAAACAAAGCAATTAAAATGAATGTAAAAATATATGAAAATATATTTTTTTCTCAAACCCATCTGAGCCATGAGAACACACACAAACACAATCATGCAGAATGGAAAAAAAAATGTCAAAAATAATAAAATTCAATGAAATTTTAAAAATTAAAATTAAAAAAGTGAAGAATAGAGGTGAATACAAAAAATATAAAATTCTTAATTAGAAATAAAGGACTTGTTTCTATGAGGTGGTCAGAACTCTTGACAAGAATGGATTTTTAATCTTTGTATTTATTTATTTTCTTTTTGCTCTATAACCTTTGGGTCAAAGATTGGAGGTTGTTAATTCCCATGTGTTTATGTTTCTCACCTAGCTGCCAACCATTGTGGTTAGGAGCCAAAGCTGGTTGTAGTAACTGTCAACTTCCTGCCTTCCAGTACAGTATAGGATAGACTGGGAAATGCTGATAAATTTTGTATTTCTATATTGGGAATGCAGATTCCTAAATTGGAAGTTCTAATAGTTGGAATTTAGTATTGAATGATCTTTGGAACTCTCTTAAGGGATATTTCAAATTTGATTATACCTCCTGATGCTGGAGATATTCTGCTCTTTGTTGGACATCTGGGTCTCAGGGGCCTCCTGTAGGTTCCATCTTGAGAGTGCAGAGTCTAAAACTCCGCAGGTTTCACATTCACTGCTATAGATGTGAATTACCCAAGGTCAGACCTGGAGTGCTGATGCTCTGTATGTCCATTATTGGCATCTTCCCCATAGCTCCTATGGGATGCCAGAAACAAAGGGATCTCTCTCCCTAGGTACATTTTTTTGTACCTTTTTCAGTCACACTTGTCCAAGAACATTCTGGGGCTCACAATAGGCTACTGCAGGGTCAGTCTGACAACTTCCTTTATGAATTCCCAATCTCCTGCCTCTACTTGCAGCCATGCAGGACTTATAAATGTTCCCTGCAGGTGACTCCAGTTCCCTATGAACTATCCACCAGCAGGCTGATTGATTTTGGTTGCTTTTCACTCAACAACTTTCCCCACCATCTTCCGGTCCATTAAAATTAGTGTCCAACTCTATTCCACAGGTCCTCCTAAGCCAATTTTTTTCTGCAAGCTTTCCTCCCTCTTTGCCTCTGCCTGTCCTCCCCTCAGCAGCCACAGCAACCACCAGCCAAGCTGGCATGTCTCTAACATATTATTTCTTATATTATGTTCAAACTTTCTGGCTTTCTGTGTCTCTATGCTTTCTTTTACCGTCCAGTATTGAATTTCAGTGAGTTCGTTTATTTACCTACCTCAATGAAAAGTAGTCTTCTCACTTTTTAAATCTTGAGCTAAGAAACTGCTGAGAAATGCACCCTTCTTTTAATCTACCATTTTCTCCTCCCCAGTTACTTTTTTATAATTATCAGTGGTCATTTTAAAATAAATTTTGCTTATATTTATCCATTCTTCAATGGCAAAGTATTCTACCTGTTGTCATATTTTCTGTTGTGAATTAACATGTAGAATCTATGAATAATTTTTATACCATTTTAAGAGCAAAGGTCAAAATTATAGCCAGGATAACAAATGTCAATTTACTATAATTGTGACAGAGGCATACTAGGGAGCTACATGGTTTCATCCTGCATTAGATAGCCATGGTAAATAAGATTTTCACATTAATTTTTCATTTTCTGTTTTTTCCTCTCTATTTGAAGCTAATGTAGAAATCCCAGTTAAGACATCCAAACTTTTGATGAATGATTCTATTGGCTCCAGTGCAAAATTGAACTAGGAAGTGGCTTTTTCATCAAGCACAGCTTTCAAGAAATGAACACTACTCTTCTATACTAACTTTAATGGATGCATTTACCGAAATTTTTATATAAAATAAGTGTGTAATAAAAAGTACCAGTTATTTTATTGTTTTATTTTAATTTTTATTTCTTCCTTTTTAGTTATTCATGACAATGCAGTCTATTTTGACATATTTATACAAACATGTATCATATTTTATTGTAATTAGGATCCTAGTTTTATGGATATACACAATGTTGAGATTCACTGTGTTATATTTATATATGCATATAGGCAGGTTATGTCAGATTCACTTCACTATCTTTCCTTTTCCCATTCCCTTTCCTTTCCCTTTACTCACCTTCGTCTAATCCCCTGATTATTGAGGGTTTTAAAACAGGCAGCAACCAGTATGGAGGTTCCCCAAAAGACTAGGCATGGAACCCCCATATAACCAAGGTGTGCCACTCCTTGTTATTTATCCTAAAGAATTAAAGTCACTGTTGGGGCAGGCCCAGAATGGCTATAGTTAGGCTCTCCCCCAGAGACTTCTGACAGGCTTTGTTATGTTTTCAGTGTGTAGCCAGTGCTGAAGAAAAAGAAAAAAACAGGCAGCAAAGTGTGCTAGAGCAAGCAAAATGGTACTCACCTAATAGAGGTGGCCAGGAACTAGTGACTTTTGCCAGTTGAATATTCCATTTAAATCGGAAGTTTTATTTCTCAGTCTGATCTAAGTTTTACTCACTGTAGTCCCAACAGAAAGAGAATATGGGACTTCAGGGATAATAGTAGGTGAGTTCAGTACTGTGTGAAACTTTGAAAGAGGTCAGATGTCCTTTTGTATGTATAAATTTTAAAGTACCAATAAGGGAACAAATAAGAATTTACGCATGCTAACAATCAGGGAACAATGAAAGGAGTGTGAATATTAAAATGAGTTTTTAAAAATTTTAAAACCATAGTTTGTAGGCTGGTTTTCATTACATTGTAACATAATGGAGTTCAAATAGCATGATTTTAAATATAAACACTGATTTCAGATATAGAGATTGAGAGGAGAGAGAGAGAGTCATGTGAAATTAAACATTCAAGAAAAGTTTCATTGAGTAGATAAGATATTTGATGGGCCTGAAAATAATGGAGATGGCAAAAACTTCCAGTAGTAGCAAGGATAGAGGAAGACGTTTTGTTAGAAAACCCACTTGAACAACATTTATGAGGGTTACGAAGGAAACTATCATGTGTGGGTTATAGAGAGAAATGAGAAATAAATCATTAGACTTTTTAAAAGAGAAAATGTATCTCCAAATAGATACAGTAATTTTAAAATGTGGAATATAAGTCACCCATGGCAGCTTATCTTGTGTCCCTGCTATAAGGATACAGTTAATGACAATACAAGACCATTGTAATTCCACATGATGGGTTTGAATTTTAACACAATAATTATTTCTTCCTAATTCATTTAGATGTTTTACCAGAAATTGTAATATTTTTAAAACTCATAAAATTTTCTTATGCACGCTTGCTTCTTGCTTTAGTGGAACTTTTATTACCTTTCAAATTCCAAAGTTACCTCTTCTCATCTAGAACAGTTTTGAAATTTCCAAGTGGAAACATACAAGAAAGTATAAAATATTCACCATGGATATGTAGCCATATTTCTTTCATCAGATCTGCACCTTCCACTGGTCAGATATAAATTTTTGCATAATATTTCATGACTGGGTTATAGTATATAAGGCAATGAAAAACCTAAAGCCCAAAGACAGTTCAGAAACAAAAATCATGACATACCCTGTTGGGTGACAGGTCAGAAGAGGGCGCCGCAGACTTTAGGAGCACTTCTACCAATGTAGTGCTATCTCTTTAAATAGGAAGAGAATGATGAAACCACATTATTATTGTTTTCAAATAATTATTGGGTGTTCCTGTATAGGTAGTTACAGGAAATGTTTCCTCAGAACTTCTCTCATTAACTTTTAATTTTCTGTCTCTAACTCAAAGTTTCAATGTACTTGCTTTTTAAGATATCTGTTTCTAATCTTTTCTTTGCACCCATCTAAATAGAGAAATAGCAAAAGGAAGATTCTCAATATTAATCACTTTTTATATTAAAATTCAGAATCTCAGAGACTGGTGGGGCTTTAGAAATTGTACTTAATTCTTTTATTTGACAGAAAGAGGCTGAGGAGTCATACAATTTGCTGTTGACAGGGTTGGGCTGAGATTCTATAATTCTTATTTTTCTAAGTGCATAGAAAAATAAGAATTATAGAATTATGGTAACTACCAATCTCATTAACAATTTATATGTACATTAAAAATATGTGAAATAATTGTTCTTATAAGTTTCAGATACTTACTGACTCCATTATAGATAAAATGACAATTTATCTGAGATTTCAACAAATAATTTAGTAAAAGTTGGGAGAAAGGACAGATATATATACAAGATTTGCAATATGTTCTTAATTACTAAAGTGGGTATGGATAAATTAGGATTCATCACACCATTCTCTCCATTTTTGTGCAGTTCAAACATTTCTATAATAAACATTGTTTTCTAAAGCAACATGTTGGAGTAAGGCTATGTAATAGGAAATTAAACCATTATGTATGAATTATGTATAAATATAGATTTTGACAAGCCATGATCATAACCATGATTAATCATTTTTATACATATTATCTTAACACCAATAAAGTCTTTATAAATAGGTCCCTACTAAAAAGAATGTGTGTGTTTGCAGCACCATACACTATCATATCCTAACCTTAGGGCTTGTTTTTTAAGAGTTCACACTATAATGTGTCTTTTGATTCCTTCAGTTTATCTAGCAAAATTAACAAATCTAGGATGGGGTGTGTATGTTCATGTAGGGAGAAGGTGACGTACTTCTCAGTACAATTTTATTTCGAAATTTATTTGGAAGAACATTTCCAAAACAATTTGATCAACTGAGCATCAGAAATTCTCTTGTCAAAGAGAACCAATCAATTAAAAAAATTCCTTTATTGTCATTTATGAATTATCTAAATACACAAAGAATGCTGAAGGAACATAAGTCAGAACCAAGAGAGCATCAATTAAATGAATCCAGAGAAAGGAATTTGAGATTCTGACTACAGAAAATAATCTGAAATTTCTGGAAGATCCCACTTACTTTATTTATGTATTCATGTTTTTATTTACTTTTTGTAGTACTGGAGATTGAAACCAAGGCCTCATGCATGCTAGGCAAGTGCTCTACCACTTAGTACATTACCAGCCTTTTTTATTTTATTTTGAGACAGGATCTTGATAAGTTGCTGAGGCTGTCCTCAAACTTCTGATCCCTCTGCCTCAGAATTCCCAATCCCTGGATTGTAGGCAAATAACAACATGCATTGCAAGAAAATTCCTTTTAAACACTGATGACCAAGAGCCATATTAATGCTTTATGGTTGCATAAAAGAGAGGATCACTGACAATTTATGTAGAAAAAAGCCAATTTAATACACAAAAGACTTTTTCAAAAAGCATAAATTAGTTAATTAATTAGCAAAATGCCTAGAAATTAGAGGTGGGAGAGGATCATACTGTTCAAATAATTTTTTTCAATTGTTTTTCTGTGATTTTTCTGCTCCAAAAGGTAACCAGCTATAAGAATAACTAAGAAATGCTTCAAACTCATACAATGCAATACACTTTTCTCTTTCAACCTAAGGTAAATAGATGGTTTGGTCTGAATCTACTGACATTCAAACACACTTGCACTGTTTTTGCTTCAAAGGAACCTGGGTTTCTGTTCCTTTACTCTGAATTTTTGTTTCAGTTTTCATGTTTTATAATTTCATGTTTGTGTTTCTTTAGATATAAGGGCAGTTTGCCAAGAAAGGTACCAGCCTGGCTATATACTAAGCATTGGCAAACAATAGTTATTCCCACAAAATCTTGCTCTCTTTCGTTGAAAGAAGTTTTTGGGCAAGCAATTGGCATTTTGAGAAAAAAGAATCCAGATATAGAGAAGTTAAAGTCATGAGGAATAGGGGGATTTTAGAAAACCTCACTTGTGCAGTCAGTGTAAACATGTTGAAAACTACGAAGATAAATGAAGCCAGGTGCATGAAAAGAGAGACTGATATCAGATCTGGGTTAGAATCGAGTTACCCATTTGGGAGCCAGTTTTAGATTGGAGTTGGTATAAGGGAACAGGGCCAAAATATGAAGTCTTGGCTGGGCAAAAGTTCAAATGAGATTGATGAATTTGGGAATTGAGTTTTATTTTGAATAAAATCTTACCATAACTTCTCAAATAGATTATTGTATCTTTAGTTTGAAAAGAGGATATTAACTTAAAAATATTCCATAATGTCAAAAGCCCAAGTATCCTAAAAGCAAGGAGATATGAAAATAAAAGGAGGGAAGCTAATGTCCAAACTGAATATGGTATTTAGAAATAGGATTTCAGTGGCAGTCAGGAATTCTAACAACAGTTCTGATGTTAACTTGTTATATTACTCTGGGCCTTAGTTTCTTCATCTGATCATTTAAGATGATTATACTAAATGGTCTTTCAGGCCCTTTATATTTCCAAAATTCTAAATAAAGTCATGTGAAACCATTTACTGCAAACTTGCTATAAATGACTAATGTTCATTTATAGCTAATGTAAATAATAAGATAATTAAACTAATAAATTAATAGATTCTCCTACTACCATTCCAATTCTTTTCATGCTAAATTAGGGTTATACTTGGTTTGGAAGCATGCTGAGCATCACTTTTCCACTGCCTATGCGTGGAGATAAAACTGCAAAAAGTATTGGGAACTGGTCTCTTTACTAAATACAAGAAAACATATCCTGGAAGTGGCTAGTCTGGAGAAATCTCTGGCACTAGCTACTTTTCTAATATGCTCCAAACTCCTTCCCGGTCACTAACGTTTCCAGTTAAACCTAATGTTCCTGAGCTAGTTGGCTGTTTTTCCATCTCTTTCATGGGTCTCTGAGATTTACACAGCTGTTAGGGATGTGATCAGTGTCTAAAGCTCTCTACTGTCTGCATGGATTGAAGCTTTGCACATCTGAATACATATATATCAAGATTCTTTCCCTGGCCCAACTATATTGATGTCTTGTCCAAGTTTTCAATTCCCATCTTTATCCTTTTGACTCTCAAGTCAGCACCTCTCATAGCTGAAAACACAGATCTAAATATGCCAGTAAACATAGGAACAAAAAGTCATGTGCAAATCTATGTAGCCTCAAGCAATAGCTCTTCTTTAAAAATGGCTCCTTAATGTGGGATTTGCATCTGTGGAATACACAGAAAACAAGTTATATTACCCATATACTAGAGCATGCCTGTGATGGAATCAAACTTATTTCTGCAATGGCCTTGCTGTGCAAACTCAGACAGGAGCCAACCTGAAAAAGATAAATTATTTTCTATATAGTTCACGGACACAAAAGATTTAGACCTGAACCCATTCACCAAAATTGACATACAAAATTACAAATAATTTTGACAAATACTGTATTTTACTCTAGGAACAATTTGGTCAAATATTTTATTTTGACAGTTGACATTATTATCACTTATAATATGATTAGCATTTAACTTTTACAAATACCATCTCTTTATATCAGGTGTTATAAGTATTCCAAACACATGGTGAGACAATGTTTCCTTTTAAAATAAGTTAAATAACATTAAATAAAATTCAATATCAGTAGGCTATAAAAAGATATGCTTATTGCTATACATTTAAAACCATACAAGATATATAAAAATCACAAGACTAGATAACCTCAGGATTGCCATCATCCTTTATATTTTGTGCTTTCATCAATGGTCACTAAAAGGAGAACTAAATCTTGAAGTTGATTTCTCTTCAGCTTCTTCTTCTTCCACTCAGTGCCATGTACTGGGTGTTTGCTGAGTGCTTGTTTGTTCCAAAAGTGTCAACTCTGCTTAGGTCATCATAAGCAAGGACAAATTGACTCCAAGATGAAAGCATGTCTTACCACATAGTTACATTGCTCTTCTCGGAAATTACTGCAACAAGTCTATAAACATATACACTTTGTCAAAAGGTGTCAGAATAGCAAGAGAGACAAACCAAGAATTCTCATTTCACCATAAATGTTCAACTAAAATGCCTTCTTCAACAGATGGTCAGAGTAAAACACAGCTTAATGTTTAGTTTATAAGCTAAGATATAGATTCTCTACTATAATGGGTCATGTGCACAATGAATGACAAGGAACTAATTCAACATTTGTAACTCAGAATAAAAACAATAAAGCAAACCAAAGATCTTTTGTGGCTACCATCGAAAGGTGATTTCAAGTGCTCTTTAATTGAAGCAATATATTGGGACTAGGTATTTAAAATGCCCCTAAGGGTCATTGACATCGAGATACTTTTTACTTCATTAGGATGAGTGGAACCCATTAACTTTGACCAGAATTTATGATTTTACAACACATATCATCATTTATCAAGGTTTGTGTTCTTACTAGCTCTTTGGACAATGAAGACCTCTTATACATGAACCTATACTCCCATAACTTCTTGAGTTTAATACAGCCTAGGAACAGGAAGAGCTGATATTATTATCTCCTTTTAAGATAAGTTGATGGGGCTGGAGATGTGGCTCAGCGGTAGTGCGCTCGCCTGGCATGCGTGCGGCCCAGGTTCGATCCTCAGCACCACATACCAACAAAGATGTTGTGTCCGCCGAGAACTAAAAAATAAATATTAAAAATTCTCTCTCTCCTCTCTCACTCTCTCTTTAAAAAAAAAAATAAGTTGAATTGAGAACTAGCAGCAAAGCTGCTTTTTATTTATACTGTACATTAGTGGCAGAGTAGGTAATGTAATTGTAGAACCAACGCGTTTCAGCCTTTTATGAGACTTTAGGTTCTATTTGGACTAAATTGTCATTGGAAGTAGCATTGGGAAAAGGGTTTAGAGGATGAGGCAAAGATAGTAACCAGAGTCCTGACCTTCAGTGTTCAGATTTTTTTTTTCTCTCTCTCGCTCTTTTTTTTTTTTTTTTTTTTTTGGTACTGGGGATTGAACTCAGGGGCACTTAAACACTGAGCCATGTCCCCAGCCCTTTTCTATATTTTATTTAGAGACAGGGTCTCACTGAGTTGCTTAGGGCCTCACTAAATTTATGAGACTGGCTTTGAATTCGCAATTCCCCTGCCTCAGCCTCCAAAGTTGCTAGGATTACAGGTATGAGCCACCGCATATGGCTCACATATCTCTTAAAAGGTATGTATAGTCTCGTACTTCCAACTTATATTGAGAGCTGAGCTCCTGAATGAATCTGCTCTCCAACTCTTGTGTAAACTGTTGAAGGGAAGCCAACTGAGGTTTATATGAATACAACTTTGACCTACCTAGTCTGAGAATAGATCATGGAACAGAATTTTTCTTTTGTTTTCAGGTGAGTAAACCTCAGATTTTCACTTTCAGTAGCATTTAATGTGACAATAAATCCCCCCTTAACATGGATAAAGACAGGAGAGCTAAGAACAGCACATTTTCAGGTATCCTTTTGTCTCTGATTAAAACACATTTCAGAATATCATTAAGAAGCAAAGGATAGAAGACAAGGCAAGAAATGAAGATTTAGAAATCATTAGTTTCGAAGTAGTTGAAATGATAAAAAAAAAAAAAATGCAGTTGCCTAGTGTGAGTAGGCAGCAAGAGAAGAGCAGTGGCCTGGAATGTAATCTGGGTAACAATAATGTTTAAGGATTGGGCAGAAGGAGTGTTGTCCCAAAAGGAAAACAAAAGGAAAAAGAGATTGGAAGAAAATGAAAATGGCTACTGAGTTAAAAAAAAAATAAGAGAGCAAAGTTTTAAAAAAATAGGGAAGAAAAATGTCAAACATTTTTAAGAGGTCAAAAATGATGAAGACATGAGAACATATTGCTTTGGTATATTAATTGGGAAGCCACTAGAGACTTTCAACAGTGTATTTTCCTTAGAAAATGTGGAAGTCAGATTTTAGGAAATAATTGGAGATAAAGGTATGGATATAGTGGATAAAGGTAAGTTGTAGAAGTTTGGATGTGAAACAATTTTACCCTGTTCAATGACGTACAAATATTTTCTATCTTAAAAATCAAAACAGAATGCTAATTAGATGAGGCAATATGGTCAATGTAGCTTTTATCTATCTTTAAGTAAACAAAAACACTTAAGGGTGTGGTTTTGCATTTATTTATAACCCAGAAGCAAAATGAAATGAGCTAATTGACTCCTAAGGGTGACATGGGACCATGTATACCAATATTACTTTACTCATTTTCCATTATGACTGAGTAGAACTACCCATGCTGTTCTCTAACTCTGGGAAAAAAATATTTTATAGTTTTAAAGGTAGAATTTGTAAACCATTTCAAATGCTCTAGCTATTTCTGTCACCTCTATTTGCCTCTGTTAACAATTTTCAGTTAAATCAGGTAGACTGAGGAAAGAAATGGATAAGTGCTAATGTGACTAATGAATAGTCCACAGACACAAAAAGTCATTTTTACTGGATCCCAATATTTTAAATTACTTTACAAATCTATGACTTTGCATGTCTGTATATGCAAAGTGTGTGTTTCTTGTTTGTTTTTTACAGTATTTTCATGGCAGCCTCTCTCTGCAGTGTACAGTGATGGGAATCTCAAAATAGCAACCTATTCATATGAGGACCCAGGAAAGTCTGACTAACACTTTTGGCCAGTTATCAAGTTCCCCTCCCAACTCACACCTTCCCCTTTCTCCTCCTTGTATTTCCCTGACTTTTGTTTCAGGCTTAATCCTGGAGTTGAATCATAGTCTTTCAATGTCTGCCAGTTCCCATTCCTCTCCTTACTGTGACTGAAATATGAATACATGGAATCCCTCAATCTGGGATTAAACATGTCCATAGCATGGGCAGTTGATCCAGTCATATTTCATCAGCAGCAGTGGGTAATGTATGAGAATGTGAGGCATTCATGAGGAGCTTGCCTTCAGTTTAGCTTGAGTTTTATAAGTGGAAACTCTAGGGATTTCATGGCTTTTCTTCATTAAAAAAGTATGTGTTTCACATAAATTGTAATCCCCAGATGCAACTTATCAGCACCTGTTTGGTGCAATTCATTTGCTTCTCAAAGTACTCTGTATTGTCAATTCTCAAACTTTTAACCAGCTGTAGGCCGCTGATCCTAAATTTTAAGATTTGTACTAATTCCACCACATCTCTGGGTAATTGATGATATATTTTCATGGAAACATTGGACTTAAAATGACTTTCACATTAAAATAACCCCAATCTTATTATATCACTCTGCCATTCAAAGATTTTTTGGTGTTAAATCAGATGTGCTCACCATCTTCTGTCGTTAGGAAATATTGTAAATACATGATGCTTTATATTGAACATTTAATTTTCTCAATAAATACACTTATATCCACCTTCACATTTTACTTACCCTGAGGTCAAAATTCCTTGGTGACTGTCAGGTTCTTCAATTTGTTCAACCAGGATTACAACTCACCTGCTAGGTATTCAACATCTATATGCGGGCTGAGGACTGCACTCAAAAGAAATTATGGAAGACTCTGCCATGGAGCCAGAGATGTTCTTTTGCTACCTCTATTGAAGATATAACCCAGCTCCACTAACTCAGGTGTGACTATTTTCAAGTTCTTTTGTTTAACTTATATTTAGATAATACTACCTTAAAAATTCCCTCTTTCCTCTCCCTTAGGACCCAATTTAAAGACCATTAATAGATAAAAATAAGAAATGACTCAGACACTTCTCAATTATCTTTTTTCTTTGCAATCCAATAACACAACATAAAGGATAAATGATAAATAATAATAATAATAAAATTGGCCCTTAAAGCCAACTTATCCTAACCCACTTTGTGCATTGACCTGTAATTAAGATGAGGGAGTGGGCTAGCAGAACTACCCATCTTTAGAGTGTTCTAGTTTCTTTGTTTATTAGAAGATTCAACTGTATATGTATAGGTGACTATCCAAAGGAAAACATTCTTATGCTTAATTCACACATTTTCAATGTCCCAGGGTCTACTCAATGATAGTAGCAATATTAAAGCTTCTTTGGAAGAGGTGTCTGAAGAGAGGTTATAGCATTTGACTTGTCAAACCTTTTTTTCAGCTGGAAAGATAGGCCCATTTATAGAGATTCAACTAGCCAAGGAAAGCTTCCTTGGGCACAAAAGCATAAGGAACAAACTGTCTACATGAAGAATGCTTTAATATGTATATATCAAATGGTAATCCACCAATTATCACATCTATTAATACAACTATATTAGTTAAAATAAATTCTAGCAAATTACACAGAAAGTGAGGGATAACTAAATTTTCTCCATGAAATAAACAGTAAAGGGAAAATAAATTGTGAAGATTTGGTTGAAATAGCATCCGGAAATCATCTTGAACATCTTTTTCTTCATTTAAGGAAATGCAGTCTAAGGCAAGATCATGCACTGTTTTAACAGTTAAGGGCTAAAGTAAGAGTAGAGCTTCTGCTGAGTTCATTACAAATATTTCATTCTCTCATCAAATAGCAATTACTTTTCAAGCCACACATCCCTCCCACCTAAAATAATCCCACCCACCTACCCACTGACATTGAACAGCAACTCACAAAAAAAAATCTAGCTACTTAGAAGAGGAAAAGAGGGTGGTTTAGCACCCACTTTTTCCTACTGGACTCAGAGCCTTTCTTTCCATTTGCTACAATGACTAAAATCAGACTTTGGTACCAGACTATCTGAGGTCAAAACTTGTCTCAACTTCTTATCAGTGTGACGTTTGGAAAGTCATGCAACATCTCTCTGCTTCAGTTTCCTCATCTGTAAAATATAGTAATGGAACTAATTCATACATTTATGTGATGATTATATGAGTTGAAATAAGTGTGTTGTGGTTTTAAGGTACACAATTCCTCTCATGCTCATCATGTACTCTTTGCAAGCAGATTTCATCCAAGCTAAGAATATTCGTCTGTTTGGTTATATTGCAATCCTCAATTTGTGAGTCACGTTTTCATATGAGATATACACAAATAAGCATATTATCTGCACTAGGTGCACTGAAAGGCTTCATATACGAATGTGCATGTGTGCATAAGTGTGGATTTTCACAAAAGATGATTATTATCTCTTTTACTGTCTATTGGAACCCCTACTACACTGATATTTTCACAGATTCCTATAAAGAAAGTGATTCTAGATCTGATTCAATACAATTATTTTCTTTGATTGTTGTTAATTATAAGTTTGAAATTAAATACACTCTAGTGGCTGCTGAATTTCACTAACTTATTTTTTTAGGTTTTCTTCAGTGCCTACACAAACTCCCACACCCCACTACCTTCCCCTCTGGGTCCCCAAGGACCCACAACTCTGTTTCAGTCACAGTAAAAAGGTTATGCTTTCATTTTGCACTTGTGAAACAGCCAAGCACCAGCCACTATTGCCCAACCCCCAGTCCTGAGAGCCAAGGGCAAAAAAAAAAAAAAAAAAAAGTTGTTCCTCCTTTCTTTTCTGGTTTTGCCTTGTTTCATATGGATCAAATTGTGTTTCTTATCTTTGAAACTCCTAAGGGTCTTTCAGGTAATGTTACATCGCTGTTTTTTGAAAAACCCCCATCCTGTTGCATGCATAGAGGAAGACAGATAAGCCATGCTTTTTAGACACATGGTAAAACAGTTCACAGCTGCTGCAAGCAAGGCCTGCATTCTTGTTCAAATGTGGTTAAGCTGGGAAACTGAAGTGTGGGTGTCTATGGAAACAGCCGCTCAAGTGATTATGAGATGAGACATAGAGAAACCAACTTGTAAAGGAGGTGTGCTAACTTCAGCCTCCTCTAGCAGTGACAAATGATAATTCTTTGTGCTTGTCAAATGGCAATTTGAAGGGTCACCTTCAGATTTTCCTTCAGCACAATCAGTTGAATATGACTCTCACTTGACTGAATAGGATGGCTCTGAGTACTCAGGGATACAGGCAGATTTTGCAGTCTGCAGACTCCAGCAACCTACCTATCTCCACAAAGATACCATCAGTTTGATCATACTCCTTTCTAAGTGAGGCCTCCTATCTCTGATGGTGCAAGGAGACTTCTTTTACTTCTGCAGTAGTTGTAAACTAGAATGAAAAAATACAGTAATATTTCAGTTAATAGCTTGTTCTCGAGTACTAGTTCAGCCAATCATTAACAGCAACTAAGTGGGCACCTTAGACTGTGTGAGGCAGACTGCCTTTGATCTTAACCCCAACTCTTAAAAAAAGGTAGCAGTTATATAACTTTAGAAAATTACTTAACCTGTTTTTCACTTCAACTTTCTCCTCTATAAAACAATTTTAACTACATAATTTCTCTATCATACAGGCCACATGAGAATTTAATGAAATAATACACATACCAGGTCCAAGCTATGATAGTAAGATTTTAATAAATCTTATATACTCTCACCACTGCCACCAAAGAAAACTAAACAACATTGCTTCTCCTTTTTGAACTTATGTATAAATTAACAATCATGACATATGAGTATTAAGAAAATCCCCGAATTTACTAATTCCAAGCAAATATGGTAGTCTCTAAATTGCTATATAAATTGAAGGGTGATACTAATTATTTATTTACTTACTTATTTTATTATTTTTGGTACATTATAATCATAAATAATAGTTGGATTCATTGTGATATGTTTATACATGCATACAGCATAATTTGGTATTTATTAATGGTTATTAAGCTAAGGAAGACAATAAGTAACTACATGCCCCTTTCCTAGGGTGAAGTCAAGTCTAAACATAAGAACACAAGCACTTATTTCACAGCTGTTTCTGAGCAAATTAATTCCAGTTCTCCCCTTTTACAAAAAAGTTCTTCAATGATTCTTGCAAACTCACTCAATTATAGAAACAGTGATGCTTTCAGAGTATTAAATTCTCCTACAGCATACAAGATTTGGCTATCAGATCTTTTTGTTCTTAATGTTACCAAAAGCTTGATCTTCTCCCCGATGCCAATTCATGCCAATTTATGCCAATTTAATAATGAAGACACGGTTTTGAGAAAAAGGGAAAAAAAATATTGCTTTGCTAGCAAAGGAGAAGCACAGGGGTCTCTAATCCCAGAGGCTGTGGTTCTTCCCATCAGGGAAAACAGAAGGCTTTTAAAGAAGCTATTCAAAGGCTACATTCCAGGTGTGCCCTGACAGGGGGTCTGAAGTGCACCCTGAAGCATGTTGAAATTCACTTTTTAATTTGGGAGATAGTCACTTCCTAGTTCTTCTGGTGACATTTCCTTCCTGTGGAGAAAAGATAACTCAAGATTATTTTGTTCCCCACCCCCAGGTTAGGGAGGAGGAGAGGGTGAAGAGGAAAAGAAAAAAAAAAACATGTCCCTTTTAAACTAAGCGGCAAGTGCTATGTTCAAAAGTTAAAATGGACCACTGTTACATTAGCGTAATATATTATCAAAGGGAATTCCATGATGAATATTTCTTCACATTAACTATTCTTTGAATGTGAACTATTCTTTGAATAGTTAACCCTCCATGTTTCCTGTAAAATCTCAAAAGTATAGAAAATTTGTGGACTCTTCTTGGTTGTCCTATTAATACAACTTTGGTTTTTCTCTGTAGGCATTTCTTCACCAGCATATTCAGGTGACAGCTTCAAAGACCCTGAAATTAAACTCTAAAACCATAGCTTTCTACAGGCTATAAAGTCAGGATTGAAGACTTTCATGTTTTTCTTTGTTTATATATACTTTGTTTAAGCCAAAATGACCATGCGTGTGTGTAAGGTTATGTTTCAAAGTTTAACTTAAGTTGATCTTTGGTTGCTGAAAGCTCCTGAAAAAAAATGTCAGCAATCATCCTCCTGATTACTCATGAAACCCTACATAAGGCTTTACTGTCAAAACTCCAGGACTTAAGTATCAGTTGTCATCATTTTTCTTTTGGGGGGGGGGGAGGGTACCAGGGATTGAACTCGGGGACACTCGACCACTGAGCCACATCCCCAGCCCTATTTTGTATTTTATTTAGAGACAGGGTCTCACTGAGTTGCTTAGTGCCTCGCTTTTGCTAAGGCTGGCTCTGAACTCATGATTCTCCTGCCTCAGCCTCTCAAGCCGCTGAGATTGCAGGCATGTACCAGCACACCTGACTTATTTCTTCTCATCCAACCCTTTGAAGCCAAGGGACAAAAAGACAATGTAGGTAATAAATAATTGAGTCCTATGGGGAGGTCCAGAGCCCTTCCCCCTTCTCCTCCAACCTGTTGCCAAGGTAACCTGCCTCCAAGAATTGTTCCTCCCTGCAGGGAGTTATAGAGGTTGTTAATTAATGCCTCCTGGGCTGCTCTCTTCCTACCAGGATCATTCCACCTTTTGGGTCACTTCTTGGTCACCTATACAAGATAAGGGGAGAATGAGGGCATAAGAACAAAGGAAATCTAAAATGTATAAATAGGGAAGGACATCCCTACTTCTTTGGATACCAGCTCTGGATCCCCCTCTTCCTCTCAAATAAGTCTATCTCTGTTCTATCCTTTAAATAAAACTTACTTTCTACATTTGCCTCAGTGTTTCTTGGGTGTTCAGTCTTCACATCTGGGAAAATAGAACTCATCCCTGATTGATTCTCATCATTACAGATATCACCTTTGCAGCTTTCCAGAAGTGGAGGCCAATATCTTTGTTCTATTATAGTTCTTCAAAAAGCTAAGGGTCCATAATGAAATTAATTGTTTATATTTAACAAATATGTCATCGTATAATGTTTGTTGAGTGTTTTCCTAGAGGTCACTGCAACAACTCCCTTTCACAGGAGTTATGTGTCAGAAAACCTATCCACAACAATTCTGAGGCTAGGATTATTTTCCTGTCCCAACAGTATACTTCATTTGCCTCTGAAAAACATTTTTAATTCCAAGGAAAACAAAAGTACCTTGCATTTCCAACAGACCCAGCTTCTAGAATGTTAGGGAGAACAATGAATGAGGTAAATTCACTTCTTCATTCTCATTTCCATACACTTTCCTGTAGGATTTCTCATCAATTTTTTAAAAACTGCTAAACTGTGCTCACATCCGGGAGAATGAGCTCTTTAATATGAACGGAATGTTTATGTTCCTGCAAATGCCATATATTTAAACTCTAGTGTCCAATGTTATGCTATTTTTGCAGTTTTTGAGTAAGCATATTACCTTTTGAGGTTGTCCTAATCAATTGAAGCTGTACTTCAAGCATGAATTCTTATCAAGTTTTCTTCATTTTTGATTCAGTTTTCCACAATATTTTAATAATTTTAAACTGGCCTCTTTTTGAGAAATTATTCTAGTAAGCATTGCTATTACAGTATAAATAGGAGCATTAAATTAGAATATGGAGAAAACATACTAATAATAGAGCAAGAAATTATAGATGCTAAAACAAGAGATAGAAATATTCTAAGAAAACAAATACAAGAACTAAGGAAAGAATATAAGTCCAGAAGCACTCAGTGTAGGAACAAACAGCTCTTCTTACATCATTGAGTTTTGCTATGTCTAGAGGTTATACAGTAACAGACAAGAGCCATTGAGACAAATTTCTCTTATGTTAACTATCCTACATTTAATATGGCAGGCACAAAAGAGTCTTTAGAAACAGCACTATATAAATATCTTTTAGTGCATGCTTTCAGAGGATTGAATGGTTTCTCCCTAAATATATGTCTATATCCTAATTTCTGGAAACTGTAAGCACAACCATATATTGGGAAAAAGTGTCAATGAACATATTATAAAGTTAAAAATTTCAAAATGAGAAGATCATCCTGGATTATCTCAACAGGCCCTAAACCCAATGACTAGTATATCTATGAGATAAAAGAGAAAACAGACACACAGAGAAGTCAAAATGAGGATGGAGACGAAGATGGGAGGAATAAGGTTATAAGTCAAGGAATGACAAGGATTACTGGCAGCCATCAGAAACTAACAGAAAAGCATAGATTGGACTGTCTTCCAGAGCCTTGGGAAGGATTGAACCTCTCCTGACCCCAGTTTTGAGTGTGAGGCCTTGAGAACCATGAGCAAATAAATTTCTATTGTTCCAACCCACCCAGTTTGTGGTGATTTGTAGCTCCAACCCTAGGAACCTAAAATAGTGCTTAAAGTGCCAAGCGTCAATTCCTGAAATATTCAATTAAATGGAAATTGTTACAACTAGATACATAAGGTATTTGTGAGTAAAAAGGTCAACATAAAAATTATACTAATTAATCTGAACAACATAGTGTAACCGTTATTATTTTAAACATTAAATTACATTTGCTGAACACATAACAAAGGAATATTTACTCACTCATCCCCTTATTCATCCATTTAAATTTAGTCCACCAGCCAGCCAACATTTATATAATAATTCTTGAGTTTAACCTTTAATTAATATCATGGCATTAGTTTATCCATCAATGTCATTGACCACAGGTACATTTTATAGATTATGATAATTTCAATCACACAGATGTTTGAAGGTATCCAGAGATTGAAGATCTGGAAATCAAGTCATCTAAATGATTAGAGTTTTCATTTCTCACAGTCTTAACATCATGTAAAAGTAACCAAAATCTAAAATGGTCCAAAATATAGTTGAAAGGAAAGCATATGTAATCATATTTTTGGTATAGCATTTAAGATAAATGTGTCTCAGACATGCTCAATTTTTGTGAAACTGCCAGAGAATGGGGGCTCAGAATGAGTACTTTATATCTAACATTTATGTTCAGTTTTATTGAGTTACAATTGACAGATAAAAATTGATAAATATTCAAGTTTTATAACATGATTATATATATGTATGTATTATAAAATGATACCACAAATTACCACTTTCATCTGTATCCACAGTTACCATTTTTATGCCTGATCTTGTAGTAATTTATTGTAATTGAGATGTTTTATAATATTAGTTCTGTTGCACCTAATTGTTTTTTTATATTCAAACACAGGTTTGTCCAAATCAAGATGAAGGAATTGGAGATAAAGTAAAAAATATTGCTACACGAGTTCAGAATGGCATTGAAAATAAAGGAGTTTCACTCTTCATTCTAGCAACAAAATACATTTGAAGGCTTCCCAACAGAAATCCAGCTATTTCTCGTAAGTTGTTGATCAGTGACTGTCCATGAGGAAGACTTTATCAACCCAAGCAAACATAAAATCAGGACAATGTGGTAAGTGTTTCATAAATTTAAAGATATTTAATATAAAAAAATCCATCCATCCCTGGTATATGTTCTTCCTACTCTTTGTTGCTACTATATGGTATTTTGTTGTTGTTTGTAATTTTCTTATGTGACAAAAAAATATGATCAAGGCTGTATTATATTAGTTTCAATTTTCTTGCTAGGGAAAGGTTTATAAAATTTAATAGAATGAGTTATTAATGTAGAAAAAATAATGATAATTTTGGAATTAGAAGACCTGTAGTCTAGCCTCAGTTCTGGTACTTGCTAGTTAGAGACAATGTTGGGTGAGTCTCTTAGCTCCTCAGAGCCTTAGCTTCATTATCTATGAATGGGAAGAGCTCCATTAATGCTAGCTATAGGGTGGGGTGTTTCTACTTTATTTTATTTTATTTTTTTAAAGAGAGAGAGAGAGAGAGAGTTTTGTTAATGTTTATTTTTCAGTTTTCGGTGGACACAACATCGGGTCTCACTGAGTAGTTTAGTGCCTCACCATTGCTGAGGCTGGCTTTGAACTGGATACCATCCTCTCAGTCTCCCAAGCTTCAGGGATTACAGGCATGCGCCACCATCCTTGTCTTGACTTTCTTTTTAAGTACAACGTTGTTATCTGCATTCCATAAATTTTCCATTCTATGTTTGTCTTCATTCATTTAAAACTATTTTCTAATTTCCCTTGTGATTTATTCTTTTAATCATTGGCTATTTACTGATAAATTATTTACTTTCCACATATTTATGATTTTTCTAAGTTTCTCCATTTTTAATTCATAATTTCATTCCATTATGAATACATAACACACTAATATTATTTCAAAATTTTTAATTTTATTAAAATGTGTATGGCCTAACTTGAAGTTAATTTTGGAGAAAGTTCCAGGTCACTTGAGAAGAATATATATTTGGCTGCTATAACAAGTTCCACAGTTGTTTATAGTGGTTTATAGTGTTGTTCAAGTCTTCTTTCTTTATTGATCTTAAGCCTAGTTGTTCTATTTATAAAATGCAGGATATTGAGTTCTCCAAGTATTATTGTTGAACTGCCTGTTTCTTCTTTCTATTTTCTCAATTATTGTTTTATGTATTTATATTTAGATTCAGTTGTTAGGTGCATGTATGCCTAATTTTATATGTTCTTGATAGATTTCCTCTTTTACCATTATAAAGTATACCTTATTTTCCTCACTTCAATTTTTTGTTTTAAAATATATTTTGTATTATATTAATATAGCCATTCACTCTTCTTTTGTTTACTGTTTGTATTTTGTCCATGCTTTTCTCCTTTTAGATTCTCTGGTTTCTGATGAATGATCAGCTAATGATCTTACTGATGAGTCCTTGAATATTATAAATTACTTCTGTCTTGATGTTTTCAAGGTTCACTTCCTGGCTTAACTTTCTTAAGTATGTTATGATGTGTCCTAGTGTAAATTTTTTTCAAGTTTGTTATGCCAAGTTCATTTTGAGCCTCTTCTATATTTCGGGCATGACTTCAACACTCAAGCAGGGAGTTTCCACCTCTTACTTAATCTTTACTTTATGCTTTTGCCTGAATATTGGTCAGAAGTGAGAGCAGGCCCTTACTGAGCTTGCACACATTCTTGGGCATTTGCACAGCCTTATGTATGCACATGAACTTCTAGATTCCCAGGAATATGTCCAAGCTTTTTAAAGCCTGCTTTGAACATTTTTTATTTCTCAGATTTTTTTTTTTTTTTTTTTTTGGTCAACTTGCTCTTTCTCTCAACTGTTATCTCTGCCACAGGCAGTTGCAGTGTTAAACAATTGCCATTGATTATTTTTACCAATATGTCCAGAAAAGACTATGTACATTGAGTGAGCTCTGTATTTGGCCAAGTAAAAAGACAAAGTTTCTGGAAAACTGGGGACTTTCTGGAAAACTTTCAGGCAGATCAAATAATGGAAATACTCTGAGAATAAGACTTTAAGAGAGCTCCAACTTCATCCTGACTCTTCTGGTAGAAGCCAAGCTACTGATTTTCACTATGATTATGGGCTATTGATTTTCATAACTACCACAGAGTTGGACAGATACAGATGGACATAAGGTCACAAAGGTCACAGTTCTGAGATTTAGCTGGTTTTATTTAATAAATGCCATTGGGATTATTGTAAGCTTTTTGCTAATTTCCAGAGATCTGAAAAGTTATTATTGAAATTTTTTGGCAGTGTTACTGTTGTTTTTATGGTGAAGAGGATTTTCAGAAGTCTTTACTCTGGCATTCTCTCTGATGTCAAACCCATTAGATAGATTTGATAAGAATAGAAAGGATTAAGATAGTAATACAGGATAGAGGAGATGATGGGAGTTAAAGAGGGGCAAGTAAAAGGTAATTTGGAGATAATTAGAAAAGAATAGAACTGATTAGCAAAAAGATTGAAAAGGAACTTTAGGATGTTAAAAAGGTTTGAAGTAGATTATATCAGAGGCAAGAAGTTATGGCAAAATAATGAGGAGTCAATAAGAGCACTTCTGATCATATTTCTTAGACTGAATATATAAAAACCAGAGTATATTCATTTGACTTTTAAATCATGTTCTGAGGGACATAGAAACCAGATTAAATTATTTAAATTATCCGTTTCAGAATAATTTTCTAAGATCATTAAAATGGTAGGGCCACAATTTTTATTTGCTGATATAGTACCAGAGAGACTATCAGAGCTTTAGGGACCCCATGATCATCTCTTCCACATCTTTCATATTATAGATAGCAAAATTGAGGTCCAGAGAGGAGAAAAAGTTCACATAAGACCACCTAGTCAGACAGTAGCAAAAAACCTGGGTGGTGTATTTATGACTCTAAGACACAAAAAAATACTTATTCCAGTATTTGATTTTCAGACTGATAATCTGCTTTTACCTATTTTCTGTTGACTGGAAAGCTAGACATCACTATTATGGCATATATGTTTAGTGTAAAATGAAACTTTCACTATCCACAGTATTTGGAACTCTGCTGGAATTCTAGCTCTTGTGTCTCTTTGGTTCCATTTCCAGATGGCAACATTATACAGATCACAGAACATGCCTATGCCCTGGCAGGTGGCCTTAAGCCCCAGGTGGACGTACATGGAGTTTGCATGCTTCTCCAGTCAAATGCTTGTTAAGCAATTGATTATAAAAGCATGAAAAAGAGAGCTGAATAGTCACATTAAGGATTACACAATTTACTAAGGCTACAACAAATAATAGATACTGTTTGGTGAGAGAAGCAGATGGCCACTGGAGAGAGATGACTTTAGAGTCCTGGCTTTCTCAGGGTTTCCCAGCCCATGGGAAAGTTTGAAAGAAGCCAGACTTGAGGTCATATTTCACCCTTTCTAGGTTCTGTATTCCCTGTTCATTATAAGAAAAGTATCCCAATCAGCTCAGTTACTACGATGAGTTGGAAAAATGTTTTTCTTCTCCAGGGAAACATGTATAAAGAGAAAACTGGGCATGGGCAAGGGGTAGCTTAAAGAAATGTCGCTCTACAATGCTTTTCAAGCATTAGTGAGATGTTCAGAGGCAGGGAGCTCTTCACTTTGGATCTTAAACTGACTTTGAAGACATGAAAAGTCAGTCTCACTTTTCCTAACCTTCAATTGTCAGTGTGTTCCAAGGAGGAGAGAGATAGTTATATTTCCAAGTAAAGCCCCCTTTTCCTGATTATTATTGCACTATCCACCCTTTCTCTTGCCATCTCTGCCCCAGCTGCTGTGGGTGTATTAGAGGAGGATGCCCTCTTGTTTAATGATTATAGAAATACACGAATAGTATAGATTGATAAGAATGTTTGAAGGAGGGCTGGGTTGTGGCTCAGTGGCAGAGCACTTGTCTCACACATGTGAAGCACTAGGTTTAATCCTCAGTACCACATAAAATAAATAAACAAAATAAAGATATTTTGTCCATGTATAACTAAAAATATTTTAAAAAAGAAGAATGTTTGGAGTAAATACCAAGTTGCCAGGTGATTTATACTGAATCAGTCTTTTCTTTCAGTTTTCTACCTAATAAAACATCTTAAAAGTCCTTTTCATTATCATAATTTCTGATTTTCATGATCAATATCTCATTCTCACATACTCAAGAATGCAGGAAGCAATTAAGCTTTTAGTTTCCTCCATTGATAAGTAGTACTTAATAACCTACAAAAAGAAATTTGAAAATCTGATATGTAGGGGTATTAGAATAAGTATGTAATATGATCAAGTCATTCCTCTCTCGAATTCACTTATTTACCAGGAAAAGACTCAGATATTAAAATTAATTATTCAATTTAACGTGTGTGTGGGTCATCAGTATATATATATATATATATACTTAAATATTTGTCATATGTCGCTTGTGTGGCTTAGTATTTTGTGATAGTTTTTTAAGCTACTAGATCTTTGTCTTTATGAAATGGTATAATTGAGTGGTTTAAAAATTTATTTTATTTCTAATCATAAAATTTTGCAATTCTTGCCAGGTGTAGTGGTGTACCCCTGTATTCCCAGAGGCTCAGGAGGCAGAGGCAGAAGGATCACAAGTTCAAAGCAAGCCTCATCAACTTAGCAAGGTCCCAAGCAACTTAATGAGACCCTATTTCAAAATTTTAAAACTAATAAGGGCTGGGGATTTGGCTTAGTGGTTAAGAGATTTTGCGTTCAGTCCCCATATCAATGCCAAAAAAGAAAAACAAATTACAATTTTTACATTGTAGGGAAAAAAAGAATATAAATATAAATATAAATATAAATATAAATAATATAAAGTTTGGCCACTCAGGGTTAGCTTAGGTAATAGTGGTCATTAATTAATTAATTGATTAACATCAACAATAATTATTAAATTTATCAATTAATTTTCTAAATAAAACAAAGCTGAGGCAAAAATTTATCATCTTGCTATCCTGCCCGCTAATAATGTCATAATATAAACTATGTGAGGACAAGGTTTTGGAGTTTCTAGAGTTGCACATCTAGAGTATACAGGGCTGAGACTAGGCATGCTCTCAATAAATATTGAACAAATTTTGCAGAAGTAGTCATTTTAGGTTTTTAAACAAGAATGGTCAGTCTCTAAGGATCTCATATAAGTATGACATTCTATGGCTTCCTGTGATTATAAAACCTCCAGGCCATAGATAGGAAGGTATAAAGCAGGGATCTCTGGAGAATATGGCAATTACAGGGATGACTCCTACTGGTCATTCTAATTCAATTGTCCACATTCCTCCAGTGCATTTAGAAAAGAAAATGGGAAGAGGAAGATGTGGGCTCAAATCTTAAAGAGCTATTTTTAAAAAAAATCCTAATGTGAATGTAAATATCCTTCACTAATTCATGGAAGTAACACTTTCTGTATGTAATGCATTGATAACTTTTGCAAAATGTCTTTACATGCTCCTTTGTAGTCTTATGAAAGTGTTACAAAATGTTTGGTCATTGTTCCCAAAGTTGGTTCAATAATGAGGACACAGTTTTGATAAAAAAGGAAAAGAAGTTTTATTGCTTTGCTAGCAAAGAAGCTCAGGGAAGGGTCTCCTATTCTGACTATCAGGGAGAACTGAGAGTTTTTAAAGAAGCTGTTCAAAAGCTCTATTCCAGGTGTTCCCTGTGGGGGGAATATGATTTACTTGTTAATCTGAGAGAGAGCCATTTCTTAGATCTTCTGGTGCCATCCCTGAAATCTGAATTACTTGCTTCCTGTGGTGAGTGTGTGCTCAAGGACAGATAACTCTGCCATAGGATGGGAGAAAAGGAATCCTGTCTCCACACACACCCCTAGGCTTGGAAGGGAGAGAGAGAAAAAAGGAAAACATGTCCATTTTAAAATAAACCTCAGTAGCAGAGTAACAAAGTCTGTATTCAAAGCATGAGGTGGACCACTGTTACAAAGCACTTTCATAAAAGGAAGAGGAATAATAGTGGAGTGAGGTACACTTTGGGAAATAACTTCTAGAGGAAAAACCAAGTCAGAAGTCTCCAAAATATTTTGGTTGCCTATTCCTATCAGTTAAAAGCAGTTTAAAGTACACCCTGATGGGTTAAAATTACTTGTAATATATAACATTAATTCCTATGTTAAATGTAAGTGCAATTTTTTAATTTATTATTTGTAAGTAAAAGTAAATGCACATAAAATTATGACATTTTTTCACATCCAAAAGGATCCTTGCTTGTATTTCCCCTGGGTGCACATACTTCACTTTGAAGATGTAGGATTTAAAGGGCATGCTCAGAATTCATCCCTATGTAAAGGTAAAATTTCTAAGCTGATTCTAAGCTGCAAGAGTCTGAGTTAAAGTGTAAAAGATTGGACATTGTAAAGCTTCTGAATTGAAAGGCTTGGGCTAAAAATAATAGTAATAGGCCAGGTATTGTTAAAATTCCTCTGCTACCCCCAGAACCTGTAATCTCTGTAGCTGTTAGAACAATACCTGAACTGCCCAGTAAATATTTCCATTGATTCCCTGGTTGTTTATTAGCTAAGGGCTCCAAATAGCTCAGACGTAGGCATTGCAGGACCTAAACCAATCAGTTTGAATGTGTACCCCACTTAGGAGCACCAATCACCCCTGTCCAATCTGTTCCCGCCAATGTATGCACTAATCATGGCTCAGGGTTGTTGTTCAATTTTCCCGCGCCTAAAGATGATTTGTTCTGATGTATGCAAAGCCCCCCACCCTCTCCAAAAAGTGTACTTAAGCTCTGCTTTACCTCTGCTCTGGGCTCTGGGCTGCTCTCCCTTCCTGAGTGAGCCTTGAGCCCCAGCATGCTGGTTCAATAAAACTTCCCCCCTGCAATTGCATGAGGCTGGTCTCTTGTGTGGTCTCTCCCTCTGACGCTCCGCCAGACCCTTACACCTATACATATCTTAAATTCTTCTTCTAGATAAAGTAAGAATTATGAAAGCTATACATCTGATCTGAATTTCTCTGCTCTATTCCATTAATTCTGTCATAACATAACTGCAAGTTGGCATTGTGTCCCCATAAGCTCCAGGCTCATATTTGTCTAGCTGTCCACTCAGAAGAAAATTCCAACAGTAATCTCAATATTGAATCTACTTGGTTTGGCATATTAATGTAATTATCTTTGAAGTAGGTCCTGTGTACTAGGGATGGAAAAACTATTTGGCCCAAACTGGATTTAGGCACACTCTTGAAAACAGGGGAAAGGCTGATAGCCTCACTCAAAGCATAAAAAATCAGAGTGTGATGAGTGTTTACCAAAATAAAAATCAGAATATTTGATGAGAATGTTCTTACACAAATAGAGAGCAATGATACTGAAAGACCCTAGCCCAGTTAGCCCAGTTACCTAAGGCCAAGATATGAAATCAAGATACCGGGCTTGTCACAAACAGGCTCAGGCAGGATGTGCTTTCCATATAACCGGTTGAGAAAGGACAGAGCACCCACATCCTGAGGCATGAATGAATAAACAGGAACAGATAAGCAGGAACAGAAAGAATAGAATGCAGACCTGTGGTTTTTGGAATGCAGACCTGTACCCCCTAGGTGGCCTATATGCTAGATTTAAACAAACCAATAAGAAACCTGTTGCTTCCCGAAACCTGCCCCAAACCCTATAAAAATCTCTGTATCCCCAAGCCCGGTGTGCCAGTTCACCAAAGCTCCAGCTGAGGTTCTGCTGGGCACCCCCAGGCGCCTGTGTCTCAATAAACCACCTCGTGCTTTTGCAGCCAGTGTTTCGTGTGATTCTCCTTGGACAGGGAAACGGGGGTCTTTCATAATTGGAGTGTTTTTCAATACTAGAGTTTTAAAATGCCTGTGACATCTGGTTTGCTTCTTCTTCTTCTTCTTCTTCTTTTTATCAGAAAGAGCTTTAGAATCCATTATATTTCACCATTTGTCTTGGCTTCCAGGAAGACAAAGACAAAGATTTCTGCTGTAAATCAATCCTTAGCCTAGGTTTTCTGGTACTTATTTCTCTTTTACCCTCCTATGTAAGTCACCCACACATCCCTGCCAAACATACACATTAATTTGTTATCTTTTGACTAGTAGTTTTGTAGTGTCCTGTTTTGTTATATCCATTGTGTTTTAAATTGCATTATCAGTCTTATCCAAAGCTAAATAGGTTATAAATAAACAACAATGCTCCATAATCTGTTAATACCTTTATTTAATTAAAAAGAAGACAATTCCAGGCTCATGAGAGGAGTAAAATTTTAAAATAAACCTCAGTAGCAGAGTAACAAAGTCTGCTAAGGAAGGGGAATAATAGTGGAGTGAGGAACACACTTTTGGAAATACCTTCTAGAGGATAAACCAAGTCAGAAGAATTTAAAAACTTAATTGCCAAGTGTTAACGTAGCTCTTTAACTCTTTCAGGTTTCTAGCTTTGAGTATTGCCTCAATATGTAGAAGTATATAAGATAAAATGCTCTGAAAGGAACTGCGCATGAGCAGCACAGGCTACTTTTAATATAGGGTGATGTGAGTAACACTGAGCAAGGCTATTTTGCCTATGCTCATAAAATTTGAAGAGTTCAACAAATCTCCCAGTCTCCATAGCTAGAAATCCTATTTCTCTAACTGTTGTCTAAAATGTCACCATTAGTTACTTATAAATGTATGTTAAGCATTAACTTCTCTCTGAATTTTTTTTAAAATGCAAATACCTTTGAGAGGGTCAATGCCTTTTTTTAGAGCTTTGAAAATGTAAATTCCCTTGAGAAGGTTAATGGCTTTTTGTTTCTTAGCCTTACACATAATAATACAGTTCATGTTTCTTTTCATCCACAGCAAGAAGGAATGCATGTTTTTTCCTAAGCTCTCCTCTTAAAACCCTACTTATTAGCTCAGTAAGATTCAACAAGACTTAACAAAAAGAAATAATTTGTTGTTCATGGTCACCATTCAGAATCACCCATCCTATTTGTCTTTGCTGTCTAACTTAACTTTACATATTTCCTAACTGCCAGAAAAGGACTAAATCTGTACCAAAACACAGATGACTGCCCAGGACTAATTTAATAGACTTTCAAAATAAAACTCACCATATGTAAATTTTTTAATGGTGATGTTAGGCATGCTTGGGGGAATGTGAAGATCAATTATAAACACCTCTTAACCTTTCTTTTACCATCTCTGATATAGCCCTAGACCTGCAGTTAACCAGACTCATGATGTGTTCACTGAATATCTACTGTTCACTAAATATTTAATGTTTATTTGCATTTCTCAACCTGACTTACAGTTCAATTGGCCTATGTTAAACGTGGGCCAGAAGGTTTCATTCCTCATTTTCACAATAGTGAACATTATCAGAAGAACACAAAATGGGCTTTGGAGGAATACCCAGAAACTCTGATGTCTATAAGTTATCCAGTTGAGTAGTCAGTGGTGAAAGTAAGGAAGCATATGTCTTTCCCATAATAAAGACATTCTATCAGAGAACCTGAAATGCAATATAGATTCTGAGTAAATTTGAATCTAAAGATGTAGAAGCCCATGGTTACTCACAGAATCTGGAAGTTCAGGTTGTCCAAACCAAATAATGCACTTGATTTCTTTGTTCACAAAAATATGATTCTCTTCTCTGCAGTATTTTTAAAGTTCCTATTGATTGCTAAGATTTTAGTGGTGAAGGAATCATCTACAGTGTAAAATCTGTAGCTAAGCATAAAAGCTCTTTTCAATCTAGCTCTACCTGACCATTCTTGTCTTTGTCTGTAGTCACTCCTTTCTGTATCCAGAACTCAAGCCACACAGAATTACTCATGGTTTCAGTAATAGAGATTGTGAGTGTCTTCTATTGATTTCTCCAGCTCCAATCCACACCCTTTTTCAAGCTGCCTTTTGTTTCTACAGACCTATCTATTTAAAGTATATTGGCAGACCTATCTATTTAAAGTATATTGGCAGTATATATATATACTCCCAGCTACCATCTTATTAGTTAGTTCTTACTGTGTAACTGTCTGTAAACCCATTAGTTTAAAGTAGCAATCACTTTTCATGGCTCATGTACTTGCACATTAGCTGGGATTCGGATGATCTGGGCTGGGTGGTTTTGTTTCTCATTGAAAATTGGTTAATCATCATCAGATAATGTTCAATTCTATGTTTTTCTCTACTTCCTTAGGGCAACAGGCAAAATAAGATGATAATCACAATTGATGGAGAAAAATATTTGGCAATATTGAACATATTTTAAAATGAAAACAATGAAGAAATTAGGAGTAGATGTAAACTACCTCAACATTATAAGTGTCATATATGAAAACCCACATTAAACAACTTAGTGAAAGAATGAAAACTTTTCCTCTAACATTAGGAACAAGGTAAGAATGTATGCTTTCATTACTTCTGTTTGAAATAGTACTAGATATCTGAGCCAAAGAAATTAAGCAAGAAGTAGAAACAAAAGACATCGAAATAGTACAAGAAGATGTTATCTATTTCTGTTCACAGATGTCATGATCCTGCATGTAGAAAATTTAAGTGTTCCACAAAGAATTTGAAAGTATTAGATAAAGTGATTTGAGTAAAGCTGTAAGATCTCAAATCAATATGAAAAAAATCAACTTTGTTTGCTACATTTTCTCAATGAATCACGAAAAAAGAAAATTAAGGGAGCAAACAGTATCATGAGGAAAAAAAATAGTGTTTGGGTATAACTTACACACTTAAGCTAGAAATCAATCATGATAAAACTTTAAAATGTACACAAATACATGGAAATTATATGACTCTTTAAAAGATTTCTTATCAGCTATACTTCACTCTCCAATACTTCCCCTTTCCTCTGCTTCATTTTCCCTCTATTCCCTTTTCTCTACTCTACTGGTCTTCCTTCTGATTACATATAGCTCTATTCATTAGTTCTTTATAGAAAGACATAAATATGACATTCATTGTGGTATATTCATATATGTTCATAGCATAGTTTGGTTAATCTCATTCTACCATTCCTCTCCTTTTCAGTCCCTCTTCCCTCACCCTAAATCCCCTTCCTTTACTTCACTGATCTTCCATCTATTTTCATGTGATCTCCCTCTTTTTCCTTGTTTTGTTCTAGCTTCCACATATGAGAGAAAATATTCAGCCCTTGATTTTCTGATTCTGGTTTACTTCACTTAGTATGATATTCTCCAGTTTCATCTATTTGCCAGCAAATGCCATAATTTCACTCTTCTTTATGGCTGAATAAAACTCTTTTTTATGTATATATTACATTTTCTTTATCTATGCATCTGTTGACAGGCACTTGGGCTAGTTCCATAACTTGCCTATTGTGAATTATGCTACTGTAAAAATAGATGTATCTGTATCACTATAGTATGCTGTTTTTAGATCATTTGTATACATACTGAGGAGTGGCATAGTTGTGTCAAAAAGTAGTTCCATTTCTAGTTTTTGTAGGAATCTCCATACTGTGCTCCAGAGTGGTTGCACTAATTTTCAGTCCTAGCAGCAATGTATGAGACTACCTTTTACCCCCACATCCTTACTAGCATTTATTATCATGTGTATTCTTGATAATTGCCACTCACACTGGAGTGAGATAAAGTCTTAATATAGTTTCAATTTTCATTTCCCTGACTGCTAGGGATGCTGAATATTTTTTCTTATATTTGTTGAACATTTGCATCTTTTCTTTTGAGAAGTTTCTGACTAGTTCTTTTGCCTAAATGACTTATTTTGATGAATGGATCAAGCAAGAAATCAAGAAAGATGTTTTTTTAATTCTTGAAATAAATGAAAGTGATGACATACTAAATCCTATGGGATAGAGCAAAAGCAGTATCAATAGGAAAGTTTATAGCAATTAATGCTCACGTCAAAAAAGTAAAAAAGGTCTTACATTAAAAAAATCTATAATTGCACCTCAAAGAACTAGAAAAACAAGAAAAAACTAAATTACAAATGAGCAGGATGAAATAAATAATAAAATAAGGGCAGAAATAATGTATGTAGGAATAAAAAGAAAAGACCTAAAAGCAAAGAGCTTGTTCTCTGTAAAGATAAAAAATAGACAAACCTTTTGACAGAACAATTGAGAAAAGGAGAAAGAAGATTCAAATGAAATAAGAGATGAAAAAGGAAACATTACAATTGGCATCACAGGAATGCAAAAGATTATTAGAAATTATGATGAATGAATATATGCCAATAGATTTGATAACTAGAAGAAATAGACAAATTCCTATGTACATACACTATGTTAGTCAACTTTTTACTACTGTGACCAAAATGCCTGACAAGAGAAATGTAGAGGAGGAAAACTTTATTTAGAGCTCATAGATTTGGAGGTCTAAGTCCATGGGGCACTGGCTCCATTATTCTGGTCCTGAGGTGAGGCAAAACATCATGGCAGAAGGATGTGGCAAAGGAATACTTCTAAGCTCATGGCAGCTAATAAGCAGAGAGAGGAAGAGATCAAAGAACAAAGAACAAAATATAATTCCCAACAGCATACCTCTAGAGACATATTTCCTTGAACCATGCCCCACCTGCATACAGTTACCATCCAATACTCTTTTCAAAGTATGAATCCATCAAATGGATTAATCTACTATTATTTTGTAGTTTTCAAAATCTAATAATTTCATCTCTGAACACTTATAAATTGTCAGATAAGCTTTTTAGAGGAAACCTCATATATAAGTCATAACATACACCTTAAAATATTGAATAATATTATATTATGAAAATTCTCAACCAAATTCTAGGAAATCAAATCCAATAGCACATTAAAAAGATTAATCATCATGATCAAGTGGAATTCATTCCAGGGATGCAAAAATCATTCAATTCATGGAAATTAATAAATATGGTACTGATACATCATATAAACAAAATAAAGGACAAAAACTATACGGCCTTCATTCTTTCCATGCCCTCTCCTCCATTATGGATCAGCATCCACTTATCAGAGACAACATTTGGCATTTGGTTTTTTTGGGATTAGCTTACTTTGCTTAGCATGATATTCTCCAACTCCATCTGTTTACCTGCAAATGCTATGATTTTATTCTCTTTTATTGCAGAGTAATATTCCATTGTGTATATATACCACAGTTTCTTTATCCATTCATCTATTGAAAGGCATCTAGGTTGATTCAACAGTTTAGCTAATGTGAATTGAGTTGCTATAAACATTGATGTGGTTGTGTCAATATAGCATGTGGGAAGAATGGAGGAACTTGGATTAGGCAAAGGGGTGGGAGGTGAGGGGAGGGAGCATGGAGATAGGAAAGATGGTGAAATGAGATGAACATCATTATCCTAGGTACATGTATGATTGCATGAATGGTGTGACTCTACATTATGCACAACCAGAGAAACGAAAAGAGGAGGAAGGAGGGATGGAAAAGGGAAGAACAATGGGATGAATCAATTTTTCTTTTGCACATATATTAATATACCACAGCCATCATGCACATACACAAGCACAAATTAAAAAAAATAACTATTATAAATAAATCGCAGAAGGGTCAGTAGAGTAGAAGGAGGAGAGCAGAGGGAGGGAGGAGGAGGAAAAGTGCTGGGGACTAAATTAAAGAAAATTATATTCCATGCTTTTGTGATTATGTCAAAATGATCTTACTTTTATATATAACTAAAAAAAATAGATTAAAAATAATTTGAAAAATAAATAAAGAATAGGTCAATGCCATATGCAGTGGCACACACCTGTAATCCCAGTGGCTCTGGTGACTGAGGCAGGAGGATTGCAAGTTCACAGCCAGCCTCAGCAACTTAGCAAGGCCCTAAGAAACAGTGAGACCATGTCTATAAAACAAAACAAAACACAAGGAAACAAACAACAAAAATGGGTTGGGGTGTGGCTCAGTGATGAACTACCCTTGCGTTCAATTCATCAATTGATGAATGGTTAAATGGATAAAGAATATATAGTATGTATACACAAATAAATACTATTTGCTTATAAATGATTGAAATGTCATTTTTGACAATATGGATACAATCACATATCATTTTGTTCACCAAATTAAGTCAGGCACACAAAAACAAGTACCACATGGTCTCACTTGTATGTGAATATATGGAATCTAAAAAAGTTGATCTCATATTGAGAACAGAATGGTGGTTATCAGAGGCTAGGGAGAGTAGCAGGGAGAGAGGAATCAGGGAAAGGTTGATCAATGGGTACTAAGTTACAGTTAGATAAGTGCAAGAACTGCTGGGATACTGTTGCACAGTATGTCCACTAAATATAACAATTATATACTGTACATCTCAAAAAGCTAGAGGAATCAAATTTGAAAATTCCACCATAGAGAAATGATGAATGTTTAGGAGGTAAGTATACTTAACCTGATTTAAACATTATAAAATGTATACATGTATTGAACATTACAAGGACCCCATTAATATATACAACTTTAACGTTTTGTGTAGGTTAAAATAAAACAAATAAAAATAAAATCAACTAAGGGAGCAAAAGACTTATAAAAAGAAAACTACAAGTATTGCTACAAGAAATGAAAAGGACATAAATAAAGATAGATATCCCTGTATGAATACAGAGATTAAAATAATTAAGATGTCAGCTGAATGTAGTGGAACATGCCTGTAATCCCATCTGTTCCAGAGGCTGAGACAGGATGATTGTGAGTTCAAAGCCAGACACAGCAAAAGCAAGGTGCTAAGCAACTCAGTGAGACCTTGTCTCTAAATAAAATACAAAATAGGGCTGGGGTTGTGGCTCAGTTGCCAAGAGCCCCTGAGTTCAATTGCCAGTGCCAAAAAATAAAAAAGAATTAAGATATCAATACCACCTAAATCAATGTACATATTTAATTCAATCTATATGAAATGATATATATTTTTTTCAAATAGAAAAATTCTTCCTAATGTTCATATGGAATCTCAAGGGATACTGAAGAAATAAAGTAATCTTTAGAAACAATAAAGTTTGAGGTTTTCAACTTTCTAGATTTTAAGACATATTACAAAGCTATAGTAATCAAGAGTGTGGATTTCCTTTGGGAAATAAAAACAAACATATAGACCAATGTAATAGAGTCAAGGAATAAACTCTATTCAACAGTGCCAAGACAACTCAGTGAGGAAAGGGCAGTACATTCAACAAATGGTGGTATGAAAACTGGATATTTACATACAAAGGAAAAAATCTGAAGCCTTACCATAAATCATATCCACAAATTCACAATGGATTTTAAAATCCTTTAATATAAGAGTAATTTTATAAAATATTGTAAGAAAACATAAAGATAAAGCTTCATGACATTGGATTTGGTAATACTTTCTTGGATATGACTCCAAAAGCACAGGCAACAATAAATTATATATATTGTTATATAATAATGTATAATAATATATTACATATGTACACATATACATGCATAATTGATTATATAATGTTAAATTTATATATCTGTATGTAAATATATTTATATATAAATATCTTATAAACATTTGACTACATCAAGATTAAAAAGTTTATCCATCTAAGGATACTTTCAACAATGTGAAAAGGCAATTAATACAATGAAGAAAAAACATTTGTATGTCATAGATCTGTTAAGGCATTAATATCCAAAATATACAAAGTATTCAATTAAACATGGTGGAAGGACTTGAATAGACATTTCCCAAAGAAAAGAGACAAATGGCCTGTAAATACATGAAAAAATGCATAACATCACTAAGCTTTAGGGAAATGTTAATCAAAACAATAGTAATATATTACTTTACACTCATTAAGATGGAGACTATAAAAATGCCAAAAATAGGGGCTGGGGCTGTAGCTCAGTGTCAGAGTGCTTGCCTAGCATATGTAAAGTACTGGGTTCAATCCTTAGCACCACATAAAAATAAACAAAATAAAGGCATGCTGTCCATCTACAACTACAAAAAAATGCAAAAAATATACAAGTTTTGGCAAGGTTCTGGAAAATTAGAAACCCTTATGCACTTGAGTTGGAAATGTAAGTGATGCAGCAACTTTGCAAAACTGCATTGTGATCTCTCAAGAAATTAAACATGAAATTGTCATATAATTGAGCAAATCCATTTCTGTGTATACACCCAAAAGAACTGCAATCAGGGACTCAAGTAGATATTTGTATCCCAATGTTCATCAGAGCATTATTTACATAGACCAAACAATGGAAACTGTCAACATGTCCATTGATGGGTAAAGTGATAAACAAAATATACCTACAATGGAGTATTATTCATCCTTATAAAGAAATAAAAACTTTGGTACTTATCAATATATAGAAGGACTTTTATACATTATGCTAAGCCAGCCACCAAAGGACAAATATATGATTCTACTTATATGATGTACCTATGATAGGCAAATATGTAGAGACAGAAAATAGACTTAAGGTAATTAGAGGCTAAGGGAAGGGAAGTTCTTTTTTAACGGGTACAAAGTTACAGTTTGTGATTATGAAAATGTTTTGAACCTCTGTAGCAGCAAATCCACTGAACTGTACACTGCAAATGTTTAAAATGGTAAGGTCTTTGCTGTGTATATTTTATCACAATAAAGAATAGAAATATGTCCAGCACAGTGGCACATGCCTGTAATCCCAGCGGCTTGGGAGGCTAGGGCAGGAGGACTTTAAATTCAAAGCCAACCTCTCTCTGGGGTTGTGGCTCAGTCGTAGAGTGCTTTCTTAGCATGCATAAGGCAGTGGATTTGATCCCCAGCACCACATTAAAAAAAAAATAAATAAATAAACAAAATAAAGGTATTGTGTCCATCTACAACTAAAAATATTTTAAAAAGAAAGAAAAAAGCCAGCCTCAGCTGTGGCAAGGCACTAAGCAACTCAGTGAGACCCTATCTCTAAATAAAATACATAGGGCTGGGGATGTGGCTTAGTGGTCAAGTGCCCCTGAGTTAAATACCCGGCGCCAAAAACAAAAACAAAACAAAACAAAAGAATAGGAATAAGCATCTTTAAAAACGATTATTCAACCCATATTTGCCAAGACCCTATTTAATGTTAGACACTGTACTACATATTTCATTGAGCATAAATGGTCATTGGTAAGAGTATACAACTTAGATTTCCAAGTCAGATTCTACTCCTAACTCTGTATTTTGTTATATAATTTTTCCGCTATGAACCTTAGGTTTTTTAACTGAAAAATCAGGGGTTTGATAAAACCAAACTAAATTGCATCAAAATGATTCAGGGCACTTGGTAAAGTACCAATTCTTTGGCTCAACTCAGGAGATTATGATTCATTGATTTGGGGAAGGGAAATCTTTAATATTTATATTGCAATGTTGGGGATCAAATCTAGGACTTTGCTTATGGTAGGCAAACATTCTACCACTTACACCCCCAGCCTAAGATTAATGTTAAATAAGTATCCCTAGATGATTAAGGTGTTGGGCTGCAGGCTATACTTCAAGAAATACTCTACCAGAAAATTACAGGATTCCTTTAACAATGAAATAATTTGAATCAGTTCTATCCACTGTCAGTCCATAGTTTCTGAAATTTCCACATCAACCATTTCTTTTCCTTAGAATTCTGTTTGTTTTGCACTCTGTTACCACCATTTACATGTTAATATCTACTAGCAGATATTATTCCATCAGATTAAAGGCACTGGAGACATTCAACAGAGACATAATGAGGAAGTTCTGTAGCATACATGGCAGTACTAGGCAAAGGTCATCTGGAAACATAGAAAAGAAAGGGAAAATGGGAAGGCACAGGTTATAATAAAAATTGATTAAGCCTTTCCCCCACCACCCCACCCTGGATGTGAGAACTATGAAAAGTTACTGAAAACCCAACTCATTTGATATTCTTCTCTTGAAAAAACTTTAAAAATAATGTATGTACATGACACTGTAAAACAGTCTATGAATTAAGTGCAGAGTTGAATTTTTAGGGAATCAGAAATAAGAATATTTTGGAAGATCACAATTCTAATCTAGTTTCCAATACAATGAAATTCATGGGAGTTTTCCACAAGATTTTTAATTATATTGTTGAATAATCTGTATTAACTATACATATTAATGGGGCTCAGTTTGACATTTTAGTACACACATATAGCACACACTGATCAAACCCAGCCTTCCTTTTTCACCTTCCCCCACTTTCCAACCTCTAGTAATCACTATTCTACATTCAGTTCATTTTTTAAAATTCACATATGAGGGAGAATATCTGGTACTTGTCTTTATGGGTATGGCTTATTTCACTTAACATAATGTCCTCTGATTCCATGCATTTTGCTGAAAATGACAAAATTTCATTTATCTTTATGGCTGAATAATATTTCATTGTATATATATATATATATATATATATATATATATATATATATATATATATCTTTTCCCCTATAAGTTCATCTGTTGATGGAAGCCTAGGTCGATTCCATACCCTAGCTATTATAAATAATGCCTCAGTAAACATGGGCATCTGTCTCTCTCTTTGACTTGCTGATTTCATTTCCTTTGGATATATACCTAGAAGTGGCATTTCAGGATCATATGGTAGATCTATTTTTTTTTTTATTGTTCTTTGAGGAACATCTGTAGTGTTCTCCAGAGTGGCTGAATTAATTTACATTCCCATCCATCAACAATGTATGAGAATTCTTTTTTCTCCAAATCCTCACCACCATTTGTTATTTGTTGTTTTGGTTTTTGGTTTTTGCATGGAATCAGTTATAATAGCCATTCTAACTGTGGTAAAACAGTGTCCTGTTGTTTTGGTGTGCATTTCCCTGATGGCTAATGATAATGAGCATTTTTTTTAACGTACATGTTGATCATTTGTACCTTTTCTTTTAGGAAGTGCCTCTTGAAATCATTTGCCCATTGTAAAAATGCCTTTGTTGAGTCAGCTAAGCCAAGAAAGTCTGGCTCTTATTTAGATAAATGACTATTAATATTTTATCTTAAATAAGAGTTAATAGTGTTAATAGCTTTGACATGTCTTAATTTTTTTTCTCTATATTTGCAGGGTCACTCTGCTCCTCTTCAAACAAAGTCACCTAATTTTTTTTTTCTCATAGCGCTGGTTGGCTAGGAATATGAATGTGTGGGTGTGGGGGAATTGAATGAAAGAAAAAGAAGGAAAGAAGGAAGCAAGCAAGCAACAGAAAAAAATTAGTGGTAACAGGGCTAAAAGTGTGGTTGTTTTAATTAATGTGAATTCATCTATTTCTCAGTTGGAAGGTAATTGCTATTTACTTGCCAGGCATCTCAGAGAAATAACTTTATCTTCTATAAGAGAGACTGATATAGAAGAATGGGAGGGGTGATAGGCAAGTTTTTGTTAGAGTTTGAAAATTTGTGGAAAGAAATGAGGTAGGCTGCATCTGTTAGTAACAAAGGAATGAAAGGAGGTGGGGTGAGATTTGGGTATGCTTCAGTTTAGTAAGCCTTTGTGGATGGAGGTGATGAACTTTAACCCTCTCCTTAGAGAACTATTACTATTCTCATTTGATGAATGAGGATTCTAAAGACTGCTAATAAGTACCAGAGATAACATTAAAACTTACTTCAGTCTTACTCCAAAATCATTGCTTTTTTGTCTTTATAACATGTTCTTTTTAATTTGAGCTTAAATATCCTTGGAAAAAAATATTTGGGGCACAGAGCCTAGATTTGTGGCTTCATAATAATTTTTAAGAGCTACAAGTCAGCCATGAATTCTATCACTACTCCACTTCAGACCTGAAAATGGATTCACTACATTACAACCTGTAGAACATTGATTCATAAATATCAATCCACAAAACAATTCACATACACACACACACACACATACACACACACACACACACACACACACACAACATAGATATAGATATATCCAGTACAGTTAGTTTTTCTACAAGGCTAATGTATTCCATTTTAAAACTATCTTTTTTATTTGTTCTTTTTAGAAATACATGACAGTAGAGGGTATTTTGACATATGTACATGGAGTATAATGGTGTGGAGTTTCATTGGTCGAATATTCATACATAAACATAGGAAAGGTTTTCTTCTTGGGAGGTTGGGAGATTAAAATATTCATTTTAAAAATGAAATAATGGTGATAGATGGAGTAATTGTTTGGTGATTTGCTTTAATGTATTTTGCAAAATATAAGCTTATGTAAGCCACTCCTGCATTTTCTGCAATGTGAAATCCAAGTTTGGGATATTCTTGCTGTGATGACCTACTCTAATTTGCCTGAGTATATTCTAAGAATATAAGAACACTTAATTGATAAGGAAACCAAAAGCAAACATGATACCACTTTCATTTCCTCTCCATAAACTGTTAAGGGTAGTTACGCATTGCATATGAAGGTGCCAATTATGGTAGAAAACATTAAACTGTGAAATGCGTGCCCTGCAAGTTTTGATTTCACTGCCTAACTACACTGTTACTTTAACATCTGAAATAATTATGTGCTTTTCCAATCGGTGAAGCCTTAGAGGATAGGAATATCTTTACCTCTACACATTATAGTATAGAAAAGAACTTCAGCAACATTCCTGACTATACAGATGTTAAAGTTAATTTTATATAACCACAAACCTTTAAAACTAGGAAAGTCCTTAGAAATCATAATCTTGTAACCTGAGTTTACACCTGTATAAATTAAGGCCCCAAAGACAAATATTTGGGTTTTCTAAAGAAAAAATAATAAACCTTGTGTTTGTTTTAATAACTGTTCAGAAAAGTTGATTTAAAATAATTTTCCAGGACAAAATTATTTTACCAAAGATATACAAAGTGTAGAAGATAGTGTAAAGGCTTTCTTAATTTGCTTCCCTGTGAAAAGGAGTTTTTTGTTTGTTTTGGTGGTGCTGGGGATCAAACCCAGGGACTTGTGTATGTTCGGCAAGCACTCTACCAACTGAGCTATATCTCCAGACTTAAAAGGTAACTTTTTTTTTAAAGGAAGTACTTTCACCTGATTTATCCAGATAGATCTGTTTCATAATATTGTATTCCATAAAACTGATGAAAGTGTCCATGTTAACCTAGATACACACAGGCCTAGGAAAATAGATAGAATGGGACCTAAGGAAATGTAACTCCAGGATCAGAAATTCAATAACCTACTTCAGTGACATCTATCTTAATTTCATTTTAACCCATGTCCCTTTAATAAACAGAAGTAAGCAATCTCACATTGTTCTTTAATGGAATTTAACCTTTAAAAATCAAGTAACTATGACCACTGAAAATAAATAAAAGAATAGAAATTTTAGAAAAATATTTTAAAATTGAAAGTAAAATTAAATGTACATATAAATACAAATATAGCTAATTTTGAATATGTATTATCAATATGGTAACTTCCTAGCACATAGCTAATACCTGGCACTTATTGGTGCTCAAAATATTTATTTATGGATGAATGAATAATAAATAAAACAGCAACAGAAAAACTAGATTAGAAAGGGCTGAGAAATAAATAGGGAAGTAAAGAAGTGGTGACAGTCTTATTAAGCTAATTCTGTGGTTATTATCTTTGCATTCCTAGGGCCTAACATAAAGCATGTTACAATGTACTTATTCAATATTAATTAAATTTATTAATGTAATTATTAAGACTAGTGAATTTCTACACTTCTTCTATCCTAACTAATGTTAGAGCAAAATTATGTAACTCTAATATGAAGTCTAATGCTTTGCTTTCTTTTCATATCCAGAAAGAGAAAAAAAAACAGCTTTAAAAAGAGTGCTTGCCTAGCACGTGTGAGGCACTGGGTTCAATCCTCAGCACTATATGAAGTAAAATAAAGACATTGTGTCCACCTATAGCTAAAAAATAAATATTTTTTAAAAATCCTATGCAGTATGCTATGGTTTAAGACTTATACATATTCAGCTTTTTCTAAATACTTTTCTAAAATGCTTAAACTTTTCTTTTTCTTTTTTAAAATTTATTTCTTATATACATGACAATAGTGGAGTGCATTACATTCACGATTATCCATTCACAGCACAATTTTTGTAACTCTGTATATAAAGTATGTTCACGCCAAATTATGCCATTATACATGAGCTCTCTTATTTTTTGCATACAATTCTTAATACACCTTTATACCATCATTTATCATATCTCTGTTTGTATATAAGGTATGTTGATACCAAATTCACATCTTCATACATGTATTTTGTATAATGATGACACATTCCTTCCACCATCCTAACTATTCCCCTTATCCCTTCCTTTTCCTCCCACCCTTCTTCACTATCTAGAAATAAACTTCCTCCCATGCTCTCCCTCCCTACCCCACTTTGAGTCACCCCCCTTATATCAGAGAAAACATTCGGCATTTGTTTTTTTGGGATTGGCTAACTTCACTTAGCATAATCTTCTCTAATGCCATCCATTTACCTGCAAATGCCATGATCTTATTCTTTGTTAGTGCTGAGTAATATTCCATTGTGTATAAATGCCACATTTTTTTATCCATTCATCCACTGAAGGACATCTAGGTTGGCTCCACAGTTTAGCTATTGTGAATTGTGCTGCTATAAACATTGATGTGGCTGTGTCCCTGTAGTATGCTGTTTTTAGGTCCTTTGGGTATAGTCCAAGAAGAGGAATAGCTGGGTCAAATGGGGGTCCCATTCCCAGCTTTCCAAGGAATCTCCATACTGCTTTCCAAATTGGCTGCAACAATTTGTAGTCCCACCAGTAGTCCCTGCATCCTCTCCAACACTTGTTGTTGTTGTTTGTTTTCACAATGGCTGCCATTCTTACTGGGATGAGATGGTATCTTAGAGTAGTTTTGATTTGCAAAAAAATGCTTACAATTTTCTAAATGCGTTATAAAAATACTTTTTCTTGCTAGGTGCAGTGACACACGCATTTGACCCAAGTGGCTCCGGAAGCTGAGGCAGGAGGATCACAACTTTAAAGCTAGCTTCAGCAATTTAGCTAGGCTCTGAGTGACCTAGGGAGAACCTGTCTTAAAATTTAAAAAAATAATAATAAGGGCTGGGGATATGGCTCAGTGATTAAGAGCCCCTGGTTCAATCCCTGATGCCAAAATAAAGTCAATCAATTAATCAGTCTTCCTCTTTTTTCAACAGTTCTAATGATTTTCACTACCTCCCAGCTTCTTAAACACACATTTCTTCTCTCATGTCTTTATGACCACCTTTTTAGAGGAATTAGTCTTTTCATTGGAAATCAAAAAAGACCCAATGATACAGGTTGTAATGAGGTTAATCAGCATATAAGAATATTTTAAAGGGCTTAAGGCTTGGGTTCACCCTCCTCTGACTATATTTGGTGTCCAAAATCTGTCTTTATGAACATCACAGCACCATTATTTGGTGCATAAATATTGATAATTGTTATGTCTTGTTGGTGAATGGTTCCTTTAACAGTACATAATGTCCTTCCTTATCCCTTTTGATTAACTTAGTCTTGAAGTCGATTTTATTCGATATGAGGATGGCCACCCCAGCTTGGTTACAAGGACTGTGTGCGTGGTATATTTTTTCCCAACCTTTCACCTTCAGCCTGTGTATGTCTTTTCCAATCAGATGTGTGTCCTGGAGGCAACATATTGTTGGATTTGTTTTTTTAATCCATGTTACCAGCCTATGTCGCTTTATTGGTGCTGCGACGTTCATAAAACAAATTCTCCTCAAGTTCGAGAATCAAAGAGACCACAACACAATAATTATGGGTGACTTCAACACACCTCTCTCACCATTGGACAGATCCTCCAAACAAAAGTTGAATAAAGAAACTATAGAACTCAATATCACAATCAATAACCTAGACTTAACTGACATATATAGAATATATCAACCATCATCAAGTGGATATACTTTTTTCTCAGCAGCACATGGATCCTTCTCAAAAATAGACCATATATTATGCCATAGGGCAACCCTCAGTAAATATAAAGGGGTGGAGATAATACCATGCATTTTATCCGATCATAATGGAATGAAACTGGAAATCAATGATAAAAGAAGGAAGGAAAAATCCTACATCACATGGAAAATGAACAATATGTTACTGAATGATCAATGGGTTATAGAAGACATAAAGGAGGAAATCAAAAAATTCTTAGCGATAAATGAAAATACAGACACAACATATAGGAACCTCTGGGACACAATGAAAGCAGTATTAGGAGGAAAATTCATCGCCTGGTGGTCATTCCCAAAAAAAAAAGGAAAAAACCAACAAATAAATGAGCTCACACTTCATCTCAAAGCCCTAGAAAAGGAAGAGCAAAACAACAGCAAATGTAGCAGAAGGCAAGAAATAATTAAAATCAGAGCGGAAATCAATGAAATTGAAACAAAAGAAACTATTGAAAAAATTAACAAAACTAACAGTTGGTTCTTTGAAATAAATAAGATCGACAGACCCTTAGCCATGCTAACGAAGAGAAGAAGAGAGAGAACTCAAATTACTAAGATATGGGATGAAAAAGGCAATATCACAACAGATGCTACAGAAATACAGAAGACAATTAGAAATTATTTTGAAAACCTATATTCCAATAAAATAGAAGATAGTGAAGACATCGATAAATTTCTAAAGTCATATGATTTGCCCAGACTGAGTCAGGAGGATACACACAATTTAAACAGACCAATTTCAATGAATGAAATAGAAGAAGCAATCAAAAGACTACCAACCAAGAAAAGCCCAGGACTGGATGGGTATACAGCAGAGTTTTACAAAACCTTTAAAGAAGAATTAATACCAATACTTTTCAAGTTATTTCAGGAAATAGAAAAAGAGGGAGCTCTGCCAAATTCATTCTATGAGGCCAACATCACCCTGATTCCGAAACCAGACAAAGACACCTCAAAGAAAGAAAACTACAGACCAATATCTCTGATGAACCTAGATGCAAAAATCCTCAATAAAATTCTGGAGAATCGGATACAAAGGCACATCAAAAAAATTGTGCATCATGATCAAGTAGGATTCATCCCTGGGATGCAAGGATGGTTCAATATCTGGAAATCAATAGACTTAAAGATAAGAACCATATGATCATCTCGATAGACGCAGAAAAAGCATTCGACAAAGTACAGCATCCCTTTATGTTCAAAACATTAGAAAAACTAGAGATAACAGGAACTTTCCTTGACTTTGTAAAAGCTATCTATGCTAAGCCTCAGGTTAGCATCATTCTGAGTGGAGAAAAATTGAAGGCATTCCCTCTAAAATCTGGAACAAGACAGGGATGCCCTCTATCATCACTTCTGTTCAATATAGTTCTCAAAACACTGGTCAGAGCAATTAGACAGACGAAAGAAATTAAAGGCATAAAAATAGGAAAAGAAGAACTTAAATTATCACTATTTGTGGATGACATGATTCTATACCTAGAAGACCCAAAATGGTCTACAAAAAAACTACTAGAACTAATAAATGAATTCAGCAAAGTGGCAGGATATAAAATCAACACGCATAAATCAAAGGCATTTCTGTATATCAGCAACAAAACTTCTGAAACGGAAATGAGGAAAAACACTCCATTCACAATATTCTCAAAAAAAAAAATAAAATACTTGGGAATCAACCTAACAAAAGAGGTGAAAGATTTATACAATGAAAACTACAGAACCCTAAAAAGAGAAGTAGAAGAAGATCTTAGAAGATGGAAAAATATACCCTGTTCATGGATAGGCAGAACTAACATCATCAAAATGGCGATATTACCAAAAGCTCTCTATAGGTTTAATGCAATGCCAATCAAAATCCCAACGGCATTTCTTGTAGAAATAGATAAAGCAATCATGAAATTCATATGGAAAAATAAAAGACCCAGAATAGCAAAAGCAATTCTAAGCAGGAAGTGTGAATCAGGCAGTATAGCCATACCAGATTTCAAACTATATTACAGGGCAATAGTAACAAAAACAGCATGGTACTGGTACTAAAACAGGCGGGTGGACCAATGGTACAGAATAGAGGACACAGAAACTAATCCACAAAGCTATAACTATCTTTTATTTGATAAAGGAGCTAAAAGCATGCAATGGAGGAAGAATAGCATCTTCAACAAATGGTGTTTGGAAAACTGGAAATCCATATGCAACAAAATGAAACTGAATCCCCTCCTCTCGCCATGCACAAAAGTTAACTCAAAGTGGATCAAGGAGCTAGATATCAAATCAGAGACTCTTCGTCTGATAGAAGAAAAAGTTGGCTCCGATCTACATATTGTGGGGTCTGGCTCCAAATTCCTTAATAGGACACCCATAGCACAAGAGTTAATAACAAGAATCAACAAATGGGACTTACTTAAACTGAAAAGTTTTTTCTTAGCAAGAGAAACAATAAGAGAGGTAAATAGGGAGCTTACATCATGGGAACAAATTTTTACCCCTCACACTTCAGATAGAGCCCTAATATCCAGAGTATACAAAGAACTCAAAAAATTAGACAATAAGACAACAAATAACCCAATCAACAAATGGGCCAAGGACCTGAACAGACACTTCTCAGAGGAGGTCATACAATCAATCAACAAGTACATGAAAAAATGCTCACCATCTCTAGCAGTCAGAGAAATGCAAATCAAAACCACCCTAAGATACCATCTCACTCCAGTAAGATTGGCAGCCATTATGAAGTCAAACAACAACAAGTGCTGGCGAGGATGTGGGGAAAAGGGTACTCTTGTACATTGCTGGTGGGACTGCAAACTGGTGCGGCCAATTGGAAAGCAGTATGGAGATTCCTGGGAAAGCTGGGAATGGAACCACCATTTGACCCAGCTATTGCCCTTCTTGTACTATTCCCTGAAGACCTTAAAAGAGCGTACTACAGGGATACTGCCACATCGATGTGCATAGCAGCACAATTCACAATAGCTAGACTGTGGAACCAACCCAGATGCCCTTCAATAGATGAATGGATAAAAAAATGTGGCATTTATACACCATGGAGTATTACGCAGCCCTAAAAAATGACAAAATCATGGAATTTGCAGGGAAATGGATGGCACTAGAGCAGATTATGCTTAGTGAAGCTAGCCAATCTCTAAAAAACAAATACCAAATGTCTTCTCTGATATAATGAGAGCAACTAAGAACAGAGCAGGGAGGAAGAGCAGGAAGAAAAGATTAACATTAAACAGAGACATGAGGTGGGAGGGAAAGGGAGAGAAAAGGGAAATTGCATGGAAATGGAGGGAGACCCTCATTGTTATACAAAATTACATATAAGAGGTTGTGAGGGGAATGGGAAAATATACAAGGAGAGAAATTAATTACAGTAGATGGGGTAGAGAGAAGATGGGAGGGGAGGGGAGGGAGGATAGTAGAGGATAGGAAAGGTAGCAGAATACAACAGTTACTAATAGGGCATTATGTAAAAATGTGGATGTGTAACTGATGTGATTCTGCAATCTGTATTTGGGGTAAAAATGGGAGTTCATAACCCACTTGAATCTAATGTATGAAATATGATATGTCAAGAGCTTTGTAATGTTTTGAACAACCAATAAAAAAAAGAAAAAAAATCTGTCTTTAAGTGAGAACTAATTCATCATCTCTACTTATTAAAATCTAAATATACTTTCAGGGCTATGGTCTATATGCTACTACTTTGAACTAAACTATTTCATTAGATTGTTAGTAAATGGTTGTCTCACAACTCATAGCCTGTAATGAAGTATTGGAAATCTCAATTGTCAATTGGACATAAAGAGATGAGGGAAGAGAAAAGTGTGTTTAAGAAGCTGGTAGGGAGTGAAAATCATTTATGGCAGAAGTAGTGGTGGGAATTTCTCTGCCCATACCTTGTCAGATGCCCTCCTCAAGTCCTGAATGAAACATTTATTGTAGGATAGAGGAAGAGAAAAACAGGTAGTATTTTGTGCCCATTCAGATGATACTCAGAAAACAAAACAGGAGCTAAAATGTTCCTTGATCCCCAACTTAGCTCCAGCATTTATTGATTTTTAGTGGCTTTTAGAAGTCTCTGGCTAGGTCCCATGGGAGCAATAATTAAACTTGATGGATTGACAAAGAGTTGGTGAATTTCTGTTTTGGGATATACCTTTGAGAAAGTACAGTCTTTCCTTCTATTTGGATTTCTGTTTAATATTGGTAGATATGATTGTGATGCTCTTTCTGCCTAATGCCCCAGAACACATTTTCTGTCAGGTGAGGGCTTCAGTGAAACCATGCTTAGACAGATTTGCAATATAAATATGACAGCTTAAAGCCAAGGCAAGGGGCTCATTAGGTATACAAAAATCAAGTATAACCTATTGAGACACTATTTTTTTCATCCAGAGGTATGCCTATTTCAAGTAACCAAGGTTTTTTAAAAAATTTTGTTCTTAGTGTTAGAAGGACTATTTAAGAATATATCAGTTACTCTATAATAAGTCCTGTGCTAACTTTCACAGACAGGTTAATGAGGATGCTGTTATACCAAAGTCTTATTTGACTGAAAGTAAAAGATGTAGTGATAATTTAGATTTCCAATACTACTATGGTATCAGTTATATAACATCAACTGGATGTAACTACAATACAACTGAATTTTGAATTTGGACACTATCAAGAGTTAATGTAAAGCTGGGCTTGGTGGCTCATGCCTGTAATTTCAGCAGCTCAGGAGCCTGAAGCAGGAGGATTACAAATTCAAATCCAGCTTCAGCAACTTAGGCCCTAAGGAACTCAACAAAACCCTGTCTCTAAATAAAATATATAAAAAGACCTGGGGATGTGGCTCAGTGGTTAAGTGCCCCTGGGTTCAATTCCCAGTATGACAAAAAAAAAAGGAGTTAATGTAGATCCCCCAAGGCAAGACTTTCATAGGGATGCCAATACTTCAGATGTCAGCTGCAAATTTCAGATGCCTGGTTACAAATTCAGGATTTTTCATAACATCATCAGGTTAGAAATTTGCTAGAATAACTTCCAGGTCTCATGAAACTGTTATGATTCCCATTTTATCTTAAAGGATACAGATGAACAGTCAGATGAAAAGATACATGGAGTGAGGTCTGGGTGTGCCCTGAGTACAGAAGCTTCTCTCCTAGCAGAATCAGAGTGTTCCAATCTCCCACTGTTGTAATATCTTCAAAAACTTGAAAGCTACTCTGAGTCTCCATGTTCAAGGTTTTAGCCACCTGTTCTTATGCAGGCATGATTGATCAAACCTTTGTCCACGTGATTGAACTCAAGCTCTAGCCTCTCTTCTCTTGGGAGGTGCAATTGACCCTCACTCAATCATTTGGGTATACCAGCCCCAAATTTTAAAAATTTTGGTACCAGGGATTGAACCCAAGTGTGATCAACCACTGAGCTATACCCCCTTTTATTTTTTGAGACCAGGTCTTGCTAAGTTGCTTAGGACCTTGCTAAATTGCTGAGGCTAGCTTTGAACTTACAATTCTCCTGCCTCAGCCTCCTGAGCCACTGGGATTATAAGTATGTGCCACTGTGCCCAGCAAATCACTTCTTCAACATAAATGTATGTAAATCACTGAAGAAATTCCAAGGGTTTCAGAGTTCTCTACAAGGAGTCCAGGAGCAAAGACAAAATATGTTCTTTAGTATACCACATAATACAATGAGGGACACATAAAGGAAAAAAAAGTCAAACATATTTCTTCTTAGATGATTTTGATAGCACCTAAAAATCTGGTAAGGCCTAGTTCAATACCATCAATCTGAACTGTTATTGTGTACTATAAATCATAAGATATCAATTTATATAGTATTCCATGAGGAAAATGCTGGATAACAGATTTCAACTTATTTACACCCATTTTCTGTTCATTCATTCAACATACATTTTTTGAGTATTTACTGTGTTGCGGGTTGTGGACTAACCATCACAGACACAAAATTGAACAAATCTAATATTCAAATTGAGGCAGACATACAATAAATAAACAAAAAAATTATAAATTATAAGTACTCAGGGAAAAATTAAAGGATAACTTGCATCTGTAGTGGTGGAGAGTTCTTTTTAGCTAGAGTGATCAACATTGAGAACAGAACGACTTTGAAAATTGAAGGAAGAGACAAGATAGCTGTTGAGGTGGAAGGAAAAGATATTCTAAAGACATTTTAAAGCAATTTAATTTCTTAAAGTAATTAAATTTGAGGCCAGTGCTGCACCTGAGCTGATTCATTGATGTGTGGTCAGAAAAGGGAGTGTTGCTTTCTCTCTGGAAACAGTATGGAGAAAGTATAGGCACCCCTGATATCCACCTCTTTGGTTCTCTATCTTGCTGACATTAATCCTTGTCCATACAGTGCCAGGACACCTTTGCCATGACTTTTAAGATGCTGTTCCTTTTGCTTGTAGATGTTTGTGTAATTGGATGTGTTAAATAACCCAAGGTGGAAGAGAAGGTGCTGCACCATTTCAGGGAAGTAGAGGTTGTACAAAATGAGATGAGTACACGAAGGACGGCTGGGGTTTGTGGTATAGATCAAATGTTTAGGACAGATGACATCCCTATAACCCTTGAATCCCTAGAATAACAGAGAATACACATTGTTCCTCCATATGTATTTTCCACTTCTTCAATTAAAAAAAAAAAGATTGTTCAATTCTTAATTTAACAATTGCCCACCTGGAATAATGACTGCAAATTCTTTATTTCCTGGCAGCTTGGTGGGGCCATGTCATCAATTTCAAGCCAGTGAGTTGCATGCAGGAGGATATTCCCCATATCCAGTCATCAACTTTAGGGAAGATACATACCTGCACTCCCCCATTTCAATAACATTAATGTGATAAGATGCCGCAGTCTGGTTGGGCACAATTCACGAGCCACTTGTCAAGCAGAAATGAACTTTATTTTTAGAACACACACTCCGCACCACATGAGCTCTTCAGGAATTCTCTCAGAGCCCAACTGCCACCACCGGCTTCCCACAAGCCTCTCAACCCCTGACTCCTCCTGCTCTTCAGGCCGATTGGCTGGGTTGTGTGGGCAGAGCCAAAATAGTCCCCCAATGAGCAGGTCCGTGGTCTGAAAGGGCTGGGAAACAGCCCAATGAGCATCACCGCAGAGGAGCCAATCAGCTGGAAGTTTGCTGGGGCCGCTGTGGCTCTCAACAATAAGATATCACTAAAAGAAAAATTTAGACAAGCTAAATTTAAATTTAATTGAGCAAAGGATGGTTCATAAATTGGGTCACCCTCAGAACAAGAATAAGAAGAGATTTAGAAACCTCTTCCAAGCTGTGTGAGAATCAAGGGTTTATAGGTTACATGCAGAATCAAATTAAGAAATCATTTGATTGCCTGCTTGCAACTCAAACTAAGGCATTTGCCTTATTTGGGTGAAATGTCCCTAGTTGGTTGTTAATTGTCAGTTTCTGATCATTAAGTTTCATTTTGCTATTTCCATTGGCCTTTAGTTGCTATGTAAGAACTAGGAATCCAATGTGCTGGAGTTATGTGAACCTACTGACCTTGCAATTAAACTTTTTAAAAACAATATCTTGCACCATTTAGGTGCAAAGAAAGCAACCAAGGAAAAAGGTACACTTTTATATTGTTGATAGGACTGCAAATTGGTGCAGCCAATATGGAAAGCAGTTTGGAGATTCCTCAGAAAATTTGGAACAGAACTACCATTTGACCCAGCTATCCCACTCCTTGGTATATACCCAAAGGACTTAAAATCAATATTCTACAGTGATGTGGCCACATCAATGTTTATAGCAGCTCAGTTCACAATAACTAAACTATGGAACCAACATAGGTGCCCTTCAGCAGATGAATGGAGAAAGAAACTGTGGTATTTATACACAATGGAATATTACTCAGCCATAAAGAAAAATGAAATTATGTCATTTGCTGGTAAATGAGTAGGACTGGAAAATATCATGCTAAGTGAAATAAGCCAGTTCCCAAACACCAAAGGCCAAATGTTTTCTCTGATATGCAGATGCTAATTCACAACAAGGGGAGGGTAGGAAAGAACAGAAGTATTTTGGATTAGACAAAGGGAAATGAAGGAAAGGAAGGGAGGGGTGTGGGGATAGGAAGGATAGTAGAATGAATCGGGCATTACTATCCTATGTGCATATATGATTACACATTGGTTGTGCATCATGTACAATTCCACATCATGTCCAACTGGAAGAATGAGAAGTTGTGCTCTATATATGGATAATATGTCAAAATACATTCTACTATCACATATAACTAATTAGAAAAAAATACATATTTAAAAAATATTGGTGTTATAAGACAAGAGTCTGGATCTTTTAACATCTTGAAAAATAAAAGCTACCATACTGGCTTAGACTTCTACATGAAAAAGAAAAAATGTGTTTCTATATAGTTTAAGTCACAGTTCTATTAGCAACAGCTGAACTCATGGTCTATTCTTTTCTTATCAGGACAGATACAAAATATGAATATGTGCTGTGCCTGAGGGAGGTAAAATTTAGAGAACTTTAGCCACCAAACTCTAAGTAATAGTCACAGAGTTCACATAACTATGGCATAGATTTAAAAAATATTACAGGATATACATTTACATAGAAACATTCTAACACTATTCTCAGTATTGTTTTGCAAATAATTTTTAACTAAAATGAAAAGGCAGTTTGTCACCATTGATATTTTTACATTTAGTGGAACTGAATTTATTAGAGTTAATTCCTTCCCATAAAAATCTATAATAAATTTGGACCCAGGAATCACTGAACAGAATTCAGTGCTAGTCTCCATCACTCCTGTGAAGTAGAAAAGGGTTCACCTAAAGGAAATAGAGTTATGTTAATGAATATTTGTATCTGAGTTGGAACTTGTTCAGATTGATCAAAAGGGAATTTTTCTTGTTGGAATTTAGTGTTTGACATCATTGTAGAGCATTTAAAATCAGTTTTTTTAATTTCTCATTACCTTTTGACCATACACTGAATGGTTCATAGAAATAGCACTATAACTTACTAAAATATTTACAAATGAAATTAGATAATGTTTGAATATATTTTAATCTAGGATAAGGGAGTCAAAGCTTGCATACAACAGAGAAAATTTGTCATGCACTGATATTGTCTGGATTTGAATACTAGGACTTTATTAATTGCTCCTCTTTGAATATGTTTGAACTTTTCCATAGTAGAATGTACTGTGTATCATTTTTCTTTAAATATGTGTCAGTGAAAAAGTTAAACTTGTGAGATTAGACAATTTTAAAGTCAGTATTAAATGTTTTACTTTATGCAAAGGTGGTGTGGTCAGTTTTTAGTAAGACCACGTCCTTTATGCTTTCATTCCTTGAGTACATAACTTGTACTATCATTTCTTTGAACTATTTTTATTTTTGTCTTCTTATTTTATTAGCACATGAATAGTATGAATGCTATCAGTCTTCTTATAATTTTCAGATATTCAATATTTTTTAGAAAAGCTCCCCAAAATCTCATCATTATAGCCCGGAATCAAATTTTAGGAGTTCCGCTGGGTGGGATGGTGCATGCCTGTAATCCCAGCAGCTCAGGAGGCCGAGATGGGAGGATCACGAGTTCCAGGCCAGCCTCAGCAACAGCAAGGTGCTATGTAACTTAGTGAGATCCTGTCTCTAAATAAAATACAAAATAGGGCTGGGGATGTGGCTCAGTGGTTGAGTGCCCCTGAGCTTAATCCCAGGTTTTCAAAAAAACAAAAACAAAAATTTAGAAGTTCCTGTAAAAGAAGACACTGGAGGCGGGCCTAATGACCATCCTTTCCATGGAACAGTTGCATTATTTTCTTTGAAGAGATAAAAGGAAGCATATGTAAGGCTATGGATGCATCAGAAGATGTGCATAGAGAGACAAAGAGAATTTTATCAATAATATAAGTGGTGGTGGTAAAGTCAAGTAGTGGATCTGGCTGAAAAGTTCTGTTGAGGACTTTTTTTGTAAAGTTCATTCTTCTCCCACCCTCTGCCCCCCCCACTTCATTCTTTACAAATTAAGGAATAAGTAAATTTAAACAGCTACATTTACTCAAAAGTTTATCTCTCACTTCCTCTCCACAACCACCACCACTCCATTGAAAGCAATGGAGTTATTTGTGAGCTGGTTTCAAGGGGCACAGAAGAGTTCTCTATATGACTTGAGGCCATTTGAAGCATGGGGGAAATTATACATTTATAATTTTATTATTTTATTCAGGTCTACCAGAACATCAGAAATTCTTCCTTTGGAAAAACTTTACCATTTCCAGGGAAAGACTTTCTGAGAGAGCCAAAATGTGTATTTTCTAATAACTTGGTTATAACAGAAGATAACTCAACTTCCTGAAAGCACTAGGGATATAGATGAGATGAGTAAGAAACTGCTCAAGGAGGAAAAAAGAGCTAGGCTGGGAAGAAGACTAAAGGTTTTTCCTGACTTGATTTGTTGTTGTTGTTGTTGTTTAAGTATATCTTCTTTAAGAAGGGCAGAGGGGGACGATAGAGGATGGACTTTTCCTTGCCATTCCACAAGAACAAACAGAGACTGCCATGTCATATAAACCTTAAGAATAAAAAGAAAACATTCCCTCTGCCCTCTTATTGAAAAGAAAGGGTTTTAAATAGCCCACAGATAGGGTGAGAAATAATTTAGATAGTAAAATGTCTATCTATGGGAGGAGAGGGGAACAGAATATGGTAGGGTGAAGGAAGTGGCTCACCTTTCTCTGGGACTTGATTATACCTCTACAACAGAGGAAAAAAGAAAAGGAGAGTCTCAGAGGACTTTTATTCATGTGTATCCACATGCGTGAGAACACTAAGACACTCAAGTCTATTGGTTTACTAAAAAAAAGAGGCTAAATTGAATACACAATGACTTCTAGAGGCAGAAAATATAACCACATAGACAATCTTTATTATTAAAAGGTGTATTATAAATTATAGTTGCAAATAAACTCCAAGTGCAACATTTCACAGTATCTTGGGAGTCAAAACAAAAAGTGAAATAAAAATTAGGTTGCACAAGAGTCCACCAATGCACCCTTTCAGGCCAAGAGAGGCTGGTCTGTTGTACCTGGGGCAGATGGCTCTTCTTCATGGAATTGTCCATTGAAAGAATTTTCTGCTTAATGAGGGACAATGAAACACATAACCTATTTGAGTATAATAATAACAATAACAATAAAGACAATAGTAATAATATTAAAATCACTTCATATTGAAAAGTATTGGAATCATTATGCTTGCATTTTGAAATCATACTTTAAACAATTTTACATAGGAAATGTGAGACCATTGACCTTGAATTGTATGTTACCATAGGAGAGTGTTTACTATTTGTACCACCATTACATAAAATCCAGAGAGCTAAGTGAGAGAACTGAAGGGAAGATTCTCCAAGGAACGGGGTATCTCCAGGAGGAGACAACTCTCTGCATAATAGCCGCATCAAGACTTCTTTCCTAGTTTGGATTTTCCCCTGGAAATTAGGTCCAGAGTTGAGAGGGAACAAGGCAAAAAGAAAAAACAAAACAGAGATCTGAGAAACTGATAGCCACATTTATGAATATGTTTCTTAGAATTTAGCAGCCCCCTAATGGTCAGCAATGTAGTTGGTCACTTACTATATGTAATCTGAAAAGCACTGCTATACGACCCACTTTCATTCCAGTCTGTCTGCTTCAGTGTTGGCAATCCCTCCACTGAAATTCACCACTTTATAATAATGCCTAGTCATACAGTCTGGAATTCTCATATCCATGGGCAAATATTAAGCTAACATTAGTCATTAGCACCATAATATGAATGAGTTGATCAGATTATTGCCTAGAAGAGCATGGGAATGGGGCAGAAGATAAAATGTATTGATGAGGTGTATATGTATGTGTGGGGTGAACAAAGGAAATCAGAGAACTGATGCAAACCTAGATGAGTAGGCCTTATAGAAGAGGTGGTCTTCATTAAGTAACTTAAGAACACTGGACACTTGTCTTCTATTTAATGATATAAATGGGCTGCCTATCAAATGGACTCTGTCTTCAATCAAACCTCCAAGAATGTCAATAAACTCCTATAAATATTTCTTCTCCCCTTCAAGAGAAAATGTTTAAAATGAAATTAATGTTAATAAAATTAAATCAATAGTATCCCCATGTGATCCTAAGAAGTGTAATTCATGTAAATCTAGAAAATAGTAAGCACAGAATTTAGACAGAATCCTTCCATCACAAGTACCTACAGTTGTTTCACAATTCCACATAATGATTACTTGGAATCTTATTACAACATTAAATTATACTCAAACACAAATCACTTTGAAGCAAACATACACCAGTTACAGTTATTCTTCTTAAAATTTAACACTCATTTAATACATCAAAACATGTACTTTATGATGAATTATTAGAAGATACACAGATACACTATTACTAGCAGCACAGAGTCATTTTTCTAATATGGTATTATTTTTATATCAAAGTACAAGTCAAATAAATAATTGCCCAGAGGAAAACTTTATAAAATGTCCTGTTAATCTTAGCTTTTAGAATTCATTTTGATTTCACCAGCTTTTCCCATAAACATATTAGTATCATAACTATGTGCCTAAAACTATACATTCCTCTATATATGTTAAAACCATTGCTTGGATTCTGCATCCTTTCTTGATGAAAAGTAGAATGTGTCTTCATTACAGGACACCAATTTTAGATAGAACTTTTTTTTTTTTAAAGTTAGAGCTTTTTGCTAAACCATGTTGAAAAACATGCTAATACTTATGACCTCAGGTTTAATTACTACTCATACCCTAGGCTTGTCCTCCATAATAGTACCAAACAGGTAACAGACAAAGCAATTGTAAGGTGTGTCCAAAGATGCCAAAATAATCTTCCATACTTTTTTCAACAGGTGAAAGAATTGCCTTCCCCAGTTGCTGGGATGTGAGCTGTGCAGGCTTTCAGATTGATATGGCTGGGGCAAAGCTGAACAAGAAAAATGATCCACATGACTGCCTCCAAACTCTACTCTGGCTTGTGTAGGTGGATTTACAGTTAACACCTAGCCTGGAATAAAAAACATAATGTGATGATGATTTTAAGAGGCATAGTTAACTTTGTTTCATCTTTCCATTCTAGCCTAAACTTAGTGATTAATTAGTGCCCTATTTCTTCCATATGATCAGTAAGTGCAGTTAACTATCAGAGTTACCTCAATGTAACTCTAGAAACATGATGAAGATTCCCCCTATTGTGCATGTTCATACATTTCCAGAGATGTTCATTGGAAATAGTTTGAAAGACGGAACTGTGATTAGTTCCTTTCTGCTTTCTCCTGGGCCTATAGGTCATTTGGGTCACCTTGGATTGTCTTTGGCAAACTATCTGCCCTGGATAGATTCAAGGTAGCATCATATACAATCACAAAGAGTTGTTTTATGTAGATGTGGTTGTTATTAGTTAAAACATACCAGAGTCCTGAGTTCAGATTTTGATTCACTGAAGAGATGTAACAAATGATGTTTCATGTTGACATTGAATGAAGAAAATAGTTATTTGTGTCTTTATACCTTGGAATCCAATCACACATGGAAGATAAAAGTGAGTCAATGTTTATAAAATTTTGTTTACACAGAGTAATATATCCACCCTATTTAAAATACAACCAAAATTATGTTGTTGGAATGTAAAATGTGATTACTATTATAAATAGATAACTGCACTTCCTCTGAATATAGAGACTCAATATGTGTAGTAATAATCTCAGGTGTTTAAGGTAGCCCCAAGCTAGTAATCTCATTGTGACTTAGGTTCACAGATAAAGTCATTGACTCTAGATGAGAGCATATATGTATAGAATGTCATTAAAATTTTATAGTTTAGTTTCAGTCTTAAAGACCTGATGAGAGATTACTACATGGACAGGTCAACATCAATGATTGTGGAACGTAATGCTGCAAATAGTTACTGCCATGAAAATGTGAATTCCCCATACAGGTAAGAGAATACAACTGAAAAGTTATGAATGCTTCCTGTGAGTACTTCCCTGTAGCTTGGGGAATTGCAAATGCATTCTGATGTACTTGCACTCCAGGCCTCATTCCATTTGTTATTTAGCATAATTCAGTTGCTATGGTAGAATTGGTATGGTTACTCACAAAGGATTTTGTATGGAGTTGGATGCTATCATGTAAATCTTGTCTTGAAAGACGTCTCCTGAACTCATTAGTGGTGAAATAGTATATGACTGGGTCAAGGCAGGAATTTAGACTTGCAAGACACAAAGCCACAGAATGAAATATTAAAATCACTCTTCTGGCTAGGCAGCTTTTAATTTCATTGGACTTGACCAGGAAATCTAAAGGAAAACTGAAGTGATAAGGTGCAAAGCAAATTAGAAATACCCCTGCACAGGTTAGAATCATCTTCAAGGCTTTCTTTTTCTCTCCAAGGTCTTGAGCAACAGGATACTTATCTTGCAGTGATAAAACTGTCTTCCAGGAACAATACAGGACAATCAGAAGAGGAGTAATAAACCCAACCAATTCTCCAACAGTCATCATGGCAACAGACTGGGCCAGATTGACATTCCTGGTAGGAAGGTCCACGAAACATTTGGTTCTGTTGCCTGGGGTGTCATCACTGGTTCTGAGGAGTGGGAATAGTAGACAGGCAAGGCAGATGATCAGCCAGCCAGCAATACTGATATATAAGTCATATTTCTGTTTGCAGTCACTAAAGCGAAATGGGTACATGAGAAAACAAAATCTTCGCACACTGATACAAACCAAGAAGTAGATGCTTGCATACATATTGACATACTTTAGGTAGAAACAGAACATACAGAGGCCAGGTCCAAATGGCCAGTCATGGTTCAAGTAATAAAATATCCTCAGTGGTAGGGAAAGAACTTGTAATAGGTCAGCAATGGCTAAATTTATCATAAATATTACAGCCCGTTTTGTTTCTTTCATATAACCATAAAATACCCACAAGGCTAATATGTTCCCTATAAGACCTGGCACAAGAATGACAGTGTATGTCACTGCATAGATGAAGTACCGAAAATCTGTGTTGTCTCCATTTGTCCTGTTACATGTGTCATTAGCAAGCATGATTCTTTCTGGAAAAACTGTTTTGTTTGATGGTGATTTAAACCGAAATTCACAATTGATTAAACCCTGTTCTTTCTAAAATATGGATTGTCAATGGGTTGAAGAAAAAGCATAAGATAATCTTCTTTTTGCCACATATGTTAGCCTCTATGTATGATTTGGGGACTTTTCAAAGAATTATCTGCACAATTTCCTTGGATTTATCTGGAGTAACTACATGGAAGTCTAGTTTGCAAGCACAGATGGAAAACCGTTATAATTTTCTTCTGTTGTTTATTGTAAAGCCTCCTAGGACATCATGACAGTTGTTTTTTTCCCATTTGGATCATGACTGTGCCATATAACAGATCTTCAAATTCCCATATGATGATGATGATAGCCATCTTTTTACAGGTGTTTGGCAGGCTGCTTTTCGTTTTTGGCTCATGCAGAAGAAAGGTTTGCATTTGTGTACAATGGGTCACCCACTTTCCACGATGATTAACTTGGACAATTAGTTTTCTGGGACATTTTCAGATATGTGTTGAAAGCTAAGTGAGAAACAGGCAGAGCTGCAAGTGAAAGAAAACAAGTTAATTATTGTCTGGCACATTTTTATAAAAAAGAAAAATCCTATACAGAGAAAAAAATATATATATATTTGAACTATATATATATATATATATATGTTTAAATGGAAAGGTTTTTTTTATGTGAGTGAGGGTAATATGCTACAGATTCTTCAAGGCACTTTCTGACTACAGGAAAGTATAGGTAGAAGGAACCTCAGAAATAATCTAGCCCCTTGTTCTTCCAAATCTACGAATCAACATCACATGGGAGCTTGTTAGAGATTCAGCAGATTCTCAGGTTCCTCCTTTGATCTTCAGAATCAGAATCTGCATTTTTAATGAGTACCCCCAGGTGATTCTTCTGCACATTAACATTTGAGAATCTCTAATATAGACTATAATTTCACAAACTTCACATATCCTCAGACTAATGTGGGGAAGATTTTTTTAATTATAGTTTTCCTGGTGTTTCCTCCAGAGATTCTGATTCAGTATGTTTGGGGTAGGGCCCAAAACTCATTTTTTAAAAGCTCCCCATATGATTCTGATATAGCCAGCCCAGCATTTGTCCTTGAACCATCATTTGGGGGCCACTGATTTGATCCAAATACATCCCAGATGTCTGAAAATCAGTGAGCAACAAGCCTCTCTTTAAATACTTCCATTTACATGGGTCATTTAGTCACCTCTTAATGATCCAAGACAATAGACCATAGCACCAGAACAGAGAATGAAAATCCCCAGAAAGTTGACTCAGCTGGGTCCATGACCCTTGTTCTGAGGTAAACAAATTTTAGCTTAGGGACTTGGAGAGTTGCCTCAAGGCTGCTGAAATCTAGGAGGACTTAACTGACTTTAAAGATACGTGGGAAGAACAAAAATGAAATGGGAATTATGAAACATCCTGCTTTGGATTATCAAATCCATGTGGTTTGAAGCATGCATGATTCAGCCTCTGAAGAAATTGTTATTGTTATTATTTTGCCTCAATTGCCTGCTAAGTAAAATAGCACGTTGTTCAAAGATAGGGTGCTCACTTCATTTAAAAGGCATGATGAGTAATGTGAACAATTATGTATGCATTCAAGTTCAAGAGGTTAAACATTGAGATTTTTTTAGATAAAGATGATGCAAAATAATCTAGCTCCTTTATATCAGCATAAAGGAAATAAGTGTGAAGTGAAATAAGTCAGGCAAAGAAAGACAATGGTGATACAACACACAGCTCAGAACAACCGTAAAGGATATAGAGTTGTCATACTCAAGGTCGTTCAGCTCCCAAACTGAAGTATATGTTTGAAATATTTTCACAGGTTTTGATTTTGATTAGGTGACAGAGAAAATTAGCTGACAAACAACAAGTATATAAAAAGGTGCTAAAGGTCACTAATCATCAGGGAAAGGCAAATCAAAGCAAAATATCACTTCACTCCTTTAAGAATATTTATTGTTTAAAAGGCAAAAGATAACAAGTAGGGATGAGAATGGGGAGAAAAGGAAATCCTTCTACACTGTTGGTGGTAAGTTGGTGTGGCTATTATGGAAAATAATGGTATCTCATATCTGGATATGTATCCAAAGGAAATGATGTGTTCAAGAGATTTTTTTTTTGTCTGTAGTGCTAGGAATTGAACCCAGGTCCTTGTGCATGCAAGGTAAGCACTCTTCCAACTGAGCTATTTCCTTAGCCTTGAGATTTCTCTTTTTGCACGTTCATTTCAGCATTCAATGTGGAATCAAGCTAACTAAACCTTAATGGATGAATAAAAAAATGTGGTACATATACAGAATGAAAAGTTCTTTACCAATTTTTTTCTTTTTGATCTGCAGTTTTCTTTAAATTTATTTTTATTAGTGCATTATAATTATATATAATAGTGGGATTCACATACCACATTTGAATATACATATAAAACAGTCTTAGCAATCACATATGCCCAGTACCTATCCTTTCACTACTCTCCACCCTCCCTCTGATCCACTTGCTTTACTCTACTGATCTCCCTTCTATTATCCTCAATATTTTAATTAGCACATTATACATGTATAAATACATATAAAATCAGGATTCATTGCAGTATATTCATACATGAACATAGCATAATTTGGTAGATTCCATACCCCAGTACTTTCCCATGACCTCCTGCTGTTTAAACAATAAAAAGGGGAAATTCTACTATTTACAACAACATGGATGAGCCTTGAGAGCATTTTGTGAAGTGAAATAAGTCAGGCAAAGAAAGACAAATACTGCATGAGCACACATATATATGGAATATAAAAAGCCAAACTCATAAAAGCAGAGGGTAGAATAGGGGTTGTGAGAGGCTAGGGATGGAATGGGAGATGGGGCAATGTTGGTCAAAGGGTATAAATTTTCAATTACGAAATTAATGTTTGTGGATGTATTGTATAACATGGAGACTATAGTTAACAATACTGTATCACTTACTTGAAAGTTGATAAGAACTTATGTTAAGTGCCCTTACTATGTACTAACCCAACCATGCTTACTCATACTCACACAAATATGTCCATTGTTACCTTTCAATGAGGCTTTCCTTGATCTTCCTATTTAAAATTGAAACTCTCTCCTAGCCCTCCCCAACTGACCTCTGAAATTATTTTATCCATATCAATCATCAATGCTTGATCATTTTTACTTATTTATTTTATTTATATTTCCCTACTAGAATGCAAAGTCCATGAGGAAAATATTCTTGCATGTTTTAATTATTTGCTATATACCCAGAGCCAAGAACTGAAGAACTGTGCAAGACACAGAGTAAGTGCTCAGTGTTTACTAAATTCAACAATTTTTGTAAATGTGTATTAACTGACAAAAAAAAAATCAACATATCCCAAACAAAAAGGATCACCTCTCCAACTTCAAACAAGATTCCATTACAGACATACTTATTATTATTTTGGTACCAGGGTTTGAACTCAGGGGAACTCAACCACTGAGCCACATCCCCAGCCCTATTTTATTTAGAGACAGGGTCTCACTGAGTTGCTTAGTGCCTCACCATTACTGAGGCTGCCTTTGGATTCACGATCCTCCTGCCTCAGCGTCCTGAGCTGCTGGGATTACTGGCATGAGCCACAGCACCCAGCTAGACTTAATTATTATTTTTAAGATAATAAATATTTCCCAGGCAGCCTGTATCAAGTTTTGGAGATATGGAGAATTTCTCACTTATTTTCCAGCTTTTTATGACTTCTAAACAGATTATTTCTCTCATGGTATGGTATTGCTCCTTTAGGAAAATAAATAAATAAATATATTATATATATATATATATATATATATATATATATATATATATATATATATTATTTGTAGGTGGACACAGTACCTTTATTTTATTTGTGTGGTGCTGAGGATCAAACCCTGGGACTCACACATGGGAGATGAGCACTCTACCGCTGAGCCCCAGCCCCAGCCCCAGGAATATATTTAAAAGTGGAAAATAAGTGATCCTTCATTTAATAGCTGTATGACCTTTAGTACCACATTAAACCTTTATGGTCCTTAATTTTTTCCTTGGTAAAATGAGAATAATCATATTACCAACCTACAGAATCAGTATGAGAATTGAGTTAATAAATGTATAATGCACTTAGTATATTTCTGGGTTAATAATAAGTGTTCAAGAAATATTAATAATCACAACTGATTATTTTCTGTAAGTGAATTAATTTTCATATCAATTTTAAAATTTGTATTGTTTCTACTCTAATTTAGGCTTTTATTACTTAGTTGGTTTCTGTATTTCCTCTTTTTTTCCCTACTCCATTCTACACCAGGCTATTATGAGTTCTTTTCTAAGATAACTTCTTAAAAAATATTAACGTCTTCCTATTTCCCATATATCACAAACCATCGAGTCTGACATTCAAAGGCTTCCTTAATAAAGTACCATTTATCTTTAGGTTTTGTCTCCTACTACTCTACTAATATGCTTAGCATTCCAGCTCAATTGAGCTCCCACTCATCAAACCGACTTTTTTCTTTGCATAAACATTTTCTTTGCACATTTTTCTACCTTAGCCTTTTTTTTTTTTTTTTTTTTTTGGTCCTGGAGATTGAACCCAGAGATACTCTAATACTGACTTATGTCCCAGCCCTTTTTATTTTATTTTGAGACAGGTTCTCACTTAGTAGTTCACGTTGATCTGAAACTTGCAATACTCCTGAGTCACTTGAAGTATCTTCTTTTTTGCCCATCAATTTTACCTATTAGCAAAGTCCTTTCTCAAATTTCTTGTTTTTCATGAAATATTTTATAGTTAAGACCACTATGCTAGGCCATTTCTCTGAATCTCATTTTTAAATCTGTTAAAGTATCTAACTTCCTCTTCTTCAAGTATGGTAATTTTGGGGGCGGTACCAGAGATTGAAGCCAATGAGCAACATCCCCAGCCCCTTTTAAGTTCTACTTTGAGACAGGGTCTTCCTCAGTTGCTTAGGACCTCTTTAAGTTGCTGAGGCTGGCTTTGAATTCATAATCCTCCTGCCTCAGCCTCTCAAGTCAAGTATTGTAATTTTTGTCTTTGTCATATTTATGCTATTGTCTTCCTGCACAGCCCACCCCATCCCAACTAGTCAAGAAACTTTTTAAAGTCATGGACTGAAACTTGTGCACCTGTGTAGCCCCTAAGTTCCTAGTACCAAACTTGGAACATGGAGATTCATCAAATATTTACTCAGCACATATTTATCCAGCAAGTATAGTGTGCCAGGCACCATACTTGGTTCTGCAAATAAAGACCTTAGAAAAAGGCACATGATACATGTTTTATTGAACCTTATAATTGAGTGAGAGAGAATGATAATTGCTGTAGAGTCTGAAAACTGTGATCATAGGCAAAACACATTGTATTCTATAAGCACTAAAAGAAGGAATGATCTAAACTGTTAAGAACACTAATGTGATTCTGCAACCTGTACAATCAGAAAAATGAGAAATTATACCCCATTTGATTCAAATGTATGAATTGTCAAGATCATTGTACTGTCATGTGTAACTAATAAAAAAAAAGAACACCTCTTGAACTGAAGTGAACTTAAAGTCAATGCTACCATCTGGGAGTCTATACTTCCTTTGGTCATTCCCTTGTTGTCCACACATTAATGAATTTCCAACTTTATAATTTAGCTTAATGAATAGAGAGCATCTCCATGAAGATTCTTCTGGCTTCCTCCCTGGAAAGCTGATGATTCATTCCCTTTGTTTATGTAACATTATTTTCAAGTAGAAAAAGTTGCTTGGGATGATGAAAAAGACTTCTAACCATGGGAAAACACTAAATCAACTGTGAGTATAAATATTTCTTTATCTGGAGATTTTGGGAATAAAAAAGAAAGGAGTATTTTTCAGAGTATATCACTATTCTTTTGAGATTGTTTTTGCATAAGGTGGAATCCATATTGGAACAGGCGCTGAATAGACTCCAATTTTAAATGAGAGATTTATTTGAAGCAATATACCAGATTTCTTGAGCAAAATTTTTCCTAACTTCAGGATCCTAATCTTCCTCAATTATACTTATTGAGAATGGGGGTGGGAGGAAGAAAAGAAAGAAGGAACTAATGGTCCAAATTTAGCATGATCAGTTTCTGGTGTCTGGAAATTATAGGGATTTCTTAGGGAATTATTGTGGGAAGTTATTGTATTTGTTTATGAATATATATGTGTTCCTCTAAACCTGAGCTTCAGTGAATATTACTTATATTTCAAGAGCATCTTTCAGTTACAGTAGATCTTTGTTTGCTTTATCCAAGCACAATCTGGTTCAAATGAATATCAGGGATAACCTTGTCATTTTGGTTAAACTTACTCTGACTAAGCTTTTATAATGTTAGCTGATAAAATACCCATCAAAATATGTATCTTTTTTAGGCTGGGGATAGAGATCAGTTGGTAGAGTGTTTGCCTCTCATGCAGAAAACCATGGGTTCGATCTCCCACACCACAAAATAAATGTATCTGTTTTAATAAAGTAAAGGAAATGATCAAAATACCTAGTCCCTAATGGTTGTCTTTGAGACATAATAGCAGCAAGTGAGGTGTGGAGTCCTGCCCATAAACTACTTAATCCCACATTATAGCCTACAAGTTGCTCAAAAAATCAACTTTATTAGAGTTAGGGTTAGGTGTACATTTTAGTAAGCCAATAAAAAAGAAGACCTAGTACCACAAGTGACTGAAAAGAATATGAGGCTGACCAGGTGTGTGCATATGTGTGGGAGGCAACTGTACCATTATTACACATGAATAATCACAAATATTGGACAGAAGAGAGCAGAACAATTTCTTCCTGATTCTGATAAGCACACATGGCTAATTTCAAGGCTTCCCCTTTTCATTTTATTTTAGATCTTCAAAGTCAAAAAACTTACTATCTTTCTGGGAAACCTGCCCAGGAACTGCATGCAATTGAAAGCTGACTATATGGCACTAAGCACATATTTTAGAAAATATGAGCTTGGTAAATTCTTCCAGAGAATCTGCTAGTTCTGCCCTAGTGGATGTTCCACTGGATTTGTTTTTTTAATCTGAAAGAGGTATATTCTACCTGTATGTCACCCTCCAATGAGGTTCCTTCCCAAATCACTTTAGCTTTGACACCTTTTTTGAGTCTCATATAGATCAAAATCATGAAGGAAAGAAACACACATATATAGACAATACAGTTATTGTGAACATTGCCACTTTGCCAGGAAGTTATTTCACTTAGCTAAGTCTAAACATCTCTGCTGAGTTCTGAAACCCATTTTGTTTTCAGCAAACAGTATCTTTTCCTCTGCTCTGAGAAGTACTCTTTTAATTAACTGGATACAGCAAGAAGGTCATCACCCAGCTTCACATCTCTAGTTGATAATGCCCAGTCACATTGCCTTTCCTTAGATATTATAGTTTGTAATTATTTTATATTCTAGAGAGCAGTACACACCAATTGGTATTGGGATGGACATATTCAAACTATTCAAACGTGTACTAAGAATTAACAAGTACTCTGCCCACATCCATGTCCCTACAGTCCATTAAAAAATGTGAGGCTGGGGGCTGGGGTTGAGGCTAAATGGTAGAGTGCTTGCCTAGCACATGTGAGGCCTGGGTTCAATCCTCAGCACCACATTAAAAAAATAAATCAAATAAAGTTATTATGAAAAAAAAGTCAGGCTGCTCTTATGCAGCTTCCACCTCCCAGGGCCTTGTTTTAGCCACATGGTATGCGGGTGTCCATTTTTATTATATCCCTTTTTCGAAAACTGGATCTTTAAAAATGTGGTTCCTAGGCTAATGTCAATGCTTTTTAAACTGCATATTCCTGGATGTACTGCATCTTAATTGCCAAAGGGTGGAGCTAAGGCATCTACATTTTAACAAGCTTCACAAAAACCAAATCTGACAGCTTTCAAAGTGAAGAATCTTCCTTCAGTTAAAAAGAACAATGCCATAGTCTCCAAAGTTAGGCTAGAGTCCTTGCAGGCATTTACTGTGCTTTCCTATCTCCATTACCTATATTCTTGATTGTTCCTCAACTTAAATTGTTATATTTTACTTGAGTCCATCAAAATCTTACTTATCCTTGAAGGCCACTGTCAAAAAATTCTACCTTTTCTATGAAGGCTTGCACTTTTCCTGCCTGGTTATGATCATACCCACCTGTGAACTCCAAGACTACTTTATTTATATCTGAAAAATGCTTCTTTTTAGAATCTTATATGCTACATTCTTTTGTCAACAATGTAAATGATGCTCCACTTTGTTCATTGCTGTTTTTCTTGTGATTCATAGTGGATCTCAAAACTTATTTATCTATACAAGCTTAAAACACTAGTGAAAGTATTAAATCACTTTTGATGGGTACTTTAAAACACTGAGCAGACAGTTTAGAATTACATGTACCCAAATATCTGGCTATCAGTGTCTCCTGTTTTTATTACTCTGGGAGCATGTATCCTAACTGTCTTTTTAGAAGGCAAGTCACTATTTCACAAAGTTCTATTTTACACATTAAATTTCAAATATTTTCACTTTTTAGAAATGATCAGAAGATCTCAAGTTATGTTACAGTGGGAAAACTGTATGTATTTCCTGTTCTTAGTGCTGACATGGCTGTGGGGATTTTCCTCAGCTTTTCTGAATGTTCACCTTGTGTCTCAGACCAGACATGAGCATTTGGACAAGAAGAAGGATTTTTTTAAAGGAAAGTTATGAGCTTCCAAGCTTACATAAAATAAACTAAGGTCCAAGATAATCAGATCCTTCTGGCCATTTTCACTTTTTTGCAGGCCTTCTTGCAATTTTCTCTTTGACAGTGTGCCCTATCCACTGCTCCACAGGATTAATAGCCTGTGAAAGTGGAGGAGTAAACCAACCTTATGGGGTCTGGTAGAGAGAGCAAGGGTGGAGTAGAAAATAAAACCAGTCCCCAGGGCCTCAATCCAGGACTGGCCATGGTTTTGGGTGTAGGTGGCTACCTAATGTGGTGTGATTTTAAGGCATCAAAATACCTTCCTTTAAGAAAAAAAGATAGAAAAAATATCCCACTTGTCTGGGAACCAATCTCTTTTGCCCATATGAAGAGTTTAGGCTGGGAATACCAGACTCCCACCTTTAAAAATCAGGCCCAGAAACTCAAACCTGGCACCCTTTCCTAGGGAATGTCAGTACCCTACACAAACACAATTTCTGGAACATGTGTAATCAATCACAGAGCTTTTGCATCCTTTGATTTTCAGCTCACTGACCATATTAACTTTTTTCTGTTCTTTGTGCCTAGTAGCTTTTTCCTCCACAGTTACTTGTGTTTTATTTATATTTTGGGGTCATTTTCTCCATGCTATGTTATCCAAAATCTATAGCATTTTGTTTTAAAGAACAAAAGGGTGATGTAGAATCTTCTAAGTAGACACTAAGGTCTTCAGAAACCTATTGAAAAATTATTTAAAGTTTAAGATTTTAAATATTAAAATTCAAGTGGCAAAAGTTAGTTATTTACTTCTCAGTAATTAGTCTAAAATGTGTATATCAAGCCTTCAGCAACGACCCTTAAAAATGTCTATGGAAATGTTTATATCACAAGAGCTAGGCAATTCAATTAAAACATGCAGATCTTACTTCTGTATTTTAAATGACAGATAATAGATCATGTCCTGATATTAGGCTATTTAAGAAGATTGATATAAGCCTCTTGTAATGACATGGTTTTGTTGGTTTTCTTGTTTGTTTGTTTGTTTTTCATACTGGGAATTGAAACCAGGAGTGCTTAACCACTAAGCCACATCCTCAGCTATTTTTTAAAATATTTTGTCTAGAGATAGGGTCTAGTTACTTAGTTCCTCACTAACTTGCTGAGGCTGGCTTTGTACCTGGGATTCTCCTGCCTCAGCCTCCTAAGCCATTGGGATTATAGATGTGCATCACTGTACCACATCTTTAGTCTTGTGCTGGACCTGTATTGGTGGCATGTATTTCAATACTCAAACTGAACAAATATCTAGAAGATTACATCTCAATTTTCTACCATATTTTCTATGCTTTGAGAATGAATCCTATCAATGAAACAAGATTCTGGATGAATTATTTTGACCTCACTTTAGAAAACAACCCTTTAAAATCCTTGAGCAGTGACCACATGTCAGAAACCAGTATGAGTGATCCCACATTTCTCCTTCTTGGCAACACAGCAATCCTCATTAGTAGAAGCAAATCAAGTATTTTAGAAATGTCTGATTCTCAGAGGCATCTTTCTTGTTTCTGACACTGAGGTGTCATTAAAATGAAAATGGACAGACTCCTTGAGTGATCTTTGAACAGTAATAGCAACCCTATGCACCGTGACTTAGGAGGAAGCAGAGAGGATGGTAGAACAACATTGCTAATGCATCGCCTGCTTAGTCTTGTATTCCTACTCCTTCATAAGGCACTACACTAAAGAAGAGAGCTATAACTGTAATGTGTTAGATGGGTAGATATCCATTGCCTTAAGCCATCTCTAATGAAGGCTACAGAAGTAAGGCAAGGAGAATTCTTGATTAAACTCAAATCTATTGCACCACGCTCCAAGAACCTAGGTAGTTACATACTCACTTTGAGGTCACTGTATTCTGATTCTGGAAGAAATATACCTTAAATATGAATATCAGTATTATTTAATCATAAGTCTTTATTTAATAATAATACTATATATCCTCATCAGAACTATTGTTACATTTTTTTGTGATTTCATTGTATATACTGATTGAAAGGAGGTGGTGAAAATTGAGTCATATGGATCTGTTTCACCTTCTTCCTCCCACAACAGTCTTGTAGTTACTAGATTCACAATGGCTTGGGAAATTTGCTCTCCTCTAAGAAAGGGATGAAGTGTCCTAAAGGAAAACAGACCTCATCCTGAGTCTGTACTGGGATCAGGCCAGTCCCTGGAGCTTGAGACATAGGCAATATGTGACTAGAATTTTGCATATTTGTCTTCACTGAATAATGTTCTGTTACTAATTTTTTTTCATCCAGTGGTGTTATTTGCAACATTTTATTCAATTTTGATGGCTCTTTATTTCACTGAAGTAAAAACTAAGATAACTCAATTTGGGATCCAATGAAGGAGAATTTACAGGCCAACGTTGTGTGCTACTGATTTTGGTCTTTAAAAACAAATGCAGAGGACTGGGGCTGTAGCTCAGCAGCAGAGCACTTGCCTAGCATGTGTGAAGAGCTGGGCTCGATCCTCAGCACCACATAAAAATAAACAAATAAAATAAAGGCATGCTGTCCATCTATAACTACAACAAAATAAAATAAAGAATCAAATGCAGCATCTATCTTTTTGTATTTTGTAGTTTGAGTTAAAAAAGTGTCTAAGAAACCTAGAAAATCCCTTCTTCTCAATATTTTATAGATGATTAAAAAAAAAAAAAAAACTAGAGCTTGTATTCTGGATTAACTGAAACACCAGAGAGGCATCATCTACTTAAAGTAATCAGGCAAGAAAATAAGGACATCTCCACTGACAAATGCAAGCTATTTGTACCTTTCCAGCACAATATAAGCAACATTCAGCAATATTTTGGAAGGATGAACAAAGATTCATATTTTATCTCTGCTTGCAACATTTTGACATGAGCAACAGCCCTACTTCCCAGAGTTTAAACCCAAGAGAGTCTAACCACTAAGCCACATCCTCAGTCCTTTTAATTTTTTATTTTGAGATAGGGGCTCACTAAGTTGCTTAGGGCTTCACTAAGTTGCTGAGGCTGGCTTTGAACTTGTGATCCTAATTCCTTAGCCACCCAAACCACTGGAATTACAGTCATGTACCACCTATGAGAAAGTTCTTTAAAGAAGAATTTTTATAATCTCATTTCCTCCTCAAGGTTTTCATGCCATCCCAATTAGAATTAGCCTTCCTTTAAAAAAAAAAATTCCCACAGTATGTTTCTTTTACTTCTATTTGCCTGATATGCTTCATCCTGTCCAATGGTATAATGCATTGTCTGTACAACTACTAGACCATAAATTCTCTAAAAGTGAGAACACCTTCCTATACATCTGTGTATTTCCCTCAGCAGTTACAATAATTTTTTATTAAAGCCCCTTAGCAGACCTTTAGAAAATGTTTGTTAAATGAAGAATACAAATGTCTTTATATTTGTAGAAGCACTGTTTTCAATATCCAGTTCTGAATGATGTTCACAGTATGACATTTAAAGGTCACTTAAGTTATAAAGTCTAAAAAAGGTAAATTTTTAGCTATCAGGTTAATAACTTATATTGGCCACTGAGAGCATTTAGAGATCACAAATTTTACCTTCTTGAGAACTTTCCTTTTTCATTTACTGAGATTGACATTAAGATTTTTTTCTTTTTAAGACTTATACCTTGCCCCTCATTTCCCCATTAGAGAAAATTGCTCTCCTTATTGGTCACCTGCCAATGAATAAGTACTCTGGACACTATCCCACTGAACGAATTAGGATTTCTTAGGATTTCCTACCAAAAAAAAAAAAATCACAATGTGTGTGTTTAAGTATTTGGTAAGCATATTGAATAATCTTTGGTAACAAACAAAAAGAAAGCACCTCCTTCAGAACAATAATAGGCCCTAAAGCTTCATGTTCATATAACCTTAAAAAAATTATCCAACTAGAAATTTACCATCGTAATCTGCTAGCCATTAGCTAAGGCAGAGTATACAACTCACTACTTTTTTAAAAGATCCCAACTCTTGAGAATATACATTTAAGCAGCCACACTGTATTATGATCAAAGAAAGCAAAAATGAAAGCAAATCAGGCTTAAAAAAATCACTTCCTCTCCATTCACATGCACCAAAATGGAGTAGAGCACACTTCTCTGTGGCAATGTGGTGTTATTTTTACTTTCTCTAGCATAGCCTGCTGCCTTCACATGGCAGGAAATGAAAAGTCCCTCCCCCACCATAGCCAGGGGACTCACCAAGCACCGAACATGGGTTGAACAGGCTCTGGTCCCAAAACCTAGAGTTGAGAAATAATGATATATAATTAAATTTATCCGATGATTTGCTTACTTTTATTTCTCCTATAGATAAATTGCTTATTCCACTCTATTGTTATCAACTCAGAGTATAAGGCTGGATTCCTGGATACCAGTAACCCTATGAAATTAATTTGTGTTAGGTTGAGTTTAAAAGCAATGTGTACATTTTTTTGCTGTTATTTATTTCTAATTTCCTTCCATTACATGAATGTTGTGAAAAGCTGAAAAGGGTGTTTTCAAACCAAAACTGGTGACAATAAATAAAAGGAATTTTTCCAGGAATGGCATTACTTACAATATATGGTTGGTTTTCACTAGTTCAGTGGAGTGAAAACTAAGCAACCAGCCACATTTTGAGATTCATTTAGATGGAGTTTATTGAATTTTTCCACCTGTTTTCTTTATAACATTATAACAAGTGTTGAAATAATGACATTTACCTCTAAGCCATGAAAAATAACTTGAATTCAGATGCCCTTGTTGTACTTATCAACTTAAGTATATGTTAAGTTTAAAGAGCTGGAAACACAACTCTGACAATGTGGACAGTGTGGAGAGCAATTGGTTGTTTTAGTGATTATATCAGTGACAGTGTAATTACAAATATGAAAAGTCTGTTTACTTTTATTTTAAGATGGCCATCAAATGATAATGTACTATCATTGTTTGTGCTGCAATTGGTCTTTAATCTATTTACCTACCTATCTATCTACACATCAGTCATTTAGACAAGCTTTCACAGATGGGATCAAAGGAAGGTTAAAACAAACAGTTATTAATTTGAAAGGATAAGTTTATGTAAAATTGAGACCCTTTTCTTTTCCCATTCTTAAGTCACTGACACCACTAAGAGCTCAATGTTTCAACTTTAAAATCTTTCATAATCTTTCCCTCTCTCTTTGTTAATGGGTTCAACTGACCCTCCTTGCAAAAAAAAATTGTTTTTATCTTCCTTCTTCTACCTTTTCTGAACTCTGTCAACCTGACTTCCTTAACTCTTACGTCTCTGAAGTATGCCATGGATATATCATTTATAGCATACCAAGATATCTATCTCCAAGAAATATCCTTTTCCTTGGAGGGTAAGTAGCATTCTCCATTTGCAATTTTTTTTATATCTCAGAAAAAATCACCCAGAAAACAACACACACACACACACACACACGCACATCAACCCTGCCCACACACACACTACTTTCTGTACTCCATTAAAAGCTTGGTACAAACATGGAATTCCCCACAATGATAATATGTTCTTTTTTAATTTTTTTTTAGTTATAGATGGACACAATATCTTTTTATTTTATTTATTTATTTGTATGTGATGCTGAGGATTGAACCCAGTACCTCACATGTGCTAGGCAAGCGCTCCACCACTGAGACACAACACCAGCCCAATATTTTCTTTAAATAAACTATCACAAATCAAGAATCTAAGTAAACTTGACTCTCCTAAATTGTCACTTTGAAAGGCTATGTGCTTATTCCAATTATACTCTTACTGCCAGAATATTTTTGAAAGTATTTTTTAGAATTATACTCAAACTATGCATCATGTTCTCTAGAATAATACAAGGAGTGCCAATTTTTTGCCTTTTAAAAGTATTTGAAATTTTATACACAATCGAAAGCCATTCATAGCAAAGTCTAAACAATTAAATTAGAGATCCAACAGAAAATGGTATTTTGGTCAAAAGCAAGTTATGACATTTTCCTTAATTGGCTAAAGCCAGTTGTAAAAGGAATTTCAAAGGAAAATTATGAGAGTATTTGGTGAACAACAGCATCATTAGAATAAGCAATGAATGTCTGTAAAGTGACATTCAAAATACAAAATGTGATACATTATATTTATATTAGTCATAACAAAACAACTTGGTATAATGAAGAGTGCTAGATTTAGAGGGATAAATATTGAACTCTTATTCCATTTCTACTATTGAATATACATGTGACATTGGAGGAGTCACATAATTTCTCTGAGCAATAATAGGTAGGTTAACTCAGATAACATTTAAGGACAATTCTAGCTCTGATATTTTATGATTTTAGGTTTTTAAATAGCCTTGACATTTCATATCATAAACATTTGTTCATATGTATGAATATGTAATTATTACCTAATATTTTATAAATAATAAGGAATCACTGGTAGGCAAGAGTATGGACTCTGGAGGCAATCTTCCTGGATTCAAAGCCTGGCTCTGCCACTTTCTGTCAGTGTGACTTTGGATAAGATAGTCATTTCTATGTCTAAATCACCTGATCTTATAAATGAGGTGATATAGTAACTACTTCTAGGAGTAGTTAATGAGTTAATATTTATAAAGTTCTATTGTAAGTACTATATAAATATATCAAATAAAATAAATTGTTAGCATCTTAAACACTATAAAATAATTGTACACATAGATAAATGCTGTGGCAACAGACTGAATACTGGTCAATGTTTCCAGGAGGAAATAATTTAAGCAATTTATGTGGATATATTTACACACCTATTAATAAAAAGTTTTGTTGGGTTTTTATGTTTTGCTTTTTGTTTGCTAATACTACTGGCTGAGTATTTTATTCCTGTCTATCTCTTAAGCCAGAGGGTATACCTTTATTAGTATTTTTCATGGCTACCAATAAATGAAAATTAATTTCCTCCAGTTAATTTAAATTTCATATCAGAATAATAATGAAAACATCACCCAGCATATCTGTTAATACCTCCAACAGAGGCATAGTACTTCATTTGAGCCAACAGATGACCACTTTTGACAAAAGAGATATGCCACTGGATGTGTAGGCTATTCCACCTGTCATGAATCACTAGCTAATGAATATTACCAAAATAATGTGCTTCAGGGAGGTGCCTGATTTTTTTTCCCTGTTTCACTGAGCTCTTAACTGTCATGCTGATTATAACAGAAGAGGCTCAAATGGTCTTGAGTAAAAGATCTTTCCTTTTTAAGAGAAAATGCAACTAGAAAGAAAGGAACAATTGACTTCAATATATGTTTCATATGCTTAGAAACACATATTTTAAATAATTAGGGTAAACATGAATATATTCACATAGAGGATATGTGTACTTCAGTAGTTGTAGTACTTACTAAAATTCTGACCTCCCAGTTAGAGATATAAACTGATGTTATTATGGTTAAGGCCTGTTTCCCCTCATGTTCAAGTGAACTACACTATCATTTTGCTCTAGTTTTTAAACTAGACTTAAGCATTAGACATATCCCTAACAATGATTAGATATCTAGGCTACTGCTTGGGTAACACACTACTAAAAACAGGCATCCAGACAAAGAATTCAAAAACAAACATTCCAAATGCTTCCTACTCTGAAGTCTGTATCTTCCAAAGCATTCCCTAACATGAGACTTACCAATCAAGGAACAAACACGTGCCTAATATTCACTTGATTCACCTACGTCTATTATAATTTTCCTTCTCAGTAAATGGCATTCCCTTCTTTAACACACAAGTATTACTGTACTGTATGTATACAGAGTGGTAATATACACTGAATGAGATATAAATATTTTAAATGATTAATATTGAAATCATTTATGTGACCTGTATGTAGGTTTATTTTCAAAATGGGAATAAAGGCTGGGCACCCTGGTTTTCTAGTTTTCTTTTTAAGCCTAAGAAAAGGTTAAACAGCTCATAAAATACAGGATCAAAACTAGGGTAATATAAAGGAGGCATTCTTTTTTGACACAAAATTTAAGGGGTTTCCACAAACTTCAGTAATAAAGGTAAATATTATTAAAATGCAATATTTGTTACAAAATCAAAATGAATGCAAATATCCATGATGAACACAATATCAAAATAGTAAATAAAGAGAGAGTCAGTATGACCAAATTTTGTGGGGGAGTTTAGATCCAATGTGACTCAGTAAAGATACATTTTACCAATACTCCAGAAACCAAAGCCTCCCATGTTTTTTTTAAGGCTGCATATCTTGACTACTAGAACTTTGCTATTATTTGGTAATCTACCAAGTAGACCAGCACATGTGTAACAGGTGGCTAGTGGGGCTCTCAGTATCTATCCAGGGAGCACAGGGCAGAAAATATTATTTCGGGAAGGTTGCCAAAACAGAAGTTAAGATCATATTTGAATACCTTATTGTTTTCTCCAGTGCTGATGAACTCCTTAATCAGATCAAGAGGGTCTCCTGAGGAAGTAGTGATAGGTCTGGCTTGATTAATTCATTCCTGAAAGAACATAGAAAAGCAGTGATCAAGTGCAGCATGGAGAAGATGCTCATAGAGGACTAGAAAATCTCAGCAGGTTTAGAGACTGAAATGGATTATCATGGGCAAGTGAGAGTATCAAGACAGTTATACTTGGCCCTTAGTGATAGCCAAGTACAGTAAGTGGGAATTCTTTTACCATCTGACATCTCTTTTTGACCTGGCAGCGTTTAGGAAGAGTAAGTGAAAGTAGGAATGTCAGTGGCAGGGCTTACAAATCACTCCCTGGTCACAAGACATTCTTAACTACGATGAGCTATCCTAGAAAAATCCCACAACCTCTAGTCAAACTCATAACACAGTTGGAGAGTAGGAGCTTTCTTTATCTCAGTCAGCAATCTTTTATAAGGAGTTCTTATCACCACAATCCTCTCATGGATTCATTGATTAGTAAATACATATGACCAGAGACCCAGCTGACCATTGGCTGTCAGTACTGCTATTTCTGGGAGGCAAATTAAATTTTACATAAATCTGCCTTCCATGTACCCTAGCAATGCGTGTAGGTAGCTTCCTATGTGAGATGACATAGGGGCACCAAAAACTACAAACCCACCTCTCTTTGCTCCACTTTACCTAATGATTTCTTGCCCAGGATGGCTACCTTGCCTGAAATGTCTCATTATAGATTCAGTCCTTTAAGGCACTATGTCTGCAGTAATCTCCTGAAAACACTACAAGGAGTGGTCACACATTAGTATATTAACTGCAGTCAACTAGATGAGCTAAAATTCACTTCAGAAAGTCAAGATTATGAAATACAAAGAGATACATTTTACTTGGTATAAAGAAGAGTAAAGGAACATAAAGGGAGGCAGTCTTAGGTATGAAATACAGTAGGATTACCTGGGAAGTCATATTGCTTCATAAATGTTGGGAAGGGATCCTACAAAGGAGAGAAGAGGGCCCAAAAGATAGAGGGAAGGCAAACAATGAAATAGCTCCTAAGTGCGCATGTGGGCATCAAGTTAGTCCTTTTAATGAGGACTAATAAACATAATAGGTTCTCAATAAACAGTATTCATCCTATACTTCCTGCATCTAGCACCTGATAAATAGGATACTTGGCACATAGGAACTTCTCAATATTAAAAATACATGAGAAAGAAAAATAGTGGCCAGAATAAAATCTATTATAATTCTTTTAATTTTTTTGTCTTCAAATAAGGGTAACAAAGTAGGAGAAACAGACCAGAAAAGGGATGAATAACCAAAATACATTCCCAGAGACCCAGAATCTGAAATGGTCTGTCTGTCTGTCATGGGGGTTACGAAAGAAAGCCCAGGCAGGAAATTGCAAACTGACCAAGTTCTTATCACTGTTGATAGTTTATTATGTGTTAGATCTGCCCAAGCACTACCTCCTTGAACAAATATATGAATATTTGTTAGAATAATATTCTACAAGGACAGAGTACACTGACTGAGCAGAGTTACAGTTTAATCATGAACACTAGGAAAAATCTAGCTCGTTAGAAGATTCTATTGAAATGGTGAATATTCTTAGGTACTTTTTAATTTTAATCATTTCACTTATTATATTTCATGGATCAGAGGAGTTAGGCAAAATATCAAAAAATGGACTTGGGTTTTCTGGATCACTTTAATTTTTGTAGAATAGCCATATACCCTAAAACCATTCTATTTTGTTTGCTATCTTTTTCAACTCCTAACATAGGTTCTTTAAGCTAAAGGAAAATAGTAAAATAAAGAGCACTAGTCAGAGATATTGGACACCTGGCTTTTGTCTTGGCCCTATCACCAATTAATAGTGGTGTGACCTTGGGAATGTCCCCTTCTATTTCTGGACCTTAATCTTTTATCTGTAAGATGAGGAAGTTGTACTATATTGTCCCTATGGTCACTTTGAGCTCTGATGGTCTAAGCCTAGTAGAAAGAACGCTTTGTCAGATGGATTCAATTCTAGATAAGAGTTGGAGAAGACACAAAGAAAGCCTGTGTCCTTTCTTCTCAGTGCTTCACCACATCAGGCCTGACTGAGAATCTTCACGCCACAACTCTTACTGCTTGCACTCCATATCTAACCCAAGACCCATAGTTTTAAACAGACTTCTCTAGTTGGCACAGACTTGTTCCTGTCATGAACAGCTCCCAATCAAAGCATCCCTTAGAGACAGTGTCTACTTTTAAGCTCAAAACCTTGTAATTTGATAAGTGGATTTAAGGTAATGAATTAACAATAGATCTAGAAGATAGATCAAGGATCTTCACAGGGAACATGCAGGTATTTTCCTAGTAACCTTCTTCAAATAACTCACTGGGACAGCTGCAGATCCATGCTAAAAAAGAACATATCACCATGGGACAGGAGTAGGGGAGAGGCTATAGACAATTTGAATTCCTCATATAATAAACTGAATCCTCTTTATCAGCCTAAACATAGAGTAATTCAGCCAACACATATACACTGAGTACCAGGAACAACATGCTGTTTTTATTGATAAGCCTGTTGGTGACATGGATAATGATTCAATGAGTTTTATAATAATTTCTCATTTGTTAGCAGAACTGATTCAGCATTTTAACAATCAGACTTTGTTAATCTTTTATTAAAGCTTTGTTAATAATCTTTTTTTTTGTAGGTATTGATGATTGAACCCAGGGATGCTTTACAACTGAGTTACATCTCTAGCCCTTTGCATTTTTTATTTTGAGACAGATCCTTGCTAAATTGCTGAGACTTGTCTCCAACTTGTAATTCTCATGCCTTAACCTCTCAACTCACTGGGATTAAAGGTGTGTGACACCAGCCTGATTGTATGAACCTCCATTGATTTTTTAGGTTTGGCAAACAAGATAACTGAAATGCAGCAAAAGTAAGAGAATCAGAATTACATAATATGTTAATGGCAGAGCCAGGACTAGAACATGAGCTTTAATTCAAAAACATTGTATTCCTTTATACACATCACATTTTCTTCCCACTGCACATTCTCAAATATGTATATGGATATTTCTCTTTCCTTCAGATAGTTAAACCATTTAAATGTAAGTTTCATATTGTTAAGAGCTATCAATTTTCTAAATCACACACCAGTGTACAAATCAGAAATAAGCATTCTTTCTATTTTATGTCTGCAATGGAAACCAATTTTCTTTATTATGTGCAGAAGAAACTATCACATATTCCTCTCTCTTTCTCATTCTTTTCTCTCACTCAACCTCCCCCATACAGAAACACGAATGTGCAGGCCCTCTTTAAGTTGGTTCCATCCATTTATACTAGCATTCAAAGATGAAAGAAAGTAACTAAAATGGGGCAAATTATCTTTTTCTTCTTTGGACTCTTTCCTGCTGCTAAAGTTTGCTAAACTATCAAGCTGGAAGGAATGGAGTGGAGAGAAGAGGAATAACTTGTTATAAATCAAATCACCATGCTAGATGTCACAGGAAATAAAAAGAAAGGAGACATAGTCCCTGTCCTCTAAAACCTGTAGACTAGCAGCAGTGACCCAACAGATAAAACAAGAGTTGTATAAAATAAATTGTTAAATTGAGCAGGTCAAATGCTAATTTTTATAGAAAGTGTCCATATACTTAAGGCACAAACCCACAGTAAACCTTAAGGTAGTTAGGCTATTCCATATGGCATTTATAAAAGCAATGATTTCAGTGTAAATCAAACTCATGTTTCTCTTTCTCATTTATTAAGCTGCAGGCAGGCCTTATGATTATTTTAATCCTCATAAGCATTTCAAACTGAAAATTTGATCAAGCTTAATGCTGCCATGTGCTAAAGGAAATTTCTTAGGGGACAGGAAGGTGCCTCTTAATTTTTGCAGTGTGATTTCGATCTCATAGCACATGGTACTTTGCAAATTGTAGAGCAGCCCTTACCAAAGAAATGCAAAGTATCTGTTTGACATAAGCATGGTGATCCATACTCGTGAAAAATAAGTGCCCTCTATCATGCTATTTTCACAGATAGAGAAACTGAAAAATAGGGAAGCTTAGTTGTTTTATTTTTTTCAGGTTTATACTCTTAGTCAGCCTAAAAGAGCATGACTTAAAACTGAAGCTTATGATTGGCACCTGCTAACAGCATGGTTGATAACAGAGTACATGAATGGATGTTCCAAGGTACTTTCTCTATTTCATCTTGGTAAGGAAACACGGTCATGAGGGTATGTGTGTACAGAGAGCAGGAGCACATGGCCAAGAACAATCAACATTTTCAGGAGATGAACTGACCTAAAACCTTGTACTTGTGTTTTGTTTTGTTTTCTTTAATTCCAAGTTTTGAGCTGATTAAGATAATAGTCACTACATTACATTTCCAGTTAATTCCATCTGTAATGTAATCATAGTTTTTGCTATATACTTGGGACAGGCATCGTGTAATTCCAAGTCCTTAGTGCTAAGGAAAAGGTTTACTCATAAATACAAAAATATTAAAGCTTCTCATGGTTGATGTGTAACACTGATGTATATATGAAATATTCCATACTTTTCCTTTCAATTCTAATGTCCCTTAGCACATGGAGAGTACAGTAAGATGTCAGCAAGTAAGTACACACATAAATAAAATATTCCCTTAGACCTGTTTAGTAGAGCCTCTTTATATATTTCTTTCTCTGAGCCTTTTACTTGTGTTGATTTTAACTTATATCTAAAACCACATATTTTGTTTTAATCTCTGACTGAGACTTGTATCTGCAATTCAAGCTGTTTGCTCTTAACCTCTAGCATGACATAGATTAGATTAGGAATAAGAAAGCAAACTCTCTAAAAAAGTTCTAATATGATTTCTTTTTCACATCACACCAGCTTAATTTTAAGTGGGGTGGTGACTCTCTACTTAAAGTAAAAATTGTCAAGCAGTTACATACTTTCTTCCTAAATCCCTTTCATGCTATCATATTTAATATATGGTAGCTTATCCTCCCTGAGTAAATAAGCTCCATGAATTCAAAGTTTGTATCTTATATGTTTCCTGTGGTTACACATATCATAACAGAAAAATAGTAAATGCACCATAAAGATTGGTTGGAGAGAATTAAAGTGTTTCAGCTATAGTTTTTATAATACCTCAATTTGTATTCATTTCATTTTGTATTCTGTATGTTTTATTCAATCCCCTCCTACTTCCAGATTCTTCTAGATTATATCTAGTAAAATAACAGATTATTTTGAAGTTAGTACATTTTGACTCCCACTATTACAAATTTCCTTGATTCTCAAGTGGAAAAAGATAATTGTCTTTGTTGTGAGATGTGACTTTTTCATACAGGGACAGCACAGCATAATGGAAAGAGCTTTTACAACCAACAGAACTGGGTTTGAAATTAAATATATACTGCTTTTTGTATGTCTACGATACTTTAACAATGCAGTATTTTTGATAAAGAAACTGAGCAAGGCATGCCTATAATTCCAGCTAATGGGGAGGCTACAGCAGAATTATACCAAGTTCAAGGCCTGCCTTGGCAAATTAATGAGACCCTGTCTCAAAATAAAAAATAAAAAGGGCTGGAGATGTAGCATACTGGTAATGTGCACCTGGGTTCGATCCCTAGTACAAAAAATAATGGAAACTGATCCAAGGCAGTGGGCAAGTTCTTGGAATTTTAGTATGATTTTCCTCATCTGGAAAATAGGGGAAATAATAGATTTGTCATACTGTAAAACATCTTGCCCAATGCTCAGTACATTTTAAGTGTAAAATATGTAAGAATCACAAGCTTGTTTGATGACTTAGCACCCAAGATCAAATTTAGAGACAGTAGTAGATAGGATCCAAAATCCTAGATTCTGGATAGCTACAATTATATTTAATAATTTCTTCTGGAGTCATTACAAAGAAGATGCTTGATTTAGAATAGGGCGTAATTTTAACAGGAAGAAAACAGCAGCTCAGAGATGGTCTGAATTTGATGTTGACTCTTCGTTGATGGCAAGGCATTGGCCTTGTATTGAAGCTCACATCTAGAACTGTGAAGAGTTTCTGAGAATTCCTAAATGTACTTCCAAAACCTTAAAAAACTTCAAAAAAACTCTGTTTTTTCTTTTTAAATAAACCAAATTGATCTCCCAGAGCTCTGGGAGTAAAACAAGTTCAAAGACTCAGAATTCTACATGAAGAAAATGAAGTCAGTATGTTTAGGAGTGAGACTGATGAAATCAAACCTCATTTACATTGCAAAATTAATTTTTCAAAATTAAATATAATTTCCCACCCAGTCTAAATTTCCTCAGTGATTTTTCTCCTTGAAAAGACCTAGCTATGTTAAATGAAAACCTTACTTTGAAAACAAATTTTGAGATATGAAAATGTATTAATTTCATCTTTATAATTGAGGTGTTGGAATTATTCAGAAAGATAATGAACTGATCACCACATCTTTGAAGTGGTTCAAATTCCTAGGTCTAACATCACAAGTGGGTTAATGGGGACAACTAGATTAGGCTTAAAATTTCCAAAGCAATGTGATAAAAATCTTTAGAGGGGAATGTACTGGATGATTCACCATCAATTTCCATCTTAATATGAATATACAAAATATTTCCAAGTTCTCAGGTGCCACAAAATGAAAAAGAATGGGGAAAAGATTGTATCTATACCCAGTGTATTTAAGCAGCCCACATAATTGAGGTATCACAGCACTTTAGGAGAAACAAGCATGATTAGCCATCATGTCCATATTTTTCAGATACTGGTTTTACTCTGGCTATATGTGTTTGGCACAAGTCCCAGTCAGAGAGTAACTTATAATCTAAGGAAATCAACCTTAATATCTCTTCCTTATTGGACTATGTCACAGAGATTTTCAAATTTAACAATTTCCCAAGATCAAACAGTCTAAATTTCCTGAGTGATTTTTCTCCTTGAAAAAACCTAGACACACAGATGATATTTTTCAAGGTGCTATTCTTACAACTGTAATTTAAATAAAATGGTTATTAACAAGAAATTCTACATCAAATATGATCCAGATCATACCCTGTATTCTGAAAACAACCCTGTTTTCCTTCAAATTGTAAAATATCCTTGTAATATTTTGCTTAATCAAATTTCATGGTTCAAAAATGAGGGAAGTTTACTGTATCCTCCATGACCAAAGGGAACTTTCAGCAAGGTAGCTAGAGCAAAGTCCAATGTATGACCAACCATTCAGGACAACTTGGGCTCCAAAACTACTTTTCCTAATTAATCCATATTGGTTGTCTAGGCTGGCCACCTCACAATATATTCTGTCATATTCATACTCTGCTTCAGCTGGGTAGATTTTTCTTTTTAGTCCTCATAAGATTTTGGAGATTATAGAGTTTTACAAGGAGAGTTCCCTCAGAATGTGTCAGATGCCTTAATATGGATTATGTCTGCTTTTGGTAACAAAGTGAGCTTATCTACCATTAATGGTTCTTCCTCAAAAAGGCTAATGGTATGTAAAGTGACTGAACTTTATTTTATTAGAAATACTGAATAGTTTTATGAGTATTAAAAAAATAAGTACCAACTATTTAAACCCTAGCTTCCTTAGAGAAGACAGAAGGCTGTGGTACCTCCAGAATAAGAAGATGTCAGAGGGGCCTGGGGTTGTGGCTCGGTGGCAGAGTGCTCACCTAGTATGTGTTAAGACCTGGGTTTGATCCTCAGCACCACATAAAAATAAATAAAGTTATTGTGTCCAACTACAACTAAAAAATAAATATTTTTTTTTAAAAAAGATGATGTCAGAGGTCAGACAGAAAAAGATTTTTAAAAAAGATTCCAATTAAAAATAGGGGGAATACATTCTTGGGACTATTTGACTTTTGCAGAGCAAAAGTAAAATAAGTATATCTTTAGAGGGTTAAATGAATAATATCACTGATATAGGAATTAATAGATGTCATTTGAATATCTCTCTGCATCCCCTTCCCACTACTCTTCCCCATCTCTAATGACCACTCTTCCATTATGTTAGTCTACAAATTTGACTTAATGGTTTTTTACAAACAAGAACATGTATTTTCATGTATTTTTCTTTCTGTGTCTAACCTGTTTCATTTACCAAAATGATTTCCAGTTCCATCCATGTTGCTGCAAATGACATGATTTCATTATTTTTATGGCTGAGTAGTATTCCATCCTGTAAATATACCACATTTGCTTTATCCATCCACCCATTCAATAGTATCTGGGTTGATTTCATATTTTGGCTATTGCAAATTGTGCTTCAATAAACGTGTGCAAGTATCTTTTTGGTTAAAAGAATAAATTTCTTATAGGTATATAGCTAGTAATGGAATTGCCAAATCACATAGCAGATTTATTTTTGGTTTTCTGAGGATTCACCTCACTGTTTTCTGTGATGGCTATCCCAGTTTCATAAGGGGCACCAGAAAACACAGTGTGGAATCATCACTGCTAGGTGTTCCTTAGAACAATAGCATAACTATAGGGCAAAACAACCTATGATATATTTCAAAAGGACTAGAAGAGTATGAAATTCCCAACACATAAAAATTATTAATGGTTAAACAAATAGAAATGTTTATTAACCAGATTTGATTGTATACTTGCATTAAATTACCATACTGTACCCCTTTAATATGTATGAATAAAAATAAGTAAATGTGAAAAAATATCAATAAGTATAAATAAAAAATTAAATATAAGAAGAATTAATGGGGAATCAGGAAAATAGAGATTAAAATGAAATACAGACTTTAAAAATTCCCCTCTGTGGGCTTTTTAAAATTATAATTTAGTGACAACATTTCATTGAAAATATCTCTGATAAATAATAAATCAGTCTTTATCAACATGCCATTCACTTTTCAGTATATGATTTTTAAAAAATATTTGTTTGTTTTAGTTGTCAATAAACCTTTATTTTATTTATTTATATGCGGTGCTGAGAATTGAACCCACAGCCTCACAAATTCTAGGTAAGTGCTCTACCACTGAGCCATAACCCCTACCCTCAGTATATGATTTGACCCAACAGTTCAAATAGACTAGACACTCAGAATAATACACTTTTATTTTTAAATAAACAACTTATGTCATCTAATATCATCTAAAAAAGATCCTATACTACAAATAGTAAACCACTATCATTTTATTCTATACTGAAGTTGTAAGAATTACTTTATCACATAAAAATAAATCATTAGCTTATAAGAAATACTTGAATCTGATATGTCAAATAAAGCTTAGAAGAATTTTAACTATATATAGCAATATTAAAAGTCATATGCTGATGAGAATGTGGAGAAACTTATTGTTTAGTATAGTGCAACATTAAGCAGAAGATTTTAGAGGAAACAAATATATTGTCAGAAAGTAAGAAAAACTTGAGGGACTTTTGACTTGATGGCATATATTTGCATATATTTTAAGTCCCCACTGAGATAGTAATCATGCTGTCTGAGATGCATCCAAGCCTGAATTGGCAGCCTGGGTTCCTGCTCTAAGCACAAGTCATGCTTCTACATATCCCACATAACTGATCATGGCAATCATTTAAAATTTGGTTTCCTCACTAGATAAAGTTGTAAAAGTTCCTACCCATACACAACTTTTCAGGGACTGTACAGACTTGATTTGGGTTAATATCATGTATTTCCAATTTTTTTCAGGAACTCTGTCTGCATTTTGATTCCTGGCTGATGCAAATGATAGTTGCAATGAAAATGATGTCTCTGTATCATGCTCTCTTCTCCCAATATTTGTCTTTGGAAGGCAAACTCAAGAAAACCCACTTTAATTTTCTAATCTCAGATAGTACCTGAATATATGGTAATTAGTAATAGTGAAGCCACAGAGGAAGTATATCCTCTTTTGGAGTCAAACACCACCAATTACTATAATGATTTAGCTTCATCATGCTGTATCCTTAGCTGATCAGCACATATTTGTTTTTGTTAGGCAAATATCCCAAAGTCTTAACTTTGTTGTTGTTGTTGTTGTTTTGGGGTACAGGGTATTGAACTCAGGGGTATTCGACAACTGAGCCACATCCCCAAACTTATTTTGTATTTTATTTAGAGACAGGGTCTCATTGAGTTGCTTAGTACCTCACTTTTGCTGAGGCTGGCTTTGAACTCACAACCCTCCTGCCTTAGCCTCCAGAGCCACTGGGATTACAGGCGTGTGCCACTGAGCCCGGGCACAAATATCCTGAAATCTTGATTCATCTTCTCAAACCCTGAATCTCCTATACCTCAAAACTTCCCCAATACTCTCTCTTATCTTCTGTATTGTTTCCCTGGCACTAAACATAGCACATAGCATAAAGTACATGGCTAAGTATGTGTTAATGTTGTATTATAACACTTAGCATTAATTTGCATCCTGGGATTTTTTCATATGGGCAGAATAGGAACAATTCTTTCTTATTATTACAAGGAAATAGTAGAGTGGTAAAGCCCAGCAAATCAAGGTCTGATACAATATTGGAGCTCTTGGGATAAGACTTAAGTATGCCCTGGTATTGAGAGGTCCTTGAGTGATTTCAAAATGACATCTTTTAACATTTCCAAATGAATAATGCATATCTCAATTTACAAGCTTTGTTGGGCAGCAGGAAGAAGGGAAATGAGCACTGGATGAGGTGTCAAGAGACCTAGATTCTAGCTTTTTCTCTGGCAAAGACTCACAGAGGTACTTGGCCTAGTCACTTCAAAAGCTAAGCCTCGGTTTTCCCAATGGTATGATGTAAAATGGCAATCTCTTTCACTTTTCAAAGCACAAAAGAATCTCAGATATTTGCCATTGTTACAGTGAATGGCAGGATTAAAATTTTGTGTTTGAGACGGTTTTATTCTTTCACTGGGTATCTGAGACAGCTTCTTGAGAGATCAGCCCTAAGAAGATTTGGGGCAGGTCATTTTGATGGGTAAGAATAATGGTACCACCTGTGGCCCCTTCTCTCAGGCTTGGGTAGGGGGGGTCAAGAAATGGAATTAAATTCCATTTCTGGTTTGGGGTATCTGGCAAACTTATCTATGAGAGGAAGACAGAAGGCATGCTTATTTCTCCTGTCTATTTTACTAAGTACAAAGAGGAATAATCAAGTTCATCTATTCCTAACGGTCTTCAGGTGAAAGCCTATGAGCTGTTTTCAGCAACATCCCATTTTGTGTTTGCTTACTTTTATAATAGTCAGTACCATAATGCCCTGGCCCCAAATGAGTAGAAATACTAGTCACATTTCCCACAGACATATTACTACAAATACATTGTAAGGCAAATCTGTACATGTGTTCATAAGTACAAAGCTCATATTTTGCAATTAAACTTTTTCCCCTCTTGGACACAAAGTTCATGGAGGATGGATTTCATGTGATTCAAATATTTGCCAATGTTACTCAAGGAATCTTCCCCTGTGCTAATGAAGTTGAAGTCCATCAAAAAGACTGATACTATTGCCTATATACCAGAGATTGAAAGCAACTAGAGGAAAGAAATACTTTTTGCTGAATGACCCAAGCTCTGCCAAAAGAGTTAGTTCTACTTATTTAATCAAATTATAACTTTTTCTTTCCTGGAATATTAGAGCAATATAAAAGTAAACTCCACACACATCATTGTTGACAACAAAGGAGCAGGAAACTTGAGTTTTAATCCTTATTTATGTTACATCCTTCCCTATTCCTCCCCTTATCTCAAATGGAAATCATTTTTTTCCTCTATTTTTATCTCTGGATGTAGCTCCTAACAATTATATGTCATTGATAGCCTTATATTTACTATAAAGTGAGAAGGCATCTTTCTAAATGTTTTCTCTTTGTATCCAATCAATAATCAACATGCAAATCATAAAACAACTTAACTTATATTTTGTCAAAAATATGTTCAGTCAGTTATGAATATCTGAAATGAAAATTTAATCCAAAATAATTTTTTAGTGTACTGATTACTTACTCTGATAATATGGTTTATCTATGAGAAACAGCAACTGTGTCTGTTGTCTTTCTTATTTCCCCTCTGTCATTATAAACATGTTCTTTTTCTTACTGCCTTCTTTGAAAGCAGAATGGCCACAGCTATCATTAATTACAAAAATCCACTTTTATAGTGAAAATATGTAATTTATACAAGCCCAGAGGATGATTCATTCATATTGCTGAAGGTCTGAGATATTCTAGTTCTCTTTTTTGAAATCATAGCTCATTTTAAAAAGGAAACGAAGTTAACCATTTTAATTATTTGATTGATTTAAAAATCATCCCCCAAATGTTATATCAAAAATCAAATAAAAATCACTAAAAATCCCCCTGAATGTTGATGCAAAAAACTTTTCTTAGTATTGAATAGGTTAAATTACAAATGTTCACAGGGCTATTTATTTAATATAAATTGAGCTAAACACATTATGAAAAATTTCTCCATGCCAAATTTACATTTCCCCAAGTTCAAAATTATCTCCCCCCTCCCACTGCAGGCATTCAACCATAAAATTATTTTTATTTGTGAATATACCAAGGAAATGACATGTAAGGATGGTCCAGGCTCATTTTATCCATAACTACCCTCAGATTTCACAGGTTATCCAGAACCTGCTGTGGAGAGTCCAATTCTAGATATCAAGAGTGAAAGGCACAGATGAAAGCTAATTATGCATTAAAAATTTGGATCCTACCGTTTCAGTTTCTTTCTCTTTCCTCCAGAGATCTCCAAAGAATTCATGCGACAGCCACTTCAATAAGGATGCCAGTGATCTTTGCATCAATTCTCCCTGTTCTGAGAACAATCAATCCAATCCTCCTTTACCGTCAAAAAAAATTAGGAAAGAAAAAGAAAAGGATGAAAGTAAGAAAGAAAAATGAAAGAAAGAAGGGAGGAGGGAAGAAAAATGAGTAAAAAAAAGGGAAAAGAAATCCAAAAGAAAAATGATGAAGGCAAAAGAAAAACAAAGAAATAAAATTCTCAGGATTACCTAACTACTACCATGTTGAAAAACATGGTACTGAGATGTCAGAGTGAAATATGCAAGCTACTCTGTGCACACTGAACATTTCCGTTTTCCAGGGGGCAGCGTGCTCACTCGCTCGCTCTCTCTCTCTGATTAATGATGCAGGGCTACGCTACAGGCTGTACATAGAGCCTGCAAAGCTTCACACTTAGCAGAAGAAACCTTCCTTTCTATTTATAGGGCCATAATGCATTGTCTTCCAATTCTGTGGTTGCACTCAGCATTGAGTTTGTGATAACACACAGACTATTTGTTTATGGAGCCCTTTGGGGAAGCTAGGTGCCCTTTGGTCCCTTCCATAGACCACTGCAATATTCAGTATGATCCTTTATCATAGCTTCTCAGTTATGTTCCAATACCAAATAGGATATTTCTCTATCTAAGGATGTCCCCTAGGTCTTTCCCATTAGAAGAGGGCAGGGTGGGGATTACCTCTGTCTGAGGCATTTGTGCATATGTTTGAAATGAGCATCCTGACAATGAAATGAATATCCCACTTCTTAAGAGGAATTTGGAACTATAACCCACCTTTCATTTCCTGTCCACCCACTCTTTCTTGTACTCAGGATCTCTATGATCAGGAAGTGCGTGTAAGCCCCCATTTCCTCCCAGTGGTTAGGGAGGACTGGGTGAACAGTAACTAGGCTCCTGTAACCCAGACCCTAGCCTCAAGCTCTTGAAGATTGTGTCCCAAGGAACCCCTAAGCCCAGAAGGCCCAGAGCCCAGTTCCATGCTATATCAGACACTTTACACCCACCAGCCCCATCCACCACAAGGGGGATAAACAGAAGGTAATCCCCAGGATTGGAGTATTACCTCCAGATCAGAACAAGGGAACTTTTCATATAGGTCATGGGAGAAATAAGTATTTTAGTACAGGTCCAACCTCATGAGTTCAGAAATGTGTGGTATATTATAGTGAGTACTGGGAGGGGCCTATGCCTCAAAATATCTCTTGATTTTGTTTGAGGCACCAGTGATTTTGATTATAAAATCCTGACATTTCTAGAAATATACTTATTCAAAAACCTTTGAAGTTTTGTCAGTCATAGAAAGAGTGGATAATGAGAATGGGATATAAAGAAAACTGAATTGCAAAAAAGCAAGCTTTAATGATTTTGTCCTAGGCTAGCAAGAGAGTGAAATGTTCTTACACAAGTGAAGAAAAGTATAAAGAGACACAGGGTAAATTAATCTAAATTTGCATTAGGCCAGGTATGTTGACAATAGATTAGATTATATTACACCTATTTTGTCATTTTATTCCATACTCTAGGGCCTGGATAATACTTTATTTAAGTTTTTCTACTTTGCTTTTTGGTATATCTATCGTTTATTGTGATACTGTCTCCTCTCAAATAGCCTTAGCAACACTCATCAAACATCTTTTGAATACCTGCTAAATGCAGATCAATGGATCAAATACAGCCAGGGAGGGGAGAATGGGGGACAAAGAATGGGAGGGGACTGATAAGAAAGGAAAGGGTGCCATCTTCGTTAAGCTTTTTAGAATACAGTTAAGCAGATAAGATATTGTGCAATGTTCTCAAATACAAGGCAATGTATATGTGACAAGAGCCTTAAAACATCATACCTAGTGCTGTGAGCTTTCGAAAAGCAAGTCAGGGATCCTGCAGAACTAGAGTTAAGGGATAGAATTTCAGTATGGAAGTCAGGCAAGTCTTCTAGTAGGAGCCGGGTTTGGGCTGGACCTAGTAAGAATGGCAGGATTAATAAAGAAAGAATAAAAAAAGATATTTGGGTTGCTTAAAATTCATAAACCTTGTTACTTCATACCAACTTACCTCCTGCCTGCTCTAACTAAATAAGCTTTGAGTGCACACATATTGGTCTCCTCAAGTAGAACATGTCTTTTGAATTCTCAGCCCATTATCTCAGATAGAACTCATAGAAGCCAATTTTCGTGGATTTTGAAATAAAACTCCAGTGGTGAAATTCCTGAGCTAGAGTACACTTATCTTTCCTATTTAGGTGAAAGAATTTTCGACTGATTAGAAGGAAAAAAATGCCCCTCTTAAATTCCACTCCAAATTGATCAAATGCTATCCTACAAGAACCGAGAGATGGTTTAGTCTAAACTCACATTTTAAAGATGAAGAAAGTGGGAAAGAAACAACACGGTTCAAGTATCATGAATGAGTTAATGATAAAACTGAAGCCTGAACTCAGTTTTCTGACTCTTACAACAATATCCTCACCAAAGTCATTTCCATCTGGCCAATGCCTTATGGAATCTATGAAATGGGTGATTTAATTGCAGCTGTATTATCTGTGGCAAACTCTTGTCTTTCTTAGTTACAGAGGAAAGGTCAAATAACAAATAGATTAAAAAACTGAGCTGTGTGAGTTTGCCTCTATATATAAAAGGGAAGACATTTTGACTCACTTAGATCTACTTAGAGAATAAAAATGTCAAGCCCCACTCAAATTAAGACTAGATAAAGATCTTTCTTTTATCGTTTCTCTATAGCAAAATTCTGAAATGTACAATATTTTAAAGTGAAAATAAAGGAGAAGTTTGAGCTTTTATTATTGGCTTGAAGATAAATTTTTCTTATTAATAAATGTTTCATTATAACCTAATATTTACCTCATGAATGTAAAGTTACTAAATTTCAACTTAGCTTATTTGTCATCCTTCACATGAAATAGTACACTGTGCAGTATAGATCATGATTAATGTAAATTCCTACACATATTCATACCATCAGGCCTGTAATTTAAAATATCAGGGAGGGATTCTCCCATTCCAAGAATTTTAAATATTTTAAACATTTTTTGGTTATAATTTGGTCATGATTTTATTTGTTTAGCAACTCATCAATATGCCAAGTGCTGAATGTTTTGCCATGCAAGTGAACAGAATTGACGAATCATCAACAACAAAACATGAGAGTAATTGAGAGTACTGTGATTAACAGATTAAAATAAATCTTTAAAAACCAGTTATACAAATTATATTGGGGAGTTACCAATTAATGCACTCATTATATTCATTCCTTGTTTATGTAAAATAGATATTTTGTATATGTGGAAGTAAATGTATTTTACAGACTAAGTTTGGCCACATGCCAGGGACTGTACTAAGTATTTTACATTCATTGTTCCTTTATCAGAACAACCTGTATTTTAGGTACTCTTTTGTCCCCATTGTATAGCTGAAAAAACAGGCCTAGAAATGTTAAGTAACTTTCCCCAAACTAGGCAGTTTGATAGTCAAGAAACACTGAATATTGATTTGAAATATTGAAATAAAGGAGATTTCAAGCCAAAGAATATCACTGCTGATCCTGAGGCTATAGTAGAACCTTGTAGTAAAGCACAATACTGCAACTGAATTCCATTAGTAATTATAAATTAATGAAAAATAAAGAAGAAATTGATAACCATAGACTCAAGAGATGCACAGGGCTTGGAGAAAAATCACCAGTCTTGAGATAATGAAGTTATGTTGGCATCAGGGAGTTCTCATATTTAGGAAACTCCTATGTAGTCCTAAATGGACTGCAAAATATTTCTCAAATAGGTACACCTGCTCACCACCCTTCTTCCATGTCCAAGTTTTCAGTTCTGCTGATACCTATATGTGTTATATTTTCTTGGTGGAGAGTCACTGAATTAATTATGGAAGATAGTGGGGAAAAAAAGAGTTAACCTCACAGAAAGAAATTGGAGATTTTTATGAAGAGTTGTTTCTATCACAGACAAATGGCTTAATGGCCAAATCCAAGTTTATTCAAGACCATACTCATCTGCAAAGGCAATGAAGTAAAATTTAATTTGGTAACTGAATTTAATTTTTTATCCAGAAAATAAAGAAAAAAATAAATGGTCTAGAACACAGTGTTCAAAAGAAGAAGTAATGATGTCATTATGTATTAGGGTATGAAAGGAACCCAATTTGTTATTCAAAAAATGTACAGAGAGTATTATATTAAAAATCACAGTTTAAGCTTAGCAAATAGGTCTTGCATTTCCCAATCAAAAATAATGTTCAAGGAAATACAGAAAACAAATGTTTGAATCTACATGCTCAGAACAGTATATGATACAGAACAGGCTATGTTGTTATTGATTTTAAATGCTTACAATTAACTATAAGCAGTTAGAGAGTATGTATGTATGTACATTAGGTGACAGAGGATTCAGCTGGAGCCCACAAAAGTCACTTTATATAACCTTTTCTCATGTATGTACATATGGACAAGGCCCTAAAGAGAAAGTAGGATCCTTATCCACAGACATTCCACATAATACAATACTCAGTGCAAGTGTCATACACACATCCCCAAAAGTCCTCTCGTATACCTACCATCAGTTGGAAATGCCTGTATTGCAGGTGTATTCCTTTGGCTCTTCTCCTTCTGTACTCATTTCATACAAGCAAACTCTAAATGTATAGCCTCAAATTCCTTATATAGTGTGAGCATATAAGGTAAATAATATATCAGGTATATCAACAGAGACACTGAAAGTTTTAGGACAATTAATAGGAAAGGAATGCTGAAAAGGGATGAAATGTGTTATGGGTAAGTAATCATCTTGCAATTCTGCCTTGGGCCAAACCTGCTAAACATATCACAGATTCATGGAGTGCTGGAAGTAAAAGAATCTTAGAAATCTTCCTGGGCATGAGTCTTTGCTGGTGGGCTATAAATTTACTTCAGCAGGTCATTGAATTTCTGAAAGCATTTATGAAATTGTTTGTATTCACGTATATTTTACTTGAGAGAAGACTTATAATTTTAATCAGATTATTAATGGGTTTAAGGACCAAAAATGTTAGGAACTGCAGGACTAACAACCATTGCCACCATGGAGTGCCTGCTACCAGGAAGTGCAATCTGGCAGGAAGAGCCCAGCAGTGAAGGTTTTCAGATAGTAATCCCCCAAATGGTTACAAACGGCTGATCTATCTGACTTCCTCATTTTACAAGTGATGAAATTGAAGTTCCGAGAGCTACAAATCTTGTCCAATATGGCATAGTTAATCAAGGTGAGCTCAGTAGATATTATTTTGAGTGATGGTCTCCCTTCTGTTTTTCTTGATGTTTACTTCTAAATGTCACTATCAATGATAAAATGGGTGCTCAGTGTGTTGGATACAGGCTTATGCTGGCATTTTCAGATGTGAGTAAAAGGCAGGAAAGGACAGGTAATAAAAGTGGAAAGAAACTTTTTTTGTGGTGCTGGGAATTGAACTCAGGGCTTTGTGCATATGAGGCAAGCACTCTACCAATTGAGCTATAACCCCAGCTCTAAAAATGGAAAGAAAATATTGACTACCAGGGCCATGATATTTGCTATGATTTAAAAGCATCTTTAGCTTAAAGAATCTCTGAAATTTTATAATTTTTTACATGTGTGCATGTTTGTGATTCAATCAGTGTATTTTACTAGAAAAAGTTTCCTTTTCTATCATAAGCTTCTTCAGAATCCAAGATCCACAAAAGGTTAAAAAATCACTTACCTCATTTTTTTCAGTTAAGGAAACTAAGGCTCTAAAAGGACAAGAGACTTGCTCATTTCTCCTAGCCAGGAAGTGGAATAGCCAAGACTAGAACCTAACCTGTCCATTTTAGTTCAGTGCTATTTGCATTGCTCCAACAGTCTTTTTCTTAATATCTTATTTCTCTAAATAAGTGCATTGTGCTCTTTTCCCAATTTAATATTTGTGGAAAGGATCTGATCAGATTTACTTAAGACCAGAAACACTAGACTAAATGCAGTAAGGACTTTTTAAATGTGTGCACGTCTTCTGAATTCTAAATCATTCCACTGGTGCTATTTTAAAAGACTCTAGCCACAGTGACTTAGGTAACTGTTTAAAGTTACAAGTTAGGCTTTTATACACCCTCTAAAATTGGTTATACTTATCTATTTGTTTATTTATTTTTGGTACTGGGGATTGAACTCAGGATCACTTAAACACATCTCATCACTTTTTTTTTTTTTTTTTGAGACAGGGTCTCACTAAGTTACTTGGGGCCTTGCTAATTGCTTTTAATTTGTGATCCTCCTGCCCCAACCTCTGAGCTGCTGGGATTATAGGCTACCCTGTCCCGCTAATTATACTTTATTTTGACAGAAAGGGATTAATTAAACATAATTAGATAAATCCCACCAAATCTCCATGAGAGACAAAGAACCAGGCCAATTCAGCTAAGAACAAAACTGAGTCATATCAGGGAAGTACTCCAGCAGAAATACTAATATGGTTAACATCTACTACTCAATACTTATGACATTAAGGACTGGATGTGACACTTTGTGGATTCTCTAAAAGAATCAGATGGCTTAGCCATAATCATTTCCAGAAGATCCAACCTTTCAATGTGGCTCCAGCCTTATGTTGTTTTCTTACACTTCCAAGTGTCGTGAAGATTTATCTGCTTGACCAAACCAGTGTCACATGCCTGTACACCAGCTGCAAAAACATAATACTAATAAATAAAAATGTGTATGTTTCTCTCTGAGTGTATGCACATAATGTAAATTTTATTTTCTCAGACTCAATAGTAGAAGAAGCCAACTTACTAAGCAGTTAGAATGGGTGTTGGAGGACTCAAAAAAGAATATTTTCCATGGTAATTAAGATTGTTTAACTATTTTACACTGTAGCACCCAAAGGTAACTGGGATTGATGAGAGAATAAAAGAGTCATTCAAGGAAAAACTTAAAATAAAAATGGCTCATTGAGACCCTTTAGGACACTCCAAAACCATCTAACTTCATAAAGAATTGGCCTGGCTCAAAACTCTTCAGAATTTTAGCTTAAACCAAATAGGATAAAAAAATCAATATTAGAAAGATAAGATACCCTAAAAGCCATGTCTGCAGTCCTCAAATTTGAATTCCTGATGTTTTAGTGATTGTCTCTGCTTCTTCATGCCCCATAAAGAACTGAATACATAGTGAGTTTGGGGGAGCCATGAAGTGGGACCTTGCCAATTCAAGGATGCCTGGTCCTATCCTAGTTCAAGAGCACAGTGAGGTAAAAATAAATTAACAGGGGAAATGATATAGGGATAGTTAATTGGGTGTTAAGAATAAAGGGAATACAAAGAGGTTGATAGTTGAGAAAGGAAGAAGGACAAATGGATTAATAGTGAAAAGGTCCTTTTCAAACAGAGTGAAAAATAAAAGGTTTGTAAACAACATTCTCTGTGTGCAGAACTCTGAAAGTAAACAGATACTTTGGGGAGAATGAGAATGTAGGGTGGGTTGTAGACTACCATGTGTTAATTTTTCTGATCCATTCCCCAGCTCTGACTTAAAAGGGCAGAGGTCAGTTTATTATGAGGTTGTTTTTTTTCTGTTCTGAGACATATGTAAGTGAATTAATTTATATGTAGTCTATATATATATATATATATATATATATATATATATATATATTACTCTTATACAGTAAAAACGTCAAGAATAATAAGTAGAAATGATTATTTCTAAGCTTGGAGAAATGGGCTAAATTGGTTGTATTGTTCCCTTCTAATCTCAAGAGCTTGTTGAAACTCCTTTGCACTGAGAAACAGGAAATAAATTTCAAACCATCTACCAAACCTACACCCAAGTCAGCTATTTGTATTTTTTTCTTACTTAGGCTCTGAAGGTTTCATATGCTATACTGCCTGTGTCGATCTTTTAAAATCTGGGACATGGCTACATGTTTTGAGCCATTTCTCAGTTGTTTTTCTTTGGTCATTATATTCAGTAATAAACGCTGTATTTGATATCCGGCTACTTTCTAATTACATAATGTCAATGCTCCTTGAAAGCACTTATGACCAATTGCCTTTTCAAATTTTCTTGCCATCATCCATTAAAACAAGTTCATGTCTCCAGCTTATCAGAATCATCAATTGAACTGTTCAGATTTACAGCACCAACTCAGTTCTCTGTAAACTTAACAAGATGCACGTGGCATAGTGGTGACTAAGATGCTTCCTTTTCCCCTATGGAGGGAGTAGATAAGTCTGTGATTTCCCATTCTAAAAGGCCATGCTCTCTCTCATGTAATTAATCAAATACCCCCCAAAAAAGAGTTCCAATCCATCCACCCCCTTCTCGAGCGTATGTCTGTGTCGTGTCTCATTATTATTCTTTCCCCTTAGTCTTCTGGATGTGGAAAGGAAACATAGGCACTGTATTTCTCAGGGATTATCATCACACTTACCAATAATCCTTAGCTCTACCCTAAATGTTTTAGCCAGGACTTTTTCATATTAAAGTGATTGAAACCCAAATCAAACTTGATTTAAAAACAAAACATACTGGCTTATGTTACTGGAAATTTCAAGACTTCAAGCATTGCTGGATCTAAGTGCTCAAACGTGGAAGCAGAAAAATGTTTCTTTTCATATCTTATCTCTTATTTCCTCTGGCTTGGCTTCATTCTTAAGTAATTTTTTTACAAGTACTGATAAGATATACTTCCAATACTCTTGCAAAATAAGTAGAGCAGATTACTATATTCTTTGAGTGAGGAAAATTAGGTACATTCATATACTTGAGGAGATTGCTTAATATTACATAGCTAGTATGCTAGGTGACTATATCAAATAACACATATCCTTTCAGACCTACATTTTATTCCAATTGTTTTTGAAGCAATCATCTGAGAGCAGATATAACCTGAGAGTACCATGCCTAAATTACATAATGTGTCTCTAACATTTTTTTTTTGCCTCACAAATTTTCTGTTCTGCATGAGGTACCAACAGCAAACCTGGAAATGTGATGGTAATTTGGGTAGACTCATCATTGTAGACCCAAGAGGTACTAATGAGGACTGGCTATAGTAATTGGATTTAAAAAAATTAGTTGTAGATGGACAGGATAACTTTATTTTATTTATTTTTATTTTTATGTACTGTTGAGAATTGAACCCAGGGCCTCACATATGCTAAGCAAGCACTCTACCACTGAGCCACATCCCTGCCCTAGTAATTGGATTTTAAATAGGCAAAATGTCTTGAGGGATGGGGTTGTAGCTCAGGGGTAGGGCACTTGCCTTGTATATATGAGGCACTGGGTTGGATCCTCAGCACCACATAAAAATAAATAAATAAAATAAAGAAATTGTGTCCATCTACAACTAAAACCTAAAACAAAATTTTTTAATGTCTTTCTTTACTCTTACATTTAAAGAAATGTAACCAAGCACTTAGAAGGCAGGAGAGACACGGCTAAGCAGCAGTTCACACAGAAAAAAACAACATAGGAATTTTTCAGATTTAGTGAAAAATGGTCAATAGTCATGATAATCAACAAAAAAGGCAAATGTCACCTTAGTATTAATGGAAATTAACTATTTACAATAATGGTAGTCATATTCTACTGTGAGACCACTCCTAAAATAATTTGTGCATTTCAAACATCCTCGATTCAAAAAAGAAACTATCATGCTAATTGAAATAAGCCAATCCCCTCAAAACAAAGGTTGAATGTTCTTCCTGGTATGTGGAAGCTAACCCATGATAAGGGGGTGGGGAAAATAGAAGTTCCGTGGAATAGAAAAAAGGGAATAAAGGGTTAGGAAAAGGAAAGACAGTGGAATTAATCTGACATAACTTTCCTACATTCATGTATGAATATACCACATTGATTCTCACCATCATGTATATGCACAAGAAATTAATTTTAAAAATAGCTATTGGTAAATGATAGAAAGATCAATGGAAGGAAAGGGGCAGTGGGTGGAGAGAGGAAAGAGGAAAGAGAGGTACTAGGGTCTGAATTAAAACAAGCTATATTCCATGCTGGTATAATTATGTCAAAATGGATTGTGTCATGTACAACTAAAAAGAACCAATAACAAAGAAGAGAACATCAGAGATGGTAATAAGCATATCCATTTACCTTAAACATATATCACTTCTTTATGGTAAGAAAAAATTTTTAAAGATCCTAAAAATATATTTATAAGATAAATCATCACAGTTTAATATGCAGAAGAGAAGAATCAAGGAATTTGAATGGAGCAGAACCCTTCTATCTTTAAATAACTCAGTGATTGTTAGACAAAGTAATAGTAGTATCTTATTTAGTGATTACTGTGCCCCAGCTATAGAGCCAAGCTCTTTATATGAACAGACTGATGAACACAATCCTAAAAGGAAGAACTGAGAACAGTGGATATGAACTCCCAAAAGACAGGCTTTATGAATATAATAAAGACCAAACAACTATTTGTGTTAAAATGAGAGTCTAGGTAAGCAAATGAGTAAATGAGTTCCTGTCTAAGGTTTGGAAGGAAGATATTTGAGTATTCATGACTGGAATTTTTATGGACTGACTGCATTGCATCCCTCACTTCTCAAATTCATATTTTGAAGCACTAACCTCCAATGTGACTTGTATTTGTAGATGAGACCTGAGAGGAGGTGATAAGGTTAAATGAGGTCATAAGGGTGGAGCCCTAATTTGATAGAGCTGGTGGCCTTATAAGCAGAGGAAGAGACATCAGAGCTCACTTGTTTTCTCTGACTTGCTCTCTCCTGTGTGAGAACATAGCAAGAGGACAGTCATCTGCTAGCCACAAGAAAATCAAAGCCCTCCCAAGAAAATGAATCCTACCAGAACCTTGGTCTTGCACTTTTCAGCCTCTAGAACTATGAGAAAATAAATGTCTGTGGTTTATGCTACCCAGTCTATGGTATTGTTTTATGGCAGCCTAAGAACACTAAGACAGAAATATTGTAGAGGAGATTTAATCGAAGGAAGAAAGCTTAGGCTACAGCCAAGATTCTCAAATTGTTTGAAAATGCCCTAGGGATTCTGCCAAGGCAGGACTTCAGGCCCACAATTCAGAGTTCTATGTTAAAAATATTTTATATACACAATTTTTATGTAAAACATAATTTGAATGAAATATTTGAATTATCTATAAATATTTGGAGATAAGTGTTGGACATATTCATCTTTAGAAATGTCCAAGCTTGGGATAATATATCCATATAGCAACATGGTGAAAATCAAGGTCTGTAGAATTCCATATGGATTACAAACTTGGGTCTACATCACTAGCTCTTGGACAGGTAATTTATCATCTCAATGCCTCAATTTCTTCATTTGTAAAATGGTGTCATGAGGTATAGAAAGACACTTAGCAAGTTTCCAATATATTACCTACTATAACATTACTATGTGAAAATCCTCCATGCTTAATTTCAAATTCACAGAGTATGGCTACAGATTTTTCATTCTTCAGATATCCAATACTAATGTAATCTCTTTGCTACCATATACAAATATCTCATTGCCTTTGCTCAGACAAGGATAGTCTAGTAGCTCAGGACTGTGAAGGAACTAAAAAAAAAAACCTGGTAATTCTAATTAACTTAAATATGTGTTTGTTGGGGAAAAGAAAGAAAATTTACCTGCTTTTACTCCCTTTCTGGGCTTGTATAGTTTCACCTATGTGATGCAAAGGACTAAAGGATTGACCTCAGACTGCAGTCCTTTGCCTGCCTATAATTCTTTCCTGTCCCATAAATTGGATTTCTACCACTTAGATCAGGAATTGGTGAAGTATGACATGCAGGCCAAATCTGGCCTTCAAATACCATAAGCTTCACATGCTTATGATATACAATTTAATAATTTATGGTATTTCTTCCCAAGTCGGTCAGTAGTTTGGGTGTTTCTATTTTTTTTCATTTTATTTATCTAATTTGTTAGCATAAAGTTTTTCGTATTTCTTTATAATCCTTTTTATTTTCTTAGTTGATTAGTGATGACCACTATTTAATTGCTGATATTAGTAATGTGAATCTTCTCTTTTCTTAATTAGAAAAGCTAAAAGTTTGTTATTTTTTATCTTTTCAAATAATCAACTTTTGGTTTTATTTATTTTCTCTATTAATTTTCTTTTTTTTATTGGTTATTCAAAACATTACAAAGATTGCAGATCTCCACTCTAATCCATATAATTTTCTTCCTCCTTCTTGCTGGGTGCTTAGATTACTCTTCTTTCATAGTATATTATAGTGGAATGTTGGTCTCTTAATTTGTTATCTTTCTAATATAGGTATTATTCATGATAAATGTCCCTATAAGAACTGACTCAGGTGCATTTCATAAGCATTTGGTACGTTGTTGGTGTTTTTTTCTTCAATCAACTTCAAGTATTTCTAAATCCTCTCAGGTCTTTTTACTTGGACCCAGTGCTTAGTTATGAGTATGTTCCTTAATTCATACATATTTGTGAATTTACATTTCCATGTTTTCCATTTATGATTTGATATTGTTGTGATCAAAGTACATATTTTGTATTGTTTTGATACTTTTAAATTTATCTGACTCTGGTTTCATGTACAAGTAGAGATTGACCCTGGAGAATATTACATGTTCATCTGAAAGAAATGTATATTCCAGTACAGTTTGTAGGAATTTTCTATAAATGATCATTATAGCTTGGATAGTATCTTCTGTTTCTTTACTGATCTTTTGCCTAAATATTGTATCCATTATTGAAAGTGGAGTACTGCATTTCTCTAGTTGAGGATATATGGCAGAAACTTCAGTAAAGTAGAGGAAAAGGACCAGAGGTTGGGGGGTGGGGTTAGGAAAGGGTAGGTACTGGAGTCGGAATTAGAACAAGTTATATTCTGTGCTTTTATAATTATGTCAAAATTAATTCTACTGTCATGTATAAACTAAAAAGAACCAATAGAAATAATTAAAAAAGAAAGGAGGGTACTGAACTCGCCAATTATTATTGCTGTCTATTTCTATCTCCAGTTCTGCCAGTTTGTGTTATGTATATTTTGGAACTCTCATTAGGGGAAAATACACTTATAATGGCTATATTTTATGGGAGAGTTAACAGTTTTATTATAATACATATTCCTGTTTACTTCGGAAAACAATATTTGTCTTGCTGTCTATTTTTTATCATATCTGCCTTTTGGTTATTATTCCCATAGTATATCTTATTTCATCCCTTCACTTTCAACCTGTTTTTATCTTTGAATCTAAAGTGGTTTTCCCATAGACTACATGCAGTTGGACATTCTTCTCATTCAATTTAATGAGCCAACCTGTGCCTTTTGATTAGATCATTAAACCTATTTAATATTTTTCCATACTTTTGGTGCATTATAGTTGTCCATAATAATGGGATTTCTTATTACATGTTTTTACATGCACACAATGTAACAATATAATTTAGCCAACATTACTCCCCAGCATTTCCCGCCTCCTTCCCTACCTTCCACACCCTGGTCCCTTTCCTCTACTGATCTTCCTTTCATTTTTTTTTTAAATTTTTTTTTATTGGTCGTTCATAACATTACATAGTTCTTAATACATCATATTACACGGTTTGATTCAGGTGGGTTATGAACTCCCGCTTTTACCCCGTATACAGATTGCTGTATCACATCAGTTACCCTTCCATTGATTGACATATTGCCTTTCTAGTGTCTGATGTATTCTGCTGTCTGTCCTATTCTCTACTATCCCCCCTCCCCTCCCCTCCCCTCCCCTCCCCTCCCCTCCCCTTTTCTCTCTCTACCCCTTCTACTGTAAATCATTTCTTCCATTTGTATTCTCTTGTCTTACCCCTCCTTTCCTCTTATATGACATTTTGTATAACCCTGAGGATCGCCTTCCATTTCCATGCAATTTCCCTTCTCACTCCCTTTCCCTCCCACCTCTCATCCCTGTTTACTGTAAATATTCTTCTCAAGCTCTTCGTCCCTACCCTGTCCTTGTTTACACCCCTTATATCAAAGGAGTCATTTGGTATTTGTTTTTTAAAGATTGACTAGCTTCACTTAGCATAATCTGCTCTAATGCCATCCATTTCCCTCCAAATTCTATGATTTTGTCATTTTTTAATGCAGAATAATACTCCATTGTATATAAATGCCACATTTTTTTTTATCCATTCATCTATTGAAGGGCATCTAGGCTGATTCCACAGTCTTGCTATCGTGAATTGAGCTGCTATGAACATCGATGTAGCAGTGTCCCTGTAGCATGCTCTTATTAGGGCTTTAGGGAATAGACCGAGAAGGGGAATAGCTGGGTCAAATGGTGGTTCCATTCCCAGCTTTCCAAGAAATCTCCATACTGCTTTCCAAATTGGCTGCACCAATTTGCAGTCCCACCAGCAATGAACAAGAGTGCCCTTTTCCCCACATCCTCTCCAGCACTTATTGTTGTTTGACTTCCTAATGGCTGCCAGTCTTACTGGAGTGAGATGGTATCTTAGGGTAGTTTTGATTTGCATTTCTCTGACTGCTAGCGATGGTGAGCATTTTTTCATGTACTTGTTGATTGATTGTATGTCCTCCTCTGAGAAGTGTCTGTTCAGGTCCTTGGCCCATTTATTGATTGGGTTATTTGTTATCTTATTGTCTAATTTTTTGAGTTCTTTGTATATTCTGGTTATTAGGGCTCTATCTGAGGTGTGTGGAGTAAAGATTTGTTCCCAGGATGTAGGCTCCCTGTTTATCTCTCTTATTGTTTCTTTTGCTGAGAAAAAACTTTTTAGTTTGAGTAAGTCCCATTTGTTGATTCTAGTTGTTAACTCTAGCGCTATGGGTGTCCTATTGAGGAATTTGGAGCCCGATCCCACAGCGTGTAGATCATAACCAACTTTTTCTTCTATCAGATGCCGTGTCTCTGATTTAATATCAAGCTCCTTGATCCATTTTGAGTTAACTTTTGTGCACGGCGAGAGATAGGGATTCAGATTCATTTTGGTGCAAATGGATTTCCAGTTTTCCCAGCACCATTTGTTGAAGATGCTATCCTTCCTCCATTGCATGCTTTTAGCCCCTTTATCAAAAATAAGATAGTTGTAGTTTTGTGGATTGGTTACTGTGTCCTCTATTCTGTACCATTGGTCCACCCGCCTGTTTTGGTACCAGTACCATGCTGTTTTTGTTACTATTGCTCTGTAGTATAGTTTGAAGTCTGGTATCGCTATACCGCCTGATTCACACTTCCTGCTTAGTATTGTTTTTGCTATTCTGGGTCTTTTATTATTCCATATGAATTTCATGATTCTTTTATCTATTTCTACAAGATATGCTGTTGGGATTTTGATTGGCATTGCATTGAACTTATATAGGACTTTTGGTAATATCGCCATTTTGATGATGTTAGTTCTGCCTATCCATGAGCAGGGTATATTTTTCCATCTTCTAAGGTCTTCTTCTATGTCTTTCTTTAGGGTTCTGTAATTTTCATTGTATAAATCTTTCACCTCTTTTGTTAGGTTGATTCCCAAGTATTTTATTTTTGGGGGGGATATTGTGAATGGAGTAGTTGTCCTCATTTCCGTTTCAGAGGATTTGTCGCTGATATACAGGAATGCCTTTGATTTATGCGTGTTGATCTTATATCCTGCCACTTTGCTGAATTCATTTATTAGCTCTAATAGCTTCTTTGTAGACCCTTTTGGGTCTGCTAGGTATAGAATCATATCATCTGCAAATAGTGATAATTTAAGTTCTTCTTTTCCTATTTTTATGCCTTTAATTTCTTTCGTCTGCCTAATTGCTCTGGCCAGTGTTTCGAGGACTATGTTGAACAGAAGTGGTGAGAGAGGGCATCCCTGTCTTGTATCAGATCTTAGAGGGAATGCTTTCAATTTTTCTCCATTCAGAATGATGCTGGCCTGTGGCTTATCATAGATTGCTTTTACAATGTTGAGGTATGATCCAGTTATCCCTAATTTTTCTAGAGTTTTGAACATAAAGGGATGCTGTACTTTGTCGAAAGCTTTTTCTGCATCTATCGAGATGATCATATGGTTCTTATCTTTAAGTCTATTGATGTGGTGGATAACATTTATTGATTTCCGTATATTGAACCAACCTTGCATACCAGGGATGAATCCTACTTGATCATGGTGTATAATTTTTTTGATATGTATTTGAATCCGATTCGCCAGAATTTTATTGAGGATTTTTGCATCAAGGTTCATTAGAGATATTGGTCTGTAGTTTTCTTTCTTTGAAGTGTCTTTGTCTGGTTTCGGAATCAGGGTGATGTTGGCCTCGAAGAATGAATTTGGAAGTTCTCCCTCTTTTTCTATTTCCTGAAATAGCTTGAAAAGTATTGGTGTTATTTCCTCTTTAAAGGTTTTGTAAAACTCTGCTGTATACCCATCCGGTCCTGGGCTTTTCTTAGTTGGTAGTCTTTTGATGGTTTCTTCTATTTCCTCTATTGTTATTGGTCTGTTTAGGTTGTCTATATCCTCCTGGCTCAATCTGGGCAGATCATAAAACTTAAGGAATTTATCTATGCCTTCACTATCTTCTATTTTATTGGAGTATAAGGATTCAAAGTAATTTCTGATTATCTTCTGTATTTCTGAAGTGTCTGTTGTGATATTGCCTTTTTCATTCCGTATGCTAGTAATTTGGGTTCTCTCTCTTCTTCTCTTCGTTAGCATGGCTAAGGGTCTGTCAATTTTATTTATTTTTTCAAAGAACCAGCTTTTAGTTTTGTCAATTTTTTCAATTGTTTCTTTTGTTTCAATTTCATTAATTTCAGCTCTGATTTTAATTATTTCTTGCCTTCTACTTCTTTTGCTGTTGTTTTGCTCTTCTTTTTCTAGGATTTTGAGATGAAGTATGAGATCATTTATTTGTTGGTTTTTTCTTTTTTTGAGGAATGAACTCCAAGCAATGAATTTTCCTCTTAGAACTGCTTTCAATGTGTCCCATAGATTCCGATATGTTGTGTCTGTGTTTTCATTTAACTCTAGGAATTTTTTAATTTCCTCCTTGATGTCTTCTAAAACCCATTGATCACTCAGCAACCTATTGTTCATTCTCCAGGTGATGTTTGATTTTTCCTTTCTTCTTTTATCATTGATTTTCAGTTTCATTCCATTATGATCAGACAAGATGCATGGTATTATCTCTACCCCTTTGTATTGTCTAAGAGTTGCCCTGTGACATAGTATATGGTCTATTTTTGAGAAGGTTCCATGTGCTGCTGAGAAAAAAGTGTAGCTACTTGATGTTGGGTGGTATAGTCTATATATGTCAATTAAGTCTAGGTTGTTAATTGTGTTATTGAGTTCTATAGTTTCCTTATTTAACTTTTGTTTGGAAGATCTGTCCAGTGGTGAGAGAGGTGTGTTGAAGTCTCCCATGATTATTGTATGGTGGTCTATTAGACTCTTGAACTTGAGAAGAGTTTGCTTGATGAACACAGCTGCACCATTATTTGGGGCATATATATTTATGATTGTTATGTCTTGTTGGTGTATGGTTCCCTTGAGCCATATGAAGTGTCCTTCTTTGTCCCTTTTGATTAGCTTTGGCTTGAAATCTATTTTATTAGATATGAGTATGGACACTCCTGCTTGTTTCCGCGGTCCATATGAGTGATATGATTTTTCCCAACCTTTCACCTTCAGTCTATGTATATCTTTTCCTATCAAATGCGTCTCCTGTAGACAGCATATTGTTGGGTCTTGTTTTTTGATCCATTCTACTAGCCTGTGTCTCTTAATTGGTGAGTTTAAGCCATTAACATTTAGGGTTATTATTGAGATATGGTTTGTTCTTCTATCCATGTTTGTTTATTGATGTTACTAAACCTGATTTGTTATCCTCTTTGACTACTTTCCCCCCTTTACTGTCCTACCTCCCATTGTTGGTTTTCAATGTTATTTTCCATTTCCTCTTCCTGTAATGTTTTGCCAAGGATTTTTGGAAGAGATGGTTTTCTAGCTGCGAATTCTTTTAACTTTTGTTTATCGTGGAAGGTTTTAATTTCATCTTCTAACCTGAAGCTTAATTTCGCCGGATACAAGATTCTTGGTTGGAATCCATTTTCTTTAAGCGTTTGAAATATGTTATTCCAGGATCTTCTAGCTTTTAGAGTCTGTGTTGAGAGATCAGCTGTTATTCTGATTGGTTTAACCCTAAATGTAATCTGCTTCCTTTCCCTTGTAGCTTTTAAAATTCTCTCCTTATTCTGTATGTTGGACATCTTCATTATAATGTGTCTAGGTGTGGATCTCTTATGATTTTGCACATTCGGCGTCCTGTAGGCTTCTAGGATTTGGGATTCTGTCTCATTCTTCAAGTCTGGGAAGTTTTCTTGTATTATTTCACTGAATAGATTGCTTAATCCTTTGGTTTGGAGCTCTGTGCCTTCCTGTATCCCAATGACTCTTAAGTTTGGTCTTTTGATATTATTCCATAGCTCTTGAATGTTCTGCTCATGGTTTCTTAGTAGACTTGCTGAGCTATCTATGTTCTTTTCAAGTTGAAATACTCTGTCTTCATTGTCTGATGTTCTATTTTCTAAGTGATCCACTCTGCTGGTAGTATTCTCAATTGAGTTTTTAAGTTGGTTTATTGTTTCCTGCATTTCTAGTATTTCTATTTGTTTCTTTTTTATTACCTCTATCTCCCTGTGAAATTGATCTTTTACTTCCTGGATTTGTTTGTCAATGTGATCTTTCATTGTCTGATTTTGCTGTTTCATGTCTTCCTTGAGACTCCAGATCATCTGGAGCATGTATGTCCTGAGCTCTCTATCTGACATTCCATCTGTTGCAGCTATTACCTCTTCTAAAGTTGAGTTGACCTGCATTGCCTGTGGTCCTTTCTTTCCTTGTCGTTTCATACTGCTGGCGTTTCTTTCTGCTTGGTGAAATTGTTGTGTCTTTGATATTTTCCCCCTCTATTTATTTATATTGCTCTTGCATAGTTGAAAAATCACCCTTGCAGGGCAGGTAGTGGCTGTGATCCTCCTCCAATTAGTGTGATCCGTCTACCATGCTGGCAGGCCCTAGGTCTGCTTTGCTGGTCGGTCAAAGGTCCACCTACCCAGCAGGCGCCAGGGGCACCTGTGTCACTCCATAGGTTGCTGGGCCTAACCTCCCGATGGGTTGCAGGTTGGCCTAGCTTGCAGGCACTGGGGGAGGGGCCGGTTCCGCCCCTCAGCAGGCTTTGGGCCTGCTCTGCTGGTGTTCACAGTCCCGCCTACCTGCAGACACTGGGGGAGGGGACGGGCCTAGCCCTCAGCCGTCCGCCAGACCTGTCCTAGTGGGTCCGGTCCGCGTTCCCCGCCGGCGCGTGTAGCTGCTGTCACTTGGTTGGTTGCTGGGCCTGACCCGCCGGCCCGTGGCTTGCAGGTTCGCCTAGCTTGCAGGTACTGGGGGAGGGGCCGGTTCCGCCCCTCAGCAGGCTTTGGGCCCGCTCTGCTGGTGTTCACAGTCCCGCCTACCTGCAGACACTGGGGGAGGGGACGGGCCTAGCCCTCAGCCGTCCGCCGGACCTGTCCTAGTGGGTCCGGTCCGCGTTCCCTGCCGGCGCGTGTAGCTGCAGTCACTTGGCTGGTTGCTGGGCCTGACCCGCCCCTTCCTTTCATTTTTAAGAGATACACCCTCACCTTTCTTTTCCTTTTTCCTCGACAACTTCCACATATGAGAGAAAACATGAGTCTTAACCTTCTGAGTTTGACTTATTTTTTTAAACATTTGTTTTTTAGTTGTAAGTGGACAAAATAACCTTTATTTTATTTTTACGTGGTGCTGAGGATCGAACCCAGTGCCTCATTCATGCTAGGCGAGTACTCTACTACTGAGCTACAACCCCCACCCTGAGTTTGACTTATTCTGCTTAAAATGATGATCTTTAGTTCCATTCATTTTCTTGCAAATGTCATAATTTTATTTTTCTTTATGGCTCAATAAAACTTAATTGTGCATATCTACCACATTTTCTTTATTCATTCATTCATGGACACCAAGGTTGATTCCATAGTTTGGCTATTGTGAATTGTGCTGCATCTATAATTGCTAATGATGTTGAACTTTTTTCTTCTCCTTTATTTCCTCTCCTCCTACTATTTCCATTATGCACATGTTGCTTTTCTTCAACATGTCCTGCTTTTTTTTATGAGACTCTGTTCATTTTTTCTTTTTTAGTAATATGCATGTATTACTGTAGTAATGTGCCTTTAATTTTTTAGGATAAATACCATGGAGTGGTATAGTTGGGTCTTATGGTGCTTCCACGCAGTCTTTTGAGGAACCTCTATACTGATTTCAATAGTTGTACTTATTTACAATCCCACCAACAATGTAAATGTGATAATTTTTCCTCACATCCTTTCCAGAATTTATTATTATTTGTATTATTGATGACTGCTATTCTGACTTGTGTGAGATGAAATGTCAGTGTAGTTTTGATTTGCATTTCTATAATTGCTAATGATGTTGAATTTTTTTCAATATTTATTGGCCATTTGCATTTCTTCTTTTGAGAAGTGTCTGTTGAATTTATTTGCTCTTTTATTAATTGGGTTATTTGATGTTTGATGTTAAGGTTTGATTTATTTATGTATTCTAGATATTATTCCTCTCAGAAGAATAGTGAGCAAAGATTTTCTCCAATTTTATAGCTTCTATGTTCACATTTCTAATTGTTTCCTTTGCTGTGCAGAAGACTTTTTAATTTGATGCCATCCAATTATTAACTCTTGACACTAATTCCTGAGTTTTAGGGATCCTACTGAGAAAGTCATTGTCTTTTGCTTTATGCTGCAGTGTTGAGCCTATATTTACTTCTAGGAGTTCCATAGTTTTTGGTCTAATTCTTAGGTGTTTGATCAATTTTGAGTTGTCTTTTGTGTATTGTAAGAGATAAAGGTCTAGTTTCATTCTTCTACACATGGGCAACCAGTTTTCCTAACACCATTTTAGCAAAATACTATCTTTTTCCCAATGGGTGTTTCTAGCACCTTTGTTGAAAATCAGTTGGTTGAAGATGTGTTTACTTCTAGGCTTTCCATTCTCTTCCATTTGCCAGTTTTGTTTTTAATGACAAGACTATGTTCTTTGTATTACCATAGCTTTGTAGCATATTTTAAAGTCAGGTAGTATAACCTCTTCAGCCTTATTCCTTTAATAAAATATATCAACTTTCTTTTTTTTATAATTTCTGATTCTCTTTATTGATTTAGATGGATTCAAATTACCACCTAGTATAATTTTCTTACTATAATTCTGTATTGTTAATATATTAAACAAATATGCTATAATCTCTATAATACAGTGCATATTGCTTTATGCACTTGATTTTTAAATTAGTTCAGAGAAGAAAATTATGGATATAGGTAATTCTAACATCTTTATCCTTACCTGCATAAGTTATCTCCACTTGAGCATTTTAATTTTTCAGGTGCATTTAAATTATACTCCAATATTATTTTCTTTCAGAAGAACTTCATTTAATATTTCTTTTGGGGAAATATCTTCCAGAAAGAAAATTTCTGCTTCAGTTTATCTGGAAGTGTCTTAATTTACCCTTTATTATTGAAGGATATTTTGGTTAGCTATAGAATTATTGGTTGATATTTGTTATTTTTTTTTTCTGTCAGCATGTTGGCTATGTCATGTAACTGTCTTGTGGCTTTCATTGTTCCTGATGTGAAGTCCATTGGCAATCTCGTTATTAATTGCTTTTCTCTTGCTGCTTTCCTTATTTTCTTTTTATTTTGGAATTTAACATTTTTACTGTGGAATGGCTGCTTGTAGATTTCTTTCCGTTCATCTTATTGGGTGTTTATTAAATTTCTTGGATTTGAAGTTTAGTGACTTTTGCCAAATTTCACATACATCATTTTAAAAATATTTTCTTTATTTAAATATTTTCTTTATTTCCTCTCCTCCTACTATTTCCATGATGCATATGTTACTTTTCTTCAACATGTCCTACTTTTTTATGAGACATCATTTTTCTTTATCTTTTTGTTCTTTAGATGGCATGATCTATATTGATCAATCTTTGAATTTGCTGATTCTTTAATCTGAAACTAAATGTACTCTGTTTTTTTGGTACTGGGGATTGAACCAAGGAGAATTTAACCACTGAGCCACATCCCCAGCCCTTTTTATATTTTATTTAGAGACAAAGTCTCACTAAGTTGCTTAGGGCTTTGCCAAGTTGCTGAGACTAACTTTGAACTCTCAATCCTCCTGCTTCAATTTCCCAGCTGCTAGGATTACAGGCATGCCCCACTATTCCTGCATCTAAATGATTCTTGAGCCCCTCTAGTAAATGTTTCACTTTATTTTATTTTTAGTTGCCAGAATTTCCATTATATGTAATTTATATTTCTTTTTAAATATTATTTATTTAATGATATATCAGCTTCATAACTTCATTTAATTCATTAAACACTATTTCCTTAGGTTCTTTGACATATGTACAGGAGCTGCTTTGCCAGCTTTATCTGTAAAGTCCACAATCTGGGTCTTCTCAAAGTTCTTTTTAATATTTGCTTTATTTCCTGTGAATGGGTCCCATTTCTCTGTTTTTTTTTTTTTTTTTTTTTGTTGTTGTTGAAAACTGAACCAATCATAATAGCAACTCTGTATACTAATCCTACTCCTCCAGTTTCTAATGTTCCTTTTCATATTCCCCCTACCCTATTATATCATTGAAAATGACTTAACAGATTCAGCATGAACTACTTGATAATCAAAGATTGTAATGAATCCCACTGAACCTGTTGACCTTTAACTCTTCACCATTGGATGTGCAGATTTGGCTTGGAGGTTGTTTCCACAATGCAAGAAATTTACAGTTGCTTCACTCTCATGCGGGAATTAGTGGCCTAGAAGATCCCTCTCTGGTCATAATCCTGGGCATGTGCCATCTTCCAGACCACTAGAGTTGAATGTGATCTTATTTTTATGCCTATATTATTAGTAGTCACCATGAAGTCAGAGAGTTTATTAGTTGGTTTTTGATCAGAGGTTATTCTTAAACCCCATGAGTTTTCCAGTTTTTGCTGATTGATCTGTATGTGACTAGGGACGGTTTTCAAGCCTACTTATGGTCTGATTGTTCAGGAGTAACACCTGGACACATCCTTCTCAACCCCCAGAGTTTACTACAATTCCAAGAGGGCTCTTTTTGGCTGTATCTTTCCATAGCTATCTCTATTAAACTTCTGGCTGATGTGCCCTTTTGCCTACATCAGGGATACCAGCTGCCTCTTAATTGTTCTTTGCCAAAATCTCCATTTTTTGACAAGGCCCTTTGGTATGGAATTTCTACCCTATCTCAACAAATGTCATCCCCTTAGTCAGACTCCTCTTTGTGACCTGCCAATTCCAGTGCATGTACCCTGTGTGCCATTTCATAGGGATAAAGATAATAGCATATCTATCCTTCAAGGACATCTTTATTCTACAAGTGGGTGCTGAGTAGAATAGTATGGTGGCTCCTGATTTTCTCAGCTTGTATCTCCCATCATGGAACCACTTCCCTGTGAACAAACTATGGTGGAATCAATCAGACTCTAGTGTTCTCTGTCATTGCCAGGGCAAAGTCCTAGCCCTGTGAATGGAAGTTGAGTGGAAGAAAGGACTTTCATTCTCCCAGCCATGTCTTCTAGGAATACAGCCTAAGCAACATGGATCTGGATGATGGCATGAGATAAGCATATCCCCTTCCCCTCTGAGGGTGAAACTACAGTTGGAGAGCTGGAGAGAAAGGAAGTTCCTTCTTTCTTGATCAGACCTGCCTAAGTAGAGTATCCAGAGTAAAGCCTCCACAAAACACACCTGAAAAGGGAAGGAAATGTCACCAAGTGACTTTTATTAATGACATTCAATAGATCTTCTTGGATAAATGTGTCACCATTTCCTATGTGCTACTTAGACCAATTTTCAGAAAATTTTATTGGTTGTTTTCTATAAATTTCTTCAACTAAATGCTTATTTCTCTGGGAAAAGAGTCTTCTAAGCTCCTCATACTGCCTGCCTGCTTCTATAAATAAAATTTTTTGTAATACAGCTACATATATTCACATATTATCTATAGATTATTTTGTGCTCAGTGGCAGTATTACATAGTTGTGACAGAGATTATGCAGCCTGAAAACCAAATAATATTTACCATTTGGCTTTTACATAAACATTTTGTCAACTCCTAACTTAAAGAGCTATCCCTTTCACTTGCCCAGCCTTCTTGAGCCCCTATTTTATACCATTTGATAATCTTAAGCAAAAATAAGCATGACTATTTTAAAGAATAAAATAAATAAAATAACACCTTAGTAGAATATAGGTCAACTAGTGATCTAAACCATGCCATAAATTAATTTCATCAGCTGCTCCAAGGGAATGGAAATTATGATTTAGGGGCTAGTAATGTTATCTGAGAACTAACTAGGTACACTAGAGATGTGTGTGTGTGTGTGTGTGTGTGTGTGTGTGTATGTGTGTGTGGTGTTGTTTTGTTTTTACAGGAGAACAGGCCTGGATTAACTGACAAAGGGAATTCGTGCTAGTTAAGAGCAAGATAAATATATCAAGTATCAAGAATTGATGAAAGAAAGACTCACTGAAGTATTAAAAGAATGTTAAGAAGTACCTTCACCCAGCCAGGCACAGTGGATCACACCTTCAATCCCAGGTAGTTGGGAGGCTGAGGAAGGAAGATTTCTCATTCAAGGCCAGCCTCAGCAATTTAGTGACATTTGTTTCAAAATAAAATACGAAGATATGGTAAAGAGAGGTAAAGTGCCTCTGTATTCAATCCTCAGTATCAAAGATAATAATAAAAATAATAAAGAAGTACCTGCATCCAGTTCCCTTGATGAAGTTTGAATCACTCTTTCTGGTTGACTTTCATATTGTTAACATTATGTTCCCTACCTTGAATCAATTTACAAAAAATTACACATTTTTAATGATCTGACTGGTAAAATATCAAACACTACAGGAGCAGATATTTGTTTGCTTTTTAGATGGTATTTCCCTGCCAAGCCCCTAGCCTTCTCCACCTCAGAAGAAGGCACATAGGGGTATATGTTTCCCATACTCAGCTCAATTACAGCTTTAGCAAATTTGGTTTCAAAGCTGTGAAATTCCAAGCATGTTTTGTAACTCTTCTGTTATCCCACAGCTGTGCACTGCTGTTTTCCTTGTTATGGAAAGCTCTCTTGTCCTACTTCTAGATATTTGTACTCTTCTCATGACTAAATCCCCTCTATACACAGTCACACCTAAGTCATTTACTTTTCAGGGTCTCCAGGCAAGTGGAGAGTTGGGGAGTATATATTTTAGATAGAATATGAAGCTGAAACCACAGTAGTGTTTTCTAATGATGTTTTTTTTTTTTTTAACTGCATGGTCCCTCTGCTCAGACTGCTATTTTCTTGCTACAAGGATATAACAGTCTGTGAATCAGGGTGAAATGGAAAGAACTACAGACAAGGAGTGCCAGGGTGGGCTCTTGTCCCAAGTTTCCCACTAACTCACTGTGTATCCTATTTACCTGTGCCTCAACTCACTTAGGCCTGTTTCTTCCTCTATAAAAAAGAAGGTGTTAGATTAGATGATCTCTGAGGTCACTTCCAGTTCCACAAATTTCTGAAATCTACTAAGTATTTGTGGGTTTATTTCCAGCTGCATCCTCTGGGTCAGTTTGGTTTGGAAGGAGTTCCCAACTGGGGGAGGTTTTTCCAGCAGCACATAGAGCCCAAGGCATACATTCCCCATGCTCCACTCCCATCACCCAGTTTGAGCTACAGCCTCTGCAAATTTGGCCCCAGAGCTGCGAAATTCCAAGGTTGATGCATAACCTTGCATTTCTCCCACAGCTGTGAACTGCTCTCTTTATTCACTCTTGTAAGTTCTCATAGGCCTTTCTGTTCCACTTCAGGATTTACACTCTTTGAGGCATGAAAGTCCCTCATATACCTCCAGATCAGCACCTCCCTCCTTCAACTGTACAGCAAGCATTTCTTTAAAGTAAAACATATGACTTGGTGTATTCCCCACTGAGATATAAATTATAAAATATAGAAACTACTGAAGGTACATATAGTTAGTTCTAATACAAGTCTCATTTAAGATAGTACATAAAGATCTAAGTCATTGAGCTATGGGTAATGGTTTTACCATAGGGTATCCCCCTTAATATCCGAGGTTCAAGAAATATATGAGATTCTCTGGATAATGTTTTTCATCTGTCAAAACAGAACAAGACCTGCTCCACTCACATCATAGAATGGTTGTCTGTCCTCATGTTAATTAATGATGTGAATGCAATTTGAAAACTCTTCGGTATTATGCCCTAAATATAGTCAATACTTTCAACCTGTTTGTCAATGGTAATAAAATGTATTGTTGTTTAAAAAATATTTAAATAGACTGTCTAAACCCTTATTGTGCATGTAAAATAGCACATCTAATTCTGGTCATCATCACAAATTGGGATGACAGAAATAAGAATTCTTTCAGCTGAAGAAGACAGCCAATTTATCAGTACAAAGGGTTTATTGGGATGCCAACCCATTCTCACATGTAAAAGAGGAAAACCTTCATTCTCAGAATCACAGATTTTTTTTAACTTTTAATTTCTTCAGTGTAGACCACTTTCAGAACTACCAAGATTTGTTGATAAATAATAAATAATTATTTTGCCTGCCTTATTTGAAATATCACCAGGTAAGACTTCTATGCATATGAATTTGTATATGCATGAACACTCAGACACATACACCACACACACACACACACACACACACACACACACACACACTTCCGTGCTTTTCTTGAAAGTCTTCATTCCAGTTTAAATGAAGCAATAGGTCATATATACTACCAGGTTAAATAGAGATTTGTGGAGTGTGTTGAAATGACAGTCCTCTTTGGTGGTCACACTTTTATTAGTTATTAGAATCTTGATGGAAAATGATGGAGATGTGGTCAGAACAGCAGGGCAATATTAGCCTAATGGGGAAAGAGGAGAATGGTTTAAAAGCCCTAGATTGGGGGAGGAACATATTTTGCGTGACTTTTCTAGGACTGGCCAGAACAAGCTTTCTGAAATTAGTCTTCTCATGACTGAGAAGGTACCTTTCACAAAATACCAGGTATTTGCACTCATGTGAAAGTAAAGTTGATATAAATGCTTATTTTCTGAATTTCTTTCTTCTATTCTCTTCTCTCCACCCACTGTCCCTGGCTTGGTAGGAGAGAGGAGCTTAGAAAATAAGGCCTTGATTTTATTTTCCTAAAATTTCCTTTCAGTCTCATGACAGATCATTGAGGGAAATGGAATTTCTATCAGGGTAACTATAACCATTAGGATAATTTTTCTTGGATTTCTAAAACCCAATTTCAGGAATTTACAGAAAGTCCATTATCATGGAATTTACTTGGTTTCTCTTTATTACTGAGACATAAAATTTCCCTTTGAGATACTGTACTTGAAATTTCAAGGTTTTAAAACTGATATTTAAGGCACTTACTGGGTTTCATAGTCTGGCCTGACCTCTCATATTCTCTCTTAGAGAGCTCAGTTGGTTGATTGCTCAGAGTTCTCTAATTACAGGCTTAAACCTCTGGGAAACAGAGTTTGAAGCGTTATAGCTTCTCAAATGGCAATCAGGTCTCTCTGAGTGCTCAATCTATTGCTAATTTTAAAATTAAAGAGAGGATTGTTTCTGCATTTAAACTGTCTGCCAAGGTTGAAGATCATTTAGTGGAGTGCCCCGGCTGTGCTTGAGGAAGATAGTTATATAAATGCAGGTGGTGATGAGTGCTATACAGAATTATTTTCAAGGGTTCCACATCAAGGATTAAAGCATAATAAGTTAAACTCATTGCTTTTGAGAAAGTAGACAGTTTCTTTGTTCAGGTTTTTTGTTTGTTTGTTTTGTATGTTTGGAGTTATATTTCAGCATAAGTTTAGTCAACAGACTTTCGTAGCTTACTAGGTAACATTGTTCATTTATTTATTAATCTTATTTCTTTAGATTAATGTAGTGAGTACAAGGTAAGGGAAAATGTGGGTAGGAAAAAAACAGATAATGTATATTCAGTGCAGTGGACAACAAACCTTAATAGGAACACCATATTTTGGAGTTCCTATTATCTGTGAAATAGGAAAATATGTGTCCTTTATGGACTTTTAAATCATAACTGTCATTTACTCTTCAAAGGCCCTTTTAAAATTTCACTAGGTCTTAGGACCATTCATCCTCATTTACAATGTTTGTAGTAAGTAAGCTTCTAGAGAACCCAAACAGTACTAGTTAAATCCACTGAGAAAAAAGCTGCTTAAGTCAATGGATAAACAAAACAATTTGGCCTTAGAAATGGACAAAAAGCAAAAAGGATAATCATTTTGGTCGGTGACAGAACCCAAAGAGTATGGTATATATTTATCCCAAGGCTCCACATGACAATTTTCTTGTTATAGTTTGGATGTGTATGGTGAGGATTTGCTCTGCCCTCCCTGTTCTCTTAACAACTTTATCAAAAGTTGGGTCAAAGTGTTACTTTGAATAGGGTGGGTTAGCCTTCTAGAAAAGTCTTGAGTGGTCTTAATTTTCTCTTCACATGTCATGGTTCTCTGGTAGATTTATAATCTGCAAATTCCCTAACCTATATTTTCCTTCATTAACAGCTCAATACCAATGAGCTTAAAGTATCGGATCACTCATATTCACTTTGATTTTACCAATTACTCTCATAGGGGATTTTTGTTTTAAACCCAAGGAAGTGATGTTATATCCTGTTTTTGCCAGTGGTTTATGAATAGCAACCAAAGTTCACTGCTCAGCCAAGTAATGAGTCTGTAACCTGAAATAAGTAAGATAATTGATTCAAAAATTCTATATAGTACCACTGCTTTAATTATGAGGAGTGCATAATAAAAGTTACCCTAAAACCAAGAGGTTTGGAATAAGTAAAAGAAAACTCTTTTTGTCACTATTCATGAACATATTATCTAACAATTCTCCTAACAATAGCGTAATGTCAATGATTATTAATGTTCACACTGATAATGGTGCCAGAATATAAAATAAGGAGCCTCTATCTCATTTTTTAGGAGCCTCTATCTCAAAATATTTAGAAGAATTATTAATATATTTTTATTTGATTACATTAACCAAACATGTCTTCACTGATAAGTAAACTTTATATTAATACTAATAAGTTACATATTTTGAACACTTGTCACTTATGGTATTTTATGTGTGTATTGTATGTTGTTCAATATGTAGAAGTAGATATGTTCTCATCCCCATTTTTTTGTTTTTGAAAGTTTTCTAAATTTATTTATTTTTATTTCTTACATACATGACAATAGTGGAATGCATTACAATCATAATTATCCATTCACAGCACAATTTTTCATAACTCTTGTATATAAATTATGCCATTATACATGAGCTCTCTTTATACACCTTTATACCACAATTTATCATATCTCTGTTTGTATATAAGGTATGTTGACACCAAATTCACATCTTCATACATGTATTTTGTATAATGATGAGGGTCTCCTTCCACCATCCATGCTATTCCCCTTCTCCCTCTCTTTCCAGCCCACCCCTATTCCCTATCTAGAGGTAATCTTCCTCCCATGCTCTCCCTCCCTACCCCATTTTGAGTCACCCCCCTTATATCAGAGAAGACATTCAGCATTGATTTTTGGAATTTGGCTAACTTCACTTAGCATAATCTTCTCTAATGCCATCCATTTTCTTGCAAATGCTATGATCTTATTCTTTTTTAGTGCTGAGTAATTTTCCATTGTGTATAAATACCACATTTTTTGTCCATTCATCCACTGAAGGACATCTAGGTTGGTTCCACAATTTAGCTATTGTGAGTTGTGCTGCTATAAACATTGATGTGGCTGTGTCCCTGTAGTATGCTGTTTTTTAGGCCCTTTTAGTATAGTCTGAGAAGAGGAATAGCTGGGCCAAATGGTGGTTCCATTTCCAGTTTTCCAAGGAATCTCCATACTGCTTTCCAAATTGGCTGCACCAATTTGCAGTCCCACCAGCAGCGTATGAGGGTACCATTTTCCTCTCATCCTCGCCAGCACTTGAGTTCATAATGGCTGCCATTCTTACTGGAGTGAGATGGTATCTTAGAGTAGTTTTAATTTGCATTTCTCTGATTGCTAGAGATGTCTCATTCCCATTTTTGAAAAGAGGAAACACTCAAATGTTTGGTGATTTGCTTAAGAATATAGCAAGTGTTTTTAAGAAACTAGCATTGGAATATCCAAATAAGCTAACTCAGTCCAAGTCACATTTCAAAATCATGTGAATGGAATTTGAGACATTTTAACTGCACTGAAAAGTCACCTATGTGAGGCAGAAGAGAGAAGGAAGGCCACTAACATTTATTGCCTACTTCAAGTTGTATAGGTACAAAACTTCATTTCAACCTATGAAAACCTTGATTAGGGAGTATTTTACAAAGAAGTAAATTTAAATTCAAAGAAATTAATTACCTAGAAATCACAGCATAAAATGGTGAAGCTGAAATTTGAACCTGTGTGTATATTGATTGCAAAACCCAGAAAAGCAATATTTTATAGTGAAAAAAGCATAGACATGGAGCCTCACTCTTCCCGTTAGTAAAAGTGGTCTAACAATAACACTATCTTACAGTTATTAGAACATTGCCTATTCAATGATTTTTCAACCCTTTATGCAAGCTTTTACATAAAGTAAATTAAATGATATAAGAAAAATGTCTGGCATATCTTATGCAATAAATAAATAAAAACTATTGCAGTATTAATGGATGCAATGCATCAAGAAGAGCATTTACAGCAATGCACTGATTTTGAAGCACTCAGATAGTTATAGCTTTTAAAACATTGAAGATGGAAAGACCTAAAACAAACAGAATTCTTGACTGTCTGTATATAGATACTTAAAAATGAAATTTACGTATTTCTTGGATAAAATACCCCCCCCCAAAATGGATCAGTCAGGCTTTGATTCAACAAAAATAAGCCCCAATGTAAGCTGATAGTGTAAATAGTGCTTATTTCCATGACATTTCACTAGTTATTTATAATAGTACTTACTGCCTTAAGCCATAAGTGCTTTACAATAGGTAATATATTGAGCCTAATACTGCATACCTAGTCAAGATGGCTTTGTATAACTGTCCATGATTTCTTGGCATCAGTGAGAAACAGTGCTCAGTAATATGCTTTGTTCTTAGGGAGCAAAACAAATTCTCTACAGATCTTTTTAATTGACCCTATCCCATAAGACACAAGGGTGCTACACTGGAGCTAGATACAAGTTAAAGAATAAATGATATGTGTGTTTTCTAAAAAGTGGAATATTATAATACAACTTTAGAATTAAGTAAATTGAATCACAAGAGTTAGAAAAACATGTCCTTCTCAATTTCCTTTCATTTTTTTATTACATCAAAGATAGAGTATTTGGTTTTATTCTTTAGTGCCTTGATAATGCTTGCTAATTTCTTCTTTTATTACAGAAAAAGCCAGTCTAAAGTTCAGTACTTTGGACAGGCAGAAGTGTCTGGAAATAATTTTAATGCCAATGTTTTTTATATGATAATTGTTAATATTAGCCTTCTATTTGTGGTGGATTAAACTTTTTGAAAATTTTTATGGTAGTGCATTAGTGCATTTTGTGTTGCTTTAACAAAATACCTGAGTCTGGGTATTTTATAAATAGAAGAGGTTTATTTGATTCATGATTCTGGCGACTGAAGGATCCAAATAGGATGACACTGGCATCCTGCTGAGGGCTCTTGGCTACATCACAACATGGTGAAGAAACAAAGAGAATTGGTATCATGTAGAAATGGCCATGTTACTTTATAGCAATGTAGTCTTATGGTATTAATAAAATCCTACAAGAGGTAGAATTAATCAATTCATGAGGGCAATTTCCCCATCAGCCAATTTCCTCCTTCAAGGCCCCCACTTCTTAAAGGTATTGCCATACTGGGGTATAATCTTTCAGCACATGAACATACCCAATTCATATTCAAACCATAGCAGATAGTAATATTTTTTTACAATATTGTAGTATGCAATAGATTACAAAACAAATTTAATTGAGAAATCACAAGACATGAATAATGCAGAGACAAAGCAAACCAAATCATAACCAAATGTGGGAAAAATCAAAAAGATGGTATGAAATGTGATAAACCTTCACATTAAGCTTAAGCTCATGATAAACAAGAAGATTGATTTTTTAACTTCTGTAAATATTGGTTAACTTAGAATTATGTAGATTAAGCAGTCTATCTAGGTAGTTTGATTGAAAATAACTACCAAATTTTAATATAATCAAAATTGTTTATGTATTATATAGTTATGCAGCAAAAAGTCTAAACCTACATAATTTGAGTAATGAATGAAGTAAATGACATTGTTTATTTACCTCCCTAGAGTCCATTGTCAGCAATCTATAAATTTATTCATTCTAGGGAAGTAATGACATACATTTACACATAATGCTCCAACTGTTTTACATTTGTACACATACACGTTTATTTAGAGAATATTAATTTACATTTGAAATCCATTGGCTTAATTCATAGTCTCTGAGACACTGAAAAGGTATTTACACACCTTTTTTCACATGGTCTGACCATAACTAAAACAGATAAGATGTTCCAACCAGATAGTATTATCTTTAAGACTCTAAAATAAAAGAATGCTAAATGAAGATAAAAAATAAAGAGGTGGTTAAATAAGTAATAAACTGGCCTTGGAATAATCCAGCAATCCCACTACTAGAAATATACCCAAAGAAAATGAAATCAGCACGTTAAAGGGATGCTTTCATTCCCATGCTTATTGCAACAGTATTCACAATAGACAGGAAAAGGAATCAAACTTAATGTCCATAAAAAGAGAATGTGGTATATAATCACAATGGAATGCTATTTAGCCATAATAAAATATAAAATATTTTCATTTGCCACAGCACAGAAGGATCTTTCAGACATCATGCTAAGCAAAATAAGTCAGGCACAAAAAGAAAATTTTCACATGATCTCACTTATATATGGAATTAAAGGAAGTTGATCACATAGAAGTTGAGAATAGAATACAGGTTCCAGAGATTCAAGAGAGAAGTGGAGAGAGAGAATGCGGAGAGGTAGATCAAGAAGTACAATGTTATAATTAGGAAAAATAGGCTCTAATGTTCTATGTCACAGCATAATAAGTGAACAATGCTGCACTGTAATAAATCAAAATAGAAGAGATTTTGAATGAACTCACCATAAAAAATGATAAAAGTTTAAAGTGATGGACATACTAATTACCTTGAGTCCATCATTATTCGATGTATACATGCATGAAAACTCACATCATAACTCATGTGTAAATGTTTCAATCAAAAATAAATGCTATAGGGCTGGGTTTGTGGCTCAATGGTAAAGCTCTTGACTCACATGTGTGATGCACTGAGTTTGATCATCAGCACCACATAAAAATAAATAAGCAAAATAAAGATATTTAAAATGCTATAAATAAAATAAGGACACCCACATAAAAATGGGTAGCAAGATGATACTAAAAATAAATGAGATTTGTGAAAATCTTCTGTTGATTGAACTTTGTACAGAAAGTTGTGAATAACAGAAATCATAAAAGGTATTTACTATTTATTATGTTACAGTTACCATTGATAGGTACTGAAAATGCAAATTGAGGAATGAGGTATAGTACCTGCTCTCAAGATTCCATTAAAGGAACATGGTTTTCAACATAAAGAAATTTCAAAAATAATGAAATCTACATTCCCAAGTAGTAAGTTTGGGTTCTACAGTATTACAATAACTTTCTGGGTTACAAAATTTGCATTTGGGAATTGAAGACAGCATATAACTATCTATTAAGCCAGACAACTGGATTACCTTGACTGAATTGGCCATCTGTCTACTGGAACTTTACATTTTCAAACCCTGATAGGTGTTAGTTACCCATTTTAGATCAGTTTATTGTAATTTCAGCAGTCTCAATACACCTCAAACAGGGCCTTGGAGGTTTAAAGACAGGGACTTTAGAGTCAATGAAACTTAGAATGGATTCCTACATTCACCATCAACAAGCAAGACAGTCTTAATTTCATAAAATTTGGTTTCCCTGTCTAAATATTAGGCATAATAGCAATAGTAATACTGAAATATACATTATAATATTTACTGTTTATATCATTATTGATGATTACTAATTATATGGAATCATGGGTTTTATTGTGGCATATTCATATGTACATAAAACAAAATTTGACCAGTTTTATTCCCTAATACTTCCCCCATCTTTCCCTCCTTCTTCTCTCTGATACCCTTCCTCTACACTAATGGTTTCCTTTCTACTTTTATGGTATCCCTTTCTTCCATGCATTTTTCCTTCTAGATTCCATGAATGATACTTTTCTATTTCCCTCAAAACTGTGGTCTCTCATTTCCATCCATTTTCTACAAATTATATATATATATATATATATATATATATATATATATATATATATATATAATCTTACATTTTTTTTCATAATCTGTTGGTGAATTCCATAACTGGTGATTGCCCTCCAAGCCATCTTGTATTGGAGACATTGGATTCATCTTATCAATAGCATGACTCCTAATTCATTCAAACTCATAAGAATCCCGGCAAATACTTATAATAGATATCAGTTTATCACTCTTAATTAGTTTACTTCTAGTAATCACTGGAAAGTCAGCCCAATTTGGACTACATCCCAATTACCATTAACCATGGAAGGACTAACACTAGTATCAGTCATCTTACACTCAAGCAAGATGCCAATTCATAGAAAATAGAATTATTCAGGTACTCACTCTTTGCCTAAGAGCAATTATTATCCTATTTGCAGCTATCTGTGCTTTAATACAGAGTAATACTAAAATTATTTTTTGCATTCTCTACCTCAAACCAACTTGGTTTAATAATAGTCACCACTGGAATTAATCAACCTCTCTTATCATTTCTATATATCTGCTTTGATGCATTTTAAGGCTATATTACTTGTATACTTTGTATCAATTATCCATAATCTGAATTCGTACTTTATCCTTACTTATTATTGGAAATGTAGCACTCAGCAGAATGCCTTTTCTAACAGTTTTCTACTCCAAAGACCTAATCATGAAGTTAACAAACACATCATATACTCATCATATATGGTCTGAGTCATATTAATCACCCACATTGCCATTTCCCTCACTATTGTCTAAAGTACAGGCATTTTCTTTGGTCTGATAGAAGAGCCACAATTCTTGACATTAATCTGCATCAATGAGAATAACCCTTTATTAATTAATTCAATTAAACACCTTATAGTTAGCAGCATTTTCATGGTTTTCTCCTTTTTGATAATATCCCTCCTACAAACATCCCACTCATAATAATATCATTGCACCTAAAAATAACAGCCATCTTAATTATCATTGTGTGCTTCACCATCACTATACAATTTAATCTATTACTGTTAAATCTCAAAACCAATTATTGTTCAAATTTCTCTAAATTTTCAAATATATTTTGATATATCACAATTACTATATATACTATCACCCCACCTAAACCTAATTATAAGTAAAAAACTAGCATCAGCTTTATTAGATCTGACCCGACTAGAAAAAACCACCTCAAATTTTTTGCCCATAAATCACAGCTTCAACCTTCACTTTTAACCACAAAGGATTGATCAAAATATATTTTCTATCATTCCTCCTATACATTATTTTATCTCTAGGAATTATTATTTAATTTCCATGAGTAATCTCGATTACAATAAAAATACTAACAATCAAGAATCAACTAGCTAAAACCATCAATCAACTTTCATAACTATATAAAGAAGCTACACCTATTGAGTCTTCACAAATTAAACCAAGTCCTACATCATCTAACATAACCCAATCTTCTAATTTCTTAAACTCAGCAACAGTTTCCACCTCATCATATACAACCATAAGTAGAACAATTAATAAGTCCATTAAAAGACTTAACAAAAAAAGCATTTCAAACCATAATATTAGATGGTGAAATCTCAGGATATTCTTCTATAGTCATATTGGAGTATACTGAAACACTAACATTCCTCCTAAATAAATATAAAAAATTTAACCCTAAGAAACATCCACCAAAATATAGTACAATTCCACATTCAATTCCTTCACTAACACTTAAACCTAATCCACTATAAATTGGTGATAATTTTGAAGAAAATTCTACAAAATCTAAAACAAATATATATTTAATAAAAATACAGAATATATCATTATTTCTACATGGAGTTTAACTATGACGAATGACATGAAAAATATATTTGCTATTCAACTATAGAAAACCTAATGGCCAACATCCTTAAAACCCAAACTCTAATTAAAATAATTAACCATTTTTTCATTGACCTCCAAGCCCCATCCAACATCTTAGCATGATAAAACTCTGGCTCCCTATTAGGCATATGCCTAGTTATTCAAATTCTTACTGAACTTTTCCTAGCTATTATACACTATATATATTGGACACAATAACAGCATTTTCTTCTTGACACACATTTATCAAGATGTTAAGTATGTAAGACTAATCCATTATGTACATGCAAACAGTGCTTCTGTATTCTTTATTTGTCTATTCCTTCATGTAGGCCAAGATCTTTATTATGGATCCTATACCTATTTTGAAACATGAAATACTGGAATTCTACTCCTATTTGCAGCCTTAGCAATAGCATTCATAGATTACATCTTATCATGAGGACAAATATCTTTCTGAGGAGCCACAGTAATCACTAGTCTTCTCTCAATTATCCTTTATACTGGTTTATTTAGTGTAATGAATTTGAGATGGGTTTTCAGTTTACAAATTTACATTGACACAACTCTTTGCCTTTTACTTTATTCTCCCATTTATCATTTTGGCCCTAGTAATAGTTCACTTACTATTTCTACATGAAACAGTTTTTAACAATGCATCTGGACTTACATCAGACTCAGGTAATATTCCATTTCATCCTTACTAAAAAATTAAAGATATCATAGGATTACTATTTCTTATTATATTCTTAATAACTTTCATCCTATTCTCCCATAACTTACTAGATCCAGATAACTACACTCCTGCCAACCCTCTAAACATACCACCTCATATCAAACCAAAATGCTATTTTTTTTATTTGCATACATGGTTCTACAATCCATTCTTAACAAATTAGGTGGGCTTCTTGCACTAATATTCTCAATTCTTATTCCAGCATTATTTGCCCTACTCCAATTATCCAAACAGTAGAGTATAATATTTCAACCTCTCGGCCATTGTCTTTTCTGTATTGGTAGCTGACCTATTTACACTCACATGAATCAGTGGACAACTAGTTGAACATCACTTTATTATTATTTGCCAGACAGCATATATCCTTTATTTCTCTGTTTCCTTATTTATTTTACCAATGACTAGCTTGCTTGAAAATAAACTCCTTAAATGAATAGCCCTCGTATTATAATTAATATTTGGTTTTGTAAACTAAAACCAGAGTATTTAATATCCCTAGGACTGATATTAAGGGAAGAAGCACTGAACTCCGTCATCAACTCCCAAAGCTTATATTCTAACTTAAACTATTTCTTGATTTATTTTACTCAAACATTACCCCTAAATTAAGTGCTATTTCAGTATGTCAATATCAAAGATATAATAAATTATATGTAATATAATTTGTGCATTATGTTCTCTTACCCATTAATTACCCAGAAATAATATATCAGTAATACACATGCTTAATAATACATAGCACATTAATGGTTAACCCCATGCTTTTGAAAAGTATAAAATGTTCATAAAGGCACATGAACTTAACTCCTCTAAATACAATTATTTATGACAAAAATATCACTTAACACATTATATTATTAATCTTATGACATAGATTTATTGATTGCACATACAGCCTTTAAGTCATTGTAAGTCCTCACCCAAATGGTGATTCCCCTTCAATTATGGTCCCTTAATCTATCATGAAATCAGCAACCCTCTCAGGTTTTATTCCTCTTCTTCCTCCTGGTCCATGTACATGGCATCTCTAAAGTATGCAGACTTTCACAATTTCTGACAAATACTGATGAGTGGTATAGCTGTATCATATGGCAGTTCTATTTTTAACTTTTTGAAGGACCACCATACTGATTTCTATACAATATCCTTGATGAACATAGATGCAGATATTCCTAATAAAATATAAGAAAACCAAATTCAATAGCACTTTTAAAAGACTGTATAGCATGATCAATTTGGTTTCATTTCAAGGATGCAAACAAATGGTGCTGGGAAAACTGGTTCAATATATACAAATCAATAAATGTAATACAACACATAAACAAGACCAAGGAGAAAAATCTCATGATCATTTCAATATATTAAAAATAAAAACTTTGACAACATTCAACATCCCTTTATGATAAAAACCCTAAGAAACTAGGGATGGGAAAAAAAACTTACTTGAACATTATAAAGATTATAAATGACAAACTCAAAGTCAATATCAAATTTAATGGGGGAAAACCAAAAGTGTTCCCTCTAAAATCAGGAGGAAGGCTGCCTACTTTCTTCCCTCTTATTCAATAAAGTATTTAAAATTTTACCCAGAGCAATTACACAAGAAATAAAAGGGATACAAATAAGAAAGAAAGAAATCAAACTGTTCCCATTTGCAAATAATATGATCCTATACTTAGACTATCCTAAAAGTTTCACTGAAAGATTTCTATAAACAAATTTAGCAAAGTACAAGGATACAAAATCAATATACAAACATCAATAGCTTTGCTAAATACCAATAATAAATCTGCTCAAAAAGAAATATGGAAAACTATTTCATTAACAACAGTTTCAAAAAATACTTAGGTAGTAAGTCCAACAAAAGAAGTGAAACAGCAGACTAATAGAAGGAAAATAGAAATTGAAGGAGACAGAATGATGTCCTATGTTTTTGGATAGGCAGATTTAAGACTGTTAAAATGGCCATATTATCAAAAGTTATCTACAGATTTAATGCAATTCTTATCAAAATACAAATAATATTCTGCTTAGAACTAGTAAAAGCAATCTAAATTCATATGGAAGATAAAAGGACCCAGAATAGCCAAAGAATCCTCAGCTAAATTCAATTCTAAAAATTGCAAGCTATAAGAATCACAATATATGACTTCAAATTATACTACAGTGCTGTAGTATCAAAAACAGTGTTGTACTGGCATAAAAATAGAATCATAGACCATTGGATCAGAATAGAAGACACAGAGTAAAACCTAAACAGCTAGTCATCTGATTTAAAGGTACCAAAACATACATTGGAGAAAAGATAATCTCTTTAAAAAATGATGCTGAAAAACTAGATATCCATATATAGAATGAAACAAGATCCCTGTCTCCCATGCCATACAAAAGTCAACTCAACTCAAAATGGATAATAGACATAAGTATAAGAGCAAGAACTCTGCAACCATGATAAGGAAAAAATTGGGGAAACACTTTAACACATAGGCAAAGTCTCCCGAATAAGGACCTTTTAGCTTACAAATAAGAGAAAGAATCAATAAATGGTATGGCATAGAATTATAAAGCTTCTGCACATCAAAGCAAATAATTAACAGAATTAAGAGACAACAACATACTGTGGAAAATGTTTGCCAGCTACTTTCTAAAGGAGGATTAATATGCAAAATATATAAAGAAGTAAAAAACTTCACCTTCCAAAACAAGTAATCCAATCAATGAATGGGTGGATGAACTAAACAGAAACTTTGCAAAAGAAGTACAAACAGCCAATAGGTATGTGAAAAAAAAATTCAACATCTTTAGCCATCAAGGAAAGGTAAGTCAAAACTACACTGAGATTTTATCTCACCCTAGTTAGAATAAGAATATCATCAATAATAAAAATAACAATAAATGCCGAGGAGGATGCAGAGGATAAAATAACACACACCTTGTTCGTAGGAATGTCAATTAGTACAATCATTATAAGTATTTTTTTTCCTTTTTAAAAATAGTGTTGTTCTTACATATAAAATATGCATATTCTTTTAAATCATTTATTTATTTATTTGCAGTGCTAGAGATCAAACCCAGGGCCTCACATATGCTAGGCAAGTGTTCTACCGCTGAGCTATATCTCCAGCCCCATTATAAGGTTCTGATGAAGATTATGTAAGATAAGTAATGAAAAGTAATTGGTGCAGTGTATTACACATAACACTTGATAAATGGTGGTTTTTTTATAGTTATCAAGCAACATTTCAAAATGTGAGTTTCTTTGAAAATAACTAGTCTAAGAGCTGGTCCTCATAAATAAATGAATAAACAAATAACTATTATTGCTTTTCTAAAAGTGCTCTGCTGACAAATGTTTTTGGGAAATTCCCCCAGTTAACAGCCCCCACTGGGATATTAGTAATTCAATTAGCATATTGAAGGCTCTTTAAAATTCTGAAATAAAGAAAATTACTAAATTGTGCTTAGCTCCATCAGAATCTCAGGGGGAAAAAAAACAGAGTTTGCCTCAGGTGCTTTGAATAAAATATGTGTGTGTGTGTGTGTGTGTGTGTGTGTGTGTGTGTTGTATTGTTTTGGTTTGGGGATTTTTGTTTGTTTGTTTGTTTGGTGCTGGGAATTGAATCCAGGACCTCATGGGAAAGGCTATAACTCTACCAATGACGTACACATTTAGCCCCTCAAATAAAGATATTTTAATAAAATGATTTCTTAAGAAGTACTGGAAAAAGTTAATGGAACAATCAAGGAATGTTGAGGTACCCGGAAAGTAGCAATAAATCATTATTATCTCTAAAGCTAAAGGAATCACAAGACTTAACACATTACATCCTTCCTTTTTACTGGCAAATTCTTAATAATTCTTTAAGACTCATCTCTACTGTCATTTTCAATCACATTCAATTCTCTCCATCAAAACTCTGATTGATCAATAAGTGCCTCTCATTGGCTAGATGATAAGACAATCCAATAATGAGGTCTTCAGTGGTAGCTTTAAGGAACACGAAGCAAGAAAAAGGTCAAGTGAACGGTTGGAGATAAGGTCATAGACTATCCAGGACCCTTAGTGTTTTGTTTTTTTTTTTAAATATATATGATTACTGATCTAGTTTTAAAAGTAGCTAGTAGAGAATATGTTGAATATTCCAAACACAAAGAAACAATCAATGTTTGATGTGATGAATACACAAACTACCCTTATCTGATCATAATACATTGTATATATGTATTAAAATTCCTCTATGAAACACATAAATACACATAACTAATTATGTGTCAATTAAAAATTTTTTTAAGTTGTGGATCTTTGAGAAGCAGTATGGTGATTCCTCTAAAGGCTAGGAAGGGAGCCACCATTTAACCCAGTTATCCCACTACTTGGTATTTATTTTAAAGAAAAAAAAGTCACCATACTATAGTGATATAGGTGTAGCAGTGTTTATATCATCACAATTCACAGTTCAAGTTATGAAACCAGTGCAGGTGGTCAACAACAGATTAATGGATCTCTCTCTCTCTCTCTCTCTCTCTCTCTCTCACACACACACACACACACACACACACACACGCACACACACACATACACACTGTAGTTTTACTCAGTCATAAAGAGGAATTAAATTATGCCATTTGCTGACAAATGGATGGAACAGGAAAACCTCTCTGTTTTAGTCAGATTTTTCTGCTATTGTGTCTAAAAGACCCAACCAGAGCAAATGTGGAGGAGAAAAAGTTTATTTTAGGTCTCACAGTTTCAGAGAGCATAGACAGCAGACTCTATTCCTCTGGGCTTGACAGGAGGCAGAACAACATGGTGGAAGAGTGTGTCCAAGAGAAGCAGCTCACAAGATGATCAGAAAGCCAGGATACAAAGAGAACTCAACTTGCCAAATACATACCCAAAAGGCATGCCTCCAATGCCCCACTCCTCCAGCCACACCCCACCTGCCTTCAATCACCACTCAATTAATCCCATCAGGTGGTCAACTTACTGATTGGGTTAAGGTTCTCATAATCCCATTTTTCTCCTCTAAACCTTCTTGCATTGTCTCACACAGTGAATTGTTGGGAGACACCTCACATCCAAGCCATAACAATCATGCTAAGTGAACTAAGACTCAGAAATTCAAGGTCAAATATTTTCTCTCATATGTGGAAACTAAAATAAAGGGAGAAGAAAATAGAAGGGATATCAGTGGAATAGAGGAAGGGGAGTAAGAAGGAAGAAGAAAGGAGAAGAACTATAGATTGAAACTGACCTAATTATGCTATGTACATATATGAACATACCACAGTGAATTTCACTTTCAAGTGTATATATAAAGCAGAAATTTTTAAAAAAACAAACTATAAATAAATAAAGGAAGAACAGTAGAATAGAGGAAGGGGTTGGGGAGGAGGGGAAGGAAAAAGGAAGTACTGGGATCTGAAATGAAGCAATTATATTCCATGAATGTATGATTATGTAAAATGAACCCTTACATTATATAAAACTACAATTCACTAATAAAATATTTTAAAAAGCTGTGGAATGTTCAATAGCATATAAGATTTCTATAAAACACTTTAATAAATACTATTATAGTGTCTTAAGAGTCTGTATGAACTAGAAAATGCAATGTATTGAAACTGTCAGAAGATCTGGATTCAGTGAATGACATCAACAGTCAGGCTTTATGTATTAAGTAAGAAAAACAGATTTTTGAACTATTAAGTACAGTGCACTCTAATTTCTTATTAAATATGCATGAATTTTCATTAAAATATCATAAGCCAATCAGAGATGGGCTAATATATCTTATTAGAACCTTTGGACAATAGTCTATGATCTACAGCAACCAAATGAATGAATACCCAATTGAGAAAAAGCCAAATTCAATATGGTAGGAAATGTCTTGGTGTTTTTATTCACCATTGTTCTACTTCCCTGTGGCACGGTGCAGACTTATTATGGAGGAGGCAGCATAAGAGTTTTAAATGCAGGAACCCTAGGGAGCGGAGAAAAACCTTATGTGTGTATTTTAACCATTATAGAGGCTGCCTGATTTTTCCAAATAAGGATCTCAAGTGTGGAAAAACATCATAACTTATAACTCAGATGGGGAAATTGGCAGAAAGCCGTAGGCTCTTCTCATAAAAGCTACAGGGGGACTACAGACCCATAGACACTTGAAGTAATATATTTGGAGTAGATAAATACAATAGAGCATCTAAAGCCCCAAGAAGAAGCTGGAATGAGACTCTTTGGGAAATTAAAACATTCAAAAGCAGCCATATTTGCAAGGGAATTAAAAAAATGCCACACACAAGCCTCAGCAGATTACAGGCTCAAAAGATAATTGAGAAAATCTTAAACCGTCATTTCAGGTTCATTCTAAGGCTCAGAGCATGCCAGCAACTTGGTAGGTGTTTCAGAAGTCTCTATGAAAGACAGCACCTGGCAACTCACTAGGCTAACAGAACACAACCTTCAGTAGCCATGCTAAAAAAATACAGATTTTATAAAAATGGTTTAGAAAAGACACTATATAAACAAGCAGCAACAAAACAAATAATAGCAACACAAAATAAGCAAAAAACCAAACCTCAAACAGGGGGCAAAATTTTATGTCCAAAAGTTGATTTCCAACAGTGGCCACAATACACTAAAAATATCCAATTTTCAGGCTGGGGTTGTGTCTCAGTGATAGAGTGCTTGCCTAGCATATGTGAGGCACTGGGTTTGATTCTCAACACCACATATAAAGAAATATATGAAATGTGCAAAGAAACAAGAAAATTCATTCCATTCCCAAGAGAAAATTAAAATGAATCCAAACTCTCTGAGTAGGCACAGTCATTGAACTTAGGCAAAGACTTTAAATCAAATGTCTTAAACATGCTCAAATAACTGACTAGACAAAGACCTAAGACCAGGAGAAAAATATTTCATCAATTAAAAATGTCAATAAAGAGATACAATATAACTAGAAACCAAATAGAACTACTCAATCGGAAAACATAATATTTAAAATAAAAAGTTAAAGTATTCAACAGATTTTAGTAAACAAAAAAATGAAGTAGTAAACTTGAAAATAGGTCAATTGAGATTATCCAGTAGGAAGAGAAGAGAATGAAAAACAAAATACAATGAGCCCAAGAGACCTGTGAGCCATTGTCAGATGTACAAAAATACACATAATGGAACCTCAGAGGGAAAGTAGGCAAAGAGGCTGCAATGGTTAATTTTGGGCATTAACATTACTGAAATGAGGGCTGGGGCTGGGGCTGGTGCTCAAGCGGTAGAGCGTTCACCTAGCATGCGTGAGGCACTGGGTTCGATCCTCAGCACCACATATAAATAAAATAAAGATATTGTGTCCACCTATAACTAAAAAATAAATATTAAAAAAAACATTACTGAAACGAGGGATACCTAGAGAATTCTTAAAGCATACTTTGGGATATGTCCTTGAGGGTGTTTCCAGGGTAAATTGGGGTGCAGTCAGTGAAAAGAATGGGGAAAACTGCCCTCAGTATGAGCAGGCACCATCCAATCATCTGTGGACCTGGATGGAATGGCAAATTGAAGAAGCAGGGAGAGGGAAACTCTCTGATTCTTCTTAGAGCAGACATGTTGTTCTTCTGGTGCTATCTTCAGACATCAGTCACAAAGTTCTTCAGTATTTGAACTCTGGGACTTGTATCAGAGACTGCTGTTACAAGTCTTCAGTTACTGATTGGAGGCTGTACCATGGGTTTTTCTTGTTCTGAGACTTCTTGAATTAAGTTGTCATTAATGACTCTCCAGTGTGCAGATGTGCATTGTGGAACTTTTCAATCTTGAGATCATGTGAGCCAATTTTCTAATGAATTTCCATGAAATTCCGTTCATAATGAATTCTACTGTTTCTGTTTTTCTGGGGGAATCCTGACTAATACAGTGGTAAAACAAATATTTGAAGAAATAATGGCTCCAAACTTTCCAAATCTGATGAAATACGTGAATCTTCATATCCTAGGAGCTCAATAACCTCCAAACTGATAAAGTCAGGGAGATTCCCAACAAGATGCATGAGTCAAATTGTTGAAAGGCAAAGAGAGAATCTCAAGAGCAAGGGTGAAGTAATTTGTAACATAGAAGAGACCTTCATGAGTGGATAAAGAAAATGTGGTATACATACACAATAAACTATTATAAAACCATAAAGAAGAGTGAAATCATATCTTTTGCAGGATAATTGATGGAACTGCAGACCGTAAAATTAAGTGAAATAATCCAGACTCAAAAAGACAAGTATTACATAATTTCCCTCATATGTGGAATCTATGGGAGTAAAAGATGACATGAAAACATGAGGAAGACTATTAAAGATGACTAATGGGACACAGGAGGGGAGAGCAACAGGGGATAAGGGGGTCGATATGATTAACTTAAGCTATGTGCATGTACAAATATACCTCAATGAAATCCACTATTCTGTACAATTAAAATACACTTTAAAATGAAAGAATCAAAGGATAGTAAAATGATATTTTCATGTACTAAGAAAAACTAAGTTGAATACCCAGAAAATATCCATCAAGAATGAGGATGAAATTTTCAGGAAAATTGAAACAAGTATTGTCAGAAGACTCTCACTGTGCCAGTTGTCAATTTCTAGTAAGTTTCACAAGCACAGCACCTCAGCAACTTCTCTGCTGTTCAGTGGGCCACAGCTGTACTCTTTCCATCAAGGTCTGGAAATCGAACCTGGGGAATTTCTTCTTTGGATGACCTACCTCAGCCTGAGGAGTGGTGAATGCTCACTATATCTGATATTCCAATACTCTTTTAAATTTTCTCTTTACTGCTTCCTAGTCAATCACTTATTTTTGTTTTATTCCCTACTACACTTAACCATTGGTTCTATTAATCATTTCCTATTCAAAGTTTTAAAAATATATCCTCAGGAAGATTAACAGCAAATTTTTTTCTTCAGTAATCTTAGCGGACAGAAGGCATTGAGCAATACATGATATATCATAAATGCTGAAAGAAAAATATGTCAACCAAGAGCAATACAGGTGACAAGACTATTCAAATTTGAAGAAGAAATTAAGGCATCCCCAAATAAACAAAAATTGGGGGGTATTTGTCACCAATAGATTTGTCTAATAATAAATTATGATGGAAGTCCTTAAGGCTGCAATGAAAGACACTATAATAACTGAAAGTCATATTGAGAGAACAAAAGCAACACTAACAGTAAATTTACATAGGCAAATATAAAAGCCAGTATAGTTGCATTCTGATTTAAAACACTTCTCATTTTTCCATATGATTTAAAACATGAATTCATTGAAACAATAAGTATGAATCTGTGCTAAAAAACAATTTATAAAGATATAAACTGTTAACAAAAAATAAAAAGGGTGAGAGATGGATCTGTAAAGTTATCATATTTATTGCATACTCTTGAATTTAAGTTGTTGTTAATCTATACTTTAGTGTTATGAATTTAAGATGTCAATTGTAATCCTATAACTACTAAGAAAATAATATAGGAAAAAATGAGAAGCCAAACAAAATAGTACACTAGGAAAATAGCTAAGCACAAAGAAGGCAGTAATAAAGAAATTATGGAACAAAAAGTTTTGTAAGACATATTGAAAAGAAAAACCAAATGGCAATACAAGTCATTCCTAACCAGAACATAAATGCTAAATTATTAAATTCATAAAAATAATATAGAAAAAAATTTAAATATAAATGCACACATTTAGCTGAATTGACGAAGGACAAAAAAAACACCCCACAAATCTAACAATATGTAATCTGAAAATAAAATTAAGAAAAAAATCTACAAAACATCAAAAGAATAAAGTACTTAGGAATAAATTTAGCCATGGCGACAGAACTCTTGTACACTGAAAACTTGAAAATATTGCTGGAAGAAATTAATGAAGATCCAGATAAATGAAGAGGCATTTCATGTTTATGGATTGCAATATTTAAGATTGTTAAAATAGCATTATTCCCCAAACTATATCTTCATTGCAATCCTTGTCAAAACCCCAATATTCAGAATTGTAAAATCTCATCTAAAACTTCATATGGGATGTATGGAATTGCAAAGGTCTACAATCTTTAAAAACAATAAATTTGGATAATATCACTTCTCAACACTTCCCTCCTCCTGCCACACCTCCTATCCTTTGAACCCTTTCCTCTACTGATCTCTCTTTGATTTTTAGGGGATCCAACCCTACATTTCTTTTCCTTTTTCCTCTCTAGCTTCCACATATGAGAGAAAACATATGACTCTTAATCTTTTGAGTTTGACTAATTTCACTTAACACGATGGTCTCTAAAATGAAAATTATGTCATATGCAGGAAACATTTTCCTGCATATGACATAATTTCATTTTCTTTATGGTTGAATAAAACTCCATTGTGTATATAAACCTTATTTTCTTTATCCATTATCCATTCATCTGTTGGTGGAGTATTATTAAGCCACAAAGAAGGCTGGTTCCATCGTTTAGCTCTTGTGAACTATGCTGCTATAAATTTGGGTATGCATGTATCACTGTAGTAAGATGCCTGTAATTCTTCAGAATAAATTGCGAGGAGTATTATAGCTGGGTCATATGGTGGTTCCATGCCTAGACTTTTGAGAAACCTCCAGACTAATTTCCATAGCGGTTGTACTAATTTACAATCCCCAAAACAGTGATCATTTTTCTCCACACCCTTTCCAGCATTTATTATTATTTGTATTCTGAATGACTGCCATTCTGACTGATGTGAGATGAACTGTCAGTATAGTTTGGATTTGCATTTCCCTAATTGCTAGTGATAGTGAACATTTTTTCATGTATTTGTTGACCATGTGTATTTTTATTTTGAGAAGTATCTGTTGAATTAATTTGCCCATTTATTAATTGGATTATTTGATTTTTGGTGTTAAAGTTTTTCAGCACTTTATATATTCCAGATATTAATCTTCTGTTAGAAAAGTAGCTATCAAAGATTTTTTCCTATGCTGTAGGTTGTCTCTTCACATTTTTAATTGTTTCCTTTGCTGTGCAGAAGCTTTTTAATTCGATGCTGTCCCATTTATTAACTCTTGGCATTATTTCCTGAGCTTTAGGTGTCCTATTGAGAAAGTCACTGCCTGTGCCAAAAAAGCTGGAGTGTTGACATATTGTGTGCATGTATGAATATGTAATAACAAATCCCATCAATATTTATAATTATAGGGTTGAGACTGTAGCTCAGTGGCAGAGCGTTTGTCTAGCACATGTGAGACACTGAGTTCAGTTCTTAGCATCACATAAAAAATAAAATAAATAAAATAAAAACATGCTGTCCATCTACAACTACAAAAAATTAAAAAAATAGAATTATAATGCACCAATAAAAATGTGGAGAAAAGAACAAATTTAGAAGACTTATACTTTCAAATTTAGTACAAATCAAAAGTAATAAAAATGGTGTGATAATAACAATAAGGAAAGGCACATAGCTCATTACAATAGAACTGAGAGTCCAAAAGTAAAACTCTTTGCCTACTGTCAAATAATTTTCGACAATGGTGCCGAATAAGGAGTAGTTTCTTCAACAAATAGTGCTGGTACAATCTTACATCCACATGGAAAAGAATGAAATTAGATTCTTAGTCATGTAAAAAAAAATTAACTCAAAATGGATCCAAGACCTAAATGTGTAACATCCTCCTAGAAGAAAATCTAAGATAAAACTTCATGACATTGGACCTAACAATGAGTTCTTTGTGTGATACCAAAAACATGTGGAGTAAAATAAAAATAGATAAATTGGATTTCCTCAAAATTAAAAACTTTTTTTGCATCAAAAAACAATATCAAGAGAATGGGAAAAGACCTACAGAAGGAAAGAAGGTGTTTGAAAATCATAAGTAATAAGGAACCTAGCTCTCAAATATACCAAATACTTTTACATTTCAATAAAATGAAACAAATAGCCCAATTGAAAAGTGATCAAATGATCTAAATAGACATTTCACAAAAGAGTATATGTAAATAGTTAACACATGAAATAATGTTCAGTCATTAGTCATGGGATAATAGAAATTTAAAATACAATAAGAAACCACTTCACCCCTACTAGAATTACATTACTTTTTAAAAGGAAAATAACAAATATTGGAGATGGGGATATACTGAAATCCTTATAGAATACTGATAGGAATGTTAAAAGGTTAAGCTAGGGCTGGGGATGTGGCTCAAGCGGTAGCGCGCTTGCCTGGCATGCGTGCGGCCCGGGTTCGATCCTCAGCACCACATACAAACAAAGATGTTGTGTCTGTCAAGAACTAAAAAAGATAAATATTAAAAATTCTCTCTCTCTTTCTCTCTCCTCTCTCACTCTCTCTTTAAAAAAAAAAGGTTAAGCTAGTGTGGAAAATAGTTTGACTGTTTCTCAAAATTTATCATAAAAGTCCATATGACCCAGCATTTATACTCTTAGATATATATACCTAAAAGATAGAAACAAGTGCACAAAACTTACTCATAAATGACCATAGCAGCATATTCACAATAATAAAAAGGGGGAAACAATGCAAATGTCTATTTACCAATGAATGTATAAACAAAATGTGGTATATTCAGACAATGTAATATTATTTGCCTCTAAAAAATGAAGTCTTGATGTATACTAAAACATAGATGAACTTCCAAATCATTATGTTGAATCAGTAAAACCAGACACAAACATTCACATGTGTATGCCTCTATTTATTTGACACATGTAGGATATGTAGATCCATAGAGACAGAAAGCTGACTTGTGGTTGCCAGGGCAAGGAAGAAGGAGAAATGAAGGAACTGAATAATGAATATGAGTTTTCCTTTTGGGTGATGAAAATATTTTGTAACTGGATACTTATGGTCATACACGTTGCAAATGTATAATCAGTCCATCTTTGAATGGGTCAACTCATGATTTTTCAATTTTACTATGGTGTGATAGTGAAACACATACAGTAGAGACTATGCTTTGAATTTTTAATTTTAATCTTTTCCTGTGCTCATAATATGTGGTAAAATAATCTCTTATGGTACCAGGCAATGGCAGTAAATTGTAGCTTCCAGTCAGCCATATGACCACGAAAGCAAATAGCCTGAACTGCACAGTGTACTGCAGTGCAAAGCTATGATGTTTAGTAGATTGTTAGATTTTTGACTCTGATATTTTCAGTTTCCCATGGGTTTATTAGGATGTAACCACATCATATGTCAAAAAACACCTGTACTAAATGTTACTGAACTCTACATATTAAATGATTAGTTTTATATTATAGGATTTTATATCATTTTTAGAAGAGCATATTGTTGAGCTCTACAAAAGACTATGTAAATCAAATGCTTGAACTGTAACTTCAAAGATCAATTAAAAAAACAGTTTATGAAAAGACTCTACATCTACAGCCACAGTTAAGAACCATTTTGACACAGTGGAGAAAACAGGATCTTTAGATGACACATCTGGTGATTATAAAGCTGACCTGCGATTAATTGCTGATCATCTCCATGTCAGGATTTTTGTTCATGGACAGAGTTTTTACATCAATAGAGATATTGTGCCAGGGCCTGGTAGTGCACAACTGCTTGTAATTCTAGCAACTTGGAAGGCTAATACAGGAGGATACCAAATTCAAGGCCAACCTAAGCAACTTTGTGATACCTTCAGCAACTTAGCAAGATTCTGTCTCAAAATAAAAATAAAACATAAAAAGACAGGAAATATAGGCCAGTGGTTCAATCCACAGTACCTGCCCCTCTCCCCAAATACAAACATTTCATTAGGGGAAGTTAAAAACAAAATAACACTTTTAAATGTTGTGCTCCTTGATATTGTTAAATTCACGCTGTAATTCAGACAGTATGAGATGAACATAAAGTCTCCTCCAGTAATGATCAACAAAACAAACGATTTGGGAAACACAGAAGGAGTTGCTTGTGCACATTATATGAAAGCTGGTCATAAAATGTACATCTTTCATATTTCTTCAGTGAAACTGAACCAATAGGAAAAAATTACATAGGAAGACATTTATTATGAGGAAGTAACCCACATGATTATGGAGACTGAGAAGTCCCATAGTTTGCCATCTATAAGTAGGAAAACCAGAAAAGCCAGTGAGGGAAGTCAGTCCAAATCTGAGGCCTGAGAACTAAGAAAGTTGATGGTTTAAATTTCCAAGGGTAAGAGATAACTGATGTCACTCTTTAAGCAGGTTTTCAGGAAGCAAGGGCTATTTCCTCCTTCTTCCATCTTTTATTCTAGTAAAACTTTCAGGGATTGAAGTTGGTCACCCACCTTGGGGAGGATGAACCAAATTACTTAGTCTGCTTATTAAAATGCTAATGTCATCTGGAAACACTCTCAAAGACACACTCAGAAGTAACTTTTAATCTGAGCACCCCTTGGTCTACTCAAGTTGATGACACATAGAATTAACAACCACAAAATATAAGAGAAATGCTATCATAAGTAATTTCCAATGAACCAATTTGTCAGACATGGTGATATTAAGCCAGCATTTCCAAGCTTTTTTCTATTGGAGACAGATAAAACTGAGTCCATTCCTACTCTCTTTTCCTTCTATGTACAACAGGTGTTTATATACATTTTTCATTTTAGAACAGCAATGCACTGGAAAAAGACTCAAATGAGGCTTTCAGTGTCTTCTTACATCAAGAGAAATTCCTTCAGCAAAATAATTTCAAGGGTCAAACACACAGACTTTGAAGTCACCAGGCTTAATATCACACTCCAGATTTACCAATTATTTGATGTATTATAATGGGAAAGTCACTTATCATTTTTGATATCTAGTTCCTTATCTTAAAAATGGTTGTGAAGATAAACTAAGAGTATACTTTGAGAATATCTAGAAAATTATCCAGAAGTATGTTTGTTGCTACACTAAATACTTAATAAAATTAAATTAATAGGGGCTGGGGTTGTGGCTTAGTGGTATAGTGCTCACCCAGCACATGTAAGGCACTGGGTTTGATCCTCAGCACCATATAAAAATAAATAAATAAAGTTATTAAAAATAAATTAATAACAAGACCTTAGAAACATGAGACAGTTTCCAAGCCTCTTGCCAAAAAGAATTACCCTCCCCTATAATCCAGGCCTTCCAATGACTCTATCCCTACAACTCCAAGAATGTTGATCAGTATTCAAATGAAAGTTCTCAACTGCCAAATCAGAAAGAAGCGCTGTGAAAGAAAAACAGTACCTAAGATGATATTTTGCTAAGATAAGCCCTTTCCTTTCCAGTTTGACAAAATCTTCCTTGTTTGAACAGACTCCAAAAGGAATAATTACTTCTATCTTTAATAGAAGCAAGTGTCCTCTGCAGGGATCAGGTTAAAGCATCTAGTAGCAACTGACTGTGCATCTTATCCATTTTGGCTCCAGGTTTCTCAAAACATATTTCCCTTTCCTTGAGTGCATAATAATGGATATATTGTTCTTCAGAGGGAAACGTTCATGGAAGACATTTTCTTATTATCAAATTCAAATAATTGTTTTTATTTCAAATGTGCCTTTCAGTGTAGGGAGTAACATGAAAAAATACTGGGACCATGTGTTTTTTTTTTTTTTTTTTTTTTTTAAAGCTTACTGGCATTGTAACCTCTTGGCCATTTGTTGCAACAGAAAATAACACGTCTAGGCCACAGGGTCCTTAATCTCATTCCCTTCTCTTCAATTCATTCACTTTATCAGAAACTCAAAAATGTTGCTATTTACTCATTGATTTTGGATGGCTTTTTCTTTTAATGAAGGCTTTGAATGTTATCCTCAAATAATTGAATATGAGGCAGAATAGGTGGTTAGAATTGGTCTATCCGTCTGCAATTTTTCACAATATCTAAAAACTTGGGATGTACAAAATTAGCAACCACACATTTAAGAAAGGAGATGTAGGGCTGGGGTTGGGGCTTAGTGGTAGAGCCCCTTTCCTAGCATGTGTGAGGCACTGGGTTCGATTCTTAGCACCACATATAAACAAACAAAGTCCATTGACAACAAAAAAATATATTTTAAAAAAGAAAGGAAATGTGTTCTCTAATGTCAGAAATGGTTTGACAAAGCCAGGCATGGTGGTGTGTGACTGTGATCCCAATGACTCAGGAAGTTGAGGCAGAAGGATCACCAATTCAAAGCCAGCCCACAGCAACTTAACAAGGCTCTAAGCAACTTAAAGAGACTATGTCTCAAAATAAAATGTGGCTCAGAGGTTAAGCACCACACCTCTGAGTTCAATCCCCAATACCAGAAAAAAAAAAGGAAAAAAAAAAAAAAGAAATGGTGTGGCAAGTAACTGGATCCACCCAGTAGGGTGGTGATAGTTAGTAATGCATTTCATAGTCATGTGAACTAGGGAAACAGACCACTGAGGATACATCATAAAAGTGGAACCCTCACCATATTTGAGAACTCACTCTTTTCTACTTTTGTTGATCAATTGAATCATTTGTTCACATGTTCATTTAACAAACATTGGACACCTACTACGTTTGGTGCATAATGCTAGACACCAGAGACACAGTAGTGAGAAAGCAAGACATTGTTCCTGCCCACAGGAGCTTACAGATTAGTGAGGATAAAGGAATAAAATAAATGTACATGTGTTGTAATTAAACATTATGCAAATGATATTTAGAAAGAGTACAGAGTTTTGTAAGGAATGATATAAACCAGTGGATCAAGAAAAGTCTCCTTAGTGAAGTCATTTTGAAACTAAGAATGAGAATGACAAGGAATTAATCATATGAAAGTATGAAGGAAAAGCATAACCAGCAATGGAAAAAGAAAGTGCAAGTGTCTTAATGTAGGAGTGGGCCTCGAGGGTTCAAAGAACTGATAAAGAGTGGGTCAGAAAGGGAGAGTAATAGGGAATAAGGTCCTAGAGGTAGTCTAATGCCAAATCATGAAAAGTTTGTGATGATAATAACTTATTTTAAGTGAAATAAGCCAGTCCCAGAAAGATAAATGTCACATGATCTCACTCATGTGTGAAATTTTAAACATTTGATCCTATAGAACTTGAGAGCAGAATAGTGGTTACAAGACACTGGGGATAGCAGAGGGGACAGGGATTGTTAGGAGGAATAAGTTCTGGAGCCCTGTGGCACAGTAGGCTAGACATAGTTACTAATGAACTGAATAACTCAAAGTAGTCAGAAAAGAAGATTTTCAATGTATTTGCTATAAAGAAATGATAAAAGTATAAGGTGATGCATATGCTGATTATCCTGACTTGGTCATTATTTAATATACACAGGAATTAAAACATCAAAATACACCTCATAAATATCTACAAATATGTGTTGATCAAAAATAAATTAATTTTTACAAGATCCTGGCTTGTGTTATACATTTGAAAGGAATCTACTAGTGGCTTCTAAATAAGAAATGTAAATGATCTGATTCTTGTTTTTAGAAAAAGATAATCTAGGGTCTCTATAAAGGTCAGGTTTTTAGGGGATTGAGATAGAAATAGGGGATCAATAAAAGGGTTTTAGTAAAAACAAAATTTGGGAACCTGTATAGAAGCACAGAAAACAAAATTAATTTTGTTTTGAGGTAACCACTATTATGATTCTGGTGCATTTCCTGCCCCTTAGAGAAAAAAAAATAAAAGATCTCATGAAAATAGAAGGGGCAGCATTAGGATAGAGGACGGAGATTGAGAAGAGGGAAGAGGGGTGAGCAAGAGGAGGTACTAGGAAGTGAAAATAATTAAATTATGTTATAGGCATGCATGAATATTCCACAATGAAACCCAACATTCTGTACTATGAATATGCACAATAAAAAAAGTTGATGAAATTATAATGTGCTCAATGTGCAATGTACTTTTTTGATTAATGATTTGGAGAGATTTTCAATAGAATTTTCTGGAAATAGACATGGGTAACTGCAGGCATTTCCTATCTCCAAGTTGACTCAGCTTGGATCTATATCCCATTTGTTCCTCCCTGGCCAAATTATTGTTCCTTCAGCCTATATTTGTCCAGATAAACAGAGGATGAGTGAGAGGCCTGGATGCAGAGTCAGCAGACATAAAACACATCAGCCTTTAATGTCAATTCTTAGAAATCTTAACCTTCTCTAGCTTTTACTCCTCTATTCCAGAGACTTTGTTTTCTAATATTCCCCACCTCACACGTACTTATCAGTGTGCCTAGAGTCTACTACCAAAGTTAGACATTTCTTTTAGGGCCACTAAATGGCAGAACTAAGAAGGAAACCAGAGACTTTAAAATCAACGCCGCCCCCCCCCCCTCATTTGGCAGTACAGGAAAGAGAGGCCCACAAAGGGCTAATGATTTGTGTCAGGTCCCTGAAAATAAGCAAAAGAGCATAGACTAGACTTTGGGTCTCCTGGATCCCAGGCCAGAGCAGCAGCATTTTATCTTCTAATTATTAGCAAATTCTAGCTACCAGCATATGTCCATTAGAGACAGAGTCTGGGCTAGAGAACAAAGACACATAGGATAGAAACCAGTCTTACAGAGTTGAAAACAATTTGAGTTTTCATTGGGGTAAGTATTGCCATTTTTCTTTAGTTTGGGCTCAAGGTTCTCTGGTCAATTGGTTTATTCTACCACTTTACTTGCCTTCTCACACAAATTTCCTTCCTTCTTTTCTGCTTCCACCCTCTCTTTCTTCCTTCTTTCCTCCTCTTTCTCTCCTTTTCCTCCTCCTCCTTCTCCTTTCTTGCTTTCTTTCTTGTTTGTAAACCTGACTCATGCCAACTCTCTCTTTGCCCACAAAGTCAAATTTTGAGTGTTAGTCAAATATCAAATTTGTAAACTGATTCAAACCAAGATATGAATATAAAGACAGAATTACTGGTAGTAGACTTCACAAATTTGGATGAGTATAAGTATACTTTCCATGGAAATAGTTGTTTCACTCAGGGCTTATTTACATATGACCAAGATCAAATATGTCCATGAATCAGCATCTGTTATTAGATACTGAGAATTCTATTTTTATGCATGAAGCCTGAATGTTCTGAGAACCAGCTCATAGAAATAATTATTTTGACTACTTTAGGTTGCTCTCATGCTTCTATTACATTTTTAGCCACCCCTCTTGATATGTACCATCTTTCATTACTTATTTTTCATCTGTAGATTTTGAACCTGATTTGGTAAGGTGTACAAGGAAGAGGACATCAGGGGCAGGAAGTTATCCTAGATTCTTTCACCATTCCTATCACCCAATCTGCAAACTTATTTACAGATATATTCAATGCAGGATTAGAGTCACATGACAGGAATACAATAAAAAAGTCATGTTCCTTAGTAATAACAATTACATTTGACAAAGATTGCCATCATTTACATGTCTTGTATGTCTAACAGGTGTCATATACTGTAGCAAGAGTTTTCATGTATATTTTCTCTATATCCGCATGATGAGGCATGAGGGGGTAAAAAATACAGTCAGTGTAGGTAATGAATAATCTGGGTCAGATGTGGAAGATGGGGGTTGGTTGGAAAGGAAATAAAATGCTAATACTTCCAAAACATGTCCCCCTCCTCCTTACCTGTTGCCAAGATTACTTGCCTTCAGGGAATTGTTCCTCCCTGCAAGCAGTTGTTAATGAATGGCCCTTTGGCTGCTCCCTTACTGCCTTACACCTGAGTGGCTTAATTCTCAGCCTTGGATCACTCTGACATTTTTTTATAATATCAATTGCATTTTTTAAAATATATTTTTAGACGTTGATGGGCATTTATTTATTTATTTATTTATATGTGATACTGAGAATCAAACTCAGTGCCTCACATACGCTATGCAAGCACTCTACCACTGAGCCACAACCCCAGCCACTCTACCTTTTGGTCATTCCACCTTTTGGTCAAATAGGGAAGAAGGGGGCATGAGAACAAAGGAAATTTAATATCTATAAAAGAGTCAGGATACCCTCACTTCCTTGGCACCAACTTTTACTTGAACCCCCTTCCTGCTGGGGAGTCATATTCTCTCTCTCTCTCTCTCTCTCTCTCTCTCTCTCTCTCTCTCTCTCTCTCTCTCTCTCCTATCCTTTAAATAAAAACTTTTGCTATTGCTTTGGCACTTCCCATGTTTCAATATTCAACATCTCAGGGAAGCAGGACTCAGTCCTGATTCTCAACATCAGTATCAATGAAAGTCTTTCAAGGTAAGAACTTTTTAGTTTCAATTTCCTGTGAGAAAATCAAATCTTTGAGAAATCAAGTAATTTACTCAGGGTTAAATAGTTAATGGTGGAGCTGACATTTAAGCATAGGTTTGCCCAACATTATTCCCACAGTCTCCTTCAGAATTGCATTGCTAAAAAAAAAAAAGGTAGAAACAAATTTCCCTGATGTCAGAAGATGAAAGTACAGAATAAGGCAAAATTGACCCATTTGCCAAAATAAGGTTTTATTCACCATTTTTTTTCATTCAGCTAAAAATTATCTAATGTGAATTTGGGGTTTGTATCTTGGTAAGATGGTAATTACTACTTTGCTCATGTTTTTTTGCACTATTGATACTTTAAGTAAAGAAAAAAATGAGAACTTAGCTTTATTGGCATGTTAAAATGGAAATGGAAGACATAATGCCATGGTTATGCTGCCATAGTTTTAAAAATAAGGAAACCAAAGCCCAGAGAGGGACTGTGATGTGCTCTAGATTTCAAAAAGCATAATTGGCACCCCTGCTTTATAATACTGATAAAGATACACTGTCATCACTCCATTTTGTCATAAGGACCTTTATTTTTATTTAAATTAATAGGATATGAATACTTATAAAGCAAATATATAAACTTGTTTAGGGCCTACAATATGAATCCATCAATCTAGAACTACTTATAGATTGTTTGTGCTAAACTTTGATGTAAGAAATAGAGATAAAATGACTGCCTCTAGGTTCTGCCTCTGAGGTAAATCATAATTTAGGTAATAACTTAAAAATAACAAGTGCATGAAATTAAACAAATAACTCAAAAGGCAGCATGAGGTAATTGAAAGTATACAGGATGTTCAGTATATCAAGCTCTGAATCCTCATTCTAACATAACTTACTCTAAGATCATTTACTGTGTGACTCTCATAATGTTATGGTTCTCTCCATTTCCTCACCCAAAATGAAGAAATCTGACAATGGCTACATCAGGAAATATTATATAATGGTAATAGCTCTCCTCATCTCCATCAGACTCTACTCTCTCATTTTTGAATGTGGACAAATAGCATTTTCTTGATACATTCAAACTCTATTGGCTCCCTTAATATCTTGTTATGCACTGGTAATTTCTAGAAGTACTTCCTAATATAGATTCTAATATAGGTATGATAAATATGATAAATGTGGCACAGTTTGTTCTATAGGAGCTCAGAGGAAAAAGTGAACATTGAGAGTGATGGGCATTGGGTTACATTCCTAAGTCAGGTAGGAATTAAATGATTTCAGAATTAAAATAGGATAAATAGTAGAAAGTATATGCCTGAAAGAGACACAGAAAGAAAAGCCCATGGGAAACCTCAGGGAGAGTGAAAAAATTAACTGGAGTAGAGGAACGGAGTGAAGTTAGAGCTGGGTCAAACAGGATGAGTTAGATTAAATGCCATGCCAAGGATTCTGGGTTCTCCTCATCATTGTCAGCAGATGACAAAGGAATTGTGCTGAGGTGAGGAAATGAGAGGTGATACTAAGTGCCATTTAGGCCCATGTAATAACAACTACCTATAGGACACCACACTATTAACCAATAACAAATATTAAGTTTTCCTTGTATGAGCACTTCCATTCTGTTACCATGCTATATGTGGTCTTTTTGTCCTCTTCCATTATTGCTCTTCAATTAACAGAGTTTCACAAATATTGGGGCCTTGAATATGATCAAGAGAGTAACATTTTTATTGATCTTTGGGTTAGACAAAGTCACTGAAGTCCAATAAGAATATATCCAGACAGCCACCATCAGTCAAGGGAAATAATAGCTCAAAAGAAATAGAGGGAGCTCACAAAGGCAAACTAGAATTGTTGTTGAGTGAAGGCAAGAACAGGAACAGGCTTCCTCGCTACATGATGATACACATAAAGGTAGTACTATAAACAATGTGGATAGAATTCACACAAATCTGATTTTATCAGAAGTTTATTGCAGTCACTGGAAATAAAAGAACGGGAAACACAGATGAAAGAAGGAGAAAGTAATTGATTTTGAGAGATACTGTATTCTATATCAACTCCTTCTACTTTCCTACCTAGAAAAGAAAGAAAAATTATCCTTTGCTAATAATGACAACCACACTATCAAAGCAAAAATGAAGCAAACTTTCAGAAACATTTTTAAAGCACAAATGGCAAACATATTTTATAGAATCACAGAAGTCAGAGTCTAATGTAATAGTTATTTAATAAACAGAGGCAGCCAGACTTTGGCTTTATTTTTACTCAACAAATTCAACTAATCTGCCAAGAATTAGTGACTCCAATGTCAGGTGTTCATAGTAATAATCCCTTTTTAGGTCCCTAGCTCCTAATGGTTGTCAAGGTAAATAAAGGCCAAGGAAATGAGTGCATAAACTTTGTGGTATTTTTAAATGTCACCTCTATAGGGAATAATATTCTATATATCTAACCAATCCCTATATATTTTCTTTTAAAACACCTAAAAAAGGCATGTATTGAGTCTCTTTCATTTTCATGGTGCTGAGAGAATTGAATGAATTATATTTTCATTCCTAATAGACTCTGAGTTTATTTTAGAATTCAATTTCCCTTATAAAAAGAAATATGCAAATCTTAATTAACCAAACTAATTACAGAAGTTTTCCCTATAAGAAATTATGTTCAAATTCAACATGCTACACAGTAAAAGAAATGGTGAGTACCCTCAAGGAATTCATAGTGTAAGGGAGATGATGTAGTTTTACAGTGAAATAGAATTTAAACTGAATCTTAAATGATTTCTAACAGTGGATAGACAATGAGGAAGAATAAAGATGACAGAGAAAGAGTATGAGCAAAGCCATGAGTATGCATGTTCAATGATTTTTTAAGAGACTTTGAGGTTTACATATTTTATATTTATGCATATTTCATTATCCAATGTGTTTAAGCACACCAGGAGTTAAAGGGACTATATTGAAAAGAATGAAGTACTTTGAAACTTTAAAGGCCCCTTAGAAAATCTATCCATGTCTCAAAACCTCTAGTAAGTAACATAGCCCTGCCCTCATCTCTTCTCTTTACAATAGTAAGTTCCTCTATATTTCTCTCAAATTCATTCCTTCCCAAAGTTCTGAAGGCATTGCTTCCCATCTATATAATTTATTCCCTGAGAAAAGTGACTAGGCATTATAGGATATTTATTGTTTCCTTAAAGCTATCATCAGCCTCTGATACTTAAATTCCTTAGAGATACTTGACACTAATCATAACTCTCACTTCAGGAACACTGGACCTAAGTAACTCAGGGTAGAGTCCTCAGTAAATGGTTCCTTCTGTTACCCTCAAATGGTCTCAGCCAATGATGTCCCAATCCTGGGAACTACTTTAAGCCTTCATATTTCCATGGTGCTAATGGATTGTTTAAATCTTTGTTAATATCCTCTGTGTTGTTAAGACTTAAGGAGAAAAAAAAAAAAGACTTAAGGAGAAAACTATCTCCTTTCCCTGATCCCATTGTTAATACTACCTCTCCCTTTGTGCTTATGTTTATATAATCATTTTTACAAATTTTTGAAAGAAAAATATTTTTTAAAAAATTTATCTAATGATATCTTATTAGAGCTTCATAACAGTCTTGTGAAGCAGAAAGGGCAGATATTATCACCATATTACAGATGAGAAAACAACTTCAAAGCCATAAAGTGTCTTTTTCAAGATTACACAGGTAAGAAAGGGTATTAAGTCTTACTAGTATCAATCAGTTGCAGAAGACAATCATACCATTATTAAAACTCCTTCTCACCAGTGTTTTGGGGAACCAGAAGTAATAGAGATATAGTCTTGGATATTAATCTGGTCCCAGAAATATTGGATCAAAATTATATCCCCTCTTCTAAAAGCAAGAGTAAATTTGAGAATTCTGATAGATATGAGAGAGTTGTTAATGTAGTTTGTTGTGCTTCTCCAAACTTAATGGATATTGTTCATTATTCATGATAAAACAGGACAATTTCCAAAAATTGATTATTTTTTCTCAAATAGGACTTGAAATACATGGGGGAATTTCTACAAAGTGCCCTTAAAGAGGAAGGAAGCAATGGCCAGAGTGAGCATGTGTTTTCTTAAGAGCATTATGGAAAATAGAAAATAACTTCACTTAAAGCAATTAAGTAGTTTTGAATATACTATTTTTTTTGATGAAACAAGTAATGATTTTGGAAACTTAATCACATGTATATGGCAATATTTATATTCCAAGAAACTCTAGGTGTCAAAAATAGCTAGTCATATGTTGGAGATCCAGAGCTCAAATATCTGGCAGCCTCACCTATCTAAACACAGCTGACAGAGCCAGGAAGGAAGCAAAATAGTCCTGAATTGCCAAAATAGATGTCATAAAGTCCATAAACTAAAACCCATACATTTTGTTCCATAGGAGAGTTTCCCTTTTCAACACACATCCTATCCAAATAAAATAAAACAAGCAGGCTTTTACTCATTTTTGGTAAGTCAAAGCTCTATTTTAACTAACTTGGTAGTGCATTTTCAAACCCACAAAAGATTAGAAAGACCTAATCAAAATGATAGGGACTGCTTAAGACAGGCCTACTGACAATGATAAGTGAGAACTGATAGCTGGAAAAGGTAGAGATATAAGTATTATAGACATAATCAAAAAGAATAAGAAATGAAAAAATGGGGCCATTCTAATGTAGGTGAAAACAAAGCTAGTGGTTTTAATAACCCTGAGCAAAGAAACATATACCATACAATACTGATGTTTGTAATAATGACCCTCAGTGATCCTGAAAACATGCATTAAGTAATAACCTTTCTTAAATAACAATAATAATACTACTGACAATAACAGCAAACATTTATAAAGTGATTTAAGCACTTTCTAAAAATTATGCTGCACACCAGTCACATCTAGTGCAGCTGCCATTATGTACAGATAATAAAACTGAAACCTAAAGAGAATTAACTTGCCCCAAATCACATAGCTTAAAGTGGCCAAACTAAATTGGAATACTTATCCTATGAATCTGAATTAGTGCTTCTTTCATATACCACGTTCCTTTGGTTGACACAAACTGCTTCACCCATAAGAAAAATTGTATTTTAGATATATTTGCAACTAACATGATGTTTTAAATGTTTAGGTATTTAGAGAGCTACATGATCATTTCTACAGAGTACAACTGTCCAAAATACAGATCTTTTGCAGATTTCAGAAAACCTAGGTTTTACCTTATTTTCATGCCCTGTTGTAAATATGAGCTGTTTTGTTTGGATAAGCTATCATTACAAACAATTTGCACAAATAAAACATCATGTGAATTTCCAGTCTTATAAAGGCAAAACCAAAAATGCTTTATAATATTATAAGACCAACAACTATTATTTAGTTAGTTAGTTAGTTAGTTTTGGTACCAGGGATTGAACTCATGGGTACTTAACCACTGAGCCACATCCCCAGACCATTTTTATATTTTATTTAGAGACAAGGCCTCACTAAGTTGATGAGGCTAACTTTGAAGTCGTGGTCTTTATGCCTTAGCCTCCCTAGCCACTGGCATTACAGGTGTGCACCACCACACTAGGCATCAATTGCTTTTTAAAATGCCATTTTAATGAAAACCAAGGTATAGATTTTGTTTGTTAATTTTCCAGTGGAAATAATTTATATTATAAAATGATGTAAATAGAGTTTTTAATGGCAAATTTTCATTCTGTGTTTAGGATAATATTCAAGTCATCAATATATCTTTATCTGTGAAGAATGGGGTCCAAACAGATTTTAACAGTCAAAAAAACTGTACAAATGCCTGGGATTCTTCATTAACTCATTAGTTTAAACAAATGTATTAAGTAAAGTTGTGACTGAGGTTGTGTATGGAATAATCAATCTAGATAGAAAATGGTACAGATAGTTTTAATTAACAAATATAATAAAATATTTTCTGAATTAGTGCCAGTATATAAAAACATGCATCACATTACATGCACTCAGCAGATATTCAAGAAAAGAACCTTTATTTTAAACCTAAAAACTCAAGTTTGCAAAATGTATTAAAACACAATTTTGTGTTTAAGGTATACGTGTTGTGGGTGAATCCCATGACACTTCTGAGATATTTGGGGTGCTTCTGATTTGTTTCCCCAAGGAGAAAAAAGTCTCATAGATATTTCAAGTTATAAGGATATTATTTCCTATAATTAATACTAATATCAAAAAGCTTTTCCTCTTCCATCTACCTTGCTCAAGTAGTGTATTATTCCTAAAAAAAAAAAAGTTAAGGCCATATTGTTCTCATGTATACTTTTCAAAGTTTGAATAATTAACTCATATTCACTTGTTTTCAACTTATATTTTGTTTCTCTCAAGAGAAGGTGAATAAATTGGACCCATTGCTGAGAAACAAGTATGCAACTTATTCAGCTGCTCATCAATTTGTGTAAAGAAAGATTTTCTCACAAGGTCCATAGAACAAAATGTTTTCATTTAGACAGATAATATAGGCATGAATAATTACTTCAGAAGGATCATTTTGAGGATGTAGGTAAGGGTGCCATGTTTTATGAAGACACTCAAACACCATTTTTAAGAAAAATCTTCACAATGATATACTTAAATTGCTAGAGCATATAGGTGACCCTAACTGATTGTTTGATTACATTGTCTTGGAATCATCCAAACATTCAAGTGAGATAGTTTGAAGATCCTCCTCCCTTTGACGAATTTCCAAAGCATTGTCCTTGCATCTCACACATGACTGAAGAACCGAGCCTCCATGTTCTGAAAATTGATCACGAAATTCTGAAGTCATAAAATAATATACGACTGGATCAAGACAACAATTCAGATTTGCAAGACACAGGGAAATGATGTGGAAACATAGAGTGCTCTTAATGAAGGAACAATTTGAAAAAACATGTTGCTTCACCATCATAAAGAATGGGAAGTTGAGATGGTAAGGAGTGAAACACACAATGAACACCACTGCACACATCAGGACCATCCTCAAAGCTTTTTTCCTTTCTTTTGTATTCTGAGGGGGAACTTGGAATTCCTGTAAAGATTTTCTTGTTTTCCAGGTGCAATAAGTTATAATTATAACAGGCAATACAAACCCTCCAAGTTCAGCTGCAGTTACCATACCAATGGAAGAAGCCATGCTAATGTTGTGAATCCCTAGATCAGCAAAGCAGAATTTGGTGTTCTTGGCTAAGTTCGCACTCCTCAGGATGGGAAGTGGCAAACAGGCAGTCCCCACGATGACCCAGATGGCAGCACTGATGCCCACATCATACCTACGCTTCCAGTTTCTGGCCCTGAATGGCTTGAGGAGAAAGAAGCACCTCTGCAGGCTGATGCACGTCAGGAAGAAAATGCTGGCATACATGTTGAGATACTTCAGGTAGAAGCACAACAGACAAAGGGCCCTCTGGAAAGGCCAGTGGTGATTGATGTAATAATAAATCCGGAGGGGTAATGACAGCACATGAGCCAGGTCAGCCACAGAGAGGTTGATCATAAAAATGATGGCTTTATTTTTCTTGCTGATGAAGCGGCACAGGACCCACAAGGCTGCACTGTTGGCCACAAGACCAGGTATGAATATCAGGATATAGGTGGTTGCATAGAGGGAGTCCTGAAATGGCATTTGAAGATCAGTGCAGTTTGCTCTTGTACTGTTTGTGTTGTTATTTCCCATCTTGAGGACTTATACACCTTCCTTAAGAAAAACATTAGAGTGATGACTTCTGCAGTAAATAGAACAAAAACAGAGTCAAGGCCATGTCAGTTTATGTTTGAATATGCAAATATATTTGTTCTTTATCACAGAAGTTTTCAAGTATGAATTTCTATAAATTCAAAAGATCTCATCTATGTAAACAGAAAATATCATGTCAATCCACAAAGGAATGACAGGAGTGAGAAAGACATTTTCAGGAATCAAAAAGATTAGTACTTTGGTAGTACCTTAAGTCAGATTTTCTCCTTTAAAGGGAGTAATCAAACTCCTAGAGCTAACCAACCAACAGGCAAGACCTCATTGCAAAACAGCCCCTGGACATACATTCCAACACTCTTTTGAGGTAACACATTTCAGTTTTGCAGTCATCTCCATCTGCATATCCAAAGTTTAAAATTTAACTGAGTTCTCTATCACCAACCCTGGGAGAAAGAAAACTTAACTCATTTTTTTACTGCTTGTTTATGAAGGATTAGATGATGGTAAGGTGAGTCTATAAACCTTTGTAAATGAGACATGGGATAGGGGCCTTGGGAAGAGCTGAAAAGGTTACCAAATCTTGGGTGGATAGGAGCTTGGAATGACGGTACAACTCAGGTAACTTTTGCCTCTCAGAATTTGAGTGAAAAGTTAGTCTTGCTTGTATGATGTAGCACTTTTCAGAAGCTCCTGTAATTAAAGTTCTACGTTTATTAACAGTTTTATGGTAGCTCAGACATTCACGTTTATTGAGACTAATATTGTCACCATTTGAGGCAAATACCTGAAGGATTTTTTGCTGTAGATACAGCAAAAAAGGGCGATGTATCCTTCATCTCTCAGGGCAACTCCAGTAAAAAGTTATTAATGTGAATGATTACATTTTTAATGATCATAATTGTTAGAAATTTCTTCCCTTTAATGAGTCAAAATCTATTCCTCTGTTATTTCAACCTAGTTAGGTCGGTCAAGGCCAAATAAAATAAAAGTCTATTCCCTGTTACACACACAAGCTCTCCAAACATCTAAAGATAGGGATCATGTCCTCTCTTAAATCTTCCTTATCCAGGTTAAACTCTCATTCCTCGAATGACATTGTCCTTGTTCTTGGTTTGCTTTATGTCAGAATGTTATTGCTTTTGGCCAAAAGCCATTACAGTACATAGCTTACTTTACTTTTGAAAATTAAAGTTAAATTACAAAATGGTTGGTATTTTTTAGGAAAATATTATTTATACATCTGATGGTAGAAACAAAAGGTAATTGAGATTTCAATACTGCTTTGTGCTTTTTAATTGCCTGCAGAGGCAGTTATTTTGCTAGACATTTTATGGAATTAAAGGAAAAATTAGATAGCTTTAACATTAACTACCTAACACTCAAGTGCAATTGTAAATAAACATTTTCAACAATTCTTGAAATATAAACTTGTAAAACAATATATGATCTAAGTGTGCTTATTCAACCTTAAACACAACCAATTAAAAATGTAAAAATGCATTTAATTATATACAGCACATACAGTGCCAAACAATCTATTTGATGCCTTTATTTACTTGACTGACAGTTCACTGAAATAAAACAACCAGGTGATTCAGGCAAACAACTACTTTGATTATTTTTCACTGAGTTGACTCTGTTGCTGAATTGCTCAATTAGTTTAGTAAACTATAAATATTAAACTGGGTGGTTTATCCATTGGACTAACTAAAATAATTCATATTGTTTTCTGTATGTTCACTGTAAATTTGAAAAAGTCATACAATTGGACAAGAACTAGTCTTGAACTAAAATTAAGAAAAAGTTTATTACACATGATCATCTTTGGTTTTGTTACAAAAATGATTAGTGATTACCGAATGCTTATTTTTGTCCAGGTGCTATTATAAGTATTTTATATACACTCTATTAATCTCTGACAGAAATCCTTTGAAATAATAATATATTATTGCTATTTTATGGATGAGGAAACCTAGGTCCCAAGAAAGGCAAGGCTCACTTTTTCCATGAAGACTTTCCTGAACTCTCCAAACCACAAGTCACTGGCATCACAGTATCCACAGCTCTGATTATTTCTTTTAGGAAGAATGAATTTTTAATATATCCAACATGATGTGGTGACTTACATTTTCATGGGGTCTATTTTATTGCCCTAAAAAGATAGCAATCTTCTACATATTGAAGACTCATTCTCTTACTTTTTTCTGGCCTCCAAAGTAAAATATCTTGAGTACATTATAAGTGTCTTGAGTACATTATAGGTCAACTAATTATTTGTTGGGTGAATAATTGTATAATAGTTGGATGAATCTGAGAGACAGAAACTGTCTCAGAGGAAAATAATCACTGAAAGGGAATAAGTGTCTGGGGGATTAAAATTAGTTGTGATGTTTGACTTGACCACCAGGTGTCATAAGTATACCAACGTTCAAATATCTTTTGACATTTAATAGAATTTGTTTTAAAATTTCATTAAGGGAGAAATAAAGGGAGAGTAGTACCAAGAAGCATACTGTGTAACTTCAGAAACAGAATTTTTAAAGAGTATTTTAGAGAGTTTACATTTATTTTATTTTTCTCAGTTTCTATACTGCCTCATATACTTCTATAGAGACAGCTTGGCTTCTAGATACATTATGGATTTTTAAAATATTCAAGTTGTTAAAGACCATTAAGATCTTCTGATTCAGTAACTTTTATATTAGGAAACCAAGCCCAGAAAAAAAGGAGACTGAAATGTTCAAATTCACATAAAAAAAATTAGTGGCAAAGGCTGAACCAGGATCTCTTGCCTCCCACTACAGAGCAATTTCTACTTTTCCAGGAACTTCTCAGATGAAAACCATATTTTTGTAATTATCTAATAATAATACAAATGTTCAGAAACAAACCAATGCCAGATTTTAGACCACTAACCTTGACAGTGAACTGTTACAGCAAGAGGGATTAGTTCCTTCCAAATATTCTAGGACAAATACAGTATTTTGAAAATGAATATTTCTATTCCCTAATGATAAGATTGTGTAAGAAGGCTTCTTAGAATCTTAGATTATTTTGTTTTTAAACTTTTATTGTTTCTTCTCACAAGAAATGTCTCACATTAGAAAGAGATTAAAAACAACAAATTTTATTAATATAAACTATATTTCAACCTGAGACTCTCATGTAGTCTATTACACACACACACACACACACACACACACACACACACACACAACAGATTTTTAAAAAATGTAGTTGTCGATAGACAGCATGCCTTTATTTAATTTTTTTATGTTGTGCTAAGGATCGAACCCAGGACCTCACACATGCTAGGCAAGTGCTCTGCTACTGAGCTGCAGCCCCAGCCCCCAACCCAGATTTTACATTGTTAACATTTTGAGGCATAACCTCTCGAATTTAATTTTTCTTCTATGTATATAAATCCATATACATACCAAATTTGATTTATATGCACGTCTTTTTTATAAAGCTTTATTTATTCAATCATAATTAATATAAATATCTCTCCATATCAGCATCTAAGTAATCATTTTAATGAACGATTAAAATTCCACCAGAATTATAATACCATGATTTATTAAACTAGTAGACATTGAGGTAGATTCCCATTTTATCACTATCAGAAACAATAGTGAAAATATTGGTAAACATCCTACTGGGCCTGGTGGTACAAGGCTGCAATCCAAAAACTCAGGAGGGTGAGATAGGAGGATTAAAGGTTCAAGGCCAGAGGCCAGTATAGGCAATGTAGGGAGAAAAATAAAAAGGGCTCATGAGGTAGATCAGTGTTGAGTGCCCCTAGGTTCAATCCCTAGTGCCACACAAAAAAAATGTAAACATTCTTTTTATAGATAGATATAGATGTATTTAGTTGTAGATGGACACAATACCTTTATTTTATTTATTTATTTTTATGTGTAGCTAAGGATCAAATTCAGTGCCTCACCCATGCTAGGCAAGCGCTCTATCACTGAGCTACAGCCCCAGCCCTAAACGTTCTTATATACTCATTTTTGTACATTTGAACAATTGTTCCCTTTGAATAAGTTATTAAAAGTGGAATTGCTAGGCTGTTGATGTGTAATGACAAATTATTCTGCAGAAATACACCCCATGTGAAATTCCAAAAATGCTCTTTTCAAGAACATCACAATGTCAAATCTAGATATATAAAATTTTGTCTAGCTGGAAGATCAAGTATAATGTAGAGAATTGTGATTCAGTCTTAGTTTTTTCAAAGGGCAAATGACAAAATTTGGATATTTATGTTGTGCAATGTAATGTTTTGATATGTGTATACATTGAGGAATGTTGAAACCAAGCTAATTAACATGTCAATCACCTCAAATACAAATCATTTTATTTGAGAACACTTAGCAATTGTCAAGTATACTGTACATTTTTATTAAGTATATAATTATGCTATGCAATAAATCTCCAGAATTTTGGATTCAATCTTTAATCAGGCTCAAAAATAACTTCTATCTTGTCACAAATAAATTCAATAAAGTTTACCATGTCCACCTCAACACCACGGTTCTCGAATTTAAGCCTCAGAATCATCTAGAGGTCTATCACACCTATAGTTTCTGATTCAATAGATCTGGGTTGGGCCCCATGAATTTGCATTTCTAATTAGTTACCAAATGATTCAGGGACCGCTCTTTGAAAATCACTTCCTTAAAACACTATTTATGCCAGCAAAGATTGTGTTTTATTTGAGAACCAGTCTCTTCATGAATATTGTGAATCATGTAATTTTTTTAAAATTAAATGTTTTTTCTACTTTGAACATGAATAAATTCACAGAAAGCTTGTAGCCTAACTTTTATCACTGTACTATAATCTGTAGTTTTGATTTACACTCATTTATTTCTCTTGTCTTGACCACATGGAAAAAAATTTCTAGTAAAACAAAACAAAAACTGTGTCAAAACATTGCATTGTATTCATATTTCAGAAAAAGGCTAAAGATTCTATGCTTAAAAAATAAAAACTTATGAAGTCAATAAAGTGTGACAGTTCTCTTAATGCCATAATGAAAAGTTAAGCTTTAATAGTTTTTGTTTTTGTTTTTACCACAATGGATTCTTAAGAAAAGCTTAATAAACTTACTTCCAAAATAATAATTATGAAATAAATTATCCAACTGATTCAATTTAAAAAACATTACTAATGTTCAGAATAACCACTGTTCATGGCTTATGAATTTTCATAAACAATGTTTCAAAAATTCAAAACTACTACAAAACATGTATTTTAATAGAACAAACTACGTCATCTCAGAATTCCTAATTTCATTTCCTTGAGTGTCAGAAACTTGAAAACAGTAAGTTCAATCAGTGCAAAGGAATGCATTCATTTTAAACCCTTTCATTAGCTTTCAAGATCTTCCTGCTAAGCCTTTTGCTAATTTGACTGATTTTCATTTAAAAGGGGAAAATATTTCTGATTTTATTTTCCCCCAGAAATTAGAAAAGCTTATAAAGTTTCTCCCATAACCACCTATTTAAAATTCTTTTTCACCTGATGCCAATATGGTTTTAATTCAGTTTTCTGGATTTATTTATTTTTCTTCTTGTCAGTCAATATACTGTAGTGGTTCCAAATACAGGCTTTAGAGTCAGACAGACCTGATTTTGAATACACATCTCTCTGCTTAGAAGTTGTTTGTCCTAATTTATCTGATCTACAGTTTTTTTAAACTGTACAACACATGCCATTGTTTTATACATTCAAAGAGGCAAGATAATTTATGCAATGTATGTGTCTGGTACATAGTTATGTCACAAGTGTTATTATTCTAATTTGTTTTGTGTAGTTGTTCTGTCTCGTAAAAGAAGATGAAATATAAATACATTTCAAAATTCAGCTTATATTCATGTACCCTTTGAAGGTACATCTGGCTATTCTAGTTTTTGTCAACCTCAATTTTCTTAGAGTTTTTAAGTATCCTACTTATTCTACATGGATTCAGTATTTAATGACATTTAGATTTCTTGAGAATTTTCTATGTGCCAGGCACTATATATATAGTATATTGTAATATATATATTATATATGTAACATATAGTATATATTAGTATATACTACTTTGAATATATATATATATATATATATATATATATATATATATATTGTATTGTGTGTGTGTGTATAGGCTAGGAATATGGCTCAGTGGTTAAGTGCCCCTGAGTTCAATCCCCCATACCTAAAAAAAATAGTAAAAAATTTTGCCTATGAATAAACTGCTAGTTTGCTACAGAACAGAATTAAACACAATGAATCTGATTCCACAGACAAAATTATGCTCTGTTAACTTATTGCTGGTACTTTATTTATTTTTGTCTTTAGGGCATTGACCTTGAATGCAAGCCCCTTGACACACATGTTGTTTTACCTCCTATGAAACACAGACTTGACTCTTCTTAAAAGTGATTGAATTTGAATGATACATGATCACTGTATCATTCACACAATAAGTGTGAGTATCCATCTAACTTGAACCTTTAATATATTTATCTACAAACACCATCATACATAATCACCAAATTTTATGATTACTATATTTTTCCTTTTTTAAAAATTTAACTACTTTTTCCTGCATCACATCTATTCTAATTCAGGCAGCCATTGTCTTTATCTCTTATTATTATCAGTCTCTATAAATTTTCTATTTTCAATTTTTGGTTGATACTAATGTTTTAAGTTAAGACATTAGTTGAAATTTACAAGGAAACTACAAAGGAAATAACTCAAAAAACTAAAGAAAAGAAAACAACACATGAGGTCTGGGGTTGTGACTCAGTGGTAGAACACTAACCTAGCACATGTGAGGCCCTGGGTTCGATCCTCAGCACCACATATAAATAAAGAAATAAAATAAAGGTGTATATATATATAAAAAGAAACAACACATGAGTTGAAATGGTGCACAAGAAAATATCTATGTAACACAAGTGAAGACAGAAATGGAGGACTGAAGGAAATTGTCAAAATTTCAAAAGACATTAAGAAAACTGAAAAGTAGCAGATGTAATCCAACCTTAATGATCATTAAATGTAAATATATTGAATGCTACAATAAAAATGCAGTTATTGGGGGCTGGGGTTGTAGCTCTGTAGTAAAGCACTCCCCTAATGTGTGCAGGGCACTAGGTTTGATCCTCAGCACCACATAAAAATAAAATTAAAAGATAAAATTACGTCCAACTACAACTAAAAAAACAAAATATTTTTTTAAAAGGCAGTTATTGGTAGAATGGATTAAAAACCATTAATAACCACAAGTAGATTGAAACAAAAAGGAAGATAAAAGATATTCCATGCAAGCTTCAAACAAGAGAGCTAGAGGACTGATATAGCTCAGTGGTAGAACACATGCTTAACATGTGTGAGGCTTTGGGTTCAATTTCCCATCCCATGAAAAGAATCTAAACAGACTCATTAATTTGTTGGGCCTGGTGGCACATACCTGTAGTCCCAGCTCCTTGGGAGTCTTAAGACAGGAGTTTTACTTGAGCCCAGGAGCTCGAGGCCAGTCTAGACAACATAGCAAAACCCCATCTTGAAAGAAAATAGAGAAGGAAAGAGAATTAAAGAGGCTATACTAATATCATAGAAAATAAATTTTAGATAAAATTGCTATTAAAGACAGAGAATGCTATATTATGATAAAACGAACAGTTGATCATGGAAACATAGTAATTAAAAATATATAGCCTGGGATATATGAAGTAACTCAAATGAAAAGAGTAATAGACAATTCGACAATAATAGTTGGAGACTTCAATATTTTCGCTAATGGACAGAACATCTTGCTAGACAATTAACAAGGATATACAAGACTTAAGCAGCACTGTAAATTAAATAAACTTAACAGATAATGATAGACTACTCAACAATAGCAACATATATATCCATCTCAAGTTCACATAAAAATTCTTCAAAATAAAATACACCAAGCCATAAAAAAAGCCCTGATAAATTTTAAAGAATTGAGATTACACATATGTTCTTTGACAATAATGGAATAAAGTGAAAATTAAATCAGAGAAGGAAACTTTGACAATTCCTAAATATGTGGAAATTAAAGAATACACTCTTTTTAAATTTTTTTTTTAGTTGTAGATGGGCACAATATCTTTTTTTTTTAAAGAGAGAGAGGGAATTTTTAATATTTATTTTTTTAGTTTTCCATAGACACAACATCTTTATTTGTATGTGGTGCTGAGGATCGAACCCGGGCCGCACGCATGCCAGGTGAGCGCACTACCACTTGAGCCATATCCCCAGCCCGGCACAATATCTATTTTTTTTATGTGGTGCTAGGGACCAAACCCAGGGCCTCAAGCATACAAGGCAAGCACTCTACCACTGACCTACAACCCCAGCCCAAGAACACACTCTTGAAAAGCAAATCGATCAGAGAAAAAGTCACAAGAGAAATTAGAATATACTTTTATATGAATGAAAGTAAAAACATAACATATAAGAACTTATTGAATGAAACTACACTAGTCTTTAAGGAAATTTATAGCTTAAAGTATTCAAAAACGACAAAGATCTCAGGTCAATGACCTAAACTTCTATCTTAGGAAACTAAACCCAAATAAGCAGAAAATAATAAGAAAAATTAGAGAATAAATAAATGAAATATATAATAGACAAATAATAGGAAAATCAATGAAAACAATATTGTTCCTTGAAAGAATAAACAAAATGGATGAATCTTTAACTAGACTGACTAAAAAAAAAAAAAAAAAAGGAGGAAACACAAATTACTAAAAGCAGGCTTGTGGAGCTGTGGATATAGCTCAGTTGTTAGAGTGCTTGCCTCACATGCACAAGACCCTGGGTTAGGGTTCAATCCCTAGCACCACAAAAAAAAAAAAAAGAAAGAAAGAAAAAATCAATCTTGTAAGAGAGGACATCATTAATGACTAATGTAATAATGAGGATTATGGAGGAAGATTATGAGCAACAGTATGCCAAACTTTTGACAGATAAATTTATATAACAACACACACCTACTGAATCTGAATTAAAAACAAAGACTTAATTTTTTTAAAAATGACTTTAAAAAGTGAATGGATCTATAATAAACTAAGAAACCAAATTAGCAATCATAAAACATCCCACAAAGAAAAGTCTAGGACCAGATGGATTCACTAATGAATTGTACTAAACGTTTAAAGGATAATTAACACTGTTCACAAAGTTCCAAAAATAGGACAGGATGAGACATTTCCTAACTCATTCCACAAGGAGGATAGCATTACTCTGATGCCAAAGTCAGCCAAAGATATCACAGGAAAAGGAAATGACAGACTAATAACCCTATAAATATAAATAAGAAAATCCTCACTAAAATTCTAGCCAATGGAATTCAGCAACATATAAAAAAAGAGTACAATATGATTAAGGTTAGTTTAATGCCTGAGCATCAATCAATGTAATATAGCATATTAACAAAACAAAATCCAAAATCCACATAATCATATCGGTGGCTGTGCAAAAGGTATCTGATAAACACCCTTTTTATAATAGAAACCACTCAACTAAGAATAAAATGGCCTTTTTCCCAACCAGAAAAATCCACAGCTAATAGTACACGTAAAAGGTTGAGACTGAATGATTTTCCACTTAAAAAAGGAAGAAAAAATATTCATTTCACTACCTCTATTAAATATTGTATTATCCTATATATTTTTTAAATAGTGTATTATAGTTTGGAGCCAGTACAACAGGTAATTAGGGAGAAGCAAAACCGCTTCCTTATAGATTACATGAATTCATATATAAAAAATCGCAAATAATGTACTAATTTTTTCCCTTTGTGATACTGGGGATTTAACCCAGGGACTTTCTACCAATAAGCTACACCCCAGACCTCATTTATTTATTTATTTAGAGACAGGATCTTGCTAGATTGCCAAGAGTGGCCTCAAACTTGTGATCCTCCTGCCTCAGCCTCCCCAGTTGCTGGTATTATAGACATACACCATCACTTCAGATTCTTTAAAAAAATTTTTGAACAAAGTTCAAAAAACAAGTTCAGCAAGTTTGTAGAATACAAAATCAAAATACAAAAATATCACATTTCTGCACTTTAACAATGAATAATCCAAAATGAAATTAAGAAAGCAATATCATTTATAATAACCACATTAAGAACAAAATATTCAGAATAAATTAAATCAAAGATTTTTAAGAATTTCATGCTAAAATTGCCAAATACTGTTGAAAATAAAGGAAATAAAATTAAATGGAATGGCATATCATGTTTGTAAATTGGAAAACTTACTATTGTCACAATGGCAATACAACCAAATTAATTTACCCCCAGCTACCTTATTTGTAGAAATTGATAAACTAATCAAAAAATTTCTATGGAAATAAAAAGAACTCAGAAGAATAAAATGGACTACTTGATAAAATAACAAAGTTCAAGGATTCATACTTCCACATTTCAGTAGTCATTACAAAGCCACAGTAATTACACCAGTGTGGCACTAGCATAAAATGATAGATATATAGAATGTATTTGAAAGTCTAGAAATCAATCTTTACATTTATGGTCCATTGATTTTTGACAAAAATGTTAATCTAATATCAAAACGAAGGGACAATCTTTTCAACAAATAGTGCTGAAACAAGTCAATGTCCATATAAAAAAGAATGAAATTTGTATCTCTAATGGCCTTTTTTTTCATATATCAGCTTGGCTTAGCTATAGTCCCCAGTTATTTCAGTAAAACACCAATGTTTTAGGATGATTTTTATTAGTATGTACTAATTATACATATTTAAGGGATGCAGTGTTATATTTTAATAAATACAGAGTACACTGATGAAATCTAGCCTCTATCCACCCTCTCCTCTCCCATTCCAGACCTTTAATAATCACTATTCTACATTCAGATTGACTTTTTTTTAAACTTCCACACATGAGAGAAAACATGCAGCACTCTTGTCTTTCTGTATTGGGGCTTATTTTACTTAACAGTGTCTTCCAGTTCCATCATTTTGCTGCAAATGACAAGATTTCACTTTTCTTTATGGATGAATAATATTCCATCATCTATATACAACATTTTCTTATTCATCAATATCTTGATGGCTTGATGGGCAACTAGGTTAATCCCATACCTGAGCTGTTGCAAAGAGTGTTGCAGTAAACAGGCATGCAGGGGCTGAGGTTGTAGCTTAGTGGTAGAGTGCTCCCCTAGTATGGGTGAGGCACTGGGTTCGATCCTCAGCACTACATAAATATAAATAAATAAAAATAGGGCTGGGGATGTGGCTCAAGCGGTAGCGCGCTCGCCTGGCATGCGTGCGGCCCGGGTTCAATCCTCAGCACCACATACCAACAAAGATGTTGTGTCCGCCGAGAACTAAAAAATAAATATTAAAAAAAAATTCTCTCTCTCTCTCTCTCTCTCTCTCTCTCTCTCTCTCTCTCTCTCTTTAAAAAAAAATAAAATAAAATAAAAATAAAGGCATTGGGTCCACATACAACTAAAAATATTTTTAAATTAAATAGGCATGCAGATATCCCTAATATTAATTTGAGGGCATTTTGGTGATGTAATTAAAATTCATAATCATTTGACTTTACATAAAGGAGATTATTTTAAATAATCTGAGTAGGTCTCAACCAGTTGAAAGACTTTAAAAGTAGAGTTGAGGTTTCTCCAAAGAATTTCTGACTTCAGATAATAGCTTCTACTTGTGAATTCAAGACTGCCATTTCTAATAGCCTGACCTGTGGATGTCTGAATTGCCTGGCCAGCCCCTACAATTGCATAAAATTCTTTACAATAAACCTCTTTTATATTTCCTTTCAGTTATGTTTCACTGGTTGAATGTTGACTGACACTGATTTGAACACTGAGAGTTGTTCTAGAGGACTAGCATCTTAAGGATGAATTTCTGAATTGCTTCTGAATTTTATGAAATTGATGTTCTCTCATCTGATTAGAATTAAAGGCATCAATGATCATTTTCCACAGTAGGACAGAGCAACAGTATAAGGCCTGATTTGGCAGTAGAGATACATAAAATATTGCCATCAATTTTTAAGTCAAATTCCTAGAGAAGGTAAGGTTCTGAATGACCGTGTATTTATTATTTGAGAGCTAAAATATTTAAAAATGTACAAATAAGGAGTATAATAGGATGGACTAGTTATTTCACTGTGCTAGAGAAAGTGGCAAAAGACCAAAACTTCAAATTTTCAGTTCTCATTTAATATTAATTATCTATAAGGGTCTTCATTTTCCCTGAAAGAAAGAAACATTTATCTTCTGTAGACTTAGGGCCAAGAGATTTAGTTAAAACAAAAATAATATCATCCTTCAACTAGCTGAATTATAATGCAAATTAAGCTCCAAAACATGTATTTCCAAACACCAAGACAGATATGCTTACAGCCAATAGTGAGTGCCCAATATGCTAGCAATAGAGACCAGTAATGAATACATGATATGGCACCAATTTCAGAGTGATGAGACAGCTACTTGGTGGCAGGACTGTTTAACTCCCATCATGGGTAGGGAAGCACTTTATTTTTACTGAAGTAGACAGTTACTCTGGTATGGATTTGCCCTCCCTGCAGTGTTTCTACCAAAACTATGATATTTATTTACAGAACACATTATATGATTCTATTGCCATATCATTCCACACAGTAGGTCTCTGACAAAAGGAAACATATCATTGGCAAAACTAAATTGAGCAATGAGCTCAGGATCATGGAATTCACTGTTCTTCTTGGGTTTGAAATTATCTTAAAGTAGCTGGTCAGATGGCCTTTTAAAATACAATGACCTTTTGAAGAGCTGGTGAGAGCAACCAGCAAGCCTTGAGCTACATCCTCTAAGAGCCTGCATGTGCTCTAAATTAGTGCCCTTGATGTTTCTCTAATATACAGGATTTTTTAAGTTCTGTAGTTGAGAAATGGAAATAGAAGTGAACCACTCATTATTACCTCTAGTTGTCCAATAGCAAAATTTTGCCTCCCATCTTTACAACCTTAGGTTTTGCTGGTCTGGAAGTCTTAGTTCCCATAGGAAGAATATTTTCAGCAGGGATATGACAATTATTCTACTGATCTTGAAATTAATATTAACACCCAGCCACTTTGAGCTCCTCATCTATCTGAATCAACAGGCAAATTAGAAACCTACTTTCTTGAGAGGAATGATCCAGTCTGCATACAAAGAGAAAATTGGGTTGCTACTACAAAATGGAGGAGAGAAAAGAAAATGGAGGTAAAGACACGTATATGGGAGTAGGGAAGAATATTCTGAAACTCAAGAAATTCCTTAAGGAGCCTTTAATACTACCATATCCTGTGAGTAAAGTCACTCTGAAAAACTATAGCAACCAAATTAAGGTAGAACTGTTAATGGCCTAGAACATTTAGTAATAAAAATTTGGGTTATTACACAGGAAATGATGGGTACACACGAAGATGGAGCACTTGCCAAAGAAAGGGAAATATAGAATCAATAGTAGATGGAGACAGTTTAAAATATCAGCAATGAGGATATCATTAAGATAGTGGGCTAGGAGGTCCCAGCCCTCACCCCCTGACATACACACACAAACAATAATTTGGCTACACTCTGTAGAAGAAAGTACCTCTGCAAGAGCTTTGGATTATAAATAAGAAGTGGCAATTTAGGAGAGCACAAAAACTGGTGGATCTCCTCTGACTACAGGTTCTCCTACAGGAGAAAAAATGTAGCAGGAGGACCCCAGCAATCTTCAGAACCACTGAGGTCCTGTGTGACTTTCAGCACAGAAGATGCACAGGGTCTTTGCTAAATGAAGACGGTAGCTTCTGGGGCAGCTTGAGTGAATGAATACATGTCTTACTGGCCTATGTTTAAGTCTTTAATCCATTTTGAATTGACTTTTTCATATGGGATGAGGTCAGAGTTATAATTCATTCAGTGTGTTAATACATAGTTTTCCCAATACCATTTATTGAATAGATTGTCCTTTGTCCATTGTATGTCTTTCATACTTTTGTCAAAGATTCATTGACTGCCAGTATGTTGCTGGTTTGATTACTACAGTTTTGTAATAGATTTTGAAATTAGGTAGTGTGACATCTTCAGCTTTATTTATTTTTTTTCCTCAAGATTGGTTTATTTGGAGTCTTTTGTGGTTCCATAAAATTGGAAGGATATTTTTTTGCTATTTCTGTGACAACGACCTTAGAATTTTGATAGGGATTTCACCGTCTTTGTAGATTGTCTTGGATCATATGGACATTTTAGCAATATTAGTTATATCAACTGGTGAGCATGTCATTTTGTTCCATTTACTTGTGTAATCTTCTATTTTTAATCAATAGTTTATGGTTTATATGAATTGTATACACAAACACACATATACATGGCCTCCTTCACTAAATTTATTCCTAAATATTTTGATGCTATTATAAATTAAATTGGTTTTATTCTTTTTTGTTTTGGATAGTTTGTTGTTTGTTAGTAAATAAAGACACTAATTATTTTTCTATGCTGTTTCTGTATGCTGTAACTTTAGTGATTCATTTAGTGTTTCTAAAACTTCTTTGGTGGAATTATTAGGATTTTCCATACAGAAGTTAGGTCATGTGCAAATAGGGACAATTTAACTTTTTCCAGGCTGAGTTTGATGTTGTTTCTTTCATTTTTCTTTCTTTCTTCCTTTTCTTTTGGTTCTTAATTGCTATGGCTAAGATTTACAGTACTACATTGAGTAATAGAGATAAGAGTTGGCAACATTATCTTGTTCTAGATCTTAGAGAAAAAGGTTTGAACTTTTTGTCATTAGACTGAGTATAATGTTAGATGTGTGCTTGTGACATATGGTCATTATTGGATTGAGGTATATTCCTCTTACACCTATTTTTAGAGCTTTTATGATGACAATAATTTTGCATTTTTTCAAAACCTTTTCTGCATATGTTGAGATAATAAAGTAGGTTGTGTTTCATTTTATCAATGTAGAATCATATTTATTCATTTGCATGTGGTAAACCATCCTTATGTCCCAGGAATAAATCCAATTTGATCATAGTGTATGATCACTTTAATATGCTGTTGCACATGTTTTGTTAGTATTTTGTTGAAAATATTTGCACCTATATTCATGACAGATAGTAAACTGAAATTTTCTATTATTGCCTTTTTTTGATAGTTGGCAGTAATAATGCCATTTTTATTGGTTCTTTTTAGTTATACATGGCAATAGAATTTATTTTGACATAATTATAAAACTTGCCTGGCATGTGTGAGGTACCGGGTTTGAGTCTCAGCACCACATACAAATACATAAACAAAATAAAGGTCTATTAACAACTAAAAAAATATTTTTAAAAAATTCGCAAATGCCCTTGATGAAGGTTGTTATGTCTGACTCTTCCATTTTGCTGATATCATTCAAGGGAGATTATTTTAGATTTTCTGGAGAAACCTGACTCAGTGAGCCTTAATGCCATAAGAGCAGAGTTGAGGTGTCCTCATAAAAGAAGAAATATCACATTTGGAGAGCAGTTACATTAGTCAACTTTGTGTTGCTATAACAAATACCAAAAGGGGAGAAAAATCTTAGAAGAGGATAGAATTATTTTGGCTCACAGTTTCAGAGATTTCAATCCATGGTTGTCTGGCTCCATTGCTTTGGGCCTTAAGTAAGGCAGAATATCATGGTAGAAATGTGTGGAAGAGGACATCTACTCAGCAAATGGCAGTCAGGTAGCAGGGAAAGAGTTGGGGGCAGGGACAAGATACATTCTTCAAAGGTACTCCCCCAGTGACCAACTTCTTCCCACCATGCGCTACCAGCCTACAATTTCACCAATCCCATGTAGTCGATTAAAATCATTGTTAATTAATAATTAGTGATTCATCAAATATATTAATTCACTGGTAAATTTAAAGCCTTCATAATTCAATTATTTCCTAAAAAACCCACTCTGGACATTGCTACATTGGGGAACAGTTTACAACACATGGGCTTTTGGGGAACATTACATGTTCAAGATGTAACAGCAGCATCAGCCTGCACTAAAGAGAGCCAACTTGTTCTTTGTGCAGCCTGTTTTATGGATTTTGGAGGAACTGGCTAGCCTTTCACACAATTGTGTAAATAATATATATATTTTTTGGTACCAGGGATTAAACATAGAGGTGCTTAATCACTGAGCCATATCCCCAGGCTTTTTTATATTTGATTTTGAGACAGAGTCTCATTAAGTTACTTAGGTCCTTACTAAATTGCTGAGACTGGCTTTGAACTTGTGATCTTCCTGCCTCAGTCTCCTGAGTTATTGGGATTACAGGGTTGTACCACTGAATCCAGCAAAGGAAACCAATTTCTGACAATAAACCTGTGTGTGTGTGTGTGTGTGTGTGTGTGTGTGTGTGTGTGCTTTCATAATGCTAGAAAAAAATCATTTTAGTAAGTTTTGTGGCCTTGGGGTTAGAAAATATTTTCTTAAATACCTCTCTGAATGTACAAGCAATAAAAAAATAGACAAAATAGATAAAATAGGTCTTCATCAAGTGTAAAAATAAAATCGTCTGTACTTCAAAGGGAATCATCAATAAAGTGAAAACACATCTACATACTAGGAGAAAATACTTACAAATAATATGCCTGATCAGGCATTTGTATCCAAAATATGTTTTTAAATAAAGTGTTCTTCTTTTTATTGGTTCACTATAATAATACAAAATAGTGAGATTCATTATGCCATATTCATATATGCACATAACATAATTTGATTAATCTCATTTTTCAGTATGACCCTGTGTCCTTCTTTCCTCCTTCTCTGTAATCCCTTTACTCTACTGGTCTCTTCTATTAATATATTATTTTTACTTAGTGAATTGTAATTATATATATATATATATATATATATATATATATATATATATTATATGGATCAAGAAGTAAAGAGGAGGGGAGTACTGGGGATGAAATCAATGAAGTTAGGCTAAATCCACGTACAAATATACCATTAAAAAATCTCTTATAATTCAACAATAAAAACACAATCACATTTCAATATGAACAAGGGTTTTGAATATAAATTTATCAAAAAAAAGTTAAAAAGTGGTTCAATAAGCATATGAAATGCCCTACTTCACTAGTCCCTGAGAAGTGCAAATCAAAACCATGAGTTTCGGGGGCTGGGGTTGTTGTGGTAAAGTGCTGGCCTGGCAGGTGTGAGGCACAGAGTTTGATCCTCAGCACCACACAAAAACAAACAAACAAGTAAATAAATAAAATAAAGGCATTCTGTCCATCTACAACTATTAATACTTTTTAAAACATGAGTTAACCCTTTGTACCTCTGAATGACTAAAATTAAAAATTCAGACAATAAGAAATACTAGAGAATATTTGATGTTTGGATCATAAAATGGTGCAGATACTTTGGAAAACAAGTTGGTGGTTCCTCAAAATGTTACATATAGAGTTGACATATAATGCAATAATACTACGTCTAAGTACTCAGAGAACTGATAACATTGTCTAGGCTAAAATTCGTACATGAATGTTAACAGCAGCATCACTCATAATAGCCAAAAGTAAAAATAACCCATATGTCCATCACTTAAAGAATGGATGAACAAAATGTGGTATGTCCATATAATAGTATATTATTCAGTACTAAGAAAGTAATTAAGTACTGCTATGAGATGAATTGTGTCCCAGAAAAATTCATAAGTTGAAATACCAACCCTTTGTGTGACTGTATTGGAGAAAGGGTCTTTAAGGAGGTGATTAAGGTTCAATGAGTTCTTAAGGGTAGGATCCTAATATGGAACTGATACACTGGCAAGCAGTGGAAGAGATACCAGAGTTCTCCCTCTACTATGTGAGCATATAGTAAGAAAGTGACCATCTTATGGCTCCATTTATATGACATGTCCCAAACAGGCAAATCTTTAGATACAGATATTAGATTAGTATTTATCAGGGAATGAAAGCAGAAAGGTGTAGGGTAATTGCTAATCAATACATGATTTTTCTGTGGTGGTGAAGACATTCTAAAATAATATAATGACGGTAGTTTCAGATCTCTATGAATATACTAATTAATATGAATACACTAATAGCCATTGAGTTAACCAACTTAAAAAATTCATTTTATGGAATGTGAATTATGTCAATAAAAACTGTCTGAAGTGCATCCTAAAAGGCTAATTTGAAGATGATGGTAGGGATTTGCTCCTTTCTGAAGATTGTAGGGTAGATTCCATTTTCTTGTTGTTTCTAGCTTCTTAGACACTTTTTGTATTCTTTGGCACATGACCCCTTTTTCTCCTTCAATATTAACAGTAGCCAGTTGTATCTGTCTCACTCTATCATCTATATGCTTTCTATCCTGCTTCCCTCTCCATCTATAAAGACCCTTGTCCGGAAGGATCCAACATGGCGGCCGGCGAGCAAGCAGCATTTTCTATACCTCCGCAGTAACAGGATCAGAGAGACACATAAATACACTTGCATGGGACCTGCTGAAGATCTTCTAACAATATTCCACGGGAAGGAGACCTGCCGATAACTAGTAAGTCTGTGTGAGGGGTCAGTTAGCCCCAGGCGACTGAATCTCGGCAACGCGGATCAGGGACACAATCCCGCCGGTCACGGTGGTGGCTGATCTGGGCCCTGCAGGGCTGAGTCTGTGATCGGCCTCTGGCGGTTCAGCGCTAGGATCCACACTCCTACCACCCCACCCCCCTCCAGCCGGTTCAGAGCAACGCGGAGCAGGGACACAATCCCGCCGGTCATGGCTGCAGCTGATCTGGGCCCTGTAGGGCTGAGTCTGCGAACTGCCTCTGGTGGTTCAGCATTAGGATCCACACTCCTACCACCCCACCCCCCTCTAGCCGGTCTGGAGCAACGCGGAGCAGGGACACAATCCCGCCAGCCACGGAGGCGGCTGGACTGGGCCCCGCAGGCCTGAGTCTGTGAACGGCCTCTAGCGGTTTGGCACTAGGACTTTGGCAGCGCTTAGGGCTGAGTTTCAGCTTTGAGACAGAGGAGAGAAGCGGTCCAGTTTGGTTCCAGACACTGGTCGGACCACAGAGGAGGACAGCAGCCGCCATTTCAAAGAGATGATGTAATCATCCCCATGTTCTACTGATCACAGCTCATTCAGTTACGGAAGAGGTGATTTCAGGCTAGTAAATTTCAAAAACACAACAGTTGCACCGAGCAGAAAGAAGCGCGTGCAGTATGAAAAGACAAGGAAAGAAAGGATCACAGGCAATGCAGGTCAACTCAACTTTAGAAGAGGTAATAGCTGCAACAGATGGAATGTCAGATAGAGAGCTCAGGACATATATGCTTCAGATGATCTGGAGTCTCAAGGAAGACATGAGACAGCAAAATCAGACAATGAAAGATCACATTGACAAACAAATCCAGGAAGTAAAAGATCAATTTCACAGGGAGATAGAGGTAATAAAAAACAAACAAATAGAAATACTGGAAATGCAGGAAACAATAAACCAACTTAAAAACTCAATTGAGAATACTACCAGCAGAGTGGATCACTTAGAAGATAGAACATCAGACAATGAAGACAGAGTATTTCAACTTGAAAAGAACATAGATAGCTCAGCAAGTCTACTAAGAAACCATGAGCAGAACATTCAAGAGCTATGGGATAATATCAAAAGACCAAACTTAAGAGTCATTGGGATACAGGAAGGCACAGAGCTCCAAACCAAAGGATTAAGCAATCTATTCAGTGAAATAATACAAGAAAACTTCCCAGACATGAAGAATGTGACAGAATCCCAAATCCTAGAAGCCTACAGGACGCCGATGGTGCAAAATCATAAGAGATCCACACCTAGACACATTATAATGAAGATGTCCAACATACAGAATAAGGAGAGAATTTTAAAAGCTGCAAGAGAAAGAAAGCAGATTACATTTAGGGGTAAACCAATCAGGATAACAGCTGATCTCTCAACACAGACTCTGAAAGCTAGAAGATCCTGGAATAACATATTTCAAACACTGAAAGAAAATGGGTTCCAACCAAGAATCGTGTATCCGGCGAAATTAAGCTTCAGGATAGAAGATGAATTTAAAACCTTCCATGATAAACAAAAGTTAAAAGAATTCGCAGCTAGAAAACCATCTCTTCAAAAAATCCTTGGCAAAACATTACAGGAAGAAGAAATGGAAAATAACATTGAAAACCAACAATGGGAGGTAGGACAGTAAAGGGGGGAAAGTAGTCAAAGAGGATAACAAATCAGGTTTAGTAACATCAATAAACAAATATGGCTGGAAGAACAAATCATATCTCAATAATAACCTTAAATGTTAATGGCTTAAACTCACCAATTAAGAGACACAGGCTAGTAGAATGGATCACAAAACAAGACCCAACAATATGCTGCCTACAGGAGACGCATCTGATAGGAAAAGATATTCATAGACTGAAGGTGAAAGGGTGGGAAAAATCATACCACTCATATGGACTGCGGAAACAAGCAGGAGTGTCCATACTCATATCTAATAAAATAGATTTCAACCCAAAGTTAATCAAAAGGGATAAAGAAGGACACTTCATACTGCTCAAGGGAACCATACACCAACAAGACATAACAATCATAAATATATATGCCCCAAACAACGGTGCTGCTATGTTCATCAAGCAAACGCTCCTCAAGTTCAAGAGTCTAATAGACCACCATACAATAATCATGGGAGACTTTAATACACCTCTCTCACCACTGGACAGATCTTCCAAATAAAAGTTAAATAAGGAAACTATAGAACTAAATAACATAATTAATAACCTAGACTTAATTGACATACATAGACTATACCACCCAACATCAAGTAATTACACTTTTTTCTCAGCAGCACATGGAACCTTCTCAAAAATAGACCATATATTATGTCACAGGGCAACTCTTAGACAATATAAAGGGGTAGAGATAATACCATGCATCTTATCTGATCATAATGGAAAGAAACTGAAAATCAATGATAAAAGAAGGAAGGAAAAATCAAGCATCACCTGGAGAATGAACAATAGGTTGCTTAATGATCAATGGGTTCTAGAAGACATTAAGGAGGAAATTAAAAAATTCCTAGAGTCAAATGAAAACACAGACACAACATATCGGAATCTATGGGACACATTGAAAGCAGTTCTAAGAGGAAAATTCATTGCTTGGAGTTCATTCCTCAAAAAAAGAAAAAACCAACAAATAAATGATCTCATACTTCATCTCAAAATCCTAGAAAAAGAAGAGCAAAACAACAGCAAAAGAAGTAGAAGGCAAGAAATAATTAAAATCAGAGCTGAAATTAATGAAATTGAAACAAAAGAAACAATTGAAAAAATCGACAAAACTAAAAGTTGGTTTTTTGAAAAAATAAATAAAATTGACAGACCCTTAGCCATGCTAACGAAGAGAAGAAGAGAGAGAACCCAAATTACTAGCATACGGGATGAAAAAGGCAATATCACAACAGACACTTCAGAAATACAGATGATAATCAGAAATTATTTTGAATCCTTATACTCCAATAAAATAGAAGATAGTGAAGGCATAGATAAATTCCTTAAGTCTTATGATCTGCCCAGATTGAGCCAGGAGGATATAGACAACCTAAACAGACCAATAACAATAGAGGAAATAGAAAAAACCATCAAAAGATTACCAACTAAGAAAAGCCCAGGACCGGATGGGTATACAGCAGAGTTTTACAAAACCTTTAAAGAGGAACTAACACCAATATTTTTCAAGCTATTTCAGGAAATAGAAAAAGAGGGAGAACTTCCAAATTCATTCTACGAGGCCAACATCACCCTGATTCCTAAACCAGACAAAGACACTTCAAAGAAAGAAAACTACAGACCAATATCTCTAATGAACCTTGATGCAAAAATCCTCAATAAAATTCTGGCGAATGGGATTCAAATACATATCAAAAAAATTATACACCATGATCAAGTAGGATTCATCCCTGGTATGCAAGGTTGGTTCAATATACGGAAATCAATAAATGTTATCCACCACATCAATAGACTTAAAAATAAGAACCATATGATCATCTCGATAGATGCAGAAAAAGCATTTGACAAAGTACAGCATCCCTTTATGTTCAAAACTCTAGAAAAATTAGGGATAACCGGATCATACCTCAACATTGTAAAAGCAATCTATGATAAGCCACAGGCCAGCATCATTCTGAATGGAGAAAAATTGAAGGCATTCCCTCTAAGATCTGGTACAAGACAGGGATGCCCTCTCTCACCACTTCTGTTCAACATAGTCCTCGAAACACTTGCCAGAGCAATTAGGCAGACGAAAGAAATTAAAGGCATAAAAATAGGAAAAGAAGAACTTAAATTATCACTATTTGCAGATGATATGATTCTATACCTAGCAGACCCAAAAGGGTCTACAAAGAAGCTATTAGAGCTAATAAATGAGTTCAGCAAAGTGGCAGGATATAAGATCAACACGCATAAATCAAAGGCATTCCTGTATATCAGCGACAAATCCTCTGAAACAGAAATGAGGACAACTACTCCATTCACAATATCCCCCCAAAAAATAAAATACTTGGGAATCAACCTAACAAAAGAGGTGAAAGATTTATACAATGAAAATTACAGAACCCTAAAGAAAGACATAGAAGAAGACCTTAGAAGATGGAAAAATATACCCTGCTCATGGATAGGCAGAACTAACATCATCAAAATGGCGATATTACTAAAAGTTCTCTATAAGTTCAATGCAATGCCAATCAAAATCCCAACAGCATATCTTGTAGAAATTGATAAAAGAATCATGAAATTCATATGGAATAATAAAAGACCCAGAATAGCAAAAACAATACTAAGCAGGAAGTGTGAATCAGGTGGTATAGCGATACCAGACTTCAAACTATACTACAGAGCAATAGTAACAAAAACAGCATGGTACTGGTACCAAAACAGGCGGGTGGACCAATGGTACAGAATAGAGGACACAGTAACCAATCCACAAAACTACAACTATCTTATTTTTGATAAAGGGGCTAAAAGCATGCAATGGAGGAAGGATAGCATCTTCAACAAATGGTGCTGGGAAAACTGGAAATCCATTTGCACCAAAATGAATCTGAATCCCTATCTCTTGCCGTGCACAAAAGTTAACTCAAAATGGATCAAGGAGCTTGATATTAAATCAGAGACATGGCATCTGATAGAAGAAAAAGTTGGTTATGATCTACACGCTGTGGGATCGGGCTCCAAATTCCTCAATAGGACACCCATAGCACTAGAGTTAACAAATAGAATCAACAAATGGGACTTACTCAAACTAAAACGTTTTTTCTCAGCAAAAGAAACAATAAGAGAGATAAACAGGGAGCCTACATCCTGGGGACAAATCTTTACTCCACACACTTCAGATAGAGCCCTAATAACCAGAATATACAAAGAACTCAAAAAATTAGACAATAAGATAACAAATAACCCAATCAATAAATGGGCCAAGGACCTGAACAGACACTTCTCAGAGGAGGACATACAATCAATCAACAAGTACATGAAAAAATGCTCACCATCGCTAGCAGTCAGAGAAATGCAAATCAAAACTACCCTAAGATACCATCTCACTCCAGTAAGACTGGCAGCCATTAGGAAGTCAAACAACAATAAGTGCTGGAGAGGATGCGGGGAAAAGGGCACTCTTGTTCATTGCTGGTGGGACTGCAAATTGGTGCAGCCAATTTGGAAAGCAGTATGGAGATTTCTTGGAAAGCTGGGAATGGAACCACCATTTGACCCAGCTATTCCCCTTCTCGGTCTATTCCCTAAAGCCCTAACAAGAGCATGCTACAGGGACACTGCTACATCGATGTTCATAGCAGCTCAATTCACAATAGCAAGACTGTGGAACCAGCCTAGATGCCCTTCAATAGATGAATGGATAAAAAAAATGTGGCATTTATATACTATGGAGTATTACTCTGCATTAAAAAAATGACAAAATCATAGAATTTGGAGGGAAATGGATGGCATTAGAGCAGATTATGCTAAGTGAAGCTAGTCAATCTTTAAAAAACAAATACCAAATGACTCCTTTGATATAAGGGGAGTCAACAAGGACAGGGTAGGGACGAAGAGCTTGAGAAGAAGATTTACATTAAATAGGGATGAGAGGTGGGAGGGAAAGGGAGTGAGAAGGGAAATTGCATGGAAATGGAAGGCGATCCTCAGGGTTATACAAAATGTCATATAAGAGGAAAGGAGGGGCAAGACAAGATAATACAAATGGAAGAAATGATTTACAGTAGAAGGGGTAGAGAGAGAAAAGGGGAGGGGAGGGGAGGGGAGGGGAGGGGGGATAGTAGAGAATAGGACAGACAGCAGAATATATCAGACACTAGAAAGGCAATATGTCAATCAATGGAAGGGAAACTGATGTGATACAGCAATTTGTATACGGGGTAAAAGCGGGAGTTCATAATCCACGTGAATCAACAGTGTTATATGATGTATTAAGAACTATGTAATGTTATGAACGACCAATAAAAAAAAAAAGACCCTTGTCCATGGATTACATTGGATCCATCTGATTAATTCAGGATTAACCTAAATATGTGCTTGTCATGTAAATTAACATCTACAGATTCTGGGATTAGGATGAGGACATCATCATGGCCTGTTACTCTATCACATTCAACTATACATTGTCTACAAGAAACTCATATATGAAGCTAGTACTGCCCTGATGAAAAAGAAAAAAAAAGTCAAAGAAACATCAAGGAAAAAAAAAAACTTCAGATCAATAACCCTGAAGAACATAGACACAAAAATTATTTTAAAAAATTACCGGCATTACTTACTAAAACATATTTAAATGTTAGTACACCATGATCAAGTGAGTTTCATCCCAGGGATGCAAGAATGGTTCAACATACAGAATCAATGAATATAATTCATTACATCAATAGACTTAAAGAAAAGAATCACATGATTATCTTAATAGATGCAAAAAATCCATTTGACAAAATGCAGCAACCATTTATGTTCAAAACACTAGAACAACTAGGGATAGTAGGAACATACCCCAAGCTGTACATGTTAAACCCAAGGCCAACATTATTCTAAATGGAATAAAACTGAAAGAATTCCTTCTAAAACCTGAAACAAGACAGAGATGTGCTGTTTTACCAATTATATTCAACACAGTACTGAAAACTGTAGTCAGAACAATTAGACAGAAGAAAGAAATTAATGGGATAAGAATAGGAAAAGAAGAACTCAAACTATCCCTGTTTGCTGATGACAGGATTTTATATTTAGAAGACCAAAAAAAAAAAAAAACTGCACCAGAAAACTTCTAGGACACATAAATAAATTCAGCAAGTTAGCAGCATATAAAATTAACACCCATAAATCAATTACATTCCTATACAGAAAGGATGAATCAACTGAAAGAGAAATTAGGAAAACTGCCCCATTCACAATAGCCTCGGGAAAAAAATATTTTGGAGTCAATTTAACAAAAGAGGTGAAAGACATCTACAATGAAAACTACCAAACACCAAAGAAAGAAATTGAAGAAGTCCTTAGAAAATGAGAAGATCAGCCATAATCTTGAATAGGCAGAAGTAATATTGTCGAAATGACCATAATACCAAAAGCATTACACAAGTTTAATGCAATTCTTATTAAAATCCCAATGACATTCTTCATAGAATTAGAAAAAGTAATCATGAAATTTATTTGGAAAAATAAGAGAACAGGAATAGCCAAAGCAAACCTTAGCAAGAAAAGTGAAGCAGGATACATCACAATACCAAACCTTAAACTATACTACAAAGCCATAGTAACAAAAATGGCATGGTATTGGAACCAAAACAGACATGAAGACCAATGGTACAGAATAGAAGACACAGAGACAAATGCACATAAATAGAGTTATTTCATACCAGACGAAGGTGCCAAAAGACCCTTTCCCAAATGGAAGAAAAAGTAGGCCCAAATCTCCCCATGTTGACTTAGGTACTAACTTCCATAAAAAGACTCCTAATGTACAAGAGATGAAATAAAAAATCAATAAATGGGATGGACTCATATTAAAATCTTCTCAGCAAAGGAAACAATCAATAATATGAAGAGAGAGCACACAGAGTGGGAGAAAATCTTTGCCACCTTCACCTCAGATAGAGCATTAATCACCAGGATGTATAAAAAACTAAAAAAAATTAATACCAAAAAAATAACGTAGTCAATACATGGGCAAAGACACTTCACGGAAGAAATAATAGGAAGAGTCAACATAAATTAAAAAATGTTCAACAATTTTAGCAATCAGAAAAATGCAAATTAAAACTACACTGAGATTTCCTCTCACTCCAGTCAGAATGGCAATTATCAAGAATGCAAGTAACAATAAATGTTGGCGAGGATGTAGAGAAAAAAGTATACTCATGCACTGCTGGTGGGTCTGCAAATTGGTGTAACCATTATGGAAAGCAATATGGAGATTCCTCAGAAAACCTGGAATGGAACTACAATTTGACCCAGCTATCCCACTCCTCTGTTTATATTCCAAAGAATTAAAATCAGCATACCACAGTGACACAGCCACATCAATGTTTATAGTGGCTCAATTCACAATAGCTAAACTGTGGAACCAACCTAGGTGCCCTTCAACAGATGAATGGATAAAGAAAATGTGGTATATGTACACAATGGGATATTACTCAGCCTTAAAGAAGGCCCAGATCTCCTCATGCTGACTTAGGTACTAACTTCCATAAAAAGACTCCTAATGTACAAGAGGTGAAATCAAGAATCAATAAATGGGATGGACTCATATTAAAATTATGGCATTTACAGGTAAATGGATGAAGCTGGAGAAAACCATGCTAAGTGAAATAAGCCAATCCCCCAAAACGAAAGGCTAAATGTTTTTTTATGATATGCAGATGCTAATTCTAATTAAAAGTTGGGGGCTATATTTCAGATTAGACAGAGGGGAGGGAAGTGAGGGGGTATGGGGGTAGGAAGGGTAGTACAATGAATCAGACATTATTACCCTATATGCATATGTGATTACACAACTGGTATATTTCTATATCATTTACAACCAGAAGAATGAGAAGTTATACTCCATTTAAGTATGATGTGTCACAATGAATTCTTCTGTCATGTATAACTAATTAGAACAGTAAAAAATAAAAAATAAAATGTGATATATATACACAATGAATTATTAGTCATAAAGAAAAATGAATTATGACATTTGCCTGTAAATGGATGGAACTAGAGACTATCATGCTATGTGAAATAATCCAGTCCCCCAAATCCAAAGGACTAATGTTCTCTTTAATATGTGGATGCTAACACACAATGCTGGGGATAGAAGTTTATTGAATTAGACAAAGGGGAATGAAGGGAAGGGAGGAAGAAGGGGAATAGGAAAGACAGTAGAATGAATCAGAGATAACTTTTCTATGTTCATATATGAATGCACAACCAGTGAAACTCCACATCATGTAGAAACAGAAGAATGAGAAATTATACTCCATGTATGTCTAATATGTCAAAATACACTCTACTATCGTGTATATCCAAAAAGAACAAATAAAAAAGAAAGAAAAGTTATATTACTACTTCAAATAAAAAGTAAAAATTGAAGTGATAGGGAAAATTTTTAAAACTTATGTAAAACATAATGGCATAGGCACATTGTAGAGAAATAGATGAGAAGATATACCATGAAGACATTAATTAAAGAAAGAAGCTGGATTGTATTTATCAATCTGAGGTAGACTTTAGAACAACCAAAATTATAGCGATAAAGACAGACATTACATAAAAATGAAAAGGATCAATCTACCCAAAATATGTTGAAATTTTAAATGTGTAAGAAAAAAGAACTTTAAAACACATAAAACAAAATTAGATTCAGCTGAAAAGAGAAATAGACAATTATCCAAAACTACATTTGGAGATCTCAACATTCTTTACAATTTATAATAATACTACAGAGACATCTGCAAACAAGTAGAAGACATGAACATCAACATCAACCAATAGGATCTAATCAAAATTGTACACATATGTAACATTGTGATATAATAAGAAATGCATATTTGGATTTTGCCTTCAATTTCTGGCACAGAACTTCTAAAACCCTTGGAATTCCCCAGTGAAAAAGGTAAGAGGAATGTCTTTGGTTATTCATAATAAACATTGTTCAACCATACCTGAGTTTATGCTAAATAACTGAATTTTGATAGGACCCTAAATCTTTCAGGATAGGGGCTGATTGCCAGAGAAAAACAATAATGTGACTAAAGGATTGGAAATTTCAGCTCTTATCCCTGAACCTATCACCAAAAGCCTCTGGGGAATGAAGAGAGTGAAGACTAAGTTCAATCATCAGTTGCCCATGATTTAATCAGTTGTGCATACTTACTAAAACCTACATAAAAATCTAAACAAAGCATTTGGGAAAGCTTCTAGAATGCTGAATACATCTATATGCCAGGAGGGTAGCAACCCCAAAGCTCTGTGAGCCCAGAAGCTCTTGTACTCAGATCCCTTCCTGCCCTTTCCTTATGTATTTCTTCATCTAGTTATTTTTTTTGTATCTTTTATAATAGTCATCATAATAAATCAGTAAATATAAACGTTCTTTCCTTGAGTTCTGTGAGCCATTGCAGCAAATCATCAAATCTGAGAAGTAGGTTGTGGGAAACAAAACTTTGCTGCCAAATCAGACTGAAGTATGAGTTACCTGGAGATTTGTCACTTGTGACTGGCAGCTGAAATGGGAAGCAGACTAATAGGACAGAGTTCTTAACTTGTGAGGTCTAAGTCCATGTAGGTAGTGCCAGAATTGAATTAAATTGTGAGATACCCAGTTGGTGCCCATAAATAATTAGATAATTGTTTAGTGTAGAAAATACACATTTGGTGTTAGAAATATTAAGAAACAGGTTTTTTTTAATATGAAAGAAAAAAGAGCAAAGCACACATTCTTTTTATGTACCATAAAACAAATTTTAACTGTTTTAAAAAGGAAAAAAATTCCTGAAATACAGAGGTTGTTCTCTCACAATAATGCAATCAAGTTAAAAACTAAGTTGGGGGCTGGGATTGTAGCTCAGTGGTAGAGCGTTTGCCTAGCATGTGTGAAGCACTGGGTTAAATCCTCAGCATCACATACAAATAAATAAATGAAATAAAGGCATTGTGTCCATCTACAACTAAAAATATTTTTTAAAAAGACTAAGTTAGGAATTGTACTAATAATCATTAATATTCTAGAGTTCAGACTCAATGTCAACAGAAAATTCACCAAGCTCATGGAAATTAAATATCACATTTCTAAATACTTCATGAGTCAAATAGTAAATTTCAAGGGAAATAAAACTCTATATTGTACTGGTTAAAATTGAAAAATACAACATATCAAAATATAAGAGGAGCAGCTAAAGGATTACTTAAAGGAATATTGAGATAATTGAATACTTATATTGGAAAAGAAGAGAGGTATTGAATAAATAATAAAAGCTTTCATTACAAAAAAACTAAAAATTTGGAGAAAAAATAAATTTTAACAATTTCAATGAAATTGTTTCATGATGGAATAAAATAATAGAGGTAAGAAGTCAATGAAATAGGAAAGAAAAACAATTAAGAAAATCAATCAAATTCAAACCTGATCTCCTTAAAAAGATAAACAACAATTGCTAATCTTCAGTAAGCCTAAAATATAAAAAGAAGAAAACACTAATTATCAGCATGAAGAATAAAGAAAAGATTGTGACTATAGACTCTGTAAACATTAAAAGGTTAATGAGAGAATATTATGAGTGGTTCTATGCACATAAATTTGACAACTTAGAAGAAATAGAGCAATTCCTTAAAAAAATCTCATTCCAGATAAAATAGATAATTTGAATGTTCTGTAACTATTTAAAAAAACTGAATTACTAAGATTTTGTATACTTCAAAAAATAAATTTTCAGACCTAGATGGTTTCATGGATAAATTCTATCAACTAATTAATAATAATAAAAAACATCAACTCTACACAATTACTTCTAGAAACAGAAGAAGGAATATTTCCCATATCATTTTATGAGGTCAATGTTTCTGATACTAAAGCCAGTCAAAAGCATTACAAAAATAATTGAAACTACCAAACAATATCTCTTATGACTATATGTGCAAAAATCTCCAAAATACTATGAAATTAAATTCAGTGATATATAAATAAGTATACAACATAACCAAGTGAGATTTTTCTATGAATACAAGACTGACTCAATATTTTGAAATGAAACCATGTAATTCACAATATTAACATGTTATAGGAGTAAAGCTACGTGAACACATCAACTAATGGGGAAAAAATCATTTGACAAAATCCCATATCCATTCAATCAAAAGCAAACTAGGAATCAATGACAATTACCTCAACTTGACAGAGTCTCTCTTAAAAAACTAAGCATCATATTTAATGGGGAAAGACTAAAAAGATTTTTCAGTAAAAATGTACAGAAATTCACTTCACTTCTACATCTTTGATTGAAGATACTGCAGGAAGTTCTAGCCATTACAATAAGACAAAGAAAAAAATAAAGGGAAAATTCAAAATGAAAAAAAAAAATTGAACCATCCCAATTTTGGGGGGCAGGTACAGGGGACTGAACTCAGGAGCACTCTGCCACTAAGCCACATCCCCAGCCCTATTTTGTATTTTATTTAAAGACAGGGTCTTACTTAATTGCTTAGTGCCTAGCTTTGCTGAGGCTGGCATTGAACTCATGATCCTCTTCCTGCCTCAGACTCCGGAGCCACTAGGTTTGCAGGCATGCATCACCATGCCTGGCCACCCCAATTTTTAAAAAATGATTTCACATCTAGAAAATATCAAGTAATCTACCAAAAAAATCTCTCAGGTTAATAAATTAGCAAGATTGTAAGATGTTAACACAAAATCTATTTTACTTCTTTACATTAACAATGAAGATGTAGAAGCTAAAATTGAAAATGCAATACCATTTATAATAGCTCAAAGAAAAACCAAGAATTACTCAGGTGGAAATGTAACAAAATATGTAGAGAAGCATAATGTGTCCCTATTGGAGGATTCAATAAAGTAAATGTTTAAATTATCCCCAAATTGACAAACATGTTTAATATCATTGTTATCATTACCACAGGAGATAATTTTGTAGAAAATAGGCAAATTTATTCTAAAATGTATGTGGAAATACAAGGGAATTAAAGTAGCTAAAGCAACTACGAAAAAGAAAAATGAAGCTACAGGAATCACTATACATAATTTTATGTCTTCTTTTTATGGTTACAATAATCAATACAGTATGGTATTAGAAGAAGATGAGACATATAAACAAGGAAACTAAACACAAGATAAAGAAAAAGATTAAGTACTGTTTAATTCCATTCACATAATGTACTCAAAATAAAAAAAATCAGAGATGTAGAACATGTAAAACATTTTTAAGGTGTTAGAGATTCTGGTAGGTTTTGGTGTAAAGAAAGGGGAAGGACTTTTTTGTGTGTGATGATGAAAGAATTTTAAATCTTAGTTATGTGCCGCAACCCGGCTGGGCACAGAAACATGAGCCTCCGCAACCTGGCTGGGCACAGAAACACAAGCCGCTCAAGCGGGAAACAAAGCTTTATTTTAAAAAGCCACCAGCGTCCTGTGTGCGCCCTGCTAGCAAGCCGATCGACACACGTGTCTCTCCCCACCGCAACCGGGGCCGGACTTCCCCCGGAAATTCCCTCCTACTATCCTTCCCCAACCAATGGGAACTCTCCTATTACATGAGTAACATGAGTAACATGAGTCCCATAACAGGCCGAGGTGAACAGCAGGAGTCCAATTTCCATATGAATGTAAAGCTTAACATAATCATATCATCTCAATGGCTAGCTGGCAGTCACCTAAACCAAAGGTACCATGTATCATAATACTTTTGCTGTGGCTCCTAGCATCTGCCCCCTTCTGTTTAATTAAACAACAGGCAATGTGGCTAGGGACCGTGCCTGTTAGGTATGTCAACATATGGTTCTTACCCGTCATCGGAAAACTGACCTCTATGCGTCAGCCTCCTGGCTTAGGTTGATACCACTGCAATTGAATCATACCTGTCACTGACTACCGGTCCAGTATATAGCCATACCTGTGGAATAGGCCTATGCACCAGTGGGGGGGTGAGGTTCTTTGCCTCACCTCTGTTGGCCCCCAAATTTGGCCTTGGTGTCGGTGGGGGGGTGAGGTTCTTTGCCTCACCTCAGTTGGCCCCCAAAATTAGACCATCACTAGTAGAAGGGAGGAGGATACAGAAGTGCCACGATATCAAGTCAATTGATGGCTCCTTAGGAAAAATAGTAACACTGGTGACACATCAGCTAAGATATTTCAGCACTACCAATTCGCTGTATCAACAAATAGAGCACAATGCATACAAATGATACATAGTCCAGGCTAGTTGTGTAAGCAGTTCAAAATGGAGGAGTCTATCAATATGTCCATTTCCTCCCAAAGTAAATCAAGTCCTTGATTGAGCATTACTTGTTGATTTATAGAAGCTGTAGTCTGGTTTTATCTTAGTCTTCACCGGCACTGGGATAGAGATGGGAATTCTGGCCATGATGCTAAAGAGACATTATCCTGAACAGAATTATTAAATATAATGAAAAGGAAAGGTGAAAGTAAACAAATAGATCTGTTAACCACCTTTAAAACAAATTTTTAACAGCTGTTTACCTAATTTAAATTAAACCATTTAAATCACGTGAATAAAAAAAAAATTTTTTTGGATCCATTTATACATGAGCGCTCCTCATAAATGAAATATGGACATACACACATACAGACATACAACACAAAACAGTGCATACATAACATACAACACATAAGACAATAGTAAATAAAGGCCTTGTAGCTATACCTAGGTGAAATCTCCATTGCAATGTTTAAAAACTCCACAGTCAAAAAATAAAACACAGTCAAAAAATAAAACTGATCAGAAAAACATTAACCTAGGTTTGTATGAGCTCAAAAATAAATAAATAAATAAATAAAATAGAACTTTATGATGTGGGAAAAATGCAAATAATAAAATAGATATTGAAAAAGGCACCATGGTAAATCACTGTGGCAGATGTAAGAATAGCCAGGCTGGAACTCTGGATATCAGCTGTTATGGATTTGAGTCAAATCATCTTCTTTTTCTGTAGAAATTGTTTTAGTTAATCTGTCTGGAATCCAAATTGGTTGCTGTTCTTCCTGTGGAAAGACACAGACAGAGCCCCGACTCCAGACTATTACTGGGTCCGGGCCTTTCCATTGTCCTGTTAGAATATCTTTCCAAAGTACCTTAGGCTTATGTACATTTTTCGGATACATATGTCTTTCCGCAGCACTAAGTCCTGATGAATCCAAATTTAGAAAGTTTAGAGTAAAAAGGGTTATTTTAAGTTTATCTTTGGGGGATATATACCCCTTTCCAATTCCCTCCTTTTGTTTTAATAAGTACATTTTAATAGTTTGATGAGCTCTTTCAACTATGCCTTGTCCCTGTGGATTGTATGGGATTCCTGTTATATGAGTAATGCCAAATGATGAGCAAAATTGTTTAAAAGAGTTGGAGGTGTAACCAGGACCGTTATCAGTTTTTAACTGTTTAGGAACACCCACAGTGGCAAAATTTTGTAAGCAATGAGCTATAACATCTTTAGTTTTTTCTCCGGGATGAAGGGAGCCCATCAAAAATCCAGAAGAAGTATCAACTGTAACATGTAAATATTTTAATTTTCCAAATTCTGGCAAGTGTGTGACGTCCATCTGCCAAATGTGGTTAGGTATCAGTCCTCTAGGATTGACTCCAAGATTAACTTGTGGTAAAAATGTCACACAATTTTGACATTGTTTTATTATATGTCTGGCTTGTTCTTTAGTTATTTTAAAACGTTTTTGTAAAGTATTAGCATTGACATGGAACCTTTTATGAAAATTTATAGCTTCTTCTATTGTGGAGAAAATATGTATATCATGTGTAGATTTATCTGCTAGTTCATTACCCAAACTAAGGGCTCCAGGCAATCCTGTATGTGCCCTGGTATGTCCTATAAAGAATGGATCCTTTCTGTCCCAGATTAGACTTTGTATAGCAGAAAACAAAGAGAAAACAGTAGAGGAAGGAGAAATCCTACCAGCATCTTCAAGAGATACAATAGCATTAACTACATACTGACTATCAGAAAATAAATTAAATGCAGAATCTTTGAACATCATAAAAGCTTGTAATACTGCATTGAGCTCTACCTTTTGAGCTGATTGTTTGGGTACTAAAAATGTAAAAGTTTGATCAGGAGTAACTACTGCTGCTGTACCATTGTTTGACCCATCAGTGAATATATTTGGAGCATTCATGATAGGGGTTTTTCTTGTCATTTTTGGAAAAACTACAGGATGCTTAGACCAAAAAGACAACAAAGGATTAGATGGCAAGTGATTAACAAATGAAACACTAGATTTACACATGATTATTGCCCAAGTATTTAACTCATTAGCTAACTCATCAATTTGATCCATAGTATATGGAGTAATAATTTTATTGGGAGAAATCCCAAACACTCCCTTTGCTGCTTTTATTCCTTTGAGTATTAATTGCCCTACAGCTTCAGGATATCTAGTAAGAATAGTATTAGGAGAATAAGATAAATGTATCCATAATAATGGACCTTCTTGCCAAAATACTCCTGTAGGAATATTTTTTGTTGGTAGTACAATAAATAATAAAGGCAAACTTATATCAATTCTATCCAAATGCATATTTTCCATATATGTCTCAATGATTTTTAATGCCTTTCTTGCTTCAGGCGTTAACATGCGGGGTGAATTTGGATCTGATGGACCTTTTAGAATATCAAATAAAGGTCCTAACTCTCCTGTTGGTATGCCTAGATAAGGCCTTATCCAATTTATGTCTCCTAATAACTTTTGAAAGTCATTAAGTGATTTGAGTTGATCTACTCGTATTTGAATTTTTGGTGGACGGACCATGGTTGAGGATAATAGAACTCCTAAATAATTAATTGGAATATTTAATTGTACTTTATCTATTGCTATCTCTAAATTATAATTTTTTAATAAGTTTGTAAGCGTGGCATAACATTCTAGCAATGTGTTTTTATCTTTATGTGCCAATAACACATCATCCATATAGTGAAATATCTGTAGTTCAGGATTTTGATTTCTAAGTGGCTGGATTGCTTTATTAACATAAATTTGGCACATAGTTGGGCTGTTAGCCATCCCTTGAGGGAGTACTTTCCATTCATATCTCTGATCAGGACCTTCATGATTCAGTGCAGGGATAGTAAATGCAAAATGTGGACTATCCTCAGGATGAATTGGAATTGAAAAGAAACAATCTTTAATATCTATAGCTAAAACATGCCAGGTTTTTGGTAAAGCAGACAATTGGGGAATCCCTGATTGAGCAGGTCCCATAATAACCATCTCATTATTAATGGCTCTTAAATCTTGTAATAATCTCCATTTACCAGATTTCTTTTTAATGACAAAAATGGGAGTATTATGGGGAGATACGGAAGGTTGTATATGTCCTTCCGCTAATTGCTGTTTGACCAGGTCATGGGCTACTTGTATCTTTTCTTTAGTTAGGGGCCACTGAGGAACCCACACTGGTCTTTCTGATTTCCAAGTAATTTTGACTGTCTCAGTGGCCCTTTTTGAAAACCCAATCCATGTTTATTTATTTCTTGATCTATTTGAATTGGTGCTGTCATACCTTGTTCTTGTTCTCTTAATCTTTTTTCTTTCCTAAAGCCTTGTTTTGCCCTAGTAGTGGGCGCGTTAGGATTGACGTTATTTGTTAATGTCAATCCTAATTGATCTAGGACATCTCGTCCCCATAAATTTATGGGAAGATGGTCCAATACATAGGGCTGTATAGTCCCTTCATATCCTTCAGGATCCCTCCAATCTAATACCATAGGACTTCTATGGGGATTTGTTACCACTCCTAGGCCTCTAAGCGTTTGAGTGGCTTGTTGCAATGGCCAATGCTTTGGCCATTCCTGGCGAGATATGATGCTTAGGTCAGCACCTGTGTCCAGCAGCCCATTAAAGTCATGTCCTTGAATATTTAATTTTAGCATAGGGCGAGAATCTAAATTTAAAGACAGCATAGCCCAATCTACACCTGTGGAGCCTAATCCCTTGGAACCTCTTTCTACATTACAACTGGAAAATTTATCATGTAGGCTGGGTATTATTAATAACTGTGCTATTCTATCTCCTGATGAAATTACTGATATACCTCTATAATTTTTATTTTACCCTCATAATCGGGATCAATTACCCCAGGACTTATCATAAGTCCTTTTAGTGTAGAAGAACTGCATCCCAATAATAAGCCTACTGTTCCCTGGGGAAGAGGTCCTTTTACTCCTGTGGGAATGATTTGAACTCCCATCTCTGGAGTTAATACTGCTCTGGCAGAGGCACAGATGTCCAACCCTGCACTCCCTCTAGTTTGTCTGATGAGGGATCTAATGGATAATGCGTCCTGGGCACTACCTTGATGGTGCTGTTGGGTTCCTCCATTGCCCCGTATATTTGTGGTTTTGGGCCCCCGGGGCATTGGGCCCTCCAATCCGTTTTTTGGCAATGGAGCCTGATACCTTTCTCCACGATATCGTGGGTAAGCACTTGGTCCTTGCCCATTTTTTGATAATGGAATACCCTCTATGGTGGTTTGAGAACGGCATTCATTAGCCCAATGTCTCCCTCTATGGCATCGTGGGCAAATACCTGGGATTCTATTCCTTTGATACCTAGCTTTGTTAAACCCTCCTCCTATGGGGCAATTCCTTTTAAAATGTCTTGTTTGATTGCAATTATAGCATGTTTTTGGCTTGGCATCTAAAGCCTGTTGTACTGCTGCTAAGACTTGCCCTTGATCATTAATGTCTCTACATAATTTAATATATGTGTTTAAATCTTCATGTTTCCATGGTCTAATGACCTCTTTGCAGTAACGATTTGCTTGGTCATAAGCCAGTTGTTTTATAAATGGCATTGCCTGTTCTGTATTTTCAAATATCCTAGAGGCTGTCTGAATAAGTCTATCTACAAAATCAGCGTAGGGTTCATTAGTTCCTTGTATTACTTTAGATAGTTGACCTTGTAAATCTCCTTGTCCCTGAACAGTTTTCCATGCTCTAATTGCATCTATAGCAATCTGTGCGTATACACCAGGGTCATATCCAATCTGTTGCCCCTGACCCTCATAAGGTCCTTTTCCTAATAGCATTTGCATATTTCTTTCAGGGTAACCGGCTATTGCATTTCGCCTAGCTGTCTCCATGCAGAATTCCTCATTGGCAATTTTCCATAATAAATATTGTCCTCCATTTAGCACAGAGCGACACACGTTAGCCCAATCTGCTGGTGTTAAGTCCCAGTTGGTAATAGATTCGACCATGCTAATTGTAAAGGGGGCTTGAGGGCCATAGGTTGCTACAGCTTCCTTTAATTGCTTTATTATTTTGAAATCTAAAGCACGGTAAACTCGTGGCCCTTCTGCGCGCTCAAGTACAGGGCATGCTAACTCTTGGGGTCCTGCCTCAGGATTCTGTCCATCAACTATGGAAACTGAGGGCCGCTCAGCTGCAGGTAGAGTTGTTGGTTGAATTACGCCCTCTGGTGATAGAACGGAGTTAGTAGCAGCCTCCCTACCTGATGGCCGTTTTTCCCCTGAGCTTGCTTTCTTCAAATCTCTCTCTGTCTGACTAGCTTGAGGGACCTTTTCTTTTGCTTGACCTAATATGTTTTCTACCATAGCCTGTACCTCTAACAATTTACTTAACAGTTTTTCGGTTTGTTTTTTATTAGATTCTAATCTACTATAAAGGTAACGTAACCCAATAAGATAGGATAGAAGAAAGCCAAAACACAATGAGACAAAAACGGAGAGGAGAATGGTTATATCAATTTTCTCTCTCTCAGGGCCGAATAACTTCAAACCTTGAGCCAACCATTTTTCCCAGTTCGCCTGAAAAAATTCTAAGGCTAGGGAGCTTGAAATAAAAGCAAAATAAATCAAAATAAGAATACCCATTCTGTTGCCTTTCCTCAGCGGCGAGCGAATACTCACCTCTAAGCTTCGGGCATTCCCCATCCGGGCCGCCAAATGCCGCAACCCAGCTGGGCACAGAAACACAAGCCACTCAAGCGGGAAACAAAGCTTTATTTAAAAAAGCCACCAGCGTCCTGTGTGCGCCCTGCTAGCAAGCCGATCGACACATGTGTCTCTCCCCACTGGAACCGGGGCCAGACTTCCCCCAGAAATTCCCTCCTACTATCCTTCCCCAACCAATGGGAATTCTCCCATTACATGAGTAACATGAGTCCCGTAACAGGCCGAGGTGAACAGCAGGAGTCCAATTTCTATATGAATGTAAAGCTTAACATAATCATATCATCTCAATGGCTAGCTGGCAGTCACCTAAACCAAAGGTACCATGTATCATAATACTTTTGCTGTGGCTCCTAGCAGTTATGCTATTGGTCAGACAAATATATACATGTGAAAAAATTGTATAGAACTAAACACATGTATGAGTGCATCTATAAACTGAGGAAATTTAATGTCTGTGGTCTAGTTAAGAGTATTATGATCAATTTTCTGATTTTGATAATGTGCTATAGTTTTATAAGGTCTTATCATTGGGGAAAGCTGATCACTGGTGAATAGAACATAGGGCCTCTGTACCATTTTTACAGATGCATAAAACTAAAAATATTGCTAAGTAAGAAGTTACAAAAGATGCCCTGGTAAAATGTCTTAAAGCACAACCGGCTGACTCAATGAGGAAACTAATAAAAAAGGACTTATCTCAGGTTTTTCATATATAAGATACTATGGAGAAAATCATCTTATGATCTGTCAAATTTTGACTATGCCATTCATCTTCACAAATGTTCACCCACAATTAAGAAATAGGTTTACACTTTGACTTTGTTTGGCATAAATGTCACCCTCTGACTTTAGGAAATTCAGTTGCAAAATCTGCAGAAGCCTGGGAAAACATGTGGTCATTTTTCAGCAGTTGAATTGAATCTCTCATCACAGCTGACTCTCAAGTGTGACATTCAGGAAGTATGACTGTTAAGTGTAGTCCCAATCTGAACTCTCTTACTTGCCCACAGAAATGTAGCAGCATTGCTTCAATCTAAAGCCAGCAAGAAGAAACTGACTAGAAAGGGGAACATTTATACATTATTGGTGGGACTGTAAATTAGTAAAGCTATTTTAGAAAATTGTGTAGAATCTCCTCAAAAAGCTAAAAATAGAACTACCATATGATCCAACAATTCCACTTCTGTATATATCTTCAAAGGAATTGAAATCAGTTATTGGAGAGATATCTACACTCTGATGTTTATTTCATGATTATGCATAATAGCCAAATTATCAAAGCAACCTACATGTCCATCAGTGAATAAATGGATAAAGAAAAAGTGGCATAGATACAGAAAACAATACTATATGACTTAAAAAAAAGACATTTTCCCATTTACTCCAATGTAAGTGGAAGTGGGACACAATATGCAAATGAAGTAAGCCAGATAAAGAAAGACAAATATTGAATTATCTCACCTATATGTGGAACCAAAGAGAAGGTGATCTTTTAGAAACAGAATAGAAAGCAAACAGCTACCAGAGGCTGGGGGAGGGGTGAGTAAAAGGAAAATATTGATAAAATGGCACAAATTTTTAGGTTTTCTGGAAGAAATGCTTAAGTGACCAATTGCTCTGCATGGAGACCACAGATAATGTATTGCATATTACAAAATTACAAAATAATAGAATTTTAATATTCTTATCATAAAATGATAAGTTGGTTATGTGATGTATATATTAATTGTCTGTCATGCCCAGAAGAGTGAAATCAATCCTTAGTGAGAAAAGTGAAGTGGGATATGATATCACAATACCAGACCTTAAATTATACTACAGAACTATAGTAACAAAAACAGCATGGTGTTGGCAACAAAACAGACATGAAGACAAATGGTACAGAATAGAGGACAAAGAGTCATGCCAACATAAATATAGTTATCTCATACTAGACAAAGGCTCCATAAACATACACTGGAGGAGAGATAGCCTCTTCAACAAATAGTGCTGGGAAAACTGGAAATCTGTATGTAGAAAAATGAAATTCAACCCCTGCACAAAACTCAACTCAAAATGGATCAAGGATTAGACCAGAGACCCTACTCCTACTAGAATAAAATTGGGCCCAACTCTTCATCATATTGGCTTAGGAAACAATTTCCTCAACAAGACTCCTGAAGCACAAGAAGTAAAAACAAAAATCAATAAATGGGATGGTATCAAACTAAAAAGCTTCTTTAAAACAAAGGAAACAATCAAGAATGTGAAGAGAGAGTTCATAAAATGGGAGAAAATCTTCACCACACACACACATCAGATAGAGCACTAATCTCCAGGATATATAAAGAACTCAAAAAACTTAACACCAAAATAATAATAATAATAATAATAATAACAAAATCAGTAAATGGTCAAAGGCACTGAATGAGCACTTCACAAAAGAAGAAATAGAATCAGTCAACAAATATATAAAAAATGTTCAACATCTCTAGCAATTAGAGAAATGCAAATTAAAACTACACTGAGATTTCATCTCAGTCCAGTTAGAATGGCAATTATCAACAATTCAAGTAACAATAAATATTGGTGAAGATGTGGGGAAAAGGTACACTTATATTTTGCTGGTGGGACCACATATTGGTGCAACCATTATGGAAAGCAGTATGGAAATTCCTCAGAAATCTTGGAATGGCACCACAATTTTGACCCAGCTATCCCACTCCTTGGTATATACCCGAAGGACTTAAAATCAGCATACTATAGTCAAGCAGGCACATTGGTATTTTTAGTGTCTCAATTTACAATAGCGAAGCTATGGAACCTACCTAGGAGTGCTTCAGTGGATGAATGGATAAAGAAAATGTAGTATATATAAACAGTGGCATATTATTCAGCCGTAAAGAAGAATGAAATTATGGCATTTGCCAGTAAATAGATTGAACTGAAGATATCATGCTAGGTGAAATAAGCCAATCCCCAAAACCAAAATGCTGAATGTTTTCTCTAATATGCAGGTGCTAACACACAATAAGGGGAGGAATAGAAGTTCATTGGATCAGTCAAGAAGGGATGAAGGAAAGGGACAGAGGATGGGAATAAGAAAGATAGAAGATAAAATGGACATAACTTTCCTATGTTCATATATGAATACATAACCAGTGTAACATCATGTACAACCATGTACATCCACAAGAATAGGAAGTTATACTCCATGAATGTAAAATATATCAAAATACACTCTATTGCCATGCATGTCTAAAAAGAACAAATTTAAAAAAATTAAAAATCATATTGTACCTCATAAATGCACACAATTATTATTAGTTAATTAGTAATGCATTTTGAAAGAAAACACATGATTAAAATAAATGTATCTATAGAAATTACCACAGCAAATTATATGCAACATATCTGAAACTACATTTAAGATGCAAATTTCTTTTCTGAACATAACTATAGAAAATGAAAGAAAGGCATTGCTCACTTTCTGGATTTTTCATAGGTATGTTCACAGGTTGTTGGCCAGGTATAGAACACACACATTGCAAATATCATTCTTATTAAGTAGACAGGAAGTGTGAAGTCAGAAAATTTCCCTCTACACTATCTTGTAATGCCTTTCTTTTTTACTCCTTTGCCCCCTTTTCAATCACTAAGAACCTTTTGAAGTGCCAGCCTTCCTTGTTTGAGAAAATCTAACAGCTGGCTGATAAATGTAGCTCATAAATACATTCATTGAATTTTCACTAGCTTAACCTAATACCACTAACAGGAGCATTCGCATTTCAAGAATAGGAATTCAGAGAGGCAGTAAGTAACCTCTGGGAATACATTACTAATAACGTCATTTCTGGTTAGAAGCAGACATGCAGGCAGGACTAGGAAACACATCAGTGTGGGTGCATTTTCCCTACATCAAAATAATATTCTTAAGCAGTTGCCAATTTGTAAGTCTAACTCTAGTGGTATGTTATCATTTTATATCCCTAGAAACTATGGACAAGTATTATTTTTCCAATCTTGAGCAATAAATTTGACCAAGTGGAAAAATGTATCATGTTCTAGTGAATAATTCCTTTCTCCGCCTTCTAGGACACCCACATTCACAGCTGCAGAAACCAAGACATCAGCACAGAGTCAGCCAACAGTAATCCCTCCCTTCCCCAAGGGCTCTACAATTCAGCAACTGACTAGTCCCTACTAAGCACCAGCTTTGGACTAAACTTCGCTGTTAGAAATACATAGATAATTAATTTCTCCCTTCCCCCACCCAGTCTCGAAAGCTTGTTGAATAACCAGCCTCCTCCTCAGAAAACTTGCTTGGTGGGTGGGGGAGGGACAGCCTACTGGGAAAGAAAAAAAGTCCACCCAGAGATTTCAAGTCCTCTAAGGAGGTCCTTTCCTCACAATCCCGCCAAAACTGAACTTCTGCGGAAGGTCAGTCCAAGGAGTACTGCTGACCTCAGCTTTTCTGGAGGTCCCCAGAGCCATGCAGCTGCTTAGCTTGCCTGGGTTTCATATACTCAGTCTCAAACCCAAGTTTCAGTTACTCTGGAACCACTTCCATGGAGGAAAACCCCGCCTATACTTGTGGTCAGAGAAATTAGGCAGAGCTTCTTTCAATATCCAACATTATGGTGCCACTTGGCAACCATAATATGCAGATAGTGCCATCCTGTGAGTCATGCTCATGTAGTCTACAGCTGTTCATTACATTTTGTTTCTGGGGGGGGGGAACTAGTAGTACAATAAAGTCTTTATCCTGATATTTCACAGAAGAAACTTCACTGGCACGTCTTTTACTAAAATTCAGTATCTACAACACTTTAATCTGAGGAAATTCAGTATATAAAAATATACTGATTTGTCTGTATCATAAAAAGGTTGTGGTATGACTAGGTCTCACTGATATCTTGGTATGGCTTACACTAACTTCTCTAGGATTGTATATATTTTTTACATACTGTGAATAATCTTACATACTTAAGAATCAAACTCCAAGTGTGAAGTCAGCCAACTTTAAAAAAGAACAAATATTTTGTTATTTCAAGTAAGGAAAATGGAAGAAATTCCTTCTAAAAACGACAGCAAAATACTTGGAACCGCTTCTTAAAATATTTCCCATGTTCTCAAATTAAAAATACATCCAAAGAAATGTTCATCGTAAGTTGAGAATCAGCCCCACTGAGATTTGACAGCTGTGCTAGCTTCTAGGGCTTGATGAAAATCCTTTTGTACTATTTGAAGCCATCAGGTCCCACCCGAGAAGGCATGCATGGAAAATGTCCCAATCCAAGAAAACATGTCAAGTCTCATTTTGTGAAAAGATTTAGGCATTTAAATATATTTACTACTTGAATGCTGTTTAATTTGGTTGACAGAAACCATGGCTTTAAAATTTTAAGTTTATTTTTCTCCACAGCTCACACTAAGAGAAATGCGTTTAATCAACCACAATCTTAATTTTGACACAGAATTGTTAGGAGCAGTGTTTAACATTAGCCTGGACTCCTGGTTTTTGTCAAAGGCATACTAAATTGTAGAGAAAGGAGCTTTCTATCTAGACAGCCTCATTTCCTTTCACAAAGCATGCAGCAGTTTCAGTGAACATTTTAACCACTTACACTTATAAATAGATATTACCTCACTGGAGTCTCCATTCTTCTTAACAATATATTCCCCCAAAGTAAGATATTAGCAGATTCATGGTTACATTTTCAATGGAAGCAGCAGAAATTTACTATCGTTTCCAATTCACGGAGACTTTTAAGTTCTATTTTTGAATGTATGAAAAGAAAGCCAAGAGCCTTACCCTTTCTACCCAGATATCCTGTAGAGAACTGCAGGCTTGTACAGCTACAAGAGGAAGTAACGTAGTTTATTCAGCAAAACAGGAAAAAAACAAAATCATTTACCTCTAATGGGAGGTAGAACTGTTCGTCAGCATCAGTCAGTTGTTTAGGAAAGCAGTCCCCTCAGAGGATATTGTGGGCAAAGAAAATTCAAAGTTTGGCTTTCATAAATTCAGAGTTTCCATGATTTGTACAACTTCTTCAATCAGGAACAGAGTATCTGACTTTAATTTGCCACGTATTACCATAGTTTTTTTTTCAGTCTATTTTGAAAGTTTAAAGTGTGGGCTATGCAAAAACCCAGCTTAACTGTTAGAATTTTACTTTGTTATTTAAAAAGTGAGTTGTATTGTATTTAAAATTCTACTAAATTTATACAGAAAGCAATAAACATTATTTACACATTGATTCCCCATTGTCTATCCATCATATTTTCATCCTTACCATAACTTCTTCCTGCTTCAGTCCTCCAAGGCATCTACTTCTTGGGGAAGTTCATTTGACTACTCTGAAGGCTATCAGGTAGCTATTCCATAGTTTGCTAAACTTGAAGAAAGTACTACACTTCCAGATATCATTACATCCCATGTATGCAATGGCTGCTGCTTCCATCTAAAGACATAAAAGGTCATGTGTCTTTGCTATGGTGCTTGGAAAAAGAATGTGTCAAAAATGCAGTGAGCTTCCTGCTATGCACACACCCATCTTACTCTATCATGATCTTTCTTCTTCCTTTTTTTTTCTATGTGTATGCATGTGTATGTCTGAGTCAAATATGACTTTCAGACTGGCTGAATGAGGTAAATATTTCCAATCCATATTGAATTATTTAGCTCACACTGCTATGTTCTGCCATGTTGTCTGTTTCAAGTATACAAGAGGTAATAATAGGAAACCTTTTGGGAATCAGGGCAAACTTTATTGGGTCACCAAAAAGAAATGATGTGGGGTCACCAGAAAGACTACTTGACAATGTCTCCCATAAAGATAACTAACATAACTCTTTGAGACATTCTTTTTTTGGTTAAGACTTGTTCCCTTCCTATACTTATCTTCAAAGGGCTAGTTTTAACATATTAAATTCTTAAAAGTAATGAAAATGTGTTTGTTGGGTAGCATTAGGCATGGGTGTAAGAAAAGCAAAATGCCTAAAGATGCAGACAATTGCTCAGAAAAAATTGGTAAAGATTTCAAAGACAAACTTCCAAGGTTTCATGATATTGATATTGGCCACATTGGAAGGGCTCACCAACAGTTATTTAACAGACTTTTGTCTGAAAATATCATTAACTGCAGCAAAAGCAAAACTTTGAAACCAAAAATTCATCCCTAAAAATTTTAGTTTCACTATTGAATGTAGTTATAGTTTGAATATCTAAGATTTCAAGTGGCTCTCTGGCAACCTCTGGATATTTTCCTTTTAAATGTAAAAATGTGAAAGAGTGTGTGTGTGTGTGTGTGTGTGTGTGTGTGTGTGTGTAGTATAGAAGGAAATCAAATGATCATAATACTGTTATAGGCCATGATAGCTCAACAAAGGTTGTGCCCTGAGGAGTAATGCAAACAAAGCCAGGGCCATGGCATATGGTTATATGCAGTGAAAATCTGCAAAAGAGTAACAATAATCTGAAATGTGCATGAAGCTGAAATTCAAGCCAAGAAGTGATTCTTAGCACAGTGCTTCTTCACCTGCAGGAAGATGTATAGTTTTCCTTCACGAAAGGCAATCCTTTTAAACAGAGAACCATGTGAGAGTGGAAGACACACTTTTTTCTAATTTTTTAAAGGAGACAAATGGACTAGAAATGATTCTGATGAAATATATTATTTTTTTACATAATCTGAAAATAAAATACAAATAAATTGGTGGAGCAAGTCTGAAGGCAAGAAAACAAGTCAGGAATATCATGACATTCCAAGTATAAGTTAATAAGGATTTGGCAAGTATCATGAACAGGTCACGGGCAATTTCAAATTGGGGTTGATAAAGATTGAATATCAGGAAGTGATTTGTTTATTGAAAAGAACTATATTGTTATTCCATCAAAAAAGGTAGTCAGATCAGCTGCTTTAGGAATTTTTTAGGTGTGATGATCATATAGTAGAGCTTTTGAATAATGGGACTGGGTAGCCAACTACATTAATGTTTTTCCCTCACTAGTTTCTGGTGTTTCAAGTTCCTTGTTCCATGTTCCTATCACAATCCTCTTTTGCTCTCCCTTAACATCAGGAGATCTTAATCTTGATTCCATGAATGGGCTTCTGTAGGTACACAAAACCCTTGAAAATGTGGGCATATTGTTGATTTTTTATGTTTAACATTTTTAAGTGTCTTATTTTAGAATTGTTCTATTTGTCCTTCAAATTTCTTTTGGGGGAAGTAAATAGGAGACATGTATAAATGAAAGAGACATGGAAAGATGATAAATAGATAGATCTTCATTATCATTATGGCATCTGAGGGAGAATGAACAGACTGGAGTAATATTCTCTTTTTTTAGTACCTAGGAAGAACACTAGAACCCTCTACAGTGCTTTTTAATTTCTTATTTTGAGAAGGGTCTTGTTCAGTTGCTTTAGGACTCAGAAAGTTGGTGAGACTGGCCTTGAACTTATGATCCTCCTGCCTCAGCCTCCAGAGTTACTAGGATAACAGGTGTGCACAACAGCACCTGGTTTGGAGTCATCTTTTTTTTTTTTTTGTCCCAGGGATTAAACCCAAGGGCACTTAACCACTGAGCCACATGCCCAGCCATTTTTGTATTTTTTAAAAAAGATATGGTCTCACAGAGTTGCTTAGGGCCTCACTAAGTTGCTGAAGTTGACTTTGAACTCGCAATTCCCCAGGCTCAGCATCCGGAGCCACTGGGATTACAGGTGTGTACCACCATGCCCGGCTAGAGTCATCATTTAAGAATCAAAGTTTAGAAGAAAAGTTCAGTATTTTCACTTAGTACTTACAAATTTAATTTAAGCAGGAAAGAATAAGAATAATGGACATTTTTAAAAAGTCTCAGAACCCATCATAGAGAAGAAATTCTATAAACTGACAAATGTTGTAATGGTAAGAAGACAAAATTCTTAATTCCTATAGTCCATTGGCTTTCAGTAAACTAAGTTGAACAAAGTGTATGTGAACAAAGAATAAGAAGAGTACCTAATCCACTGTATACTTGCAGACTGTCACAGGTAAGATGGGTGATTACAAAAAGAAGAAATAAATTTGAGAGATGGTACAAAGGAAAAAAAAACCTGGATTTTGTGTCTGACTTTGGAGATTTTGAGAGAGAAGAGACAATCAACAAGCAACGTATTTTGGGCCTAACTAACTAAGTTGATGATGTGAAATGGAGGCGGACATGGTGGTGCACACCTGTAATCTCAGTGCCTTGAGAGGCTGAAGCAGAAGGATTGTGAGTTCAAAGCCAGCCTCAGCAATTCAGTGAGGCCCTAAGCAACTCAGTGAGACCCTTTCTCTAAATATAATATAAAAAAGGGCTGGGGATGTGGCTCAGTAGTTATGCATCCCTGAGTTCAATACCCAGTACAAAAAAAAAGAAGAAGAAGAAGGGGGGAGGAAGAAATGAAGGAAGGAAGAAATAGAACTTCACTCATCTGTTCAAGAAGTGTTTATTGAGCAACTAGTACCTGTAAGTACTTTGCTCCGTGGTACAGTAATAAGGTATGGCTTTTAGTCACAAGGATTTTAAAATATGTATTGGTATTACTGTTCCTACTAAAGGGACATGATTAGAAAGAAATCTCATCACTTTTAGAAAGAGTAGATAAGTAACAAAGAAGGGAGAAAACTCAAGAATTATTTATCTACTAACCAAAGCTACTTTGCTCACACAAATGCCTTGGATACATATACATGAACTTATTAAAATTCTCATTTTTCCTCTAATTGCTATGACTTGTCCCTTGATACACTTGTATTATAGCCCATTCTGCCCTCACTTTCACAAATTTCTCTGACTAAAAACAGCTTGAGATTCCAGTATTATTGTCCTATTTGTAGGTGACTGAAGAAGGCTGTTAGCTTCCTTTAAACAGCATTGATTCCCTCTTGGCACCATTAAACAACAACAGAATCACTGTGCAGAGAAATCCATGACATTCCATTACATTCATGGAAATGGTTGATTAGAAGCAATTGGCCTAGATTTCTTGGTGTTTTAACCAGACCACAACAAGCTAATCTGCTTCAAGCCCTGTCACATATTTCTGTGAAACTGTATTGTGGGAGTCCTGTTTTCATATTCCTTACTGTTTGTGATGAGCTTTCAAGACACTTGCCGTTGTTTTTCAAACTTACAGCAATTGACTCAGAGACAGTTTTTTTCTTTCATCCTGAAATAACTTCAAAGCCACTTGAAAAACCAAACTGTATTTTCCCACGGAATAGTGAAGCTTCCATATTTATGTATGAAGCAATTAATTAAGGTTTTCAAGAATTTCTTTAAGAATGGAAGTTTATTTAATTATTGTCTGGGTGGTAGGTTCTATTAGAGTGCAAGAGCTGTTTATTTATGTTCTTTTTGTTCCTTGGAAAACTGGCTAAGAAGAATACATTCCTTTAAAAAATATACTTAATCTGTTAATTCCACAAACTCTTATAAAATACCTGTCATATACTAAAGACTTTTTGGTGGTAGATAAATGAAAACATCATATCACCATTAAACAACAACAGAATCACTGTGCAGAGAAATCTATGACAGGGGTTTAGAGGAAATTCAAACTTAGATGAGCTCTATTATTACCCTCATTTTACAGATGAGAAACCTGAGGCTTAAAAACTTCCTCAAAAACTTGTGCAAAACCACACACAGATAAATATTTTAAAGAGGATTTCCAACCATGCTTACCCAAGACCTCTGTTCTTTTCATTAAGTTATACTCTCTCTCTGAGGAAGGACACTACACTTTTACTTATTTTTTCATATCTTATGTAGTAATCAAGATAAAACAATATTTGTGCATACCAAAAAACTTCATAAACTACATAAAGTAATACTTGTATGTTGACTAATTTATTAATGTTCATCAGCTACACACACTCACACAGCAAAAAAATAAAACTCACTTTGGCATGTTTAGCCATTTTTGGTTACACAGCAGCTGCACAATCTTTTTTAGCTTATTGGTGAAAGACTATCTCATTGCAGGTGGGGAGGAGTGTAATGTGAAATTTAAAGCCTGGAAAACAACAAAATAGAAAGGAGACTTTCTCAGAGGGCAGTCTCCAGGTGCCCTATGAGTACACTTAAGCACATTTGTTTGGGAGACAGCTGAAGTATGGTCTAATTTGTAGAGTTACTCCATCTTCTATTTACTTATTCCTAGAGTCAATGTTTCCTATGCCTAAGTACTCTGTTAGGAGCTGGGTATTCAGAGATGAGCAAACCATTGTCCCTGACTTCAAGGAGTTTTCAATTTAATGTTTTACCAGTGTACCTCTCTAGATTTCTGTGACTTCTTTCATCTGGAGAATCCATTGAGACCACAAGGACCTACTTTTAGAAGAAGCTGAATTTGAGGAAGTGATTTTAGAGTACTCCCAACTACTTTCCAGTAGTGTTTAAAATATCAAAATTAGACAATCAAGCCCCTCCACTGAAAACTGATTTCAATGAAAATGCCAACCACTTTGCCTGGGATAACATTATGTATATTAGTTATTCATGGGCTTTTATTTGATTTATTTATATGTGGTGCTGAGAATTGAACCCAGAGACTCACAGATGCTAGGCAAGTGCTCTACCACTGAGCTAAAGCCCCAACCCCTGCAGTAACATTTTAACCTGTGTCTGTGAGATCTCTGAGGGGAAAAAGACCATTTACTTCACCTCTGTTTCCTTAAAACCTAGCCCAGTGTATTGTACTAAGTTATCCTTCAACAGTTGATGAATGAATAAACAAGACACTCACACCTTGGCATGAATAAAAGAGAAGTTTTGAATGTCAGCAAAAATAGCAGATGAGTACCCTTAGGGAAGAAGGTGGAGAGCAACTAACAGTAAGAGGAAGTTGAGACAAAATTAGCCTCATTTGCATTTTGACAAGAGTTCAGTTCTTGGTTTAAAATATCTCAAAATTTATTTAAGCTCCACTAACCCTTCTTAGCACATTAATACTTTTTCTCTGTGGCCTTATCAGTGTGCATGTTCTGTAGTTCTGTGACCTTGAGATACCCAAGAGAGAATTTCTTTTGTTCTTTCCTAAGAAGCATATATTCTTCCAGTGGACCATAGTGAAACATACCCTCCATTGGCTAACAATGAGTTCATCATTTCCATGCACACATTTGTACCTGGCAATCACTCTAGGAATCTAAAGGGGTCAATGAGTACCCAAAATAAATGAGAGAAAAGAAATAAATTCTTGCAATTTAATCTTTTGTTTATAATACTGTGACCACAGTTTAGGAGGGCTACAGCAGAGTCTATTCACAGGAGGGAAAAAGATGATATATGTTTGTTCTGTTTGACTTTCGGAGAAATCTACTCTGTATTTCCTCCAGAGGGAAGTCAAGAAGGGAAGTGATAATTTAGGGTTCTCATAACGGGACTTAACTTGGTTTGATCTCTTTCCACACATTTAATCTCCAAACAGATGTCAGCACTTTTTGTAGACCTCTCCAAGACCCTGGTTTTTGAAATCTGTACAATTCTGATATTTAAAATGAGTGTTAGTCAGGATCTTGGTTTTGGAAGGAACATTACTATATTAAGGGCCAAACCCAAATTCCTAATAAGAATGCTAGTCTATGTTGGGCCTGGAAACTATCAGAGGCACTTATAATTAATGAACTGGTGAAGGTTACTTCTTAATGACCAGGTGTTAACATCAAAAAGTTTTGAGCTTCTCTATATAAGGGCAAGAAAAATCTAAGTACATGATTTCAAGAGGCCCTTTGTTATCTGAAACAATTTTTTAAAGGAAGGGGAATATAATAAGAAGCAAAAAGGAGCAAAGTATGCATAAAATGTAAATATTAACTCATGGCACTATACATTGAAGATGTGTGCATTTCATTTCCTGTATATTATACATTAATTTACCAAAGGTTTATTTGTGGTAAAGAAAAATTAATTTAGCATTGGCTAAGGCAAAAATTTCAAGTTAATTGGGAAATATTTAATGCATATTTAGATATTTTTTGTATAATGAAATCAAGACACCAAACACATAAATTTTAAATAAAAAAAGAATGATGGAGTTGACTACTTGAAAATTTTAAATGTTTAATATAAAATAAAATAAGAAAAAAATTAAAAGCAAATGACTAACACTGAGGAAAGTATTTACAATCAGAGTAGTATATTTAATTAAGAGTTCTTATAAATTAATAGAAAAAATTTCAAATTTAACTGAAAATAAACATAAGAGCTGGAGATATAGGTCAGTAGCATAGAACATACCTAGCATCCACAAGGCCCTGGGTTTGATCCCCAGTACCATAAAAATGGAACTAGGAAGTGTTGAACTCAGTAAAAATATCTCCCTCTACATTAAAATATTTTAAAAGAAAAATATAAAACATGTAGGAAATAGAGAACATAGGAAATAATAATTGTGATATACAATCCAAAAAACATTTTTCCTCATGCTCAAAAATAAAAAGTATTAAATGAATGACTTCTGGAAATATAAGTAGATGTGTTTTTCCCTGTATATCTCAGTAAGTAAAACAAAAAACTTGGACATTATATATTTTTTAAAAGGAGAAAACTCTGAAAAACTATAAATAAGAACACAGACTTGCTAAGGACTTCAGGATTCAAGGAATAATAGAGAACTGAATTCCCTTTGTTTTCTTTTTTGTTCATATATCACAGATTCGTTGCTGGAGAAGTAGCAATTTGAAAATATCAATAGAAAATCCACAAGAAAATCCTCCTTTTACAAGTCAAAGGACCAGATAATTGACACATAGACAGAAAACCTGTTCTCAAGCATGGTGGCACATGCCTGTAATCCCAGCAGCTCAGGAGGCTGAGGCTGGAGGATTGCAAGTTCAAAGCCAGCCTCAGCAATTTAGCGAGGCCCTAAGAAACTTAGTGAGACCCTCTCTCTAAATTAAAAATAATAATAATAAGGGCTGAGGATATGGCAGAGTGGCTAAGCACCCCTGGGTGAAATCCTTTGTACCCCCGCCAACAAAAAGAGAAAAGGCAGAAAACTTGTACAAAATAAAACCTTTACTTTAGCCAAAAGAATGCTGCAGGAGAAAAAAAAAAAAAAAAAAAAAGCTGTGACCTTCTACCAACCCCACTTCCTTCTGCACAGAACAAGTAAGAAGTCTAGGTTTTCTCCCTCACTTGGCTGTGTAATAAATAATGTGTCTTGTCTTTGATCTCCACCCTCCTCAGCTACAGTGGCATCATTGCTGTAAGAATTCTAGACTTTAATTCCGACTGAGAAGTAACAAGCTCTCTCCTAACTGAAGTGGCAGTAAAGACCACATGTGGAGCTTTGACTTCCAGGAGGACCTAAAATAATTAGATAATACTTGCCCTGTTGTCTGTGGTAGAATCAGAGAAGGACCAATAGAGAGTCATTATCCACAAATAATAGTGAGGACATCACCTCTCACAGTGTCAATGGAGGCCACTTGGGAACAGAAATAAGGCAATCATTATTATAAAGCATCAAGTGTGGCAGAGGGGGAACCTCATCTGCTATTGGTAAGAATCTCCCTTCCAGCATTGGAGTGATATCAGATGAGAACTATTTTAAAATATTTAGATAATATTCTGTGTCTTATAATACTTTATTCAAAGTCCAGGATCAATTATAAAATACTTATTTTCATCAATAGCCTAGAAAATCAAAATATGAAAAAGAAAAATCTAAAAGAGACCAATACTGAGATAGCAGTTGTTAAAAATATCTGGCAATGATTTTAATGTAGCCAATATAAAATTATCGCAATGAAAAATTATAAACACACTAAAAACAAATTTTAAAAAGAAGGCATCGCACTAAAGAAGAAAATTCACATAATCAAAGCAATTGATGGAAAATGAACATTTGACAAAATTCAACACATATTCATAATATAGCTTCTCATAAAACATGACATAGAGAAGAGTTTCCCCAACTTGATAAAATGTTATTTTTTAAAACATCATCATACTTAATGGTAAAAGATGGAATACTGTCCCACTAATTCTGAGCAGATAAAAACTTAAAATCTGATTTTTTGACATAATCCTTTTTTTACATAATAATAGAAGTTGTAGCCAGTGAGAACATATAAGAAAAAGAACTATAAACTACCCATATCAGGAATACCTTATTTGAATAGGGTATGATGATGTATATAGAAAATCCCCAAGGAATCTACACAAATCCTCCTAGGATTAATTTAAGTAGATCACAGGACACAGTTCAAAATAGAAATCATTTGTGTTCCTATGTATTACCAATAAATATATGATAATAAATTAAAAATGCAATACCATTCACAATCACTCAAAAGAAAGAAAATAGGAGGTATAAATCTAAAAAAAGGTACGGAATTTCTATGCTGAAAAATAAACAATGCTAATGAAATGTAAAAGTGCCTAAATTAAGAGAAACACATATTGTGTGTGTGTGTGTGTGTGTGTGTGTGTGTGTGTGTGTGTGTGTGTATTGGAAGACAAAATAATACAAGTGCTAGTTCTCCCAAAATGTACATATAGGCTTAATGCAATTCCTACCCATATTCAAGTAAGATTTGTTTTACACTCATAGTGGGGTAGGGAGGGAGAGCATGGGAGGATTAGATGGATTCTAGATAGGGCAGAGGGGTGGAAATGAAAGGGGCAGGGTAGGGGATTAGCAAGGATGGTGGAATGTGATGGACATCATTATACAAAGTAAATGTATGAAAAAAAAAGATTTGTTTTGCAGATACAACAAAACTAATTTAAAATTCATATAAAAAGGCAAAGGAAATGTAATAGCAGATGTATTTTGAAAAAGCACAGTGAAATAGGAGAAGTGAGTGTGCCTATCTCAAGAAGTATTATATCACTATAGCCAAGACAGTATCAAAATGACAAAATGATAGCTATTTAGATCAAAGGAAAATATAGAAAACCCAGAAATAGATCCACACAGATGTAATCAAGCAATTTTTGAACAGAGATACAAAAGGGATAGATTGGAGGTTTCCATTCTGAGACATATTGCTGAAGTAATTAGACATCCTTGACCTAAACATCACACCTCTCCAAAAATTAACTTTAAATACATCATAGCTTTAGATGAAAAATATAGCAATATAAAAAATTTCAAAAATATACAGGAGAAAATTTCTCCAGTGTCAATTTCCAAATCCAAAATTGTGTAATAGCTAAGTAAATAAGATGTAACTATCAGCTTAAATTGTATAAAAAGTATATAGAACCTTTCTGTACTATCTTTACAACTTCTTGTGAATATATGATTATCTTGAAATAAGAAGGTAATACAAATTTAACATTGTGTTTTCATGGAAAAATAAAAATGATCTTGATATCTCTGTAATTAATGTTTAATGGTTGCCATTGCTTCATGAATTTTGCAGTTCTGTATCTTTCATATCTTTTGTAGAGATAAAAAGTAGATAAAATATACACCATGATAGCAATAAAAATAGATTTAAAATGCACATTATGATAGCAATAATGTTAATATAATTGTAAGTATTTTTAACCAGTTTGTCCCCTGTACCAGTATTATAGTGAACATTCTTGTCTTTATATACATAGGTATGTGTCTCCCTAATGCCTCCAGGCCTCCCTATTCTGTCAATAGAAATAAGGAAATGGTTGCTGTGATGACTAATTTTGTGTGTCAACTTGACTGAGTTAAGGGGCTCCAGATAATTGGTAAAATATTACTTCTAGGTTTGTCTATGAAGCTGTTTCTGGAAAAAAATATTAGCATTTAAATTAGTAGAATGAGTAAAGAAAATATGTCTTCACCTCATTAAGGTGAGAGAATTATCCTATCCATTAAGGTCCTGGATAGAATAAAGTAAAGTTGAAGAAGGAAAATTTGTGCTCTCTTCCCTTGAGATGGGACATACATCTTTTTGCCATCAGACATCAGAACTCCTAGTTTTTGGCCCTTTGTGTTCCAGGATTTATAATATCAGTCCTTCTATGCCACCACTGGTTCTCAGGCCTTCAGTCTCAGATTCAATTATATCACTGGTTTTCTTGGTTCTTCAAATTACAGATAGCATATTGTGGTGTTTCTGGACTTCATAACTACATGAGCCAATTCACATACTGTTTCTGCTTATATGTCTATATGTATATTTTGTTGGTTCTGTTTCTCTAGAGAATGCCAATTAATACAAATTTTGGTATTAAGAGTGGTTCTAGAGAAAGAAATCTAAGGATAAGCTTTCTGAACTGTTTCTGGGATTTATGACATTCAGTCTCTTATCTGATTATAATAAAAAAATATTAACTCTATTTCTAATGGTAAAGAGAGCCCTAGAGAGAAAAAAACATACTAATTAACAAGTAGCATCCAGTGCATAATGGGAACTTCCTTAGACTGAATTAAATCAAAAGTTGTGCAGCTGAATGATGAGATAGAGGAGGTGAGGGGAAACTGTTGGAATCTAACTCAGAGTCAGCAAACAGATGTAACATAGGAACAGTGTTTTGTTTTTTTAATTAAAAGAAAATTAGAGCCAGGGGTAGTGCTGCATGACTATAATCTCAGGGGATTTGAACTCATGATCCTCCTGCCTCAACGCCAGTGTCAGCAACTTAGTGAGGTGCTAAGTTAAGTGAGACCCTGTCTCTAAATAAAGCACAAAAAAAGGGCTGGGGATGTGGCTCACATGTAAAGCACCCCTGGGTTCAATCCTCAAAACAAACAAACAAACAAACAAACAAACAAAAATAGATAACAAAATGAAGAAATAAACTGCACCAATCTTGCACACATGACTACTGGGTAAGGGAAGAGGAGATTCCCTCTGGATAGCTGAAAAAAGTAATCATAGAATTTTTAAAAATTCAGACTCTACTACTGGATAGGTAGGCAGCTTGAGCATAAAGGAAATTTAATGAGATGGTGTGGATGAAGAGTTTACCTGTACTTCCAGCCACTTCCCTGATGATTCAGTGAGGCCTAGGAAGATGAAACATCTTAAAATAAACTTCATTGTCTAGGCTGTCTGTTCAGGAAATCAGAAATCCCTGCACTTTTTTTTCTCTTTCCTTGTTATCTATGATGTTTTTTTTCCATATCCCTGAGACCCAATGGCCATTTTCCATTTTTAAAATTTGGTTATTGAATGCCTGTACTGAAAATCAACAAGGCCTCAGAAGTAAAACTGTGGCATGAACCCACTGGGAACTCAAATTGTAACAAGCTGCAAGCAGCTGCTTTGAATTTGGTAATCTAGATCTACTCTGATGCATGCATACATGCTGCAGTCTGGCACAGTTTAATCTGTCCAGATTTCTACCACTGGGATTTATCACAGACTTTTCAGAGCCATCTTGGCAATACCAGAGAAGGACAGTACAAGATCCATCCTGCTATACTGGGGGCACAGGTATATGCATACCCTCTTCAGTCACCAGGATTTATTGCAGAACTTTCAGAGCCACACCAAACATGCCATGGAAGGTTGGATTGAGGTATGTATCATTAGCCCCAGGGTCATGGTATTTTCCATAGGACACACAAAGGCACTCTCCTCAGCAAGGGAAAATTCTAGCAACAGGGTTGCAGACATTCAGGGACATTCCTTCAGACTCTCCTAGGGGCTTTTTAAAACTAACTTGCTACTTTACCAAAGAAGCAAATAAAAGGAAAATGATTACTTTTAAAATATAAATAAAAGATCCTCCAAATCTAAAAAAATGTAAGAAAGAAAATATAGGGGCAATACTACCTATAGAGACACAGGCAATGATTTCCTCAATAAGATTCCTAGAGTTCAAGAAATAATAGTCAGAATCAATAAATAGGATAGCATTTAATTTAAAAGCTTATTCACAGAGGCTGATGTTGTGGCTCAGTGGTAGAGTGCTTATCTCATATATGTGAGGCACTGGGTTTGATCCTCAGCAGCATATAAAAATAAATTAAATAAAGGTATTGTGCCCGTCTACAACTAAAAAATTTTTAAAAAAGTTTATTCACAAAGGAAATAGCATTGTGAAGAGAGAACCTATAGTATGGGAGAAAATCTTTTTTTTTACTATATCCAGAATATACAAAGAACTCCAAATTTAATACAAAAAAAGAAAAAAATCAACAATAAATATCCCATTTGATAAATGGCAAAATGAACTAAACAGACATTTCTCAAAAGTACAAATGCCCAAGAATTAAATGAAAAAATATGTTTAATATATTTAGCCATCAGAAAAATGAAAATAAAAACTACACTGAGATTCTGATTTACTCTATTCATAAAAGCAATCATCAAGAATACAAAAAACAATAAAATCTGTTAGGAATACAAGGGGAAAAAAACCTTATACATTACTGATGGGAATGTAAATTATTATAGCCATTATAGAAATCAGTATGTAGTTTCTTCAAGAAACTAAAAATTGAGATACCATATAATGCAACTATAACAGTCCTCAGTTTTATCAAAAAGAATTAAAGATGCCATACTTTAGAAATAGATGCATTCCCATATTTATGGCACCGCAATTCACAATAGCCAAGTTATTGAACTTGACTAGGTGTTCACAAACAGATGAATGGTAAAGAAATGTAGTACATATACACAATGGAATTTTATTAAACTATAGGAAAGAATAAAATTGTCATTTGCAAGAAAATGTATGGAATTGGAGAGCATCATGCTGAGTGGAAAAATCAGACTCAGAAAGATAAGGGTCAGATGTTTCCTCTCATGTGGAAACTGGAAAGAAAAATGAAAAAAAAAAGACATTATGTAAGTTCTCTTCAAGACCTACCTGAACCATCTTTTGTTTGTTTCTAGGTATAAGTAGACTTGAGTCCCAGAATGTCCCTAAAACTGAAATATAAAAGGTGAGTCTAGGACTGGGGTTGTGGCTCAGAGGTAGAGTGCTCACCTGGCATGCGTGAGACACCAGGTTCTATCCTCAGCACCACATAAATGTAAAATAAAGATATTGTGTCCATCTAAAACTTAAGAATTAATATTTTAAAAAGGTGAGTCTACTATGCCTCAAATGAACTACTTGAGATTACTAATTTATACAAACTAAAATTTATGCAACATTTGGGGAATGGATATTAAGTGTATCAATAATGGTAGAAGGACATAAATTTGGAGAGGGCTGCATTTATTGGCCTCTCATTAAGCTGAGACCCATTAAGCTGAGATTCTACATTAATGTTGCAGCTCAGGGAATTAGAGCTCTACCAGCTTGGTTGGTTGACTGAAATATGGATCAAAACTGGTCCACTATGAGTAAATTGGAAATGCCTAATCTTTATTGGCTTAACTTAGAGGAAAACATTCAAATTCTTAGGAGAATTGGAATGTTATAGTGGATTTATCATTTAAGACTCATGCTATGTGGATGCAGAAGATATGCCTTTCACCTATACTTAAGGATAAAAATTCATGTGGAAAACTAAAACATCCTCTAGATTTATTGGTAAGACATATGCTTTTCAGAGGATGAGAAATAAGCCTAACTAAAATTCAGCAACATTTTATCTCAGTAAAATTTCTAGAGGCCCAGTAGTGTGGGATATGTCAAGAGATGCTTTCTCAGGTGAAAGATAAGTTGTTGAATCTGGAGCCTCCTGTAACCAAGAAAGAGACAAAATACCTAGTGGACCTAATTGGATTTCCGAGACAACATATTCCTCATGTGAGTGTGTTGCTCTAGCCCATTTAATGAGTGATCTGAAAAGCTGCTAGCTTTGAGTGCAACCCAGAATAAGTAAAGGTTTTCAATGGGTCTAAGATTTTATACAAGCTGCTCTGTCAATTTGGAAATGTCAGTGGCAGAAAGGGATGGTGCTTGGATCTTTTGATACGCCACCATAAGGGAATTTCAGGGCAGGCATTTAAAATTTTGGATCAAGGCCCTACCATCATCAACAGATAACTAACTCTCTTTTTGAGACAGTTCTTGAGGGTCCAACTCCCAGCACATGGTGCCCCAGATGCCAGACATGGAGGCACAGGATTTAGTATTTGTTCTGATGGGTTTGGTTTTGCTTTAGTCTGATCCTTTCTATCTCCCATGTCTCCCTTTTAGAATGGGAACATTTCCCCAGTTTCACTATATCTTAAAAATGTGTGTATATACCTTTTTATTTTTATAGAGATTCACAACTAAGTTTGTCTTTAGTCTCAGAGTATAATTTGAACTTGGACTTTTGTGCAATGCTGGAACTCTTAAGAATTTATGGACTCTTGGGGATGGACTGAATGCCCTTTGAATAAAAAGAGGTACACTAACCTTTGGGGACAATGGGTAGAATTTTACAGACTGGATCTATAGTGTTCCCCAAAGGCTCATGTGTTAGAAGCTTGATGGTTAGCCTGGGTGCTATTGGAAGGTGACAGAATATTTAGGAGATAAAACCAAGTTGAAAGTCATTGGGTAAGTACCATTGAAGGAATACTGGGGAACCCTCTCCCATTGATTCCTGGTCACCATGAGGTGAGCAACTTTACTCTGCCATGTGTTCTCCACCATGAGGTTGTTCCTCAATACAGGCCCAAAGGCAACGGTATTAAGTAACCATAGTCTGAGGCCTCTGAAACTATAAGCTAAAATAAATATTTCAAGCTAAAGGTTGATTCTCTTTGGTATTTTCTTACAGCAATGTAAATCTTACTAACACATCCAGTCACTTCAGACATTGTCCAATAGATATATGAAAAAAGTAGCCAGGAATGAAACTTTGGGCCATCCCACCAGATATAAAATAATGAACAGCTGAAATACTTAGTGAAGGTAACAGGAACACAGAATGTGTAATAGAAGAAGGCATTTATAAATACCAACTCCCACCATATAACCAGTTACAGAAATGAGGACTATGATTGTCATAAGCATTACAACTTTATTTTGTATAAATATTTGAATGTCTATGTTTATATATAAATATGTGTAATATATACATGTATGTGTGTGTGTGTATATATATATATATAAAGCAAAATCTCTTCTTTTCCTTCCTGTTATATTCATATGTTATGTAATATGTTTTGATTTTATTTTGGTGTTTAAATATTTCTAATTTTATGTAAAATTATTTAAGTTATAGGCTATAAAAGAAGAGTAAATCTCACTGAAGGACTTTACCTCCTCTGTTGGGGAAGGAATCAATAAATTTTTCTAGAGTGCAGGATAGTTTTATCAAGTTAAGCAGACATATGACCTTACTTTATCTTCATTTGGAGATTAAGTATGGTTTATGAACCTTCAGATGGGTGCCAAGTTGACAAGGTGTATACAAATGATAATTAATTTTGTGTGAACTTGCTTGAGTTAATGGAATGCCCAGATACCTGGTAAGACATTATTTCTGGGTGTGTCTGTGAGGGTGTTTCTGGAAGAGGTTAGCATTTGAATCAGTACATCTAGTAAAGAAGATATGCCTTCATCAATGTGGGTGAGTATCATCATATCTATTGAGGGTACCAGTAAAAGAAAAAGGATGAGGAAGGATAAATTATCTACCTTCCTCTTATTGAAATTAGATGTTCATCTTCTCCTTCCCTTAGACCTAGAATATCCTGATTTGGGGGTCTTTGGACTCTGGTACATATATACTAGCATTGCTGGCCATGCTCTACCCTGTTCTCAGAACTTCAGCCTTGATGCTGAATTATACCACCAGTTTTTCTGGTTTTCCAGCCTGCAGAGAGTATATGGTGGGATTTCTTAGCTTTTTTGATTGTGTGGACAAATTTCTATAATAAATCTTTTCTTATATATCCACATATATCTTATTGGTTTTGTTTTTATGGACAACCCTAATACGATTGCTATTACCATGCATGATCCCCTACTTATTAACATCTTCCATGTTTGTAACAGAAGACATCATGCCTATACAATTCCCTACTCATAATACTGTATTGGTCTTTTGCCAGGACAGGTCAGAGATGTAGAACCATCAAATTCCTTCAGCCTTCACAAAATCCTTCACTAAATACACTGCTGTTTCACCATTCTCTAGTCACTTCACATGGTATTAAAATTCAGCACATAATTTAGCAACTTAGGAGAAAAGCAGATTAATACACACACACACACACACACACACACACACACACACATTGGGTTTCTATACGAGTGTGCTGGGATGTGGTCCTTGGAGTTTTTGGTATGTAAACATGACGACTCCTAAAGAATATTGAGAGTTTACTTTGGGCCTTATGAAGGAACCTGTGCTTTTGGAGTTTTTGTGTTAAAGCAGAGAGGACAGCTAAGAAGGCAGATGGAAATCTTAGTATGTGAAAATGCAGCATCCTTGAGGATTTGCCTCATACTGAGAGTTAATGCATGTTAGAACTTCATATCAAATGTCCTACATGCTGAAACTTTTACTGATGCTATTTAGCCATGGCCAAGTGTAATTTTATCAACAAATCCAGGTTTACTCTTAGTAGTTGTGAAGAATGGGAAAAAATTGGAAACTTTGCAACTTACTTTAGACTATGCAATAAGTTGGTAAAAGACAATTTTCCAGTTGTCTTTCCAGACTTGAAATGAACTATTAATTAAGGTGTTCTTGTGTGAAGAGGGTGGAAAGGATCATCTTGAAAGAATATTTCCTTTGACAAGTCTCTCTGATTAGTCTAGTGAGAAGAACACTTTTAATGAACAGCTTTTAAGCTTTAGAGAGAGAGAGAAGTGATTATGTATTTTTCAAGTATCTTCTTCAATATGATTTCTCATCAAAGTTTCTTCTTGTTTTCATTTAATCTACTTTCTCTAGTAGAACTACCTTTTCTTTTTCACTTGAAATAACTTTTCTAATTATAAAAGTTATTCACTTTCAATGAGAAAATATTTTCAGATACAATGAAGCAAAATAGAAGACATAAAAAGAGGAACAAAGCAGGAAAACAAGCAAGAAGAAAGGAAAAAGAGGCAAAAGTACAAATCACTATTTTATGGTGCATGCATTCATGGAAATAATTAAAGTTTGAAATATAATGTTTGGGTTGAGGTTGTGGCTCAGTGGTAGAGAACTTTCCTAGCTCTTGTGAGGCTCTGGGCTTGATCCTCAGCACCACATAAAAATAAATAGATAAAATTAAGGTATTAAAAAGAAATATAATGTTTATGTTTTATAACCTACGTGTCCTACAAACAGTATACCGTGGATATTTCTCCCTATGTAAATAATATCTACACACAATACCATTTTAAATGACTGCATAGTATTTATTCTCTCAATTGTGCAGATCACAATTGAAACTACTATTTAAATTGTCACAAATATATTATAAACTAATCGATGATAAGCATCTTTGTAGATAAATTGGTATGTATCCTTTATTATTTCTATAGGCTAAATTATTACTTCAATTGTAAAGTCAAATGTCAAGATTGTTATTTTTAAGGGTTTTTAAAATGTAAACCTTACCTTGCAAGGAACATTATTTTTATAGTGCTTTACCATTTACAAAGGGTTATGTTATAAATTCATTGAACACTTACTAAAACCCTGAGACAGGTTGTTGCTGTCTCCCTTTTGCTGATTAGGGAAAAAACTCAGAGAAGTGAAGTGAAGTGAAGTAAACCCAATGTTAGAATGTCAATAAGACTCAGATTATCTGTTCCAAATTATGTGTTCTTTTCATGATGTCATAGTCTGTGGTTTTTGGTTTCCACATTTTAGGTCTTCTCAAAATGCAGTACATTATACCTTAATCATCTCCAAATCTTAATGATGTAATTCATCAGATGCTTTCTTGCTCCCAACTTAACATTAAACTCTTTGTTATTAAAACCTTAAAATGAACATCTCTACTGTGGTGATAGAGATTGTGAGAATATACAAATTTGGAATCTGTCAACACTTTCAAAATTATTTAATATTTTTCTTTTAAAATCTTGTACAGGGATGGAGTTGTGGCTCAGTGGTAGAGCGCTTGCCTTGAATGTGTGAGGCCTCGGGTTCAGTCTGAGTGTACCCTTTCCTCCACATCCTCACCAGTATATAATATTATTTGTATTCTTGATAACTGGCATTCTAATTGGACTGAGATGGATTCTCAAAGTAGTTTTAATTTGCATTTACCTGACTGCTAGGAATGATGAACAGTTTTTCATGTATCTGTTGGCCATTTGTGTTTCTTCTTTTGAGAAATGCCTGTTTAGTTCTTTTGCCCATTAATTTATTAGATTATTTATTTTATTGGGATTAAGGTTTTTGAGTTATTTATATATCCTGGATATTAATCCACTGTCAGAGGAGTATCTGGAAAATATTTTCTCCTACTCTGTAGGCTCTCTCTTCATGTTTTTTTTTATCATTTCTTTTGCTATGTAGAAGGTTTTTTTAATATCTTTATTTTATTTATTTTTATGTGGTGCTGAGGATTGAACCCAGGGCCTCATACATGCTAGGCAAGTGCTCTACCACTGAGCCACAATCCCAGCCCCTATGAGTTGTTTTTTTTTTTTTTTTTAGTTTTGATTTTTGTCACAATTATTGATTGTTGGTTTATTTCTCGAGTTTTCTGGGTCTTGTTAAGGAAGTCAGTGCCTGTGCCAATATGTTGGAGTGTTAACCTTTTGTTTTCTTCTAGCAGTTGTGAAGCTTCTAGTCTATTTCCTAAGTATTTGATTTGACTTTTGTGTAGCATGAAAAATAAGGATCTATTTTCATTTTGTACATATGAATATCCAGTTTACCCAGCACCATTTGTTAAAAAGCCTATCTTCTCTAACATATATTTTAGGACCTTTGTCACATATCAAATGACTGTAATAATGTGAGTTTTTCTCTGTGTCTTCTATTCTGTTCCATTAGTCTTTATTTCTATTTTGATGACAATATCATACTGTTTTATGTTAGTAGAGCTGTGTAGTATAATTTGATGTGCAGTATTTTGATGCTTCCAGCAATACTCTTCTTGTTGATGATTTATTTGGCTATTCTGAGTCTTTTTTCTTCCAAATGAATTTTAGGACTGTTTGTTCTAGTTCTGAGAAGAATGTGATTGACATTTCCATAAAGATTTAATTGAATCTGTAGAATACCTTGGCAATATGGCTATTTTTAGCAATATTAATTCTTCCTATTCAAGAGTGTGGAAGTCTTTCCCACCTTCTAAGGTTTTCAAGTTTTTTCTTTGATGTTCTCTAGTTTCATTGTAGAGGTCATTCATCTCCTTGGTTAGATTAATTCAAAGTATTTTATTTCTTTTGAAGCTATACATTTGTGCATGTGGATCTTATGTCCTACTACTTTGTTGATTTTATTTATCAGTTCTAGAAATCTAGGTAGATTTATTTATTTATTTATTTATTGGTCTTCTTTTTTGGTGGGATCATGTCATCAGAAAACAGAATTTGACTTCTTCTTTTTCTATTTGCATACATTGAATTTCCTTCTCTTGCCTGATTTCTCTGGCTAGAACTATAATAAATAAGAGTGGTGAGTGGATATTCCTGTTTTTTTTCCTAATTTTAGAAGAAAATGCTTTTAGTTTTTCTCTACTAAAAACTTTGTGTTTGTCATATGTAGCCTGTATCACATTGAGTTAAGCTCCTTCTATCCTTAGTTTCTCTAGTATTTTAACATATATGGGTGCTGGATTTTTATCAAAGGCCTTTTATACATCTTTTGAGATGATCATGTGATGCTTGTCCTTAATTCTGTGTATATGGTGAATTATAATTTTGATTTACATATGTTGTACCAACCTTGCATGCCTGGGATGAAACCTACTTGATCGTGGTGTACTATTGTCATGATGTGCTTTTGAGTGTAGCTTACTAATATTTTACTAAGGACTTTTGCATCTCTGTTCATCAGGAATATTGGCCTGTAATTTTCTTTCCTTCTGTCTAGTTTTGGTATGAGAATTATATTGGCTTTATAGAATGTATTGGGAGTGTTCCCTTCCTTTCAATTTCATGGAATAATTTGAGAAAAAAGTGGTGGTAGTTCTTATTTAAAAATCTGGTAGAACTCAGCTAAGAATCCACCTGGTCTTGGGCTTTTCTTTGTTGAAAGACTTTTTAAAAAAAAATTATTTTTAGGTGTAGATGAACATAACACAATGCGTTTATTTTCATGTGGTGCTGAGGATCCAACCCAGGTCCCACCCGTGCTAGGTGAGCGCTCTACCATTCAGCCACAATCCCAGCGCCGAAGAACATTGATGTGGCTGTGTCCCAGAAGTATGACATTTTTAAGTCCTTTGGGTATAGTCCAAGGAGTGGGATACCTAGGTCAAATGGTGGTTCCATTATTTCCAGTTTTCCAAAGAATCTCCATATTGCTTTCAATATTAGCTGCACCAATTCCCACCAGCAATGTATGAGTGTGCCTTTTTCTCCACATTCTCGCCAACACTTATTGGTGTTTGTCTTCATAATAGCTGCCATTCTGACTGGAGTGAGATGAAATCTTAGAGTAGTTTTGATTTGCATTTCTCTAATTGCTAGAGATGTTGAACATTTTTTCATATATTTGTTCATTGATTGTATATTTTCTTAGAGGTGTCTGTTCAGTTCCTTGGCCCATTGATTGATTAGGCTATTTGTTATTTTGGTGTTTAGCTTAGTGACTTCTTTATATACCCTAGAGATTAGTGCTCTATATGATGTGCGAGTGGTAAAAATTTGCGCCCAAGATATAGGCTCTCTACTCACCTCACTGATTGTTTCTTTTACTGAGAAGAAGATTTTTAGTTTGAGTCCATCCCATTTATTTTGATTCTTGATTTTAATTATTGTGCTATAGGAGTCTTATTAAGGAATTTGGGGCCTAATCTAACATGATGGAGATTTGAGCCTACTTTTTCTTCTATTAGATCCAGGGTCTCTGATTTAATTATTAGGTCTTTGATCCACTTTGAGTTTAGTTTGTGCATGGTGACAGATAGGGGTTTAATTTTATTTTGTTGCATACAGCTTTCCAGTTTTTCCAGCACCATTTGTTGAAGAGGCTATCATTTCTCCAAAGTATGTTTTTGGCACCTTTGTCTAATATAAGATAACTGTAATTATGTGGATTTGTCTATGTGTCCTCTATTATGTACCATTGGTCTACAGGTTTATTTTGGTGCCAATATCATGCTGTTTTGTTACTATTGCTCTGTAATATAGTTTAAGTTCTGGTATAGTGATGCCACCTGCTTCACTGTTCCTAGTAAGGATTGCTTTAGCTATTCTGGGTCTCTTATTTTCCAGATGAATTTCATGACTGCTTTTTCTATTTCTATGAGGAATATCATTGGGATTTTAGTTGGAACTTCATTAAATCTGTATAGTGCCTTTGGTAGTATGGCCATTTTGACAATATTAATTAATATTTAATTAATATTTTGACAATATTCTGTTCTTAGATGAACAAGGGGGATCTTTTTCATTTTCTAAGGTCTTATTTAATTTCTTTCTTTAGCCTTCAATAGTTTTCATTGTAGAGGTTTTATCCTCTTTCATTAGGTTGATTCCCAAGTATTTTATTTTTATTTTTTTAGAGGCAGATGGGGTAGTTTTCCTGTTTCCCTTTCAGAGGATTTGCCATTGAGATGCTTACTGTTTGGTAACACAATGTACAGAAATGGTTGTTGGGGTCTATTTTTAGGTTTTGTTGGGTCTTTTTTTATCCAATCAGCTAGCCTATGTCTTTTGATTGGTGAGTTTAGGTCATTAACATTCAGGATTATCATTGAGATGTGATTTGTATTCCCAGTAAAGTCATTTTTGTTATTTAACTTGACTTGGTTTCTCCTTTGATTAGTTTTTCCTTTAGTGTAATACCTCCCTCTGCTGATTTTCATTGTTGTTTTTCATTTCTTCTTCATGGAATACTTTTCCAAGGATGTTCTGTAGTGTAGGTTTTCTAGCTGTAAATTATTTTAACTTTTGTTTATCATGGAAGGTTTTTATTTCATCATCAAATCTAAAGCTTAATTTTGCTGGATACATGGTTCTTGGTTGGCATCCATTTTCTTTCAGAACTTAATATATGTTGTTCCAGGATCTTCTAGTTTACAGGGTCTGGATTGAAAAATCTGCACATAACCCAATTGATTTCCCCCTACATGTAATCTGATTCCTTTCTCTCAGGGTTTTTAATATTCCTCTCCTTATTCTGGATGTTAAACATTTTCATTATAATGTGCCTTAGTGTGGATCTGTTCTGATTTTGTACATTTGGCATCTGGTAAGCCTCTTGAATTTGGTTTTCCAATTCGTTCTTCATGTTTGGAAAATTATCTGATATTATTCCATTGAATAGATGGTTCATTCCTTTGGTTTGGAACTCTATGCCTTCCTCTATCCCAATAACTCTTAAATTTAGTCCTTTTATGCTATCCCATATTTCCTGAATGTTCTGCTCATGGTTTTTTACCATTTTCACTGTGTGGTCTACATTCTTTTCAAGATTATATATCTTGTCTTTATTGTCTGAGGTCCTGTCTTCCAAGTGGTCTAATCTGTTGGTGATGCTTTCAATTGAACTTTTAATCTGGTTTATTTTTCTTTCATTTCAAGAATTTCTGTTTGTTTTTTCTTTAGAACCTCTATCTCCCTATTGAAGGAATCTTTTGTTTCCTGTATTTGTTTATGCATCTCTTTGTTGAAATGATCTTTTGCAGCCTGTATTTGTTCTCTTATATCATCCTTTTATTCACAGAACACTTTAATTATGTACATATTAACTCCTTCTCTGTAATTTCATCAATGTGCTAGTCATGGATTCTAATAATGTGGTATCTTTATTTGTTTGGGGCACTTTGTTCCCTTGTGTTTTCATGTTGCTCATGTTGTCTTCCCTTCTTGCTCTGTGGATCTAAGGCATCACCATTTTTAACCTGTAGGTTTATAGTACCCCTGTAGGGTTCTAATACCTCTCCTTAGAGGGGAAGGACAATGTTAACAGATCCCAATATAAACAATATACAACCAAAAAACAAATAGTTGCTATTGAGACATTTACATTTTGGTCACAGTGTACACAAATGTTGAATTCAAATATTATCTACAATATAAATAGTAGGTTTGTAAAAGGGTTTACAATTTCTGATCTTGGACAAAGAACCAGGGATGAAGTGTGGAATGATACGCTGAGGAGATAGGAGGTGAGGATATAGAAATATTATATCTTAGGAAATGTGAAAGAGAAATCTAAAAAAGAAGGTTAGTAGCAGGAGAATAGAGAGGAAGTTATTGGGTAGACAAGTAAGTGAGCAGACAGTAGAGTACATAAAACAAACACACATATATATTAAGAAAATAAAAAATACTAAAATAGTAAAAATTGGAGAAAAAAGAATATACAACACAACTGTCATATACTATTCAGTCATCCCAGTCCTCAATATCCTAATCCATGCAAAGTACTTGATTTCACATATGTTGTGGATATGAGGGTGGTAGAATAGAGAGGGAGAAGAAGAAAAAATCTCGAAGGAAGAAATAAGAATTGTTTTGATTGGAAATCAGTATCTTTTCTGCTTCCCTTCTCATCCAATAGGTGGGTTTGTCTGTTGTTAGCTGGTATCTTCATCCTCAGGATGGGGAAGCTAACCAGGGAGGGAGGGTTGGTCCTGAGTGGAGCACACCTGGAAGTGGGATTGGCACCTGCAGGTCCCCAAAGGGCAACTGCACCTCAAGGATCTCTTTTTGGGCCCATTCATGTGATGTGAGCACCTGGTGTTCTCTCTTTATCTTGCCTGAAGACCTTCCAGTACCTGTTCTCTATATTAGTCTCTAAACTGTTTCACACTCACCCTCTCCATTACTGCTTCCTAATAAGAGATGTTTCTCTACAGCACTTTGGGTGCACTGTGTACCTGCCCTGCTGAGAGCTGTTTTGTGTTGGGCACTCACTGTGCTGGAGTAGCAGCTGCTGGGGAGAGGGGGGAGTTAGAAACTGGGTACCTGGCCAGCCAGTGTTCCAAACTGGGAGTTACTCCCACTGAAGATGGTGATGAAGGTGACCCAAGATGGAGGTGTTTACTTTTAGCAATGGGGTGTCATGTTGGGTGGGGGGAGCTGGGTGACGGCATTGGATAATGAGTTCAGATACTAGCTCTGTGGCATGCAGCATGTGGCTGCTGTCTTTAGAGCCTGTATGAAGTTCCCAGGAGCAGGCAGACTACTGTGTGTAGGGGACTATGTCAGCTGCTGATGGTGGCGACCAGAGGAGCCCCAGGTTGGTAGATGGAGGTTCACCTGGGAGTGGCAGCCAGAGATCCTGCACATGGGTAGCTTCTGGGCCTCCTGAATGGAAGCTGCATCCAGGATCTCTGCTCAGGTGAGTGGCCAAAAGTTCTGTGTAGGTGCTGCTGCTAATTGTCCCACTCAGGCACCTGGTAGTCCTTCGTGGGTGAGTAGTTGGGAGACCTACTCTAACGCTGAGGCCTGGAGCCCTGCACAGGCACTGTAGTGCAGACTTTCTAGTTTTAAATCATTTTAACTTTTGTTTATCAAGGAAGGTTTTTATTTCATCATCAAATGTAAAGCTTAATTTTGCTGGATATAAGATTCTTGGATGGCATCCACTTTCTTTCAGAGATTAATATATATGTTATTCCAGGATCTTCTCACTCTCAGGGTCTGGGTTGAGAAATCTGCAGAGATCCTAAGTGGTTACCCCCTATATGTAATCTTATTCCTTTCTTTTGTGGCTTTTAAAATTCTATCCTTATTCTGTATGATAGGCATTTTCATTATAATGTGCCTTGCTATAGATCTGTTGTGATTTTCTACATTTGGTGTCCTGTAGGCCTCTTGAATTTGATTTTCCAATTCATTCTTCATGTTTGGAAAATCTTCTGATATTATTCCATTGAATAGATTGTTCATTCCTTTGGTTTGTAACTCTATGCCTTCCTCTATCCCAATAATTCTTAAATTTGATCTTTTTAATGTTATCCCATAATTCTTGGATGTTCTGCTCATGTTTCTTACCATGTTCACTGTGTGGTCAAGTTTATTTTCAAGATTATATATTTTGTCTTCATTGTCTGAGGTTCTGTCTTCCAAGTGATCTAGTTCTGTCTTCCAAGTATCGCTTTCTATTGACTTTTTAATTTGATTTATTGTTTCCTTTGTTTTAAGGATTTCTGTTTGTTTGTTTGTTTCAGAATTTCTATCTCCTTATTGAAGTAATATTTTGCTTCCTATATTTGCTTATGTAGCTCTTTATCAGAATTATTTTTGCTGCCTGTATTTGCTCTCTTATATTGTCCTTTAATTCACAGAACATTTTAATTATGTACATCCTGAACTCCTTCTCTGTAATTTCTTCTGCTGTGATGGCCATGGATTCTAATAATGTAGTATCTTGGTTTGTTTGAGGCACTTTCTTCTTTTGTTTTTTTTTTTTTTTTCATTTTGTTCATGTGTCTTCCCTTCTAGCACTGAAGATCTGAGGCATTACAGTTTTTACCCTATAGGCTTATAGTGTTCTTGCAGGGTTTCAATACCTCTGCTTTAAGGGGGAGAACAATATTTACAGATCCCAATACAAACAGCCTTAAACCAAATAGCTCTTATTATTAAGATGTTTATGGTTTTGTCACAATATACAAAATTGGTGAGTTCAATTATTTCTACAATATAAACAGTAGGTTCACAAAAGGATCTACAGTTTCTGATGGTGGACAAAGAGAAAACTGGGGGTGGGGTGAAGGATGAGATTTGAGGGGGTAGGAGGTAAGGATATAGAGTTATTAGATCTTAAGAAGTGTGAAAGAGGAATCTCAAGAATTTGGCTAGTAGCAGGAGAAAGGAAAGAAAGTGATTTGGGGGAGACAAGCAAGTGGGAAGACAATAGAGATAGTACAAAAAACAAATAAAGAAAAATTTAAAATGTAAAAATAGTAGATAAAAGAAAATACAACACAACTGTAATATACTATTTAGATGTGTCAGTCCTTAGTAGCCTAGTTGCCTAGTTCAGGAAAAAGTACTTGTTTTCACAAATGTTGGGGGTGTGAAGGTGGGAAGAGAGAGAGAGAGAGAGAGAGAGAGAGAGAGAGAGAGAGAGAGAGAGAGAAGAAAAAAGAGAAAAGAGAAAAGAGAAAAGAAAAAAATCTCAAAGAAAAATATAAAGATTGTTTTTGTTGGAGTTCAGTATCTTTCCTGCTTCCCTTCTCATCCAATAGATGGAGTTGTCTGTTGTTTGCTGGTTTCTCCACCCTCAAGTATAGTGAAGGTTATTTGGGTGGGAGGTTTGGTCTTGGGGACGAAGCTCCTGGATGGGGTATTGCACTTGCAGGTACCCAATGGGAGACTGCACCACAAGGATCTCCTTTGGGTCCTGCTTGTGTGATGTGGGTGCTTGGTTTTATCTCCTTATATTACTTGTAGACCTCACAATTCTTGACTCTAAACTGTATCTCACTCATCCCCTCCCTTTCTACTTTCCAATCAGAACTCTCTCTCTCTCTCTCTCTGGGGTCTTGTGGCCTTCACTCTGGGGGCTGTGCACCTGTCACGAGAGTTGTTTTGTACTGGGCAGTTCAGGTCCAGGCTTTGTGAGCTCCAGACTGGCTATGTAGCTGCAAGCACTGTGCTATAGTTAGTGGCTGTGGGGGAGATGGGGGAGTAGGGGATTGTAGTTACCTTAATATTGCTTCTATGCCCCAGCCGGTGTCCCAAGCTGGGAGTTGCCCTAACTAAAGATGGCGACAAAATTGTCTCTAGATGGAGGCAGCTGCTTTCAGAGATGGGGTGTCTGGACGGGTTGGGCTAGGTGGTGGCATTGGGTGGCATGTTTCAAGATACAGTTCTGTGTCATGCAATGTTGTGCTTGGGTCTCCAGACCCTATCCAGGTTCTCCAGACCCTGTCCGGTGTCCCCAGGTGCAGGCTACAGCATATAGGGAACAATGGCATTGATTTCAGTGTCCCAAAATAAAGGCCACCAGGGGAGCCCCATGTTGGTAGATGGGGGTCCACACAGGAGTGGCAGCCAGAGGTCCTGTGTGGGTGCTGATGCCAGCGGTCCTGCTTGTGCCTGGCTGCCATAGGTCCTGTGTGGGTGAGCAGCTGGGAGTCCTGTCTGCCTATAAATGTGACCTGACATTTTTTTTGCAGCTTTTAATATTCTTTATTTTTTTATGTTAGGCATTTTGATTATTATGCATCTTCAAGAGGTTCTTTTTTGATTTTATCTATTTGGGTTCCTATTTTAAATATCTCTATTTCTTTATTGAAATGGTCTTTTACTTCTGTTACTTGCTTTCTTAATTTTTTCTTAGACCTTCTTATAGTTTGTTGAACATTTTAATAATCCTGTTATATATACTTTTGCTGGATTTTCATCCACTTCCATATCTGTGGGTTCCTTTGTTGGAGGACTGTCAATTTTGCAGGAGATTTGTTTGCCTGTTTCCTCATATTTTCAAAGATCTTGGACTTGTACATCAATTGAGATGCATTCCTCTTCCTCTGTTATCCATGTGCCCTTTTGTGGGTATTTGTCTTTTTTTGTTCTAGGTACTTCTCTGTTTTTGCTGTATGCATAGATGTGTAGGAATGGGACATGAGGTCCCACTTTATTTGTTCCTACTCAGGGCCTGGTTGTTGGCTTGGGGGTTTTGTCTTCTCTATTATAGGTGTGGAAATATGTCAAAACTTGAGTAGGACTAGTTCATATGTGGAACGAGGTTCACTGTTATTTGGCTGAGTTGTAAGGTTTGCTCAGCATCAGGATCCCTACTCTGTGAACTTGAAGTGTCCCAATCATTTCCCAGCCCCTTTTAGAGAACGTAGAGGCAAGGAATCACAATAATGTTAACAACCAATGTAGAGCCTTAAGATAAATGCCCTGTGTCTTTGACATCTATAACACTAGATGAATGGAGGAATGGAGACAGCAACATTTAACATCAACACTGTTTTAGTCAGAGATTTCACTGCTGTGACCAAAAAACTTGACAAGAACAATTTTAGAGAAGGAAATGTCTAATTTGGGTTTCTTTGGGTTTCATAGTTTCAGAGGTCTCAATCCAAAGACAGCTAGCTCCATTCCTCAGAGCTTAAAGTGAGGCAAAACATCATGGTGGAAGAGTGTGGTGGAGGAAAGTGGTTCAGGGCATGATGCTCAGGAAGGAGAGAGAGAGAGAGAGAGAGAGAGAGAGAGAGAGAGAGAGAGAGAGAGAGAGAGAGAAGAGAGAGAGAAGAGAAGAGAAGAGAAGAGAAGAGATAGGGAGAGGTGAGGAGAGGAGAGAAGAGGACAGGAGAGGAACAAACAATAACAATAAACACCATGAACTAGATCTGACCTTAAACAGTAGATATATATTATGTTGCCCACTGTATTGATAATCACAATGATATGAATTACATAAAATATTTAATTCTGAATTAACAATATGAATTATGTAAATTATTTAATTTCATCATATAGTGGAATTATAGTTCCTTGAGTGAAGAGAAAGTGTGGTAGATAGGCAAAATAAAATTTGAAACATTTAAAGATTGAATAGAGAAGAAGGAGATTGCACATGATGGCTATAAAGATAGAGGCATAACAATAACAATAGTAACAAAATAAAGAATGAGAGGAAGAGGGAACAGGAAAATTTTGTTATTAGTGGGGCAAGAGTGTGAAGAAGGGGTAATTAGGACAAAAACAAAGGTACAAACAACAGATATAGGATCAAAACAACTCAAACACACAGAAAATATTACTTTACCAAAGTCAATCCAAGGCTAAATAATAAATGGATGTAGAGGAGAGCAATTAAAATGAAAGAAAAAATATAATATGTGTTGAAACTTCAATATATATATTGGACCTAAATGCACAGCCTGAACACACACACACACACACACACACACACACACATCATGCATAATGGAAAAAATTAAAAATTAAATAAAAACAAAAATTTTTAAGTTGAAAAAGGGAAAAGATGATAAGAAAAAACGTCTTGATGAGAAATAAAGGGTTTCTTTCCACTGAACTGGTCAAAACTGTTGGCAAGAATGGATGTTCATTGCTTATGCTGTTAAGTCATTCTTTCTATTTTAGATTCTGTAATACTTGGGTAAAGGTCTAGGGGTTGTTAATTACCATGTCTTTGTGTTTCTCACCATGTTTACCAGCTGTTGTGGGCAGGAGCCAAAGCTCCTTGTGGTAACTCTCAACATCCTGTCTTCCAGAGTAAAATGAGATAGACTAGAGAGTGCTGACAATTCGTGTAGTACTATAGTGGGGCTGTTGCAGAGCTCTAAGTTGGAAATTCCAGTATCTGGGATTTGGTCTTGACTGATCTTTGGAATTCTGCCTATAAGTATTTGAGATTTTATCTACACTCTCTATTGCTGGGGAGAATTCAATCTCTGCTGGATATCTTGGTATCTGGGCTTCCCCAGAGTTCTACTTTCAGATTGAGGAGTCTAAACCTTGACAGACTTCACATATTCTACCACCATGGATGTGAATTACTCAGAATCAGACCTGGAGTGCAGATGCACTGACCAGTTACTTGTGTCTTCCCAGCAGCTTGTATAGAATTACAGCACTGATGACGGCTCTCTTTCTCCTTGGAATCACCAGCCTGTATTGCCCCAGGCACAATCCTCTCTGTGCCTGTTATAATCACATTTGTCCAGGCACACTCTGGCCCACAATAGGTGACTTCTTGGTCAGTCTGGCAATTTCCCAGCTGTTGCTCACTGCTGTGTGCCCACTCAAAATTGGTTCCTGCCACCAGGTGCAGTGGTGCTGGCCTGTAATCCCAGTGGCTTGGGAGGCTGAGTCAGGAGGATCTTGAGTTCAAAGCCAGCCTCAACAAAAGCAAGGTGCTAAGCAACTCAGTGAGCCCCTGTCTCTAAATAATAAAAACTAGGGCTGTGGATGTGGCTCAGTGGTTGAGTGCCCCTGAGTTCAATCACCAGTATTCTTCCCCCAAAAAATGTTTCCTGCCATCACAACTGCGATTCCAGTCAGACTCTCTGTTCCTTGGCTGAGCAATAATAATCATTTTTCAAACAAAAATTTTCCCCACTGTCTCTGGATCAGTTTAAATCACCTCTTTCTCTATTCCACAAGTTCCCCCAAACCAATTTTTATTGTCCTGCTTTTCTCTCTCTCTCTATGTGTTATCCCTCCCTGCATCAGTGGAATGGTGATGCTGGTGCTACCACCAGCCAAGCTGCTTCATTTCTAACATATTATTTCTTATATCTGTTCAAAGTTTCCAACTTTCCATATCTCTCTGATTATTTTTCTGTAAAATGTTGAATTTCAGTGAATTCCCTTACTCATTCACCTCACTGAGGAGCAGTCTTCATTACTTTCGAATCTTGAGAAGAACTGGAGAGTGTAACCTTCCTCCTATTCTCCATCTTTCCTCTTCCCAATTAGACTTTTGATAAAATACTGACTTTTCCCTCATCCTCTTGTATAATAAAAATTTACAGTCTCATTAATTATCTCAGGGACTGCATCATAAAGTCAAGTAGCTGTAAATAATATCAAGTTTGTTCCTTTGGGAGTAAACTTTGCAGAATTTTTACATAATAATTGATAAAGATGAATATATAGAAATACTACTGCTGAAAAAATGTGCTTCCCTGAAGTGCAGCAATTTACAGTTCAATTAAGAGTGTTCATTTTCCTGAACACTCACCAAAAGTATATGATTCTTTTTACTTGTATAGGAGAAATATATCTCATATTTCTATTAATATATGTTTGATATAAAGGTCGTATTGTTTGCATTCATAGACATCTTGAATTTTTTCTTTAGATTACCAATTTATGTCCTTTGTTCATTTTTTCATTGAGATATTCATTGTCTTACTTTGTCTGTTTTTAAGGGTAACTTTTCTCTGTGTATGTTGCAATTAACTTCTTCTAGTTTGGTCCTGGCCATGTGACTTTGGTGTGTTTAAACTCTATTTTTAAAAATGTTTTATTTAAGCTGGGCATGGTGGCACACACCTGTCATCCCAGCAACTCAGGAGGCTGAGGTTGGAAGATCACAATTTTGAGGTGAGCCTGAGCAAGTCAACAAGAACATGTCTCAATTTTTTAAAAAAAACGCTGGGGATATAACTTAGTGGTAAAGCATTCCTCGGTTCAATTCTCAGTACAAAAAGAAAAACTCTATTTTATTTTATTCAGGGTATGTTTTGTAGATTTTTAAAAATTAATATACTAAGAATTTTAGCCATTCAATGCTTAGAATTGCTCTTAAAATGTAACCAAAATTTTTATCTTAACTACCGGACCATACATAATGTGGTTTATAATTGTCAAAATTTATTGCATAACACTTTTCATAGCTCACCATTATCTGCTATAGTTGTCCTTTCATGTTGTATGAATATAGCAGGTCAATTTGTTTCTCAGGTTCTTTGCATATATTAACTCTTCTGCCTGGACTACCTTCCCCCACATCTTGGATAGCTGTCTTCTTTACATTATTCAAGTATCAATGCAAATGTCACTTTATCAGCTTTTTCATTGACCACCTACTCATATATTTTTTAATCAAAAAATTCTTTATTTGTGGTAATTATGCTTGTAAAAAAACTCACCAGAAACACTTAATTGGTGAATACTAAACCACTGGTCCTAAAGCAAATATAAATTAGGTTCTATCATATCCGATCACACTTCCATCAAGCAATCAATTAATAACCTTCTATTTTAAGACACATTATCTAAAATAAATCTCTAGTTAATTTTCTTCACTTATTTTATTTCATACAATTCATTTTGTTTCTTTACCGTGTTTCATGCAATAAATAAATAGGTTTTCTTCCCTGCTCTTTCCATTCTCTGAGGGTAGAGGTCGTCTGTATTCCATTCGTTTGTATGTATTCAGTGTCTAAGATGCACCTACCAAACAGTTCAATAGAGATTTGTAACATGAGTAAGTTAAGGTCGTTTGTTAAATGAATCTTAAGGTCTTACTTTTGAACATATTTTTATAATATGAATCTATTTTATGTTTAGCTCATAATGTGTGTGTATATATATTCAAAGCAAATCCAAATTTGCATTTCCTTTTAATCAACATTATAATGTTTCCTTATTAAAATATTCATAAAATAATTTTGATGCCTGTGTGACATTATGTCAGATGAATGTGGTACAGTTACGTAATCACCCCTCTGTTATTGGTCATCTACACTGCTTGCAAGAATGAATCTTTGTTGCAAACATTGTTTTTCTAGTTTAATTCACCAAGAGACTCCTATGACTGTTATTACTAAATCAAAGTATGTGAACATTTTTAAACTTCTTAATAACATTTTGTCAAATTGCTTTCCCAAACAGGAGTCATATTTTTCATTGAACTAAAATATTAGCAAGACTAGACTCTCACATATTGTCTATACACAAAACCACTTCCACATGTAATTTGCAGGAAGCTGAATATAGGATGGGTGGGGCACTTGAAATTCCTACTATTAGTCATTCTTTGTTTGCCACATAGTCTCCAAGTACTCTGTTTTAAATGTTCACATAACTTACGGGGTAAGTCCATGAGGCTTATAGGAGGCATGAACATATTATCATAGATTATTTTGCTAATCTGAAGAGTTTAAATCCAAGCACTGATGGAATGACCAGATAACTTCTGATAAGTACATGTATATGAGAAAGTGTAAAGTATAAATACCCAGATCTTAATGAAATCCTTCAAGGGCAGTGATTATCTTATTCACTATTTTTCAGATTATCTTCATGTAAGACTTAGGAGACATTTTTTATTGGTAGTTTCTTTTTAGGTATAAGAAAACTGAGTCTTAGAAAATCCCAGTTAAATGAGCTAAAATGACTTATTCAAGGTCAAGTAACCCAGTAAGAGAAAGAACCTAGACTTGAAGCCAATCTGTTTGACCCCAAAGTCATGCTTCTACTTCGTTGTGCTGATCCTCTGAGAGAGTGAACAACATAATGTCTGGAGGACAGACTATCAAAACAGCAGAGTCAAGTGAGGCAGCCTCTGGGAAACCAGACTGGGGATTTGAAACAAACTCTAAAGGAGAGAGAAGCCAGTAAGAAAAAAAAAAAAAGATAAAACAAAAGCTGTTTTCTTCCCAGACTCTACTTTTCCCTCTCCCTCTTTTTAAATTGGTTTAAAACTTATTATTATTCTGATGTGCTTTTCCTATGGTTTGTATGTGTGTTTTCCATCCCAGTGAGGACTTGGACACCATCCTTTGGTCTGTGGTTGGAAGGAATTTGTGTCCATGGCATCTTTAGATATATGTCAAAACTCCAAGTATAGCCACACTGCGTATCAGGAACTAGTGATTCATTGCTGTGGCTTGCAGATGACATAGAAAGAAGCTAAGTAATACTTGTTTAAAGTAAGTTTGATTTTCCAAAGAAAAACATAGGCTAAATTCCTCTCCCTCAAACACTTCATGTGTCTTGAGTATCTAGAAAAAGATTTTTTTTAATGGAGTAAAATGAAGTCCTGTATTTCTTGGTGGCCCACTAATTATATTATGAAAGTCTTTATAGTTACATTTCCAGGAAACAGAGTTCTTAGTTTTAATAATTTGCCAGATGTACCAAAAATGCAGTGTTGGCCCATGATTAAATGTCTTGTTGGAATTTTGCATGTCTATAAATAAAACTATCTTACACCTGAACCTGGAAAGAGACTGTCTGTAGAGGCTGTTGGGAAATATTTCTTTGGCAAACCTAGGTAAGAATGGCCATGTATTTTGCAAAACAGAATCTAACACTTTCCATGTGTCAAACATCTATAGGTTGCAAGTAGCTGTAGATACACTAAAGGTCATGAGTGCCTGTGGTACTAGGGATTGAACCCAGGGCCTCGTGCATGGTAGACAAGCACCCTACCACTGAGGTATACTCCTAGCTTTCAAGTTCTTAATAGTCAAATCCATGATTGGATTTCATTCTTAATTAATTGGTGATAATCAAATGACACATATCTACTTTTTAAATTCTTTTGTTGTTGTAGATGGATAGCATGATTTTTTTTGTTTTTGTTTTTATTATTTTTATGTAGTGCTAAGGATTAAACCCAATACCTCACACCTGCTAGGCAAGAGCTCTGCCACTGAGCTACAGCCCCAGCCACTATATCTGCTTTTTGATCATATTTTCAGGGTGCTGTTGATGGAACCCATGGCCTTACACATGCTAGACAAGTGCCCTACAACTGAGCTATAGTCCCATCTCTCAAGTGACACACATGTGCTTTTTTGTACTGGGGATATAACCCAGGGGCACATAACCACTGCTGAACTACATCCCCAGCTGCCTTTTATTTTTTATTTTGAGACAGTTTCTTATCTTGCTAAATTTTTTAGGATCTCACTAAGTTGCTAAGGCTGGCCTGGAACTTGAAATGCTCCTGCCTCAGCCTACCAAGTCTCTGAGATTATGGACATGTGCCACCACACCTGGCTAAAAGACATGTTATATGTGCTTCTTGACCTCATTAACTATTTGGTAACAGCCAGTTAAGACAGCCAGACAATTCTAATTACTCTATTAGCATATCCCTCACAGATTGACAAGTGTTATGGATTTGTTTCTTGAACTTAGTTTCTATTTTAGTTTGCAGAGAAGGAAGGAAGAATTTATTTTGTTAGGTTTATTTATAATTGAATAAAATTTATGTTGAGCTTGGCTTATATTCCTGAGATTACACTAAAATTACACTTAAATTGTGCTATAGAGTTACTGTTTAAGTATAGCAATATTAAGATTTTAGTGCACTGATGAATTATATTTGCAAGTATTTTACTTAGCTTTTTGACTATATTTTGATAAATGACCTTAATTTTATGTGTTTTAATAAGGACAAAATTGCATTGCAAAATTAAATGGTTTGCCTGTTTCTGGATTTTAGGAGCAATATGAAAAAAATGAAAATTATGAGCTCATTGAAAGTTTTAAAGATATGATTGTCTTTGGTAGAAATGTATTTAGTAATTTTCTTAATTTCTTAGGTAATCAATTGTTTTCCACTCTTGTTCATTTTGGTAATTCTTTCAAACAGAAAACCACCCATGTCAATGACATTTTCAAATTTGTCTGCATTAGATTTATCAGTATTTTTAAAAATTATCTTATATTAGTTATTATGTGTCCCATTTTCTACTATTTACACAAATTGGTAATTTTAATTTTGGTCATACAATGTCATTACACAATTACTATCTTTGTATATCAGGTATATTCATAATTTGGTATATAATAAACTTTTAAACATTCCAAAGATATTTCAGAAACTACAATCCCTTTTTATATAATGTCTAATAACTATTATGCTTTATTTTTTTAATCCACCCCTCATACTTTGCATTCTGAAGCAATTGTTTTCCTTTTAATTACATAACTGACAACTCATACTTTATAATATTTCCTATCTTTAGGGAAAATAGTATTCTTATGAAAGAAATTCTGCAAAATTAGAATATAGTGTAGAAAATAATAATTATTCATAATTAGATCCCCTAAAAATAACTTACTCTAACATTTCAGTGAAGTCATTTCAAGTTTTTGTTTTACACCAATGTGTATATAAAGCTGAGGCCATGTGTACCATCATATATGTATTCATAGTAGGCCCCAGGATTTGCTGCCTCATGAATTTAGAATAAGAAATTAGAAAGAGAAATGTGAGGAAATTGAGTATAATCAAGTTATTTAGCCTCTTTCTTGTCTTTTTTTCCATCTAGAGAATTGGAGAAATTATAGTACTTACCTCATGGGTTGTTGTGAGAATTAAATTTAACAATCCATGAAAATTCTCTCACATATGTAGATTCCATGGGTGATAACTTTCTATTATATATTTTAATTATACATAGGTATGTTTGTGAAATTATCTATATATATAACTTTACCTACATAATGAATCAGTAAAAGGTGATGTATACATGTCACCAGGCTTTTGCCTATATTCTTATGTTCAATAACTATTTAGGACCTGCTATTATAAACTTTTTAAATATATATTCAAAATTTTAATGATCCACCTTACCTTACCCCACCACTCAAAACTCCATCTTCTATACCTGTAATTTAAGAACCTGTATATTCTAGGTCTCTAATCTTTATAACCTTGTTAATTATGTCCCCTATTTACTTCCAGCTAATCTATAATATTCAGAACTAGCCACCTCAGCTTTTGTTCTTCCTGTCCTGGTACAAGAGGGTGTCCAAAAAGAATGCCAGGGCATTTAAAGCAATTTCTCAGGTCACAGAAACCCATCACCCTAACTCCAGAAAATCAGAAAATTTGCTAGTCTATGCCAAAGGTTCCTGGAATTTTGCTACTCTCCTCCTTTCTCCTTAGTACCAAATTTGAAATTTGGCTCCTGTGAAACCAATGGTTTTATACTTTATGCATTCTGTATATCTTGGACAAAGGAACACCCAGATAAATAATGGAAGCTATTTTTTTCTTCCTAAAACAAAATTGAAGTTACTTACCACCTCAGAGCTTTAGAGAATAGCAGCATACTTTAAATTGTAATGGTATAGTACATTTTATACTTACTTTAAGTCACAGTGTTAGCTCAAAAATATAAATATGATAACCATAATACTTACAGCCATAAATGGGGGTTGTGATTTAAATTCTATTATAAGCAGTAATCTCTTTTTTAATAAATTGTATTCATGGAAATTGCAAAAAGATGTAAGGAGAAATTGATTTTCTCACAGAAGCAATTCTATAATAGAGGAGTTAAATGTTCAAACAGAAGTCTGATGGTGGGGCTAGGGATATAGCTCAGTGGTAGCAATACATGTCTAGTATGTTCAAAGCTATGGGTTCAATCCCCAGTACCACCCCCAAAATTTTCATGCTTAATATTTTTATAGAAATAACCACACATAATGGTAATCTACTTATTCAGTGGCAAACATTATATACTCTTTGCTAGTATTTCATGCTTCCTAAATGTAAACAGCATAACATGCATAAACTGCAATTAAAGTCATATACGTTATTGTAAGAGTTATTAAATTTCTTCCATTTTAACTAAAACTATCAGCAGGTTAGTCTTTCATCAGAGTTAAGAGATTCTGAATGCTTTCTAAGTGAATTATGATAGGTATCTTACAGCAACTTGTGGGCAATGTAGGGTTTAGCATTAAATTTTGAAAAACTAAGGATGTATGTTTAGCTATCCTCATTGTCTCACATCATGTCCCTGTGACAATCATAGGGATAGCTATCAAAATAATTGGCAATTGTAATAGTTTCAGGCAGTCTCTGTGATTTCTTGGTGTGCTATCTTATCAGCTCAAGCATTGTCACCTTTCCCGCTAGCATTTTGCAAGATTTCCTAGCCTTTAAAATACAAGAACCAACTATTGTTTGCTTGGATGTGGTTTTGTGTTTTTTCCTCTAATCCCATTATGAATTCATATATCAGAAAAAGCCCAAAGATTTTCCTTCCAACAGTGGCCAAACTGAAAGGCACATCATTTAACTTGCCCACTAATCCACAAATCTTGTGCATGAAGCACTATGCCTCATCAACCACTTGAGAGGAGGGAATATGAAGCCTGTGATGCTTAAATTCTGAGGTTTCTTTTCTCCACAAACACAGCAGATTGTATAGTTCCAAGTGGGTTTCTTTCAATTTCATCTCTTCAGAGTGGGACCATGATTCTTATAATGCTGCCATTAAGTCCAAGGACATATGGAAACTCTTTAGACAGTGCCTTCAGATGCAGGTTAATAAAGTACATACAAATATATACACATGAAAAAACAGTTTTATTAATTTATAATTAAAGAATTCTCTCTCCCCAGAAAACTTGTTCTTTAAAAAAAACTTCCTCATTTTAGTTGTCCCTTCTTCTGCTAAAGCAAATCTGTTCAAATGGATATTTTGAGGACTATGACTTGCATTTTCCTCCCTCCACCCAATGTCTATGCTATTTATATTTCAGATGTAAAAGATAAGAATGTCAGATTGAGTTTCATAAATGCCAACTTGAGAAGCTAAGGGATTGCTTGTATTCAAATCCTCCATAATGATGCTAAAATAGTATCTATAAACTTTGGGGAAATTAAGATAAGATTGCCAGAGAGAGGATACATATTTTCTTATATTCATCATTATTATCATTTACAATATGATAATATTTTGTTTTCTATGCAATTCTGTGAGTCCTGCTTACAGAAAAGCTTCTTAAAAGTCAAACACATATCTGCTCAGAGTAATATATAGTTGTTAAAAAAGCAGTTAGGCATATTTTTAAAAACTAAATTTTACAGAAAAAGTCCAATGCTCAGTTTCAAAACTTCCTTTCACTTATTTATGAAGATTATATGACCTGTATTAAGCCTTAAAATATATATTTTGGAAACTAATGAACTATTTGGGTCTTCTGGACCCTTGTCATGATTCAATAGATTGTCACAATGACAACATAGCTATCACCAGAGACCTTGCAACCTGAACTATGACAGGTTAACCCCATAACCCATAGATTTTTCTGGGTAATCCCAGGAAAATCATATTGAAATGACCTTGATCTCATGTGTCTTAGCTTAATCATTGCACTTAAGTTTAGTATTACCCTAATAAGTATAATAACATAGAGAGAATAACTTGAGAATACATGATCTATACTCAACAAAGTTTGGCTCACTACTTTTAATCAAAGGCAAGTTGCTTAACCTCTCTGAGATGCCATTTATTCATTTGTATTAGAAACTTTCACATTATACCATTTTTGTTAGAGGGGTCAGATGAGATACTATATATCAAAGTGTCTAAGAAATAGGCAGTCCAGAACAAAATAGACATCCAATAAATTTTCAGTGAATGAATAATTTTCTACACCCTTCCTTCAGTAAAAAATTTTGTGGTCCTGAAGCATATGCACTGCTTTAACTCCTCACACCTCTTTATGATTTAGCACTTAGACTCTCATTCAGAAGTAAAATTCTTCTTACAAAAGAGATTGATTTTTAAATTTGAGAAAAAAAACTTCTTGTATTTGTTGTATCTTATTAGCAATATCTACAGAAAAATTTTAAGCTAAAGTATCCAGTTTCTCTTTTGTTACAAACATTTGTAAAAACGTGATCTAGGTCTCTTAACTGATAAAGTACCTTGAATTTTTTAAGTTCAGGAAGGCAAATACTGTTTCCCTTCTTCTACATTTTCAACACTCCTTCTTCTATCACATCCCTGTGACCTCAACTACCATACAAGAAAACACTTTTTTTTTCTTGTTTCCATTTAGTTAAACAAATTATCTGGATGGTAATTCTGACCTTTAGAAAAAATCCCAAGAACATAACTAAACAGTTATAATTACTTATTTTATTTTTAGCTAATCATTGATGAACCACTCTCCTTGCTCATGAGACGGGAACGGGTCACAGAGCTGCTATGGCGAGACAGTTGGTCACGAAACTCTGAAGCCATGAAATAATAGAGAATTGGGTCCAAAAGGCAGCAGAGACTTGCAAGGCACAGGCAAAAAGGATGGAAATACAGTGTGCTTTTGGCAATGGGACAACTGCTAATGATAGTTTCCTTTACCATAGTATAAAAAATAAAGTTAATGTGATAGGGAGTGAAGCAGATGAAGAAGACTGCAGCACACATGAAAACCATCCTCAATGCTTTTTGCCTCTCGGTGATCCCTTGGAAAGCCATGGGTGGCTGTCTCAAAGATATAGTAGTTTTCCAGGTACAATAGGCAATGATGATCACTGGAATCACAAATCCAGCAAGTTCAGCAATTATAATCATGGCAACCAAAGCCACAGCATTCATTTGCCTATAACCAAGATCAGCAAAGCAGGATTCTGTGTTGTTGCCTAAGTCTGTGCTTCTCAGGATAGGAAATGGCAAACAGGCAGTCCCCACGATGACCCAGATGACAGCACTGATGCCCACATCATACCTACGCTTCCAGTTTCTGGCCCTGAATGGCTTGAGGAGAAAGAAGCACCTCTGCAGGCTGATGCACGTCAGGAAGAAAATGCTGGCATACATGTTGAGATACTTCAGGTAGAAGCACAACAGACAAAGGGCCCTCTGGAAAGGCCAGTGGCGGTTGATGTAATAGTAAATCCGGAGGGGTAAGGATAGCACATGAGCCAGGTCAGCCACAGAGAGGTTGATCATAAAAATGATGGCTTTATTTTTCTTGCCGATGAAGCGGCACAGGACCCACAAGGCTGCACTATTGGCCAGAAGACCAGGGATGAATATCAGGATATAGGTGGTTGCATAGAGGGAGTACTGAAATGTCAAATTAGTGTCATTGCAGTTAGTCTCAACATAGTTGGTACGGTTGCTACCCATCTTGAATATTTCAGTATATTCATCAAGGTACGCGGTGGATTTATGATCCCTGCCCAAAGCAAAGAAAAAAAGAACAGTGATTAATTGTTTAATCAACACCCAGATCTTTCTTATATTCAGAAAGGTACAGAATATTAGAATTACAAAGTAGAGGCTCAAGGAAGATGTACTACTGATCCAAGATCATACAGTCAATCACTTAAGGAATAATGGAACTTTCCTACAACTGCTCAATCAGGTTCTCTAAGTTATGTCTTGCAAGCAAGGGTGTATTTAAATACTCAATCTATTATTCACCTTACAACAAAGAGTATAGCATGCAAGTATATTTCTTTTGCTGCCAAATTTGTTTTGCCCAAGTCCCTGGTTAGAGTGAATACTTGCTCAGTCACTCCAAGTCAAGATGGTAGAAATTTAGCCTCATTTTTTGGATACCCTTGCCTCTCCTTTAACATTTTGTTCATTGGGTCCTAGATTTCTACCTTGGCACTCAGCACTTAAAAAATGACCCTGATTCCTCGAGCAGTATCATGGCTGATTTTCAAAATCGAGGACTATGGTTTTGTTATTTTATCATAATAACATGACAGAGGCTCTCTTAGAGTTTGTCTGTCTCTTTTGGCTTAGGTCCTATTTAAAATTCACATGATTACTGGGCACAGTGGTGCATGCCTGTAATCCCAGCAGCTCCAGAGACTGATATAGGAGGATTACAAGTTCAAAGCCAGCCTCAGTAATGTTAAGCAACTCAGTGAGGCTCTGTCTCTAAATAAAATACAAAATAGGGTGGGGATGTGGCTCCGTGGTCGAGTGCCTCTGAGTTTAATCCTACATATACATAATATATTTCAATATTTGAATTTAGAAACTGAATTTTAAGGCATTTCCATTCAAATCATCTTAGAAAAAAAATCCCTCTAAGGGGAATCCTGTACTGGTGAGGTATCATCAGGATTTCATGATATCCAGCAATCACTGTTAAGATTGCTCAGGGTACCAGCAAAATAGGCCACCAAAATCATTATTTGAAAACAATTTAACATTGTTTTCATTAATCATTGTAAGGAGAAAACTTTTTGAATTCTTCAATTGTACTTTATACTTTAGTATTTTTTTTTTTCTTGGTAGTGGGGATTCAACCCAAGGATGATTTACCACTAAGCTACATCCCACACCTTTTTAATTTGTATTTTGAGACAATTTCACTAAATCACTGAAAATCTTGCTAAATTACTGAGGCTGGTCTCAAGCTTGAAATCTTCCTGCCTCAACTTCTTGACTCTCTGAGGTAGTATGATTTTTATTATGTATTATGTTAGGACATGGAGAAAGATTAGGGTAATCTTCTCAAGGTCCAGTCTGTATTTTGCAGATGACTGGCAGGAGAGCAACAGACTAATTATTTTACTTGAATTATCATGTAAAATTTCAGAATGGGAAGGACCTTTGGAAATCATCATATTCAACCTCCAGATAATACAGGTAAAAGAAGCAATACCGAGAAAAGATGGTTTTATGTCCACACAACCACTAAATGAAAAATCTATGACTTCAAGTGGGAGAACAAGTTACCTACTCTCCATATACCTCCTTCTTTCCATCTTTGTTTTCCTCCCAAAGACAATTTTCTATTGTTTTGTCTGGATGTGGATATAGATTCTAAATAATTCCAGATATTGATAGAAAATATACCTTATCAAATATGAATTAAATTTTTATTTTCAAAGTTTTGATACTAGATTTATTTTTATTTGTTCTTTTTAGTTATACATGACAATAGAGTTTATTTTGACATTTATACACACATGGAGTATATCTTATTCTAATTAGCATCCCAGTCTTGTGGATATACATGATGGTGAGATCCATGTGGTGTATTTATAAATGTACATAGGGAAGTTATGTCAGATTCATTCCACTGTCCCAAAGACAAATTTTATAAGCATACTTTTTGTCATTTTGCAGCAGTGACTACTAGATTCAGATAACTGCTACTATTCAGTTCTAGAATTAGAAGAAATAAATTAGTGAGTTTGTTCTTCAGATGTGGTGTTTTGATGTTATTGTTTCAAATTTGTTTTTACCAAATCAGAGGGGTGATATGGTTTTAGCTTCTCCACATTAGTGGTAGAATGACTTCTTATGTATTAACAAATCCAGTACATAGAGATGTGATAGGAGAACAAAAGTCTAAGACATGAATTTACAGAAAAGTGTCAATGTTATGAGCTGCTGTTATTCTAAAAAGTACTTTCACTTCCTCTCCTCTTCCCTTTCACTCCTTCTCCTCTCATTTTTCACTCACACTATTTGGCCTATCATCTGTGATATGTCTGAAAGAGTCATGCAATCTTCTTGTATAAATATGTATGATTTAGAGTGGGAGGTTGGATAAGTTCTCACATGGGGAAAGTCAGATAATCATCATGTTGTGACCATCAAGAATGCATCCAGGTAAATTTGTCAGGAAAAAGCTATAGGTAAATCTGCCCAAAGGGTCCTCCAGGGATCCCAATTAGAGTCAATCTACCCTACCACCAGAGGAATGGTGGTATATAGGTGGTATATAAAGAATACTGCTCAGAAATATAAACAAACTATTTACACATGCAACAAGATAGGTTAACCTCAATATAGCTCTGGTTAGTGAAAAAAGCCAAAGTCCCATCTTAAAAAGTACATAACAGGATTGCATTTATAAAATACTAAAAAAAGTTTGCTGTGGTTTGTGCATGTGGAAGAGTTAGGAAAGACTGGTAGTTTTATAGACAAAAAGAATGTTTTTGTTGTATTAGATGCATTCAGTAACTTGATTATGATTTTTATAGCTGTATGTATAAGCTTTAATAGCACACATTTTATACTTGACATATTTGCAGTGTATTGCATGTTAATCATACCTCAATAAAGCCATCAACAACAACAACAAAGAATTCACCAAGTTATCCAAAAAGGAAGATTTCACATGAATTATCTAATTTAATTCTTTCAACTATGCTGAGAGGTAGAACTATTATTACTCTCAGAATGCACATGAGGAAACTGAGGCTCAGAAAGATTTGGTAAATTTCACAAAGTAAGAAAAATAGAAAATGGTAAATATAGGATCTAATATCATGCAGACTTTCTCCAAATCTTTTGCTATTTTCACTACTCTACTTTCTTTTTTCTGAGTTGGAGGGACTACATAGTAGAATGCAGCTAGCTTACCTACCTCTCATTGTGACATGTGAAAGTGTATTATGGTAGAGTATTTCTAATCCCATAGTAAGATAGTATGATCTTATAACATCAGTTTGGCTATCAGGATAGAACTAAATATTTGTCCCCATACATGTAAACCATCCCTTGCCACTACCCATTTTGAGTTCAGTATTGACATTGATGCTACTATTTATTATATAATCCCTGCAGAGGCTGTAAGAAAGCAAAAGAAGATACAAGTGCATTACAATTTCAAAATCTAGAAACAGCTCACACCCACTCAAATCACACTTCCATTTTTGTACTTAACAAACATAGTTGTTTGTTTTGGCTCCACTAGTGTAGAAAGTTTCACTTACAAAAGGAAGATGTTCTGTTTACACCTCTGTGTTAAATAACAGAGCCCATTTAGGTCTAAACAGCAAGCTAGAGGTCAAGTTCACACCTTCACTTTATTCACAATTCCTTGTGAGCTTAGAGATTCTCATGGCTTGCTTTTCAAAAGTTCTTCTCCAGACTGAAGAGAAAGTAGGAAGAGTTTCCCCCTGAATCTTCTCAGTGACAAGTAAGTATAAAATCCCCATGCTGGGGAATGGCAGGGGAATTTATTAGGGGTTGGGCAAAAACACAGAGTCTGTTAGAGAAGGAACATTTAGCTTTCTGTGAAAAAGTTGTGTCACTGATATTTAAGAAAGGAGAACAACCTAAGAAGTCACTAACAGGAATATTCAAAGTATGTTTCTTCGGTTTCCCTGCTTTTGTCTCTCTGTCTCTGTCTCTCTCTCCCCTTCTCTGTCTATATCTGGGTGGTTGATGTTGCTTCTGTTGCCAATCTCTCTCCCTTTTAATTTAAACATATCTAGGGTCCCTGTCTCTTACAGAGATGTGAGATTAGTGATTCATTCCTTTATCTGTTCTTTCCTTTTCAGTCAATGCCCTGACTCTCCTCTCAGACACTAAAGCTAGAAATTGGAGAGTCACTTCAACCTCTGTTACTCTAGTACCCCTAATATTCAATCAGAAACTAAATGATTTTACCTCCCCAAATTTCCACAATCTAGCTGTATCTCTTACCACTGTCCTTGCCCCACTGAACAATTGCAACAGCTGCTGTACTGGACTGCCTACCTTGGAGTCCATTTCCCATAATATGTCTAACACTAATATTATCATTTAATGAGAACTACCATTTATTTATAGGCTAAATGCATTATATGCATTATCTCATTTATTCTCATAGGAGTCCTATGATTATATCGATGTCACAAATGAGGAAGTTGAGGTGTAGAGGGTTTACATAAGTTGCAATGAAGTCACAAATATTGCATGGGGTAGAAAGAGTCTGTGTATTGTCATTGGACTCCATGGTTGACACTGTACTCTCCTTGCCTCTCTTTTATATTTTACCACACTTGTTGAAATTCTTTTAACATGTATTTCTCTTTAATTAGGAGATTTGCCATCTTTTGATCCCTTCTAACTCTTTCCACATATAGCCCAGGTGATCCTTCCTTGTAACACCATACCATTCCTTTGCTTAAAATCCTTTTCTGGTTCTCTAATGCTGTTAGCATTTACTCCAAACTTCTCATTGTGACTCAAAGGCTTTATAACTTATGGATTCTATGTCTTTAAATATCACTTAATTCCATTATCTTCCTCATTTTCTGTATTTCAACCACACTGAGATGCTTTCAGTTCCTTTAACAAGCCAAGATTTTATCTGACAAAGGTCTCTGCATACATTGTTCCTTCTCTCTGAAATTTTCTCCCTCCAGATCTTTATATGTCTGGTTCTTTCTAATCTCAGTTTGTAGGCCAAAGAGACCATTTATAACCAACCCTATGAAAGTAATCCCACATATAATCACATATGCTCATACTCTCTATTTTGTCCCTTTGTAACATCAATATTTGCAATTTAACTGTTTGTTTACTTCTTTATTTGGCTATTTGAAGTACTGTGCTCTTAACTTCACTAGCACCATAAAAAAATCTGTTTTGTTCATCATCATACAACCAGGACCCAACCTGCTACCTACTAAGCACTCAAAGATTACTTGTATAATAGTACTAAACTGAATATACAATAGTTCAAAGCTCCTACTTAGAAGCATTAAGCAAAAATGAAAGTCATGTTACAACTGATACATTTTGCTGCTTGCTATTTCCCTAAAGTGTTTTCTTCCAATTTTGTCTATTAGCATCAATATTCTCTATACTTACCCTTTCTTACTCAGAAAATCCATGCCTATAGAGTCCTGAAATAAGAGCAAAAGAATAAATTTTAAAATTACAGGTGATCAGATATACTGGTTACCTGTTTTTATAAGTAGAAACCAGCACAACTCAAGATCTTAGAGTATCATCAATGCTGTTATTTGGACCTCAGAAAGAGAGTAGTACTTGTGATCTGCTTTCAAGGGCTACTCAAACTTTTGTTTTTGCTAGTTGCCATTCTGTTATGGGCATACCTACCTCATCTCATCAGCAAATCATTTCTTATCTGTGTATGGGATCTGGAATGGAAGTGAAGAGCTACATCTACAGTCTCCAAAGTACTCTACATTTGGAAAGTCAATATAAAAGAGAAATAACTCACAAAATATTTTATTCCATGGATTTTTGAGTACTTGGCTATGTCAAAGCCCATCACTCAATTAGCATATATTCAATAGGTTCCATCCTAGGAACTCTGTGCTAGGTTCTATAGAAAATACAGGATCGTCTGCCATGGTCTCTCTCCCTAAGAATTAAAGTTAATGTTACAGGTGGTTAATAACTTTTATGTTAGCACAGCATAATCCCTGTAAGTAGGAGAGATAATGGTGATAACCCTACCTAGTTTTAGCTGATAAAGAGATGTAACTAGAAAGAGTCAGTGCTTTGTTCAAGGTCACAGGGTTAAACTATGGTAGAGTTAGAAACAGAAGAAAGATTTTTAGGCCTCTTACTCAATGCATTTCTCACCATATCAGATTGTTTCTATCAAATTCTTTGAGATACAGCATTTTAAGTGAGATAGGATGGCAATTGCACCAAGCCATCTTCATTCTTTTATTGGTACCTGTAAGAACAGAATTGGAGAGCAAAGCAGAAATTATAGTTGGGAAAGAAAGAAAGTTAATCTTAATTTTCCTGATTTATCCACTGCCCTATTTAAATTCTAACATTCCTTAAAAGCTGGAATCAAGCCCCAACTCTATAAGAAAGGCTCCCATAAATATGCCAATCTATGCTGATTGTATCAACATCCCTTATCTGGGACTTGACAATTTGTGATTTCATCAGCAAACAGGTATTCTGCTATATGTTTATCTTATATGCTAATTGCTGAGGTTACTGGGGGTGGGGTGGTAGATTACATAGAAGAATAATACATGGCCATTACCCTTCAGAAGTTTACAGTCACATGGATGGACACAAGAGTAATTAACCATAATAGTTTCAAAAACACGCCATGAAAGAGGAAACAAAGATGTTTCTGTGGAAAGAGAAATAAAGCCTGCATAGAAGAGGAAGTTTTAAAGTACAACTTGAAGGATAATTGAGTTTTCAATGATCAAGTATGGGAATAGGCAGGACATAGATAAAAGAATGAACAAGGGATTCCAGGATAAATTAATACCATCCAAAGACTCCAAAGTACAAAATGATTAACATAACAAAATGGAACAATAGGCATTCTATTTCAGCTGGCCAATAGTATGAAACGTGGAGCATATAGGACATGAGAGTGGGGAAAGGGAGTAGAAGAGAGAAGATTGTACAAAGGTAGATGAGACAAGAGCTTGGAAAGTTTTGAATGCATTTAATGGGAAATTCTAAGAAATGTGATACAACTATACTTGAATTTTTGAATGACTTCACTGGCAATAGTGTAGAAGATGGATTAGAAGGATGGGACACAAGGAGTCCATATCATTTGGGAGTATTTTAGTTGATCAACAGTCTAAGTTTGCCTGGGATTGAGGGTTCCCTGGGATATAGAATTTTCAGTGCTAAAGCATGACAGTTCAAGGCAACAGCATAGTTGGTCATCCTGCTGCTGGATGATAAAGAATATTGTCTGGGGTGGGGGTTGAGGCTCAGAGGTAGAGCTCTTGCCTACCATGTGTGAGGCACTGGGTTCGATCCTCAGCACTACATAAAAATAAAATAAAGATATTGTGTTTGCCTATAACTAAAAAATAAATATTTTTTAAAAAAGAATATCGTCTAAATTCAAAAAATTGGAATTTAAAGTAAAATTCAGATATGGAATTGGCCAGTTTCCAAGATTGTTTGAGGAACCAATAATAATTTCATTTGTAAAACTTTTGAAAGGTTATAGAAATATATCACAATTTCAAACTTCTTCAAAGCAGTTTTAAATGTAGCAACCAACAGCATTCACTTTCGCTGAAAACCTGAAAAAAAATCACCTCTTCTTTAGTCCAGTGCTTTCTAAATTTGTATTCTCTGACAAGTTTCATTGATTCCTGACTTTTAAAATGTTTTTCTCTAACAGACTCACTCAGAATCACCAAATTCCACTGGAAATTTGCACTATTCACTTCCAGAGATTAATATCTAAATCTCTCCATTTCTTTTAGTCTCACCTAGCTTCCTTCATCATCTTACTTACTTCCCTGTCCAGAATAAATAGTTTGTCAAATTAACTATTCTCACCCAATAATTCATACATTCCTGTTCTGCTTTCTTCTGCTTCACCAACCTTGCAAAGTCTTAATCTAAGAGGAAGTCCACAATCCATTTTCTATTGTACTATCTAAATGGATGAATGATTCTGTTTAAAAAAACAGGGTCTATTTTGAATGACACAACTATAAATTAATGATTTCCAGCCTAAGATTTTTGTTCCAGCTTTATTCTCATGCACCTAATTAGTATCTTCTTCTATTAGCATGGCAGCTATCCAGCACCTTAACAACTCTACTAAAGCTTCCTCCTCTCTCAAGCTCTCCCATCCCCCAAATTTCTCAGGAGATGGCTTTATCCCTTACCTCACAGAGAATATTGAGGTTATTGAGTGAGAAGTAACTCAATTTCATCTATTGTCCCCTCCCAACACAAATCTTATCTAAAGCTGCACTCTTTGTACATCCCAAGCTGTTCTTTCTGTCTGAAGATGAATTAGCACACTCCTCTCATATCTCTCTCGATCTTATTCATTAGTTATTCCCTTTCACTCCCCGACTTCCATGCCCTCCTCCACCTCAGCTAATTCTTTGTCATGAAGTTTCTCTAACTCACCAAATAATGATTCTTTATTCTATGCACCTTATCCTTCTTTTCCATCTTCCTTTTCTATTTAAAAATATTCCTCACAATAGTTGTTCACACCAATTATTTTCTTTTCCTCACATTATGTCCATTGTTCAATTCATTTCCAAGTGCTATACATATCCCCACAACCTCAATCCAGTCCTGAGTTCTGTGATTCTGAGATACCCAGACAGAAATGAGAGCAGAATTCCCAGTGGCTCCAATACCAGTCTTACAGAAGTAAGGCTTCTTGGTGCCTCCACTGTATAGTGCTCTCTACAGGATACAAGCCTCCTACCCCCCAAAATCAGGATAATGAAGAAGTGATGCTTTTTTTCTCTTGAAAGAGGGGTCTGCAGCTGGGTATGATGGTGCACATCAGTAATCCCAGTGGCTTGGGAGGCTGAGGCAGGAGGATCACAAGTTCAAATCCAGCCTCATCATTTTAGTGAGGTCCTAAGCAACTCAGTGAGACTCTGTCTCTAAATAAAATACAAAAAAGCTGGGGAAGTGGCTCAGTGATTAAGCACCCCTGCGTTCAATTTCTGGTACAAAAAAAAAAGGTGGGGGGGGGGGTAGAAAGAGTTATGCTGTGCTGTGTTGGCAGATGTTAAATACCTAAGGGGAATAACCAGCACAGGGGTGTAATCTAATAAGCAAAGCAGGAAACCAGTAACCATCTCCGAGTTACTGTTAAAGTATGGCTTTAATGATATACCTGATAATGAAAATTGGTATAAAGTTATGATTAACACTCAGTTAAGCTCCTTTTTTTTGCCTCAATCCCATATCAGAGATCAGTATTTTACTCCTATCTCAAGATCCCATCCCATCCCTTGTACTAGGCAGCCCTACTCTAATTTCCCTTTTCTTCAAATTTCCACTAAATTTATAGTTTGCACTAGGAGAATGCAATCTCTCTGAGATTCTGACCCTTAGACATTTATATAATTCACTTTACTTAGTAGAGGACTAAGCATGCAGTAGTGGCTTAGTTCATATGCATTAAATTATAAAGGTAAGAATATGAAGAATGGGCACATATTTGCAGAGCCTTAGGTAATTTTATTAGCTATGTTTCTCCCATGAGTTACTCTCCTAACCTTTCTCCATCTACTACTGAGGAAAATGTGGTAAATGCAAGTATAATAAGGTTTGATTCTAACAAATCTTGATACCTAAAAGCTTCGAATTCTACAATCCCAAGCTTTCCATTTCCAATAGGAATCCAATATACTTAAGTGGGAATTTAACCATTGAGCACTTTATTTTGTAGAAATACCTAATTTTATCTCAGAACACAAAGGTGCATCAGCTCTTTAAATATTATTCACTGGACCTGAGTCCAATGTCTTCATAGGTACCAATAACATCTCCAAAAACTCAGTTGCCTTTCTCAACCAACTAGCTCAATGCTAGTTTCAAAAAGATATAGCTAAACTGAGCTTATGTTATTATGACATCAAAATTTATACTAAAATCCTAAGACATTGTGTTTCATTTGTGTACAATGAATTGAAGAGCATTCTGCTGTCATGTATAATCTATTGTTCTGGGCTCTTTCTATCACTTTTATGTATATGTGCTATGTTTATATGGTAAATTACTGCCCACCAGGTATCAGGGTAGGATTATATCAAAACCAATATCTTTATGTAGTTTTACCTTTGAACTCAAATCATAATAGATCAATGAAGTAGTGGTACAATTTCTTTATAACAAGAATGAACTGAGTTAGACAACACTTGTAGGATCTGGAAAACTCAAAAGCAGTAGAATATATGTTAAAAGTACTAAATTTGGAACTAAAAGACTTAGATTCTTTTAACTATTCAAATTCACTTTGTGTTGCTCTGATAAATTCCTTCCCTTCTGTGGACTTCATTTTCCTTATTGTTAAAATGAGGCAATGTGATTTTTAACTCCCTTGCAGTTCTAACTTAGGCATTGCTTCCCTCAATTCCTACCAAGAGCACTGTCACTGCCATTCCTAATATAGCCAATAACACCTCAGCTGACATTTATACTTAATAATGCATTATAAGTGTGTGTCTACTGATTTATACTTAATGCATTATAAGTACATCTGCATACAATTGACATTTATCTTCATTGAAAAGATCTATTATGAATAAACAGATCAGGGAATATCATATCTAACTTATGGATGAGGAAACTGAGGCTCAAAGAAGCGATTTTTTTTTTCATTTACCTGAAGCTGTTAAATTATCAAGTGGCAAAATCAGGAGGATAGAATTCAGGTTCTAGAAACATATAAAAAAAATTCAGGTGCCTTTCCCAACCAACTTTCCTTACTCCCTACTCTACAAGCCTTCACCCTCCTCAATCCCCCTCCTCTTTTCACCTATTATCATTAAGTAAGTAGCACCACTAAGTAACCAAGTTCTCAAATTTACTTCTATTTTCATTGGTGTTAGGGCCAATCTCTGTGTTTATCATTTTTAAGGAAGAGAAACTAAATAGAGAAAGAAGTTTGTTAATGGGGAACAACCTTTACAGGCCATTTGGGAACTTAACATATATTTTTTTAAACTTATCCCACAAGAATTACCTAAGCTAGTTTGATCTTCATAACCCTGGTGTTTTTCTCTCAGTCACAGCCAGAGCCAAAGAGGAGCATCTAAAATTGGAAACTGTAATTTCCTGAATTAATACACATCGACTCCAAATAACCCTTCTTGACGTCAGAAGCACAGAGATTTGGATATATTCTGGAAGTCTATACATTTTTTTTTCTGTCAAATAAAGGAAGTAAAAATTATATTTATCCTGAAAATGAATTAAAGCGATTAGATCATTTAAAAACTAACATCTCAAATTTTGAATTTGACCTTCCATACATGGATCTATTCAATTTTTAATGATTTAGAAGGAGGCCTAATTAGATATGTTTTCAATCGGAGCAGCATTTTAGAAGAGGAAAGAATTATGCATTTTGGGCAGACTTAGGATTATATCATGACTTATTTATTGGCTATCTAGTTTGAAATAATTCAATTCATATCTTTGGACATCAGTTTTCCCATATGCAAAAGTAAAATTTTAGTTTCTGATACATAGATCATTGTGTAGATGGAAAATATATGTGAATGTACTAATTTTCATTTCTGGTACACAGTAAGCAGTAAATAAATATAAGTTCATTTCCTCTTTACTTGTATACAGAGTTATTGTGGAAATCAGATTTCAGAACCCTTTGCTCTGTTTATTGTTTATATCCTATCATATATTCTTTGAAGAAAGAAAATTATGTAAGAAAAAATATACTTATCTGTGATCCAAAAGTTAAATTTCTTTTGATAATCTTTTTTTGAAAGAAAATAGTGGGCATTGGTAAAGATTACTGACTTGTCTTGAAAATCTGAAATACATGTTCAGAACACTTTCTCTAATTAGATTTCCCTACTATATTCCCATTATTTACCAGTCCATGATATATAACTTTTATCAGGTACTGAACACCTAGACTCCAATTATTGTACACTAGGACCATCTATTCTAACCCTTTTCCCATTATTATAGGTGAAATTATTGAGATACATACAAAAGAAGCAATTTGCTCAAGGCCACAAAATGAGTCATTGGCAGAACTTGAACTATAATCCAGACTTCTTCACTTCTTATGTATCGATCTGTCTACTTCATCACTCTACCTGTGAAGCATGTGAATGAATAATAGGTGAAAACTTCCCTACAAAATATCCTCGTCCGAAGTATAAGAATCTTTTTGGCCAAAAGTTTTCTTTTTAATATAGACCCCCTGCCAGACATTTCCCTGATTGGTGGAACTCTTAGAAAGTGTGGGTTCATAACAAATATCTTTGTCCTTTTTGTTAAATATAATAGAGGGCTATAGACTGTCCTGCCTCATAGGACTCCAACTCACCTCATATACAGCTAATCAACAATCACCACCCAAACCACCCATAATTGTGTTCATTCATTTGGAGTATTATGCTCCACTACTGCTAGGATTTAACTCAACAGCTTTCCCATTTGGACTCAAAAATAAATGCATTTGACCAAAGAAGAATCTGTGTTCAATAGAAACCACTAAAAACATAACTGTCCTACATGAATGACCTGATTATCAGTATAACTGAAGTCACTAGCCACCTCAATATTCCTGTGTATAATTTACTTTAGCTGTGAATAATTTTAACATATTTTAATTGCCCAGAGGAACTCCAAAATTAATAAAAATGGCAAAGCCTCCCCACTGTACTTGAAGAAGCAAAATAAAAATATCCTTGGATCCTTGGATCTGAGACTATTCCGCACAAAAAGTACAACAAAGCTTGTTATCCCTGTATAGACCGATCCTGGTGCCAACTGAATTTTCACAATCCACTGTCAGGGACTACCCAACTGGAAATTTTCTTTTGACCTAGTCATTTTGTCTCAGAACTGGAGAAATGTTAGCACTCAATAATAATAATAACCGAAAAGATAAATGCCTCAATTTGAGGCTTTGCTATTCAGTACAGATAAAATTGGGTAAAAAAGTACCTTCCAAAGGATCAAGGTGAACAGATTATACATGATATATTTTCTCTTTTTCTAATCTAAAAATCATTAGGGTCATAAATTCATTTACAGTATTCTCTGGAAGATGCAGCCTACTGTAGGGGAAAAGGAACATGAGTTAGAACACATGGATCTTATTTCTAATTCTGTCACTAACTTGCAGGGTGATTCTGTCTTCACCTCACTGGTTCTCAGTTTCCTCATCTGTATTGCAAGGGATTTTCATCTCAAAGATCATTTTTAGTTCCAAAATCAATAATATTACTTTCTTTCATTTCTCCTGAAGGAAATGATTATTTGTCTTAGTATCTCTGCAAGCTAAACTTACCAAATCAAAAAGTTTGTTTAAAATTTTTCCTTCATTATACAACTAGATAAACTAAACACAGCATTAACCCAAATCCTATTTTATTGGCTAAGTATATCAAATTGTCCCAATGAGTAGAACTAAAAACAACTCTTTGCTTACCATTTTTTCCTATAAGTCTTGGTCCCAATTTACAAAGACGTTTCTCACCCTAGCCCCTTCCACCACAACACTTAGCAAAGGCTGAGCTGCACCATAGACTCTATGTTCCTCGTGTAATGGTGGGGACTAATGGCATTAACCCTAACTTGGAATTCTGGTCAGACAAAAAGGCAATCACCCTTGCTCCTGCTGTAAGAATTCTGACATGAGAAACCAGGGGTCATTTCAATTCAGACACTGTTCCTACATTTGCCTGTTCTGATTTTCATGCTCCCACCAGTCCTTTCACATGGAACCACTAATACCCCAGGTCCTAGACTATAACTTACCTGGAGTTCAGGCCGGACAAGCACTCTTGTTTCTTTGCAAGGAGCTAGGAGTAAAAAAGCCTAATTCTGAGTGGCACATACATATCCTGTTGATAACTGAAAAGAAATGCTTCTTTAAAGAGGAAGTTGAGTACATTTGGGCCTCACCACAGAAACCTTATTTGCACAGAATAAAGGTAAGTCCCTTGAGCAATGACGCTGGTCTAGTTTTATTTCTGTTTTATTTCATTGGCGCACAGAAATTCAAAGTAAAGGAAGTCAAAAGCCATGCACATTCAAACAATGAATGCATACTAGCCTTTCTTAATGTTTCTCACCCTAGGCCCTTCCACCACAACCCATGTTTATTTCACTAGATTCCAGAAGGTTCAGTGGCAAGATGAGACTTTGAAGCAAAATCTGTAGGTTTACTGAAGGGAAAGTTGCTATTTAATCCTGAGGGAAAAGGCTGAGAAACCTTGGGAATACAAGTCAGACAACTTTTGCTTAAGCTGTTCTTAAGCTGTACCTTTCTCCCAACCCCTTCATGTTTAGACTCATAATTTAATGTGCAGTTCAGTTGTTTTTGTACCTTCTTATCCCTCTACAATACTGTAAACTGTTTGAGGACAAAGACCATGTCTGAGTTATCTCTGTATTGCTAACTAGTCCAGCACAAGGCATTTCCATGAATATTTATTGAATGAATAAGTGAGAGAATGAATGAATAAATAAATGCTCAAAGAATGCATAAGTATATAAATGAACAGTATTGATTACAGAATCTCCATCCAATGTACTGAGATTCTTATTATTATGTATATTGCCTATGGGAGCTTCACAAGTATGCAAATAAATATCACACACTTGGAGCCAACAGCCTCAGCCAAATCTAAGAGCAATTCTTAGAAACAAGGCTTGCAAAGCAGCACAAACTACTATGAGTGTGCAAGGGAACCAAACTCAGAACCCAGGCTCCAAAGAGCCTTGTGAGTAATAAGTATAGCAAAGGAGAAAAAATAAATTATTGTGGATTAGGTAAAAGGGTAGTGTTCTGGTTCACAGATAAGAAGGATTAAAGAAGGAAGTAGATGGTAACATTCTTGTAGGAGAGTAACCTGGATCTGCAACAAGCTCATATAAAACCAGAACCATTAGAGAGCTAGATGGAACTATGCCTGACACTAAGAGATGTCCAATAAAAATCACTAGAACATCAAGGGATGGAAAAGAAAAGCTTTCAGCATTGGAAACTACGAGGTTGGGCTGATTGATGATAAGACCATAACTTATGAGAACTGGCAAAAAGAGAGGGTACGCATCCTGGCTGATGTATGTCAAATGAAACAAGCTTGACCTTGCAGTCCTCTTCCTAATTCTGATTTCATATATTTATTCACCTCCAATCTGTTATTAATTTAGTTTTCTGACTTGGAATCCTTACTGAGAAGAGAATACATTGACAGGCCAACACACATCTCAGGCCATTTGGCAGGTCTGTTCCTCACTATAAATTATTAAATTGGCTTTCTGATACAAATATGCCCCTTGTGAGTTTGAACAGTGTGAGCCAGTTCTTCTAGGGTATTATCTGTCCCAGAACAAAGAAAGGTCCAGACCTGTTCAACTTCAAAGCCAAAACCTATAATAGCAGGAATAAAGGAATCATTTCCTGACAATTAATTATCATCACCACATCCCACCTTCATTTCACAGATGACATATTAAACCTTTTAGATTACTTCATTTCTTTCTTGAATGCAAGTACCCTCATTGGTCATTGGTCCTAAAAATGGAAGCAAATAAAGATCAGAAGTCAGCATCCCTATCAGGCAAAAAACAATTCAACTCAGGTAAATTCACGTGTTATTTAAAGGGAGCAAAGCTGTGGTCAAATCAAGAAAACCTGATAATTTATCATCTCCAATTAATTTGCAGAACAAAGTCTTCTAGTTGTTAGTTAGGATTAATGATTATTATCACCTGGAACCAATTAATAAATATTTTAGTCATAAGAGTTTAAATAGTAGTCCAGCTGTCCCATTTTGCTCACAATTGTGAATGCTTCCCTTCTTCCTATGTCTCCCCTCAGAGTTCACTTTATTTGGTGGCTCTTATCTTCGCTAGTCTGGGAAGAGTTTATGATTTGATGTTTCAAAGGCTTTTTAATTATTTTTTAGTTGTAGTTGGACACAATATCTTTATTTTTATGTGGTGGTGAGGATCGAACCCAGGGCCTCACCTGTGCTAGGCAAGCACTCTACCACTGAGCCACAACCCCAGCCCCTCAAAGGCTTTTTAGTCTAACAATAGCAGTAGAAGAGGAAGAATAACTGCTCTTGAGGGCATTATTCATTACCAAATACTCTAGTTTTTAGGAAGAACTATTCAATTTTAGTATCAGGAAAAACTAGATTGTTATTAAACAACTGGTTTAATTTGAATCCCATGGATAGTGGTTGAGCAACTGGTTGTGTGTCTCTTTCTATCTGGTGTGCTGAAAAACTTGGAAGCAATTTAAAGATTACTAGTAGCAACCATAGAGATCCTCTTATATTGCTTTTCTAGATTGGCTTCTTTCATGGATCAATGTCTATGAACTTGCTCATTTTTCTTTTTTAGTTCATTTACCTTTAATCCTAGTATACATACTTTAAGCCACTATCAATCCTTTCTAGGAAAAAAAGTAATAAAATAAAGGACAATGTGAGATGTAACTTTATTTCTTTTTGTATTAGAATTAGTAAACATGAATTGCTTTAAATAAACTGTCTTCAAGGATTCCCATGTCTGATATCTGATTATATATCTACAGAGTATTCCTCTGTGCTTTTTAACTAATTATTCAACAAATACTTAGTGAGCTATGGCAATGAGCAATTTTTTAAATAATGAGTTAGGGTTGAAAAGCAGCATAACATAGATTTCCTATCCTACAAGTGTCTACAGTTAAGTGATCATTAAGACACTGATTAGGAAACACAGCATAGTATATGATTTGTATTACATTGTGTAGAAATTAAGAAAATGAATTCACCATGAACTGAAACTCTTTGGGAAGTTTTGCTAGTTCTTGCTTAATATGCAAAGTTTGGGTTAAGCAGTATTTCCCAGTGAGGAGAACATATCCTACCAGAGGCATAAAACGTTTTTGCATTTTATGTGGTATAAAGAATAGCTTTTAAAAAGGTTTAAAGTTATGTATTTATTTTAAGGCTTTAAAATATAATAGAATTAGTAATTCAAAGCTGTGATTTCATGGATAATATTGCTTAAGTCTGAAGTAGTCAAGATTTAAAAATTCTTATTTAAACATACACACAGAAAAGCAAATATATAGAACATAAGGAAACATAATAAAACTATGGAGCAACATCTGAATATTAAAATTCAGCAAATTTAAAGATAGGGAGAAGTCAAGGAATTACAGGAAAGAGAATGGGAAGTAAGCATATATAATTTGTGTGATGAGGACAAAATTTTGTCTGAAAATAGTACATGTTAGGAAACAGTGTAGAAGATGCTTTGAGGGTGGAAACAGGCAACAAAGTTCTCAGAATATAGATAACAGGAAGTTACTTATGGGTTGTAAGCACAGCTAGGGGGAGGGAAATTGAAACTATTATTTATTGAATACTTTCTATGAACTGTCACCATTCTAGGCAATTTACACACATAATTTCATTTATTAATTCTTCAATCCAATTCCATGGAGCAGGAACTAATATTATCTCCCATCTTGTATATGAGAGAACTGAAATATAGAGGGGTTAGTTAACTTCCATAAGATCATAAAACAAGTCATTGGGAGAGATAAGATTATGATCCACGTCTGTTTGGCTCTATTGTTTTGGCTCCAAACTATTATTCCTTGAAAAATCACTGTTACAACAGTACACATAATGGATTGCAGAAAAGGGACAAACAGGAGGCTCTGAGCTCTTTTGAAGCATATATCAATAATTTAAATTTAAGGTAATAAGAGCATAAATTCAGGCAAAACCAGTAAGAATGAATATAGAGGGAATTTGAAGAGGATTATTTTTCTCAAATTTGTATTTATATACAAATTTATATATATATGTTTATATAAATTTATATATATGTTTATATATATAAATTTATATATAAATTTAGCCTTACTAAATTTATCAATCACCAGGACTGATCATTGGGAAATTTTTTTTCAACAATTCTAATTTCACCTGTTGAAATAGATGAAAATTATATTTGTGATCCCTCCTTTTTCATTAAAATCCAGTGATCTATCTTACATTTCAAATGACTATTTCATTCATATTCTAAACATTAAAACATTCATTGACCTTTTGTAAATATTGGCTCAATGGGGGCTTATGGTTTGAGGGTATTGTAACCTTAATTCTTCAATGCAGTGATATTGGGTGAGGGGACTTAGTGGAAAGTATTTAGGTCATGAGGCAAAACTGTCATTAGTGGGTTAATTCCTTTCTCACAGGAATGGGTTAATTTTCATAGGAGTTGAGACTCCTTTTCTCCATTCCAAATGCACCTATTTGGTTTTCTATTTTCCTCCATGAGTTACAACAACACATGGCCCTCACCAGAGGCTAAACTGATGCTAGTCCTGTACTCTTGCACTTCCCAGCCTTCAGAAATATGATACAGAGTAAATTTCTTTTCTTTTTAAATTACTAGTTTCATGGGTACTTTGTTATACCAACAGAAAATAGATTAAGACACAGAACTATGCAAATTTTATACTATACTGTCTCAAAAATGCATTTGTTATTATCACTGCTGATTTAATCAGAAATCTCTTTAAGCAATAGAAGTTTACAAGAAAGTGTTAGGTTTATGAGATGATGATGGATATGTATTTTTCAAAGTTTTAATTTTTATTTGAAAATTGAAGGTTTATCATTGGCAACAAATATCTGTCAGTTGTTTTTCCTTGAAGTCAGGCTCACATTGATCATTAAAAGACTAGATCTTTTGATACACAAATTTAAATAGTCATAACTTTCTTTCAGTACTTCTATTGAGTAAAAGTGTTCCTGAAAAATTATCTAGTTTAAACACAAAGTTTAAATAAGTTTTCAAGTGTTTTCCTTTGAAATAACCATCATGTGCAACTAAAGTACTTAATGCATACTTCCAATTTGTTTCACATTAGAATATTAAAAAGATGTGTACTCAGGTTCAAGATTCAATTAAATGGTGGAATAGGCACTTTAGAAGTTTTCTCCTATAAAAGCAACAAGAACAATGATGAATTGCTCAAAATCAAACTTTTCAGAATTTCTGGAAATTAGCTAAAGTATTGTATTTTTTTAACAAACTTAGCTATCAAGTTGTCATTTCTTTTTTTGGACATCAAAACTTAATTATATTTATTTATTTATTTATTATGTGGTGCTAAGGATCAAACCCAGTGCCTCACATGTGCTGGGGCACTGAGCCACAATCCCAGTGCCTTGCTCTACTATCACCCTCTCCTGAGACCTGGAGTAACCTTAAAAACCAATGGTTTGCAAGGATGTTCAAAACCATCAGTTTATCATCCATTGGAATGCATAGAATGGTGTTGGAAGGTTTCAAAATCAGCATTCCTAGAGAACTGTCATAATAGGACTGGCCGGAAATTCCTTGGAAACAATGCTAATAGAGCTTGTTGGACCTAAAATATTTCCCAGTATAAACAGCATTTCCCCTGGGGCTTTTGTTAAAAATGTTTTTATTTATCAGAAATTAAGACTATGGGTGTCAGAATTGGGATTTAACAAGTAGAGCAAACTGCTTACACAAAATGTTTAAAAGGAAAAACGAGAGAATAAGAAATCCTTATGGTGCTTTTAAAAACTGCAGTATGTTTTTAAAAACCTAGAATACAACCCACAATGTGTAGGGCCAGTGCCTGCCCAGGGCTGTGCACACTATAAAGAAAGATCTAAGAAGACATTAAGTTTTCAGTTCTTGCAGACTTTAAGACTACACAGGGAAAAAGTGAAGTCTACACCAAATTTCAAACTACCAGGCTGAGTATTAAAGGTCTGTTAAAACATGTATACAGATTCTATTAAAAAGACTTGGAAGATCTACTAGTTCCAGGAAATTTTGGTCCAATCATTGCATGACTATTAAATTAATTGAGCATAGACTTTAGTGGCCATACACAATAAAGCATTTGTAGAAGTTACATTTAAAATATAGAATAAGTTTTATCAAAGTCACTATACTATATAAACAAACAACAATAACAAAATAGAAATGACCACAAATAGCAAAAATAACAAACCCCGGGGAATGGCAAAAATTTAATTTCTAAAATAGCCACATTATATAATTAAAACAGAAAACTATAAGACCTACAATAAAGAAAACTATAAGAAATATAAAGAACCAAGAAAGTATAACATACAAAAGGGAAAACTACAAGGCAATTAATAGAAACTGTCCCTGAGACAGCCCAGACAATAGATTTAATAAATAAGGGGCTTAAATTAACTATTTAAAATATATTCAAAGAACTAAGGAAACCATGTCTGAAGAATTAAAATAAGGTATGAAGATAATGTTTCACCAATGACAGAATACTAATAGAGGGAAATTGTTCAAGATGAAATTGAAATTTTACAGTTTAAAGTAAAACAAAATAAAAGAAACTGAAATACAATTTACTACAAATACAAAGGAGCAGATTAAAGCATGTAGAAGAATTGATAAACATGAAGATAAAACAATTGGTATTTTTTAATCAGAGAAACAGGAAAAAGAATGAAGAAAAATGAATAAAATACTGAGTCTTATGGGATACCATCAAGCATACCAATGATTATATCATGGAAGTTCCAAAAGAAGAGGGGAGAAAGAGGCTGAAAAATATTCAACATAATATTTGAAGGAATAATGGCTGGAAACATGAAAATAATGTTTTAGTCCACATTTTTAAAAAATATAAATAAACTCCAAATATTACAAATTCAAAGAGATCCATACCTAGACACAACATATTCAAACTCAAAAAATAAAAACAAAGAAAATATTGAAAGCAGCAACTTCTCATCATAAACTATAGGAACTAGAAGTTAGTAAAGCAGCATATTCAAATATATTCATAAAAAATCAGCTAAGAATTACATATGAAGTAAAGATTTCTTTCAGGAGTGAAGATAAAAATTACACATTTCCAGACAAACAAAAGCTCAAAAAATGTGTCTCTAGAGAACCCATTATACAATAAGTAATAAGAGAATACAAATATAAAAGGAATACAAATGTACATGAAGACAAAAGAATGTCAATAAACTGAGGACAACAAAAAAATGAGATAACATAATTACATATAGCTTCTCCTTTCTTCTCTTATTTTAAAAAATAATGCATGAAATAAAATGAAAGTAATCATACCATGGGAGTACAACATATAGAAAAGATACAAAGGAGGTGGGTGGTAGCTAAGATTATTGGAGTGAAAAAATGATACCCAGTGATAACGTTAATACAGAGGAAGAAATAAATATTACCAAAAATTATACATTGGAAGGATAATATAACAAAATTCATATATATATTTTCTATTTTATCATCATTTTTAAAACCATAAAATATATAAAAGAATAATGATAACAATGGAATGCTCATTTTGTAATACATGTAGACTTAATTTATAAAAATAATATAAAGAGGAAAAAATGCAGCTATATAATAACATTTTTGTGTATCTTTTTAGAATTAAGTTTGCATAAATCTAAGTGCAATCTGAATAAATTAAGAATATATATTTTAAGCCATAAATCAGCCAGGTGAAAAAACTAAAATACATCTGATAAAGGGTTAGAGATGTAACTTTAGTGGTAGAGAACTTCCTCAGCATGTGTAAAGCCGTGGGTTTGATCATCAGCCCCCATACACACACCATATATATACTAAAATTTATATACATATGTTACATATATGTGTAATGTATGCTTATGATGTAAATATATATGTATATATAATAGCTATTGGACTGAGTTTTGAGTGATAATTATGCAAGGTGCATATGTATATAAATTAACTCAAAAGTTAAACTAAAAATGTTCACTCAATGCAAAAGAAAGAGGAAACATGACTGGAAATGAGACACAATGAGATATGTAGAAAATAACAAAATGTCTAGGTGTGAATATAACCATATGAATAATAGTATTAAATATGAAAGAATTAAACAATATAATGAAAACAGAGGTGGTCAGACTGAATAATGAAAGTAAATTTATCTCTGTGCTGTCTACAACAGACACATTATAAATTCAAAGATAAAATGTGAGTACGGGAAAGGAAAAGACATATCATGCAAACAAGTGAAAAACAACCAGAATGGCTATATTAATAATTAAAATATATTTTAACACAAAAAGTTATTAGAGATAAAGAGGAATTTTTCTAATGACAAAAGGGTCAAATCATCAGAAATATATAATAATTATAAGCATATTGTTAAACATAATTACCATATGATCTAGCGACTCCACTCTTAGAAGAAAATGTATGCTGACATATTTATAGAACAATTGTTGATGATAGCCAAGAAGTGCAAACAGCCCAAATGAACAATGAATGTCGATAAGTGGTTAAATATGCTATAAAACCATGCAATAGAATGTCACTTGCTCATAAAAATGAACTGCTTATTTATTATTGGTTCTTTTTAGTTATGTATGATAGTATAATCCATTGTGATATAATTACACAAGCATGGACTATATCTTATTCTAGTTAGGACCCCATTCTTGAGGATATACATGATGGTGGGATTCACTCTGATACTGGAGAATGATATTGGCCAAATTATATTGTTATATTGTGTGTGTGCTTGAATGTGTAACAACAAATTCCACCGTTATGTACAACTATAATGCACTGTTAAAAATATGGGAAAATGAACTATTGAGACATGCTACCACATGGGTAAAACTTGAAAATATTATACTAAATGAAAGAAGCCAGACACAAAATGGCAATATATTGTACGATTCTATCTACATGAAGTGTCCTAAATAGGTACATATATGGAACTGCATAGTTGACCAGGGGTTGACTAGAGATACAGTGAGATGGGGGAAAATTGGGAGTGATTGCTAATGCTACAATTTTAAAGCATATAATTCGGTAGTTTAAAAATATTCACTATGATGTGTGGCCATCACCACTATTTTTGAACTGGACATTGTTATCATTCATATAGTTTGGTTCAAGTATTATCAAACTCATGTGATATATAACAGGTGGTATGAGCTACGAACTAATCAGGTATAATGGGATCACATGACCCAACTAAGATGCTTTACGTTTAGTTTGTCAATTGTAATCCAGAAGTGTACTACAATACGAGGAAATTGTAAGAATCATTTTATTTTATAGCTTTTTCATTGTCTGTAATAGGTTGTGGGGATAAAAAGCTGGTCCTTCACCACAGAGACACATATAGTGTTCCAGGACTTCTAAAGAGATTTAAAGGGGAACAAGATATAACCTTTGATTTCAGATGCTGTCAGCTCAGTTATTTTATAATTGAGGAAGTAACCTAGGGTCCTTAGTTTTCTCATTTTTAAAATGGTAGTTAATAGCTAATGAATTGAGTTTAGGATAAGAATTATGCAAGATCATGTATTTAAATCACTTATCCCAATGCCTGATTCTTTATAAGTACTCAATAATACATTCATCTACTACTCTAAGAGCTCTATTATTTTGGGGAAGAAAATTTCTGGAGATTAATTTATATAAGTTAACGTGCTATATATGTTTTAAAAAGAGACATGAGCAAAATGTTAAGATATTTCACATTCGAGAGAACATTTCTGGTGGGGAAAATTAGGGAAAGTTTTCTGGAGGAAATAAAAAGAGCTTTGAATACTCAATGGGATTTTAACAAGTAGAGAACTATATGAACATGCATGGATTCATGCACATATACTATGTGTGTGGTCATTCTATGTGCATGCGAAGATAATGGCATGAACAAAGGCACAGAAATAGGAAAGAATAGGCTGCATATGATAAAAGTAAAAATTAACTTTGTTAGCCAAAAGATGAATTCCAGGTTTATCACTAATTTAATGTTGAACTAGACAAGTCACATTATTCATATTCATATATTTCATTACATTATCTTTAACATAGAAAATTTCAACTAAATCAGAATTTTTCATCCAGATTCTGTTCCATGGCAGGCATTTGGTATGAGACGAAGGGCCACAATGAGGCACAACAAGACTTCAGCACTTTAAAAGAAGCAGCTTTACTTTAGCACTATGCATTTTTTTATTGTCTTGTGGTGCTGGGGATTGAACCCAGATCCTTGTACATGTGAGGCAAGCACTCTACCAACTGAGCTATATCCCCAGCTCAGAATTCTATATTTTTAAAAGATGAATATTTGTTGTTGATGATGCTTTAAACAAATGTTTGATAAATGCCATTAGATAATTTCATGAGTCTACAAAAAGCATTACAGAAGTTTGACTGGAGTATAAGGTACATGAGAACAAAGTGTAATCAACACAAAATGGAAACATAGGCTGGAGCTGGTCAGAAGGATCTGAATACCAGATTAATCAGTCTCAGCTGTTGAAGGTTTTCTGCCTCAATAATGCGATAATACTTGTGAATTTTTAAAATAATTTTTAAGAAAACTGTAGGCTCACAGTAGGGTGTAACAATTAACATCTCAGCCTAGTTAGAAAGGCTATGATCAAAACAAAAACCAGAACGTTACATATGCTGGTGAGGATTTGACAAAAAAGGAAGGAACTCTGTTGATTGGAATGCAAATCAATACAGCTATAACAGGATGGAAGTTTCTCAAAAAACTTGAAATTGATCTAATATATGATACATTTATCCTATTTCTGGATATTTATATCCAAAGGAAATAAAATCAGCATCCCAAAGAGACACTTGCATGCCCATGTTTATTGCAGCACTACTCAAAATAGTTAAGATGTGGAATCAGCCTAGGGACCTGTCAATGGATGAACAAATAAAATTTGGTATATATGAACAATGGAATATTATTCAGCTATAAATAATCAAAATGAATGGAACTAGAGAACGTTATGATAAGTGAAATAAGCCAGATGCAAAAAGACAACTATTACACATTCTGTCTCATGCGTGGATCCTAAAAAAAAAAATGATTTCAATGTATAACAACAAATACTAGAGAGTGGAAAAGATAGATAAGGGGGGCAGGATTTGATTAGTGCATACTGTATGCATGTGTATTAATATCACATTGATATGTATAACTAATAAATATAAATCTATAAAATTATTAAATAAATAAAACAGGATCACAGTGCATTCACCAGAGCTAACACAGTGGCCCAACTCCTAGGGAACCAGAGCCTTAGCTAAGCAGAGTAATCACTCCCCTGGTACCTTGGATGATATAGTGCCCGCTCCTTTCCCAGAAACAAGTGCTTTGGCCAAACTGAGCATATGTGTCTTTCAGAGCTAAGTTGATGTTGCCTCATATCCCAGGGAAACAAAGCATTATCTGTGTTATGTCATCCCACTTCCCTAGAATTGTGCTGGCCTCCCAGAGTCCAAGTTATAGAGGTGTTCTGCTTTCTCAGAAGATACAGTCATCATTGGTCTGCTGCCTGCCCCTCAGGACACAAACCACAGATACATTCTACCATTTTGGGGTCCTACTGCCACTTCACCTGTCCTCAAAGAACTTGGGCTACTACCAGATCACATCATCCCAGTGACCTGAGTAACCACTATGTGGTACCTCATTCTCAAAGGCCTGAATGGCCACTGTGTACACTTGACTAGGGGACCTGAATTACAGATATGCCCTACTTCCTGGGACTTAAGGATCACCCTCTTATTCCACAGACTGAGTCAGTGCTGTATTCTATCTCCCAGGGTCAGAGTCAGCTACATCTCTGCCCTCTGGGCCTGAATTGCTACAGTATTTATCAGAATCATAGACCCTGGTTTTTTAGGCTATATTCATCTAGCTGAGTCCCAGGTGCCAGTGCCACCACAGTTTCACAAGACCGTGAGCCCAGGACCTGGCTCAACACTCAGAGCACCTGCAACCTAGAACATAGTACTAGTGTGGCTTCCTGTGGGTTATGTCAGACTTGATGTCAAAAAAGATTCCCTTGGGGCTGGTGTTGTAGCTCAGTGGTAGAGCTCTTGCCTAGTATGTGTGAGGCATTTGGTTCAATTCTCAACACTGCATATAAATAAATAAAAAAGATAAAGGTCATCAACAACTAAAAATAATAATTTTTAAAAAGTTTTTCATAAAAGAGGATTCCCTTAACTAAAACTCCGCATTGTGAGGAAGTCAGGAAAGGAGTATTCTAAAATTATTTACACTAAGAACTCTTAGTAGCCCGTTCTGCCACCACTACTGCCACAAACCCCTGTAGTCGAGGCCTGTTAGGCACCCAATAAAATTGCTGACATTGATCACAGTTGAATAAGCTACAAGAAGTCCACATTACTATGCCTACTCAGAATAAGAGTAACTGTACCTTTCCAAATGGGAATCCTGATCCTCATCTTCATTTTGAATTGTTTCCCAAAGACAGACACTTTGAAATATTTGAAAGAGATGCCTGGTCAACCAGACTCACAGACGCAAGAAACATGAAAAAGCAAAGAAACATAACACCAAAAGAAAACCCACAATAATTTTCAAGTAACATACCCCAAAATGGAAATTCATGAATTGTTTTAAAAGAAATTTAAAATAGTGATCTTGAAGAAACCCAGCTAAATACAAAAAATTACAGTTAACAAAATTAGAAAAAAATATGATCTGAAATATAAATACAGCAAAGAGAGAAATATCATTTAAAATGAACTAAACAGTAATTTTGGAAGTAAAAAATTTGAGAGAGAAAAAATTCAATGAATGAAGCTGGATGCAGTGGTGCAAGCCTTTAATCACAGTGGCTCAAAGGCTGAGGCAAGAGGATTGTGAGATCTAAGCCATCCTCAGCAATTTAGCAAGGAAGGCCCTAAGCACCTCAGCAAGACCCTGTTTCTAAGGAAAAAATACAAAAAGGGCTGGGGACTTGGCTCAGTGATTAAGCACTCCTAGGTTCAATTCCCAGTACCCCCTCCAAAAAATTCAATGAATGAAAAAAACACAACAGAAAGCTTCAACAGAAGACCACATCAAGCAGAAGAATATGTGAACTTGAAGATAGGTCTTTTGCAATTATCCAATCAAAGGAAAAAAAGAAAAAAAGAATGAAGCATACAGGATTTATGGGATAACATTTAATGAACAAGCATTTTTATTATGGGAACTTTGGAAGGAGAAAAGACAGAGAGAGGGACAGAAAGCTTATTTAATGGAATAATTTCTAAAAACCTCCCAAATTTGGGGAAAGATGGATATCCACATCTATTATTTCTCAGAAGAAATCCTTTAAGACAACAGAGAATGACATGATAATATTCAAACAGCTGAAAGAAAAAAACTCTGCTATCCAAATTTTTTGGTGGGGTGTACCAGGAACTGAACTAAGGGCTACTCAACCACTAAGCCACATCCCCAGTCCTATTTTGTATTTTATTTAGAGACAGAGGTTCACCAATTTGCTTAGAATCTTGCTTTTGCTGAGGCTGGCTTTGAATTTGCCATTCTTCTGCCTCAGCCTCCCAAGCTGCTGGAATTATAGGCATGCACCACAGTGCCTGGCACTGCCATCCAATTTTATATTCAGTATAGCCATCTTTCAGAAGTGAGTAAGTATAATAACTTTATCAGAAAAAAAAAAGTTGATGGAGCTTATCACCAATAGATCTGCCTTACCAAAAATAAAAATAAAAATTTGAGTTCTTTGCCATGGAACTCACTGGCAAAGGTATGCAGTGTATATACTCAAATTCAGAACTCTCTACTATTATAATGGTGGTATATGAATCATATCTCTATTATGAAAATTAAAAATAAAACCAATCAAGAATAGCTAAAGCTACAAAAAATTGTTGAGGAATACCCAATACAAAAACATATAAATTATGATTACAAAAGTATGTAAATTGTTGTGGGAGGGTAAAAGAGTAGAGTTCTTGTAGGTGGTAGAATCAATGTTGCTATCAGGTAAAAATAATAGTATATTACAATTATAAGATATTTTACATATGCCTTGTGGTATCCATAAAACAACAACAGAGAACCCTTATAACAAATTCGAAAACAATAAAGAAAGGAATTGAATCATATTGCTACAGAAACTTACCAAATTACAAAAGTAGACAATAAGCCAAAGGATCTACAAAGCAACCAAGAAACAAGTAAAATTGACAGTAACAAGTCTTTATGTATGAATAATGATGTTGAATGTATATGGTTTAATTCTCCAATGAAAAGACATAAAGTCATTGAATGGATTAAAAAATTAAAAATCTATTATGTACTGTTTACAATCAGCCCACTTAAGGACAAACATGCTCTGAAAGCGAAGGAATGGAAGAAGATAATCCATGCAAAAAATTATCAAACAAGAGTATGAATGGTGTTTTAGTTAGTTTTTTGTCACTGTTACCAAAAGACCAGACAATAACAATTGGAAGAGGAAAAGTTTATTTTGACTCACAGTTTTACAGGTCTCAGTCCACAGACAGCCAACACCATAGCTCTGGGCCCAAGATGAGGTAGAACATCATAGCAGAAGGATGTGATGTAAAGCAGCTCAGGACATCGCCACCAGGAAGCAGAGAGAGCGAGCTCTGCTTACCAGGGACAAAATATAAACCCCAAAGGCATGCCCCCAGTAACCTACCTCCTCCAGTCACACCTTCTATGTCTATAGTTATCATCCAATTAATCCATAGCAGTGGATTAATCCACTGATTGGGTGGATTAACTACTAAAAAATAACTTTTAAGGATAATTTCACCTCTGAAAATTCTTATATTGTCTCACAAATGAGCTTTTTGGAGTCACCACATACCTAAACCATAATAGATGGCTACAGTTTTATACAATAAACCAGACTTTAAGTACAATTTTTTTTACAAGAGACAGACATATTCATTACTTAATTTTTAAAAGTCTACTTATAAATAGGTCATAAAATTTTAGATATATGCACCAATTGTTAGAGCTTCTAAATATATAAAGCAAAGATTTATGAACATGAAGGGAGAAACAAACAGGAATACAATAATAGTAGGTGACTTCAGTGTCCCAATTTCAATAATATACAGATGAAACAGAAAATAAATGAGAAAGTCGTAAACTTGAACTGTACTTAGATCAAATGGACACAACAGAGCAGAATATTTCATTCAATAGCAGCAGAATTCACATTCTTCTCTAATGTATATGGGACATTTTTCAGGACAGATCATAAAACAATCTTAAAAAAATCTAAGACTGAAATCATATCTAGCACTATTTCCAGCTACAATGGTATGAAACTAGATATCAATAATAAGAGGAATTTTGTAACATTTACAAAAAAATGTGGAAATTAAATCACATGTTCCTAAATAATCAATGGGTTAAAGAGAAAAATCAAAAAGGAAATCTGAAAATATCCTCAACCAACTTTAGAAACACAATATATACTAAAACCTAAGGGATATAATAAAATCTATCCTAGGAAAGAAGTCTATAGTAATAATTGCCCATATTTAAAAAGGAGAAAGACCCCCACACACACAAAATTACTTAACATTGTGTTTCAAAAAAGATAAACTAAACCCAAAGTTAGCAAAAATAAACAAATAAAAAAGATGATGGAAATAAATAAAATAGAGAACAGAAAAGTCATAGGAAGGTGTATAAAATTAAGACTTGCTTTTAAGCTGGAAACATTATAGTACGTGCATTAAGACACACAAAAAAAAGACAAATACTATATGGTATCATTTTATGTGGATTCTAGCCAGGCATAGTGGCATGTTCCCATAATTGCAGGTACTCAGGAGGATGAGGCTATAGGATCACAAGCTCAAGGCCAGCCTGGGCAACTTAGTGATACCCTGTCTCGATATATAATATAAAATGGGCTGGGGATATACAAAAGTAGACCACTTGCCTAGTAGGCAAAAGGCCCTGGGTTCCATCCCCAGTACTGCAAAAAATAAAATTTATATGTGGATTTTATAAAAGTTAAATTCATAGAAACAGAGTAGAAGAGTGGTTACCAGAGGTAGAGAGGCAGAAGTAGTAGGGAGATATTTGTCAATGGGTACACAAGTGCAGTTATAAGATGAAGAAGTTCTGGAGAATTAACATACAGTTTGAAGACTATAGTTACTAATAATATATTTTATACTTGAAATTTTCTAAGTAAGTCTTAAGTATTCCTACCACCAAAAAAAGAAAAAGAAAAAAAAAAGGTAATGATAGGGCATAGTGAATATGTTAATGAGCTCGATTGTGGTATTCAAACAACAGCACATTTTTCATCAGAAATCATGGCAGCCAGAAGGAAGTGGCACAATGCTTTTCACATAATAAAACTAAGGAACTGTTATCATTAATTCTGCATCTGGAAAAACTACCACAAATCAGAAATCATGATGGGTTAGAAGTATGTGGCACGTTTCAAGTAATAAAGGAACTAATTATTGATGTGAATTCTGTATCTGGAGAAACTGTCAAATTCTCTGAAATTAAGGGAAAACAAAGGTATTGTCAAATAGAGGAAAACACAGAAAATACATTACTAAAAAACACACTCCAAAAGAATGGCTAAGCATTGCAGAAGCAAAGTTATATGGCTCCCTTTTCCTCACAACCTGTCTGTTTGATATAGCCATTCTATTTGGGGTGAGGTGATATCTCACTGAGGATTTATTTTATATTATCCTGATGTTTGGTGATGAACACATTTTCACATATTGGTCTTTTTACGTCATCTTTTGAGAAACGCCTATTTAGTATTATTGCTTTCACCACACAAATGATAACTATGTGAGGGAATACTGAATACCCTACTCACCCTTTAGTCATTAGTGGATGTCTGAGTTATTAGACTAACTGCATATTATTGCAAGTCTTGTCTTCAAGTAGCCCTTATATAGTAAGTTAATGCTCCATCACCATGCCTGTCATTCACTTTGCTTCATTTCATCAAGTAAGCATTACATCATCACAAAAAGGATGTGTATATATGATGTATATAAGACACAATATAAAATATAGTACTATAAGATATTTTGAGAGAAACAAAAGGCTGTATTAATACAACTATTATTTGTATTATTATTAAACTGTCATTTATTATTTTTAATACATAAGGATTGGGATACTGTTATAATTATTCTACTATATTAACTATTATTGTTAATCTCCTTCTGTGCCTAATGAATAAATTAATTTTATCATTGTTATACATGTATAGTTAAAAAAACACAGTATATTTAGAATTTGCTACTATCTAAAATTCCAGGCATCCATTGGGGGCCTTGGACTGTTTCTTATCCAGGAACATTTTTATCTACACTATTTTTATTTTTTATATTCATTAAATATTTAATGTGCCTGGTGATTTACATATATTATCAAATCTAATTCTTATAACCAAGCCAATGAGTTAGGTATTTATTATTATTTTATTTATGTATTATCTTATGTATGTAATATGTATTATTTGCATGTTACTTATGTATTATATTTATATATTATTTATTTTCATTTTCACAGGAAATTACTCCATTTCTGGGAACTTGTAATAATTTATGTAAGGATTATACTGCATTGTGACTATTTCTGCAATAATTATAATTATTTCCTCTCTAAACCATTTCTGAGTCTTTACCTAGCATATACCTGCACCAAGTGTTCAGCAAATACTTTAAAATCCTAAGTAAAGGGGCTGGAGTTGTGGCTCAGTGGTAGACGGCTCACCTAGCACATGTGAGGCACTGGGATCGATCCTCAGCACCACATAAAAAAAAAAATAAATGAATAAAGTAAAGGTATTGTGTGCAACTATGACTACAAAAAAAATTTTTTAATATTTATATTTTTTCACATTACTTAAACATAAGTTCAGTGATACTTTCTTAAGGATGTTTGCGTGCTATTTCAGATACAACCCATATACACTGAATGCAAATATCAAAAGAACTAGTAAAATATTTGTGTTTCCCCAAATATTAAAGAATTTTCCAGCAAAACCAACTTCAGAGTTTTGTGAGGATACAAAGTTTTGTTCCTGTTATTAGTTTCCAATTAAATTTAGGTATATAAATACACTGCAGAAAATGTCCAATTGGTCTATATGTGCTGATGCTTAAATATCTAGTGCAAGAGTGCTCTGACTTGGCTCCATTTATACATAGAAATCAAAATTAAGCATTCTTCATAAAATTGTAATATATTTCCACCAATTATGAATGGGATTGCTTTTCTGAATTTGTTATCAATATAAATTTCCAAAGTTTGTGTTCTAGACATTAATAGTATATCCTGAGCATTAAAAAGAAAGGCCTACTATAAAGTATGACCAACTACTTAATAAATGTAATCATCATGCTACTTGTAGATCATTTGCTCAATAGAAATTCCCATCTTCTTGATTAATAAATTGACTCAATTTGATCAATTTGATTAAGATATAATCAACTTTCTTTGTGATTTAGAAGTTGACCAACTCATTGAATCAGTTACAAAATAACTTAGAAATCATCTGTATTACTTCCCAGTATGTAAGACAAACTGAACTGTCTCATTCTACAATATTTCATGAGTATATTCATGTTAATGTTTCTAAACTTCAACTCATTTTTTTTGTATCAGGGATTTAACCCAGGGGCACTTAGCCACATCCCAGCCCTATTTATTTATTTATTATTTTGAGATAGGGTCTCACTAAGTTGCTAAGGCTGGCTTTGAACTTGTGATCCTTGTGCTTCTGCCTCCAAGCCACTAGGATTACAGGCATGCACCACCATGCCTGACACTTCATCTTATTTAGTTCAAAGAAACCCTCTAACTGTCATTTATTATTTTTAATACATAAGGATTGGGATAAAGTAACTTATACTTAATAAGTACTACAATGAGAAAGAAGGAATATTCAGACTCAGGTCTTCCTCCAAATTCTGTGACATTTTCACCACATTACACTACTGATTTCACCTAAGAATATATTCTGAAACACTGTGGAAACTCATCACTTAGATCACAGTTTCTCACATAATAGAACCACAATAATTATAACTTAGGAATCATCCAAAATTCAACAGCTTTTCTTTAACCATTATGCCATTTTATATCTCTGCAAGTGTTAGCCCTGATATCTACTCTCTCCTTTAACTTTTCTCTTTGTGGACAATTCCACAAAACAAATTTATTAAGTATATAAAGTATATAGTAAGTCCTATGTACTATTCTTCAGCATGGGAAAGAGTAGGGAATCACATATAATTTAAATAAGTCACAGTCACTACTCTCAGTAGTACTTATAGGGGATAAAATATACATTCATTTTAGTGCAAGATCAGATTCATGTGCTTACTAAGAAACAAGTGCTATGTAGACTCAAAGAGAAATAGGTTAAATTTGTGGTAACATCTTTGCTTTTTATTTGTGAGAAAAACTGTAAATGCCATATTATGATTTCTAAGATCCATTAAGATACAAACCATTCACTGCAGAAACATTGACAAATTTATTATTCTCTCTTGGACTTGGGAGCCATTTTTCCTTTTTTCTTAGATATCTGATATATTATGAACTTCAGAGTCTGGACTTAGATTTTTGTTGTTGTTGTTGTTGTCATTGTTTGTTTTGTTTTGTTTTAGTTGTCAGTGGACCTTTACTTTATTTATTAATATGCCATGCTGAGAATTGAACCCAGTGCCTCACACATGCTAGGCAAGCATTCTACCGCTGAGCCACAACTCCAGCCCCTTAGATTTGATTTTACAATGGAAATCCCACTCACCCCTGACTTTGGAGAACCAGAAATTCCATGACAAAGTAATTCTTATTTGCTATCTACAGATAACAAGTAGTTGATGTTTCTTCAAATAGGGAAGAAAGTTTTCTCTACAAATTTTAAACTTGGGCTCAGGTTTTGGCTCAGTGGTAGAGTGTTTGTCTATCATGTATGAGGCACTGGGTTCTATTCTCAGCATCACATATAAATAAATCAATAAATAAATAAAATAAAGGTCCATCAACAACTAAAAATATTTTTAATAAAAATTTAAACTTGTTTCATAGTCCAAAAAAAATCCCTACTTTTATGTTACACTTGTATGGAAACCATAGAAAGAAATACTGTCTTTTATCTTCTCCCTCTGTCTTTAGAGATACATATTTGTAAGCAAATTTCAATAATAGAAGCCCTAAATCACATTATATCAAGAGTAAAGTGGGCAGCATTAACCTATACTATACTCTCACGGCAATACAAGATACTTGGGAGGGGAGGTACATCTTGCAATAAAAAAGACCTAAGTCAGGCTAAATAAAAGGGATTCAAGCCATAGTGACTAGATTAGGGAGAAGTTTTCAGGAGAATTGGGTCAAAACAGCCATGGAATATACCTAGAAAATAGAAATAGTTAACAACAAACACATGCCCCATATATAATGTTTTATAAATAAATATTTCTTCTAAATTGGGGAAGTAAGGAATAAGTGGAAGTAGACATGATCCAATAAGGGACATTAAGAAAGACCAAGAAGTCCAAACCTTAATGGAAGTCAGAATCTATGTGCTAGGAGCTTGTAGTTAGGGTCTCATTTTTTTTATTAGAGCATTATATCCATACATATTATCTGGGTTTCATTTTAAGGAAATTCTTTCAACCATGTTATACAGAAATTAGCATCAATGCTCCTTGCCTCTTAAACTATTGGAAATTACATTTCCTTAAGCATGCTAGTGGCTTTCCAAAGAAGTGAACATATGGTCATTATTGATTTTCAAATAGAACCTTAATGACTAATATTTACAGTAAACTGATTCTGATCCAGAAGTGAGAATCCAGAAATGTAAGATCAACCAGAATTTTATTTGCTATCCTGAACGAGGATCATTATTTTTTATTTTACCAAATTTTGAATTTCATTAAAAAAATTTAAAGAAAATTTTGAACCCTATTCAAAATTTTAGAAAATTCAATTATGTTATACTTAAAGTGGTAAAACTTGGTTAATAACTACAAACTATGGAAACACTTTATTAGATAAAAACAGAGTATATGGTTGTATAGGTGGAAGGAAAAAAGAAACACATTTGCCAAGCACTAGACTGTCTTCCTAAGAGAAATTACCTCATACAAACCTCATTACAGGGTATGAGGTATATGTTATTATACTATGTAGTTACAGGCATAAAAGCAAAAGAACTCCACATCTGCTATTCTTTCGATATGGTTTGTCTACTAATAGTTCATATTTTCAAAGTCTGGTAACAATATTAAAAGGTAATGAGAGGTCATGGAGGTTTTGCCCTCATAAGAAATTAATGAAGTTCTCATGGGACCCTGGTTAATTCTCATGAACAAGTTGTTATAAAAGAGCATCCCCATATATCTGGCTTCTTGCTGCCCCAAATAATCTTTCTCTTACATACTTCCCCACTATGATACCACCACCATAATGTGACAGCCAGTAGGACTTTCACCAAAGCCAACACCATGCTGCTTTGACTTTCAGCTTTCAAATCTGTATGTTAGATAATACAGTTTTTTTTCTTTTCTTTATAAAAGTTTCAAGTGTTTTGTTATTATGACGACAAATGGGCCAATAGAACATCTTATACCTTATTTAAGAAAAAGTGTATAGGGAATCCTTAAGACCATATGTGAAATAAAATAAAGGGCAACCAAAGAAATTCCATCCTTTCACACTATAGCCATACCAAACAGTAGAAAAACTAAGGTCCTGCCAATTAAACATAAAACTTCACACTATGGACCTGTTTACTTTAATTCCTTTTACCCAGAACATTTTTCCAACTTGTTAAAAAAATTATAAGACCTACTAAAGCACACACACAAATATACACAAATGCTTTGAAGAGACAGACCAGATTAACATATAGCAGAGCTATTGAAATTACCAGACTTGGAATTTAAAATAACTTAATATGTGAAGGTTATACAACATATTCAAGAACAGATAGGTAATGTAAACAGACACAAGGAAATAATCAATAGGAAATACAAGAAGTCAAAAATGCTTTAAGAGAAAAAAAGAAGAATGCCTCTGATCAATAGAATCAACTGCCTTGAGGAAATATTAGAGACTTCCAAAACTGAAATATACAGAGAAAAATAATGAAGTGAAAATAAAATATCCTAGAATTGTAGAATGTTTCCAAAATGTATAGAATGCACATAATGAAAATTCAGAAAGAAAAAAAAAGAAGGAAATCAGTGAAGAGAAGAAAATTTGAAGAAATATTGCCTGAGCATTTTACAAAATTAATGAAACTGCCAAAGGAAGAATTTCAAAGAATACCAAGCAAGATAAATAACAAATATTTAGGCAAATAATAAAGAACTACAGTAGCAAAAAACAGCATGGTACTGACATAAAAATATTCACATAAACCAATGAAATAGAATAGAAGGCACGAAGACAAACCCTCAAAGCTACATCATTGGCTTCTTGACAAAGGTATGAAAAACTTACGTTGGAGGAAAATTTAACAACTTGTGCTGAAAAAACTGGATATCCACATACATAAAAATGAAAGTAGATGCTATCTCTCACCCTCCACAGCTCAAAATAAATAAAAACAAATTGTAAGACCAGAAACTTTGCAAATGTTAGAAGAAAATTAAGAGAAAAAACTTCAACATATTGCTCTAAGAAAAGATTTCCTGAATAGAAGTCCAATAGATCAGGAAATAAAAGGAAGAATCAATAAATGTAATGGCACTGACTTACAAAGCTTCTGCATATTAAAGGAAACAAGAGTATAAGACACAGCTTGCAGAACAAAGGAAAGAAAATATTTGTCAGCTAATCTCTTTTCAGAAGGTTAATATACAAAATACATAGAGAATTCAATATCCACAATAAAAAGTATTCCAATCAATAAATTGGCACATAAACTGAAAGTGCACATCTAAAAATATACAAATGGGGGCTGGGGATGTGGCTCAAGCAGTAGCGTGATCGCCTGGCCTGCATGGAGCACTGGGTTCATCCTCAGCACCACATAAAAATAAAAAGATGTTGTGTCCACTGAAAACTAAAAAATAAATATTAAAAAATTCTCTCTCTCTCAAAAAATAAAAAATAAAAATATACAAATGGCTAACAATTTTATTAAAAATATTCATCATCTTTAGCCATCAGGGAAATGCTTATAAGAATTGCATTGACATTCCATCTTACCTCAGTCAGGTTGTTAATCATCAATAATACAAATACAGTTGAGCATGGTGGTACATGCTTATAATCTCAGCAGCTTGGAAGGCTGAAAAAGGAGGATTGCAAGTTTAAAATCAGCCTCAGCAATTTTTAGCAAGACCTTGTGACAAAATAAAAAAATTTAAATAGGGTTGGGGATATGGCTCCATGCTTAAGTGTCCCCTGGGTTCAATCCCTGGTTAAAAAATAATAACATGTATAGTGTGTCAAAATGCATTCTATTCTCACAAATAACTAATTAGAACATAATTAAAAAATAAAAACACAAGTAAAATAAATGCTAAGGAGAATGTGGTGGAATAACGAACTATCATATACTGTTGATGGGAATATGAACTAGTACATACTATGGAAATCAATATGGATTTAAAAATTACAATTACCGTATGATCCAGCTATACCACTCTTTGGTGGTTATCCAAAAGAAATAAAGCCAGTATACTTTAGAAATACATGCATATCCATGTTTCTCATGACACAATTCACAATAGCCAAGTTATGGAATCAGTCTCAGTGTCCATCATTAGATGAATGGATAAAAACCTATGTTATATATGCATATGGAGTATTATTCAACCATAAAAATGAATAAAATTATGTCATTTGCTGATAAATGGATGAAAATGGATAGCATAATGCTAAGCAAAATAAACCAGACTCAGGAAAACTACTAGTATGCTTTCTCTCATATGTGGAAGTTAAAGGAGGGTGGGGAAGAACATCATAATGTAGAAGGGGGACAATTAGTGTAAAAGCAGAGAATCAACGGAATATTAAGGAAGTTATTGGGGAGTGAAGTTGATCAAATTATGTTACATGCGTGTACAAAGATACCACAATGAAACCCACTACTCTGTATAATTAATATGTACCAAAAATACTCAGAAAATCAAGAAAAATAAAATATATTGAAAGAACCTAGAAGGGATGAGGTCAGGGGTGTAGCTCAGTGGTACAGCACTTGCCTAGCAAGTATGAGGCACTGGGTTCGATTCTTAGCACTAAATTAAATAAAATAAATAAATATGCAAAAAAATAAAAAATAAGAAAAGTATCTAGGAGGGAAATACACTTTGTACAGAGAGAAGTAAGAATAAGATTAATCAAATTATGTTCAAACATGTATGAATATGGCATAATGGATTTCATCATTATGCATAATTATAATGCACCAATAAAAAAGAATTGCTATAGAAGAGCAAGGGTAAGAATTACATCATATTTTTCACCAGAACCTATGCAAGCAAAAAGAAAATGAAATATTTGAAGTGCTTACAGAAAAGAACCACTACCTTAAAATCTGTATCCACCAAATTATTCTCCATAATTGAAAAATAAATACTTTCTTAGACAAGGAAAAATTGATGGATGTGGTCACTAGTTAACCTCTATTACAAGATTATTACAAGAAATGTTGATTATATTAGAGAAAAAGGAAAATTATGTATGTTAGAATCTTGGATCTATATAAAGGAAGAGAACTAGAAAAGGAATACATGAAAGTAAGTAAATATTTTCATATCCCTATTTTATCTAATAAGTAGTGGTTTTTTAAACATAAAAGTAGTCAAATATTGAGTGATTATAGTCTATGAATAATCAAACTGAGTGACAGCAATGATAGGAGGTTGGATAGACAGATGGGTGGAATACTTTATCACAAGGCACTTGCATTGCCTTTAAAGCAGTATAGTGTTATTTGAAAAGAAATTTAGTTTTAGTTACAAATGTGTACTGCAAATTCTGAGGCAACTATAAAAATAGCAAAAGTATGATTGCTATAAGATAAAATGGAATCATATTAAATGTTTGATTAAAAACAGAGAAGCCTCTTTTACCATGCCCATTTAACATGCTAATGAAAGTTATCCAGAGCAATTAGACAAAGCAAAGAAATAAAAGGCTTTCACATTGGAAAATAAGAGGTAAAATTATCTGTTTTCTGATAAAATGATATTAAGAAAACCCTAACAATCTCATAATCATTTTTTTAAAACCCTCATATAAATTAAAAAAGAAACAATTTGAACAAAGTTCTAGATGCCAATTTAACAAACCAAAAGCAGCACATTAAACACACACAAAAAAAACCTGAAAATAAAATTAGGGAAGTAATTTATGAAAATCATAAACATAATACATTACTCAGAAATAATCTTAACCAGGGACTTAAAAGATGTATGCTGAAACTTTTAATCATTGCTAAAATTAAAACAACACTAAATGGGAAGGTTATACTAATGGACTGAAAGATTTAATATTATTAAAATGTCAGTACTAACCAAATCATTATTACAAATTTAGTGTACCCCTTATCAAAAATCCTAAGAATGTTATTTTTTCAAAAATATAAAAAGTCCATTCAAAAATTCATATAAAATATCAAGGAATCCCAAATTCAAAACAATCTTGAAAAAAAAGAACAAATCCAGTGAACTCATACTTTCTGATTTCAAAACTTAGTAGAAAGCCATAGTAAACAAAATGGTATGGTACTTGCATAAAGATGGACATATAGCACAATTTGAGATAATAAATAGCTCTTAAATAAATCCTTGCAGATATGGTCAAATGGTATTTTAGAGCTATGTTGAAATCATTTAATGAAATTAAATGGGCAATCTTTTTAATAGTGGAATAACTATTTATCCAAATGTGAAAGAATGGACATTTACTTATAGCATATACAAAAGTTAAATAAAAATGGAGTAAACATTCAAATATTACAAACAAACTATAAAACTCTTAGAGGAAATCATAGGCTACAAATTCAACTAAATTTAAAAATTATTTCTTGGATATGACACCAAGAGTCACAATGAACAAAAATAGATAAATTGGAGAATATTAAAATTAAAAACTTCTGTGCATCAAAGACTACAATCAACAGATTAAAAGGGCAACCTGCATGAGAGAAAATATTTGCAATTTATATGTCAGATAAGGGATTAATTTCCACATTACATATAAACTCCTCCAACTGAAACACAAAAAGAAGATTAAAATTAGTAAAGAACTTGAACATACATTTCTACAAAGAATATGCCCTAATCACTAGGGAAATGTAAATGAAGAAAACATAATTAGATATTGCATTTCTGGAATATATCAAAATAAGTTAAAGCAGGGAGGGTTTCAAACATACATGTTTGCACTCATGCTCATAAAAACATTATTCACAAATATCAAAAGTTGGAAGTGGCACAAATATTAACTGACAAATTCATACATAAATAAAAATTTGCATGCACACATAATGCAATGTTATGCCTTAAAAAGGAAGGAAGTTCTGAGACATGTTACAACATAGCTGAACCTTGAAGACATCATGTTAAGTAAAATAAGCTTGTCACAAAAGACAAATACTATATGATCCTACTGTATGAGTTACCTAGAGTAGTCACATTCCTAAAGAAAGTATAATACCAAGTGTTAAGGGCAGGAGGGAAGGCTATTTTTTTTTAACACAGAGTTTTAAGTGTTGCAAGATGAAAACCATGGAGATGTATGAGAATGATAATGTTTGCAAGCTAATATGAACATACTTAATGCCACTTATCTGTGTACTTTAAAACAGTTCATATGGTAAATTTTATGCTATATATATTTTATCACAGTTAAATTTTTTTTAATAAATTATACCACAAATCCTAGGGATGGCAGAAAATGAATAGAAGACAAAAAGAAACAAAGAAAAGGAGCAAAGAATAAATAACAATAACAAACATGATAGAACAGTAATTCTACTATATCAATAATCAGCACACTAAGTAAAAGACAAGAATTGTCAGAATTAGTTTCAAAAAAAAGTCCCAACTGTATGTTGTCTACAAGAAACCCTCTTTAATAAAAAGGAATAGATGAAATTAAAGTAACGAAGATAATACCATGCTAACATTAATAAAAAGAGAAACACAGTAGCTATCTTAATTTCCTACAAAACAGACATCAGAGCATGAACTAATGAGGAACATTACACAACAATAAATAAATCATCTGAGAAGACATAATAATACCTAATATGTATACACCCAACAAATATAGTATCAAAATACATGAAGCAGATTTGGGGCTGTAGCTCAGTGGCAGAGCACTCGCCTAGCACGTGTGAGGCACTGGGTTAGATCCTTAGCACCACATAAAAATAAACAAATAAAATAAAGGCATCTGTCCAACTATAAGACCAAAAAACTTAAAAAATAATACACAAGGAAACAACTAATAAAAGTATAAGAAGAAATAGACAATCTTCTGTTATGGTTGGATATTTAAGCACCACTGTATGAATAATTAATAGAGCTAACATTCAGAAAATCAGTGAGGATATTTTTTAACTGAACAGAAAAATTAGTCAACAGTATCTAATCATTTCTAGAATACTTAATCCAACAACTTCAGAATGCACATTCTTCTCATGCTCACATGGAACAATCATCAAAATTGACCACATTTGAGTCACAAAATCCATCTTAGTCAATTCAATTTAATAAAGAAGAAATTAAAGTATACTCTCAGAACAAATTGGAATTAAACTATAAATTGGTAACAGAAAAAAATAGTTGAAAAATTCCAGATACATGGTTTATAGTTCTCAAAGGTACATAGTTCAGTGAAGTCTCAAAAGAAAGTTCAAAAATACTTAAAATGAAAAATACAATGTATACAACAAAATAAGTACTTAGATGTGGGAAACCACTCCTGAGTTATTTAGCTTCTTCACATGGCCTTTAGCCAAGGAGATTTGGGGTTGACATTGCAAGTCATTTTATGGCACCTCCCACTTAGTGGATTACCCAATGCACTTGACCTCAGTCTTTGCTCATCTAGGAAGGCTGCTTTCCTAGCTCCGGAACTAGGTGTGGCCCATTGGGCTTTGACAGTCCACCTCCTACCTTACTTGGCAGAAGAACATTCTATGGAAAACCTTTGAAGTTTCCCCTATATATAAAAAAGCAAACACAGGCTCTCACTTGCCCTCTTCAAGCATGGAAGTTCGACCCCTAAGGTCATAGAGCTGTCCTGCCCCCGCTTTTCAGAAATTACTTTCTGTGTGGTTTTTTTTTTTTTAATGTGGTGTTGAGGATCCAACCCAGCACCTTGCACATGCAAGGCAAGCTGTCTACTGCTGAGCCACAATCCCATCCCTGTAGTGTGGTTTTTTTCGCCTCTTTCTTTTCTTAGCTTTATTTCTCAGCCATCCTGCTTTATGCAGAGGAAACCCTAATTCCACCACCCACATGGGATGTGGGTGAGACTTAGAAATGTATAGCATTAAATGCATATACTAGAAAATAAAAATATATGAAATCAAAATATGGTTCTTTTTGCATGCATGCTACTTTCTATCACATTACATAAAAATTACATAAAAATATAAGAAATCCAAATTTTGGTGTCTATAAATAAAACTTTATTGGAAGATAGCCATACATTTAGGGGTGATGTGAAAGAAATATTTTTGTGTTAGTTTCAGCTGTACTTGCTTTATATCAGTGAGTTGCAAAATGTTCCACAATGAAACAGTATTATATTGTAGTTTTTTTCTATGGCTACCAACAAAGAGCCAGAAGAAGCTCCAGTTTCCCCTTCTTATTTATCAGGGATACAAGTAAAATTTAGTTGGAAAAAAATCAGATGAATTTAAATATTTTGAAAACTCAGTGTTTTAGATCACTGTGGCAAACCTTTTCTCTGAAGGGCCAGAAATTAATAGCTTAGGTTTTGCAAGCCAGATTCTGCCACAACTACTGTTAGAATGACTCAGCTCTGCTGTTGTAGCAAGATAGTATCTATAGACAAAGATTAAATGAATGAGTATGGCTATCTTCCAAGGAAGCTTTATTTATAGACGTCAAAATTTGGATTTCTTATATTTTTTGCATGTAATGAAATATTATTCTTTTGTCATGCTTTCAATCATGTGGAAAAGCACACAAAATATAGGTGGTGGGTTGGATTTGGTACATAAATGAAGGAGTGACATCTCCTACATCAAACAAAATGGTATTTCTTTTATATGAATAAGATAACTTTATGAGATAGTATATACCATTATGCACTGTTGGTTCTGAGTCCTGAATTTCAGCTGTTATTTATTCCCTGGGGCTTGAGAATCTAAGCATTCCTCCTTACCAAGAACCAAGCTAATGCTGCAACATTCTTCCAGGATCAGAATCATAACTACATTCCAGCATTCTGGTCACAAGCTTCTGAAGTATGCCCCAAAGCAAAAAAAAAAAAAAAAAAAAAAAAAAAAAAAAAAAAACCTCATCTTAGTAGGACTGTATAACCTACTTGTACCTTGGAAACTGAGCCTGTGCCTCAAGCTCTGGGTGCTGCAGTAGTTTCATAAGACTGTAGTCCCAGAAACCTGACTCTCCAACTTCTCCAATTTGTTGTGCTCTGTTTTTCAGTGCCCATTTGATTCCCTTTGAGCCGTGTCATATCCAACACCAAGAAAGATCCCCTCAGCTAAGAATCTGTACTATAGGGAAGATAAAATCAGAAGGAATACTGGAGCCCTTGCCCTAACATCCTACATAGCCACCATCACTGCCACAAACTCCTGCAGCCTAGACCACTGCCCACCCACCATCTTCACTGATATTTATGACAGCTGAAAAGGATGCACAGAGATAGATGTGCATCTGCCCACACAGAACCAGAAGAGTTGCATCCTGCACAACCAGTGCCCTCAGTTCCATCCGCAGGTGAAAGTTTTTTCCCTACAAAACCCACTCTGTAAAGTTTGAAAGAGATGACTCTTTCACCAAATGTATAGACATCAATGCAGGGACACAAGAAACATGAAAAAAGAAACCCAACACTACTAAAGGGACACTCATTTTCTAGTAACTAACCCTAAAGAAATGGAATTTGTGACTTGACTAAAAAGGAATTATGATGAAAATAATGCCATTAACAAAACTTAGAGATATAATACAATATTATTAGACATTTCAGTTAAATCAGCAAAATGATTCATTTTCTGAATTAAACATTCAACAAAGAGATAGGTATCATTAGAAAGAAGTAAAAAGAAATCTTGGAGTTAAAGAATTCAATGAGTGGAAACAATAGAAATATTTAACAGCAGGCTTTATTAAGCAAAAGAAAGAATCTTTCAAATCCAAGACTGGTCTTTTGAAAAGACTAGTAAAAGGAAAAATTTAAAAGAATGATAAAAATTGAAGAAAACATACAGGACTTCTGGGACACCATTAAGCAAATATATGTTTATTGTAGAAAGTTCAGAAGACGACACATGGAGGGAGTAGAAATGTTATTCAGTGTAATGATTACTGAAAATTGATCAAGTCTTGAGAGAGAGATGGGCATGCAGACACATTAAGCTCAAAAGTCCCCAGATACAACACAAAGAAGTCCCCAACAGGCATATTATAAACAAACTGTCAAGTCAAAGACAAAAAGGCAATTCTAAGATCAAAGAAGAAAAACAAAAAGTTATGTGGTAAAGGAATACCATTAGAATATCTGCAGATTTATCAACAGAGACCTTGTAGGCCAGGAGAAAAGGAGATGGTATATTCAAAGGGCTTAAAGAAAAAAACTGCCAACCAAGAAAGCTGCCCTTCAGAAATCAAGGACAAATAAAGCCTTAAGAATATGGAAAGCTGAATTCATAACTACTAGGATTACCCTACAAAAATATTTCAAGGAAATATTCAAGAGGAAATGAAAGAAAAATAATTTATATCATGAATACATACAAAAATATAAAACTTATGGGTAGAGATAAATATGTATTTAATTCCAGAATATTGTAATACTGTAATTGTGATATGTGAATTACATACAGTATGAATGTTAAAAATAAAAATGATCTAAAATAACTAAAATTATGATAAGTTGTGGAAGAATACACATTTAAAAAATATAAATTGCAACATCAGAGATAAATGATGAATTTTAGAGATTTTATGTGAGAGGTGTCAAATTGTTGTATTAGGGTACTTCAGAGGAACAGAACCAACAGGAAATACATCTCCATCTCTCTCTGTCTCCCCCCACCCCTGCTCCACCCCCACTTGGTTATATAAAAGGGATTTGTTAGTTTGGCTTACATGACAGAAGCTGGCTAGTCTCACAATGACCATTTGCAGAAGGAAGAACCAGTCATGAACCAGTAGCTGCTCAGTTCAAGAAGCTAGAGACTCAGAACAAGAAGGACCAATGATACAGTTCTAGTTTGAAACTGAAGGCCAGGAAACTTCCTGGAGAACTGCTGATCAGACTCCATTCCGGAAGAGGGATGGAACTGGAGTCTGATGTCCTCAGGTCCATCAAAGGACCCACCCTTAAACAATCACAGCAACAATCAAAGCACCCATCCAAGAAGAATTAAGCTTATATCTACTTTGGTTTCCTCCTCCTTCTACATTTTGTTCCACCTAGGTTCCTGACCTATTGCACTGTGCCACTCACATTCAAGGTGTCTTCTTCCTCAGTTTGCTATCCTACACATTGAACATCTCTTGAAATGCTCACACTGGCACACCTAGAATTCTTCTAATCCCCTTAATCCAACCAAGCTGACAATCCAGAATAACCATTACAAGTCTACCCCTTGTCAACTTGATACTCAAACACATCTTTTTAAGTCATACTTAATCTCCAAATAAACACAATAGCAAAGTCATAATCCTGCTTAACATGATATAGCCATCCTGTGTACAACCAAAAAATGCACCAATCCCTTTCCCAAAACATGAGACTAAGTTTCTGAGTGTGCTTTCTCTCCTTACATCCTGCAACTTAAATAGTATAAAATTTAACAACACTTTAGGCACTGATATTGCCAATTAATATTATGTTGCATGATAAAGAAATCAAAGAGTAAACAAAGATACCCACTAAATATGTCTGTATATATGCAAGTATATTTTTAACAAAATAGGCAAGAAATACTTATGACTATTACAATCCTCATTTCTGTAGTCATGTGGCTATCATTGGTATTTATGTCTATTATCTTCTAATACCCATTCTGAATTCTCTTTGCCCTCAGCAGGCACTTTAGCAGGTTTTTACCTGTACCTGGAATGGTGAACCACACTTTTATTCCTGAAAGATCTGAAACATTCTCATTTTCCTTCAAAGTATAGTGTTCAACCACTTGCATTGCTCAAAGTTCTACCCACTCAGAAGATTTCCCTTCATCACTGTCCTTCAGGAACATCCCACAAAAGGCCTCTAGTACTATAGTGGCCACTTTCAGGTAGTGCAATCATTTCTTGAAGAAATATCTGTTAACCAGATCTTAATATTCTCTGCCAATTAATCCCAGGGTACACTCCATAAGGCCACAGGTTCACACTGAGGGACCGAAGACATTGTAGCAGGAGTAAGGACCATGGACATTTAAGTCACTTCTTCATGCAAATTTCGTGTGCCTTCAGGACCCACCTGGGCCCCATCACATCCATACCACTTCCATTTGATGATGACTGAGACTGTATGTATCCAATGGTATGGATTAGTGGGTCAGATAACACTCAGTTCATGAGGGAAGCTCAGGTCATATGGTAACTTGATGACCCATAGTCAAGCTTTCATTTTTCACCAAGACCCAGTAGCAGTCTAGGATATTTTTTTCAAATGCTCTTATCTGCTCCAAAATCCCAAGGTTCTCCTCTGTGATTCACCCAGGATAACTTTCCAAAGGCTCCAACAGCCTACATATCTGCCACTTGACATCTCAAGTACCACTGAATCTGCTGGATCATATGGTTCAAGTGGCAGAGCAGACTGAACAGCAGCCTATACCTGTTGCAGAACCTTCTTCTGTTCTGTTCTATTCAAAACTAGCAGCCTAGTCACTCAATGTATGGGTCACAATAACACACCTAATTTGGTGCCTCCAAAATCTAAATAAACCCATTAGGTGTTATGCTTCTTTCTTGCTTATAGGAGGACTCGGATGCAACAACTTATCCTTTGCCTTAGAAAGGATATGTAGGCAAGCCCCACACTACTAGACTCATAGAAATTTTACTGAAGGCCTGCAAATCTTAGTGTGATTTATTTTCTGTTCACTGATACACAAATGCTTCAATAACAAAACCAAAGTGGTCATTATCTTGCACCCAGTTGATCCAGTCAACATAATGTTATCAACATAATGGACAAGTCTGACATTTTCTGGAAGAAAAAGACAATCAAGATCTTTTGAACTGCTATGATCATTGATGTGGCAGTATCCCTATAGTATGCTCTTTTAAGGTCCTCAGGAAATAGACCGAGAAGGGCGATAGCTGGGTCAAATGGTGGTTCCATTCCCAGCTTTCCTAGGAATCTCCATACTGCTTTCCATATAGGCCTCACCAGTTTGCAGTCCCACCAGCAATGTACAAGTGTACCCTTTTCCCCACATCCTCGCCAGCACTTATTGTTGCTTGACTTCATAATGGCTGCCAATCTTACTGGAGTGAGGCAATAGCTAGACTTTAGAATCAACCTAGATGCCCTTCAATAGATGAATGGATTAAAAACTGTGGCATTTATACACAATGGAGTATTACGCAGCACTAAAAAAACGACAAAATCATGGATTTTGTAGGGAAATGGATGGCATTAGAGCAGATTATGCTAAGTGAAGCTAGCCAATCCCTAAAAAACAAATGCCAAATGTCTTCTTTGATATAATGAGAGCAACCAAGAACAGAGCAGGGAGGAAGATCAGGAAGAAAAGATTAACATTGAACAGAGACATGAGGTGGGAGGGAAAGGGAGAGAAAAGGGAAATTGCGTGGAAATGAAGGGAGACCCTCATTGTTACACAAAGTTACATATAAGAGTTTGTGAGGGGAAAGGGGAAAAAAAAACAAGGGAGAGAATTAAACAACAGCAGATGGGGTAGAGAGGGAAGACGAGAGGGAAGGGGAGGGGGGATAGTAGGGGATAGGAAAGGTAGCAGAATACAACAGTCATTAATATGGTATTATGTAAAAATGTGGATGTGTAACCAATGTGATTCTGCAACTTGTATTTTGGGGTAAAAAATGGAAGTTCATAACCCACTTGAATCAAATGTATGGAAGATGATATGTCATGAGCTTTGTAATGTTTTGAACAACCTATAAAAAATAAATTAAAAAAAATATATATATATATATTTGAATGGTGATTAAAAAAAAAAGATCTTTTGAACTAAGATACATGGATAAAGAGTTAGACCTCTGAGACCCTGAGAAAGAATAGTGATTATGTATTGCTGACCTTGGCAGCTTAAAGCAAATCACTTCTGGTGGGCCCTATGAATAGGTATAAAGAAGAAAATTTTTGCTAAATCAATAGCTGCATACCAGGAGATGTGTTAATTTACTCAAAGAAACCAACCTATCAATAATAACCCTAAATATACATGAATTAAATCCATAAATCAAAATACAGAGTGGCTGAATGGATTTAAAAAATCAATATCTAGCAGGGTACAGTGACACATGCCTGTAATCCCTGTGACTCTGAGCTGAGACAGGAGGATCACAACTTTGAGGCCAGCTTGAGCAATTTAATGAGATTCTGTCTCAAAATAAAAATTGAACTTAAAAAAAAACACCTTGGATGTAGCTCAGTAGTAGATCTCCCCTGTGTTTAAGTGCAGTACTGCAAAAAAATGAATATACAACTATATTCTGCTTACAATAACCCACTTGGTTTTAAGGACATTTAGACTGAAAGTGAAGGAATGGAAGAAAATATCCCTAGAAAATCATAGACAGAAGGTGGCACAGGTATTTATATCCTATATTTATATCCAATAAACTGGACTTCATGTCAAAGACCATCACAAGAGACAATGAAGTTCTTATTGAATGGTAAAGGGGTCAATTCATCAAGACAAAATAAAACTACACACACATACACACTCACTCATGAGGGTTGGGGATGTAGCTTAGGGGTAGAGCACATGCCTACCACAGAGGAGGCCCTGGGTTTGTTACAAGGGCGAGAAAAGAATCTTTATAATATGCTCTCACTATCACCTAAACATCTAAAGCCAATATTAATGGACATGAGTGGGAAAGTTGACAACAATGCAATAATAGTAGCAGTATTTAATATTTCACTTTCAGTAATGAAAAGATCAACCAAAGGAAAATTACATGAGGAAATATCACACTTGGACTGTACTTTTAGGACAAATTAACTTGGCAGAAATATACAAAATAGCTCATCCAATAACAGCAGAATACCTGTTTTTCTGTAGAACACATGGAACATTCTCCAGAATACACCACATATTAGGCCACAAAACAAGTCTTCTTAAATTTAAGATAATTTAATCATTTCTAGTGTTACTTCAAAATGCAGTAGTATGAAATTAGACATCAAAAACAAGAGAAATTTTGGAAAATACATATTAATTAAACAATATGATCCTAAACAATCAATGTGTCAAAAATCAAGAGAAATTTAAAATTTTCTTCAAACAATATGGGAAATGTGATACTCTGAAACCTATAGGATGCAGCCAAAGCAGTTATAAGAGAGAAGTTTATAACAAAAATACCTACAATCAAAATAAAGACCCCAAATAAATGCCCTAACAGCATGCATTAATCATCTAGTAAAAGAACAGATTAACCCCACATGACAACAAGAAATGAAATAACAGAGTTTAAAACTAAAAAAAATAAATAAAATAGAGTACAGAAGTACCTTAGAAAGAATCAATGAAAATAGAAGATATTTTTTTAAAAAAATTGATACATCTTAAATAGTGTACCTTGGGCTGGAGATGTGGCTCAGCGGTAGCGCGCTCGCCTGGCATGCGTGCGGCCCGGGTTCGATCCTCAGCACCACATACCAACAAAGATGTTGTGTCTGCCGAGAACTAAAAAAAATAAATAAATATTAAAAAAAAAAGTGTACCTAACAAAAAAGATTCAAATATATAAAAGTTAAAGTAAAGAAATTACAATAGATGCCTCAGAAATAAAAATAATCATAAAGGACTATTGTGAATAATTATGTGCCAAAAATGTATAATATAAAAGAAATGGGTAAATTCCTAGAAAATGTTTATTGTTGCTAACTTTTATTTAACATATCACTGGAAGTACCAGCAAGAACACACACTCAAGAAATGAAAGGCATCCAAGTCAGAAAGGAAGAAGTAAAATTATCTCCATCTTTACATGGTATGATTCTGTATGTAAAAGTCCCCAAAGATCCCACCAAAACAACTGTTAAACTAATAAATTCAGTAAGATACATGATACAAAATAAACATATAAAATCAATTTTAAGTTGTTTTATTATGTGTATAAATATATATATATTCATGAGGTTCAGTGTGAAATTTCAATGCATGCATACAATGTACACTAATCAAATGCAGGCCCCATTTATCCACCCTCCTCCATCTTCCCCACCCACCTCTAGTAATCACTTTTGGTCAACTTTGTTTTTAACTTCCACAACAGATAAAATATGCAGTACTTTTCTGTGTCTGGCTTATATCAGTTAACAATGCCCTATATTTTCATCCTGTGTGCTCAAATTGAGGCAATTTCATTCTTCAAGGATAAATAATATTCCGTGTGTGTGTATGAATGTGTGTGTGTGTGTGTGTGTGTGTGTGTGTGTGTATGTGTACATTTTCTTTATTCATTGACCCATTGATGGTCATTTCGGTTGAATTTTCATAAATGGTTAAACTGTTGAGAATTTTTTTTATCATGAATGTCAGGCTTTTCCACATCCATTCAGATAGTTATAGGATTTTGATTTATTAATTCTGTTGAGATGATATAATACATTGTTTCAATTTCATGTGTTAAACCAAAAATGCATGCCAGTGGTTAATCTCACTTGTTATTGGTATATAATGTGTTCTGATGTTGGATTTAATTTGCTGATATTTTATTGAGGACTTTTGCATCAATTTTCATCAGAGGCATTTGCCTGTAGTTTCCTTTCCTTGTGATCACCATGAGACTTGGATATCTAGGTGGTTTTGGTCTCATAAACGTGTTTGGAACTATTCTCTCTAGGTTTATTTTTTTGGAAGAGTTTAATATATATTGGTGTTATGTTTTGAATGTTTGATAGAATTTAGCAGTGAAGTTGTCTGGTCCTTGCTTTTCTTTGATTAAAGGTTTTTGATTACTTCATTCATCTCTGTATTTGTAACTTGTCTGTTCAGACTTCCTATTTCATCCAAAAAAAAAAAAAAAAACCACATTACCTAAATCGGTACCATATTTTCTTCTGGTTGTTTCTTAGATTCTTCTTACATTTTGGTCTTTGATCCATTTTTAGTTTATTTTTGCACAGGGTGTAAGAGAGGGTCAGGTTTCATTCTCCAGCATGTGGTTACCCTATTTTCTCAGCTCCATTTGTTGAAGAAGCTGTTCTTCCTCAATATATGTTGCTGATCTCTTTCTTGAGAATCAGTTGACTATAGATGCATAGGTTTATTTCTTAGATCTCTATTCTGTTCCTTTGGTCTAGTTGTTTATAGAACAGTACTATGTTGTTTTGGTTACTATGGCTCTATAATCTGACCTGAAATCAGGTATTGTGATACCTCCAGAATCATTCTTTTGAGACAATTTTGGCTCTTTGGGATCCTTGTGCTTCCACATGAATTTTATGATTGTTTTATCTATTTCTCTGAATAATGTCAGTGGTATTTTGATTGTATTGAATATATAAATTGCTTTGGGTAGCCTGGACATGTTAATATTAATTATTCTAACCCTTGATCATGGGAGTTCTTTCCATTTACTGTGTCATCTTCAATTTCTTTTAGTGTTTTGTAACCATCATTACAGAGGTCTTTCACTTTCATTGTTAAATTTATTCCTAGGAATCATATCTATTGAGGCTACAATTGCTTTTATAATATCTTTCTCAGACATATAAATACTGGTTTATTAAGCAGCTATAATTTTTGTATATTGGCTTTGTATCATGCAGCATTATTGAATTCATATATCAGTTCTAATAGGCTTCTAATGGAATACTTAGATTTCTCTTACTATTTACAAATAGGCATAATTCAACTTTCTATTTGTATGATTTTTATCTCTTTCTCTTCCCTAATTACTCTTGGAGTAACATATTGAATAAAAGTGGTGAGAGTGGACACCCTTGTCATTTTCCATATAACAGGGAAACATATTGTTTCTCCATTCAGCTGTTGGTTTGTCATAGCTGGGTTATGATTCTTCCATACCTAATTTGTTCAGGGTTTTATCATGAACAGATGTTGGATTTTATCAAATGCTTTTTCTGCATCTATTGAGATGATGTTATGTTGATGTGATTTAGTGTTTATTAATTTGTATACATTGGTCTATCTTTGCATGACTGAAACAAATCCAATTTGATCATGGTGCCTGATCTTTTCAATGTGCTGTTGAAAATGGTTTGCTAGTATTTTGTTCAGAATTTTTGCCTTTATATTATTCTATAGTTTTCTTTTTTCTTTTCCTTTGTGTATATGTGAATATGTATATGTGGGTCTGTGTCCTTGTTTGACTTTAGTATCAGGTAATGCTGGCCTTATAGAATGAGTTTGGTATCATTCTTGCTCTTTCAAATATTTTAATCATTTTAGAATAATTCACATTAGTTATTCTTTAAAAGTTTACTATTATTCAGTAGTGAAGCTATCTAGTCCTGAACTTTTATTTTGGGGGGAGACATTTTAATCTCACTACCCATTATTTGGTGTGTTTAGGTTTTCCATGTCTTCATGGTTTAATTTTGGGAAGTTATGTGTGTCCGGGAATTTATCCAACTCTTCTAGGTTGTCCAATTTGAAGGCATATAGTTGTTCATAATAGTGTCTAATAATGCTTTGTATTTCTGTGGTATCAGCTGCAATGTCTCCTGTTTAATCTCTATTTCTGTTTATTTGAAAATTCTTTTTTCTTAGCCTAGTGAAACACTTGTGGATTTTTGTTTATCTTTTCAAACAGCAAGTCTTTGTTCCACTGATCTTCTGTTGTGTTTTCTTAGTCTCTATGTATTCCTGCTTTATTCTTTCTTATTTCTTTCCTTCTAATTTTGGGTTTGCTTTGCTCTTGTTTTTCCAGGTCACTGGCTTGCATCACTAGGTTGCCTATTTGTAACTTTTCTATATTTAATGTAGTTATTTATTGCTGTAAACTTCCCTCAATCCTGCTTTTGCTGTATCCCATGAGTTCTGGTATGTTGTATTTATATTTCTGTTTGTTTCAGGGAACATTTTTATTTCCTTTTGATTTCTTTGATGACCCATTGTTCATCCAGTAGCATGTTATTAAGTGTCCATGAATCTGAATAGATTCTGATGTTTCTTTTTTTTAATTTCTACTTTTATTCCATAGTGGTCACTAAATATAAGGGATAAGATTTCAATTTTTTTTTTAATTTTGTTGTGACTATTTTGTACTAAATGGCTTTCTTCTGAAGATATGTGTGGGTGTGTGTGTCAGGTTGGTATATGATGTTGGCTTTCTTTCCAGCTATGGCCCATGGCATATGGTCTCTGTAGTGTCTTTGGCTATATTCAAGACTGGGCACTGTGCATGGCATTTCAGAATTAAAAAGGATCAGAGTTTCTTGATACTATGCAGGGGTGGGAGTAGTAGCAGTGATAGTGGGGTACCCATTGTGTGACTACTCAGACAAGCAGAGTGGTAGAACCAGTCAGGTTATGGACATTTCCTTAGGCACTGCTGAGGCAAGCTCTGCTGATAACAAGGATCTCTGAACTAATAGCCCCCAACAGTAGTGGAAGGCTTGAAGCACTGGCCTTCAGATCAGGAAGAAGCACAGGCCTACATACTACACAGGAAGAGGAGGCAGTGACATATGCAGCATCCCTCTGTGGTGTTTGAATTCAGCCCTGACAATAGCACACGCCCATAGATGGCATGATGGCAGGATGGCAGTGATCAGAATTTCAGTGCTAGCCTCCAACCCCAACAGGAGATGCTCACTGGGGACTGTAGCTGGCAGGGCTTGTTGGGGTACTCACCTTCCATCCTAGCTTTGCCACAAATACCCATAGAATTGACTGCACCCTTGTTCCCAGAGGATAGTGCCCTGGCATTCTCCATTCCCCTTTGTGCTGACACAGCTGACCCATGCAATATAAGGAACTGAGTGGTCTTGATTGCTGGGATCACAGTTGCTTTTCTGGGCCATTTTGGGTCCATAAGGCTGCAATACCCTATGCCTGTGTGGTGGAATGTCAGTGGGTTCCCAGAGATGGGGATATGCAGGGGTTTCTGACAGCTAAAGCAGTACACATTTTGACAATAACTCCCTCTAAGTATGATGCTAAGCCACAGTAGTCTGAGTTCTAGGGGATTGTGGTGAGATTGTGTGAATTCTTTCTCATAGAAGAAGCTCCAGTGAAGAGTCTAGGTTGTTCCCCTAACTGTACTACAAGCCTATGAAGGCTATAAAAGTTTCCAGAAACCAGGATTGTCAGGATCTGCATTGATGAAGTATGCCAAAACTGTCTCTCCTGAAAATGAGTCTCCCTTCCCCTGGATGGAAATCCATGGTAGCAACCTCCATAGTGCTTTGTTTACCTTTCTATGCTGTCATGTATCTGAGTCTTATGAAGTTCCAACCTCTTCCTTGCTTAGTTCTAACATTCTCCCAAAGTTGCCACAAAATGCAGCTATCAAGCTACTGCTTAGGATATTTGTGGAGGAGAGGATGAGTGCTGGATGCCTCTATTAAGCTATGTTCAAAAACTGGTAATATTTTTATATATAAATAATGACCTAATTAATAAAGAATTCAAGAAAACATTCCCATTTACAGTAGCATCAAAAAAAGGAAAAAAAAATTACCAAGAAGGCAAAAGATCTGTACACTGAATATTATAAAACTGGTGAAACGAATTGAAGAGGACACTAATAAATTAAAATATATAGCATTATAGTGGAAGAAAAAGTAATATTAAAATACCCATAGTACTTAGAACAATATATAGATTCAACACAATCACTATCAAAATTATAATTTCTTCACAGATACAAGAATAAATTCTAAAATTTACATGTAAACATAAAAGACTGAAATACCAAAAAAATTCTGAGAAAGATAGCAAAGTTAGGAGCATAATACTTACTAATTTAAAATTATACTACAAAGCTGTATTAATCAAAACAACATTGTAGCCAGGCGTGGTGGCCCACACCTATAATCCCAGCCACTCTGGAAGCAGAGGCAGGAGAATCGTGAATTCAAAACCAGCCTCAGCAAAAGTGAGGCACTAAGCAATTCTGTGAGACTATCTCTAAAATTATATATATATATATATATATAGCTGTGGATTGGCTTAGTGGTTGAGTGACACTGAGTGCAATCCCCCATGCCAAATATAAATAAATAAATAAAACAAAAAATAGCATTGTTCTGGCATAAAAGCAGATTCATAGACCAGTGGAAGAAAACAGATACCAGAAGTAAATCCAAAAGCACAAAAAGGACACATTGAGGAAAAATAGTTTCTTCAATAAATGATCTGTAAAACTAGATTTCCACAAACAAAAAAAAAGAAATTAAATGCTTATCTTACCCTATACACAAAACCAAACTCACTTGGATAAAAGAGCTAAATGTTAGGCCAGAAAATATAACCTTCTAGAAAAGAAATAGTAGAAAGGCTCCTGGATATTGGCCTTAGTAGGGAATTTTTGGATATCCCACCAAAAGACCACAAAAGTAAAATAAACATAACTACATCAAAAGGAAAAGCTTCTGCACAGAAAAAGAAAAGAATAACAATTTAAAAGCAGGCTTTAGAAAAAAAATTTGCAAACCATATATCTGCTAAGAGGTTAACATCCAAATTTATAAAGAATTCAATAGTTGAAAAACAAACAAAAACATGATTGAAATACAGGCAAAGGACTATTCAAGACAGTTTTCCAAAGAAGACAGAAAAATGGCCAACAGACAGATGAAAAGATGTTCAACATCATTAATCATAAGTAAAATGCAAATCAGAAGCACTGTGCAATGCCGCCTCACACCCATTAGGATGGCTATTATCAAAAAGTCAAAAGAGGAGAGAAAAATATGGAATGCCAGTAGCAGCCAATGCATAGGGACTACTTCCTAAGATTAAAATAAACAAACAATTGTACAGCTAAATGATAAAATAGGAGATTAGGAGGGAAACACAGGAATACAACTCAGAGAGTCAGTGATCAAGTGAAGCAAGAGAAAATGGCTTTTTAAAAATAACGTGTATAACTAAAAAGAAGAAAAAAATAACAAGAGAGTAAGAAAAATACAAAAAAAAAATAGAAATAGACAACATCAGTGTCAGTGCATGGCTGTTTGGTGGAGGAGGGGAAGCTTCCACCAGAGAGCAGAAAAGGGAATTGAAAAGATTTCAAGAATTACAGACTCCAATGTTGGGCTGGTGTGCACTTTTGGCAGAAATGAAATTAAAATACAGCATAAGACGACAGCATGGTGGAAGGGCCTACTTGCACTCCCAGGTACTTTGCTCCAGAGCAAAGAGATATCTGGGAAGGGGAACAATCTTAAATGACCCATCATTTTTCTGGGTTGTCTACAAGGAGAATCAGAAATCCCTGCACACTTTCTTTGTCTGATTTCTTTTTATCTCCTTTCTTTTGTATTTCCAAGACCCAATATTCTCCCTTTTTTTTCCATTTAGATGATGGTTTTCTGGACAAAAAATCATCTCAGGATCAGGAGTGAGATTGTGGCACAAACCTGCTGGGAGCTCTTGACTGAGATAAGTTGATGGCAGGAACTTTGAAATTGACAGTTTAGATCTATGTGGCCTGCACACACAGCTGCAGTTTGGCAGTTTAATCTGTAGAGATTACAAGAAATAAGAGTCATTCTGAGACTTTCAGAGCCACCCAAGCTCTCTAGAAAAGGGCTGAACAAGGTTTATGCTTTTATCCTCCCTTGGGAGGCAGGTGTGCACACATCCATCACAGTTGCTGGGATTCAAGATGGTAGATTTCCAGAAACACCCTGACTGCTCTGAAGAAGGGTGAGGAGAAGAATGTGCTATTAGCCCCAGGGTCATAGTGTTTCCTACACTTCATGAAGCTCAGACAAAGGGCTGCAGATATTCTAGACATTCCCTCAGAGCATTTTAAGAGCTTTGAAGTATCCTGGAACACCATAAAAACACTAGAAACACATAGGCTCACAGAAGAGGTGGGTAGGACAATGTCAGTATGGAAAACCACAAGATTGGAAGTTCTGGGCAGCATCTGAAGACTGAACTAGAGAAACAAGAACTAAATCTACAGCTAAGAGAGCTGGGGCAGTTGCTACTCCTACACCCAGAGACACTCAGAGGCTATAGTCAAGGTTGCACATCTATAATTCCTCCTAATACCTGGCATAATTCAAAGCTGGAAGGGCCAGTAAGAAATGCTTCCATGTCGAATACCTCAACAAGGAATAAGTTTAGATTCTTTAATATTAGCTTTTTTATTTCACTAATATTTTATGCACTGATTTGATAGATCCTCCCACTATATATTGTATTTCTTAACCCAATTATGCATTTTCATTAATATCATAATTAACTGGATGTATTTGCTCTACTCTCCTTTTTATATTCTCTTTTTCTTTACTTGTTTTCCTCTACTCTTTCCTTTCATGTTTCCAGTTTTTTGTTGGTTTATTTCATTTCATTTTGCTTTTCAGGGCACTGGGTGTTGAACCCAGGACACTGCTACTGAGTTATTTCCCCACCCTTTTATTTTTTTGATTTGAGATAGGGTCTTACTGCATTGCCAGGGCAGGCCTCAGACTTGTGATCTGCTGCCTCAGCCTCCAAAGTGGCCAGGATTGCAGGCAATTGAAACCACTCCTTTTTTTATTTAAATGATTTTATTTTTTGTTAAATACATGACAGCATAATGCATTACAATTCTTATTATACATATAGAGCACAATTTTTCATATCTTTGTATATAAAGTATGTTCATGCCAATTCATGTCTTTATACATGTACTTTGGGTTTTTTTTACAATTCTTATTACATATATATACCACGATTTTTTATATGTTTTTATATAAAGTAGGTTGACACCCAATTTGTGACTTCATACATGTTCTTTGGATAATGGTGTCCATCGCTTTCCCACCATCTTGCTAATCCCCTGCCTCCTCCTTTTCCCTCCCACCCCTCTTCCCTATCTAGAATTTTTCTATTCCTCCCATGCTCCCCATCCCTATCCCACTATGAGTCAGCCTCCTTATATCAGAGAAAACATTCAAAGAACTCAAAAATCTAAGCACCAGAAAAACAAATAACCCAATCAACAAATGGGCCAAGGACATGAACAGACACTTCTCAGAAGAGGATATACAATCAATCAACAAACAAATGAAAAAATGATCATCTCTAGCAATTAGAGAAATGCAAATCAAAACTACTCTAAGATATCATGTCACTCTAGTCAGAATGGCAGCTATTATGAAGACAACAATATGTGTTGGCAAGGATGTGGGGGGGAAAGGCACACTCATACATTGCTGGTGGGACTGCAAATTGGTACAGCCAATATGGAAAGCAGTATGGAGATTTCTTGGAAATCTGGGAATGGATCCACCATTTGACCCAGCTATCCCTCTCCTCAGTCTATACCCAAAGGATTTAAAAACAGCATACTTTAGGGACACAGCCACATCAGTGTTTATAGCAGCACAATTCACAATAGATAAACTGTGTAGCCAATCTAGATGCTCTGCAGTAGATGAATTGATAAAAAAATGTGGCATATATATATAAGGGAATATTACTCAGCAATAAGAGAATAAAATCATGGCATTTGCAGGTAAATGGATGGTATTGGAGAAGATAATGCTAAGTGAAATTAGCCAATCCCCCCCAAAAAACACTCTTTTTAATGTTGTAATGATTTCATTGGATTTATTCATTTCATCTTTTTCTTCCTATTTTCTTCATTATCTCCCTTTCTTTCCTTTCATTACTTTTTCTTCTTCTGTCTTGCTCCTTTTCCCCATTATTTAATTTGTTTGTTTTGCTTTTTGTTTTTATTTATTTGTTTATTTGCTTTTTTGTTCATTGTGTACTTTTTTTCTTTGAGGTAATGTGTTAATTGAATTTATTCATTCCACATTTTTCTTCTTTTTCACTTCTATACTCTTCCCTTCTCTTCTCTGCTCACTTTTTCTTCTGTTCTCTTACATCTCACCTCTCTGTTGTTTCCTTTTGCTCTCTTTTCTTTATCCTTTCATGCCTCTTTTTCTTTCTCCATTCCTATCATGCCCTATACAGTAAAATACAATTGTATTTTTTACAAAACTATTTTAGCCTCTTACAGAGTATTACTACCCACTTAACACTTTTAATATATGTTTATAATGTATTAGTATGAGGTTTGCTCTTAAGTAATCGCAGCTACAGGTGACCATCATTTCCACTCAAAATTGTTCTAGGGCTTGATGAAAGCACTGTGAACATTTGAGTGTGTCTTTTGACTTAGAGATATACCCCTGGCTCAGGACACATAGTAAAGTGAAAATAGCAAATAATAGAAACTTCCACATAAAAGCTAGAGAAAGATTTAGCCCAGCATATGGGAAAAATCTCATTATAGGAGTATAGGAAACATGAGAAAACAAGGAAAAAGACACCTCCAAAAGTTTAAAACACACTAATAACTGAATCCACAAATATCTTAGTGTCTGGAGTCCTAGAAAAAGAATTCAAAAAGTTGATTGTTAAGATCATCAATGAATTACAGAAGATCTAAGACATGAAATAAAAGAGAAAATATAGGATGTGAAGGAGTAGTTCAATATACAGAGAGAGATTCAGAAAAATAGCCAGATAAGCAATGGAATTTTCCTCACCATAAAGAAGAATGAAATTATTGAATTTGCTGGTAAATGGATGGAAATGGAGAACATCAGGCTAAGTGAAATACACCAGACTCAGGAAGTCAAGGGTAGAATGTTTTCTCTCATATGGGGAAGCTCTAGAGAATAAATGAATGAAAAATATATCTCACAAAAATAGAAGGGATATCAACAGATTTGAGAAAGGGGATTGAGAGGGAGGGATGAGGGTAGGTCAAAGGAAGTACTGGGGAACAAATTCTACTAAATTAGGCTATGTACTACAAATATACCACAATTAATCAAGTATATGTATACATATATATGTACATACACTCATACACATATACACACATATATACACATACAAACACATTATATACGTGTAATATATATGTATTGCAATAATAAGGAGGAGGAGAAGGAGGAGACAGAGGCAGAAAAGGGAGAATAGAGTAGAACAAGTGGATAAGGGGGAAGGAGGAGAGAAAAGAAAGGTCCTGGAAAATGAGACTGATCAAAATATGTACAAAATATGGCATAATGAATTCCACTATAATGTATGATTATAATGCACCAAATTAAAAAGAACAGAATCTATTTGATTATTTTAATTTTTACTTTTCCTTTAATAAAATGAGTAACATAAGTGACAATCAGAATACTTAGCACACTGAATGCCAATTAAGAAAATATAGAAAACTATATTTATCAAAATCTTTAGCCTCAGTTACAGAGTACTTGGGATTAAATACATGTGTTCATTTGTACAAGAAAAGATGAAAAACTGAATATATCTGAAATGTTCAACACCTGTCATCAATAATTATATATAAAACTTAATTAGGGAGTTTATAATATTTGTAATACTTTTGGCAACAAAATTCTGTTTATAGGTTCTAATTCTGTTTTTCAGCATTAACTCATCTGTCAAGAAAATGTTTATGTGTCTATTATTATTGAAACAGACTATAAAAATTAAGTTATTTTCTCTCAATAGATAAAATGAATAAATGTGAGGTAACAGATAAATTAATGTTTAATTATGTAAATAAGCTAATGAGAAATTTTAAAAGAATAAACAAAAGGCTATTTTTCCTGGGAAGAAGGTGGAGGAGGAGAAGGTCGTACACCATGATTAAATACCTGGTTTTATTCCAGGTATACAAGGATAGCTCAACATAAAAATTAATAAAGTGTAATTCATTCATCACATTAAAAGAATCAAAGACAAAACCCACATAATCATCTTACTACATTAAGAAAAAGCCTTCAACAAGATTCAGTACCCATTTATGATAAAAACATTGAATGAAAACTAGGGATAGAAGGAAATTACCTCAACATCATAAAGTCTATACGTGACAAACCCAAAGCAAGAATCATAGTGACTTGGGAAAAATTGAAAACATTTCCTCTAAAATGAGGAACAAGATAGGATGTCCAGTTTCAATATAGCACCTTAGAATTTTAATGAGAGCAATTAGGCAAGGAAAATAAATAAAAGGGATATAAATAAAAACGGATAAGCTGAATTCTTCCTATTTGCAGATGATATGATCCTATGCTTAGAAGATCCAAAATGTTTCACCAAAATTCTATAGCTAATAAACAAATTCAGCAAAGTATCAGGATACAAAAACAACATACAAAAATCAATGGCTGTATTCCATACATGTATGATTATGTCAAAATGAACTCCAATACTATGTATAAATACAATGCACTAATGAAAATATAAAAATAGCTTTTCCATATATTAATAAATATACTGACAGCACAGCTCCCTCTTGGTAAATGGCTTGCTGTCTTTTAAATTCTTCAAAGAGTGTAATTACGTTGAAGCTAGTAGGAGTAACAGAAATAACAAATGTTTGTTCAAACACATTTTATATATTCTTTAAGTGGTCATTCTAGAAGATAGAATGTAGACTTTCATTAATTTATAATTCAAATAATTTGTGCAAGCTACATATGTCTCTGCCCAGTCCCTTGCTGTATGCGCTGGCTGGAATTACTTTTGAAGTACATTCTTTTTTGTTTTTGCTTTTTACAAAATACACTAGTTTTATTTATTAACACATATATATTTAAATTTCAATTAAAAATTCAGATAGAATTATTTGAGTGCTAGTTACACAAGCAGATTTTTTTTCTTTTTCATCTCACAAGTCATACATGTTTATAATAGAAAATTAGAAAGTGTGAACAGAAAAAGAAAGGCATTTTCTTATCATTTTTATTCTAATTTTTTATATATGACAGCAGAATGCATTACAATTCATATTAGACATATAGAACACAATTTTTCATATCTGTGGTGGTACACAAAATAGAGTCACACCATTCATGTCTTCATACATGTAATTAGGGTATTGATGTCCATCTCATTCTACCGTCTTTCCTACCCCCATGTACTCTCCCTTCTCCTCCCTCCCCTTTGCTATCTAGAGTTTGTCTAGTCCTCCCATGTTCCTCCTATTCCCACTAATAACCAGCCTCCTTATGAGAAAACATTCAGCATTTGGTTTTTTGGGATTGGCTAACTTCACTTAGCATTATATTCTCCAACTCTATCCATTTACCTGCAAATGCCATAATATTATCCTCTTCTAATGATGAATAGTATTCCATTGTGTATATAGACCACATTTTCTTTATCCATTCATCAACTGAAGGGCATCTAGGTTGGCTCCACAATTTAGCTACTGTGAATTGTGCTGCTACAAACATTGATATGGTTGTGTCCCTGTAATATGATGTTTTTATATCCTTTGGGTATAGACCAAGGAGTGGGATAGCTGAGTCAAATGGTGGTTCCATTACCAGTTTTCCAAGGAATCGCTATACAGCTTTCCATATTGGCTGTACCAATTTGTAGTCCCACCAGCAATGTATGAGTGTGCCCTTCCCCCCCCACATCCTCACCAACACTTATTGTTGTTTGTATTCTTAATAGCTGCCATTCTGACTGAAGTGAGATGAAATCTTAGAATAGTTTTGATTTGCATTTCTCTAATTGCTAGAGATGAACATTTTTCATATATTCGTTGATTGATGTGAGTTCTTTATATATCCTAGAGATTATTGCTCTATCTGATGTACATGTGGTAAAATTTGCTCCCAAGATGTAGACTCTCTGCTCACCTCACTGATTGTTTCTTTTTCTAAGAAGATTTTTAGTTTGAATCCATCCCATTTATTGATTCTTGATTTTAATTCTTACGCTGAAAGGAATCTTATTAAGGAAGTTGGGGCCTAATCCGACATGATGGAGATTTGAGCCTACTTTTTCTTCTAATAGACACAGTGTCTCTGGTTTAATTCCTAGGTCCTTGATCCACGTTGAGTTTTGTGCATGGTGAGAGATAGGGGTTTAATTTCATTTTGTTGCATATGACTGTGCAGTTTTTCTAGCACCAGTTGTTGAAGAGGCTCTGTTTTCTCCAATGTAGGTTTTTGGAATTTGCCTAATATAAGATAACTATAATTATGTGAGTTTGTCTCTATTATGTACCATTTGTCTACAGGTCTATTTTGGTGCCAATACCATGCTGTTTTGTGACTATTGCTCTGTAGTATAGTTTAAGGTCTGGTATAGTGATGCCACCTGCTTCACTCTTCTTGCTAAGGATTGCTTTAGCTATTCTTGATCTCTTATTTTTTCCAGATACATTTAATGACTGCTATTTCTATTTCTATGAGTAATGTCATTGGGATTTTGATTGAAATTGCATTAAATCTGTATGGTGATTTTGGTAGTATGGTCATTTTGACAATATTAATTCTGCCTATCCAAGAACGAGAGAGATCTTTCCATCTTCTAAGGTCTTCTTAAATTTCTTTCTTTACTTCTATGTAGATTTCATTATAGAGGTCTTTCACCTCTTTCGTTGATTCCCAAGTATTTTTTTGAGGTTATTATAAATGGAGTAGTTTTTCTTTCAGAGGATTTGTCACTGATGTAGTACAAAAATGCCTTTGATTTATTGTTGTTGATTTCATATCCTGCTACTTTGCTGAACTCATTTATTAGTTCTAGAGGTTTTCTGGCAGAATTTTGGGGGGTCTTCTAGGTATAGAAAAATATTATTGGCAAATAGTGCTAATTTGTTTCTTCTTTTCCTATCCATATCCTTTTGAATTTCTTTCATTGGTCTAATTGCTTCGGCCAGCGTTTCAAGAACTATGTTAAATAGAAGTGGTAAAAGAGGACATTGCAGTTTTGTTCCAGTTTTTAAAGGAAATTCTTTCAATTTTTCTCCATTTAGAATAAAATTGGCTTGATAATTAGCATAGATAGCTTTATGATGTTGAGATATGTTCCTGTTATCCCTTGTTTTTCTAATGTTTTGAACATGAAGGAGTGCTGTATTTTGTTGAATCTTTTTTCTGAATCTATTGAGATGATCATATGATTTTTATCTTTAAGTCTATTGATGTGATAAATTACATTATGTTGAACCAAACTTGCATCCCTGGGATGGAACCCACTTTATCATGGTGCACTATCTTTTTGATATTTTTTTATTCAATTTGCCAGAATGTTACTGAGAAATTTTTCATCTATGTTCATTAGATATTGATCTGAAGTTTTCTTTCTTTGATGTGTCTTTGCTTGGTTTTGGAATCAGGGTGATAATGGACTCATATAATGAGTTTGAAAATGCTCCCTCTTTTTCTATTTCATGAAATAATTTAAAGAGTATAGGCATTAGATCTTCTTTAAAGGTCTTGTAGAACTTGGCTGTGTATCCATCTGGTCCTGAGCTTTGCTTGGTTGGTAAGCTTCTGATGGCATCTTCTATTTCATCACTTGAAATTAATCTGTTTAAATTGTGTTTATCATCCTGATTCAATTTGGACAAATCATATGACTCTAGAGACTTGTCAAGGCCTTCAATATTTTCTATTTTATTGGAGTACAAGTTTTCAAAATAATTTCTAATTATCTTCTGTATTTCTGTAGTGTCTGTTGTGATATTCCTTTTTCATCATGTTTGTTAGTAATTTGACTTTTCTCTTTCCTTCTCTTTGTTAGCATGGCTACGGGTTTGATGCCAATTTTATTTTTTCAATAAACCAACTTTTGGTTTTTTCAATTTTTTCAGTTCTTTTGTTTCAATTTCATTGATTTCAGCTCTCATTTTAATTATTTTCTGTATTCTACTGCTTTTGGTGTTGGTTTGTTCTTTTTCTAGGGCTTTGAGACGTAATGTTAGGTCATTTATTTGTTGACTTTTTCTTCTTTTAAGGAATGAACTATGCAATGAACTTTCCTCTTAGTACTGCTTTCATAGTGTCCCAGAGATTTCAATATGTTGTATCCATGTTCTCATTTACCTCTAAGAATTTTTCATCTCTTCCTTGATGTCTTTTTCAACCCATTGTTCATTCAGGAGCATATTATTTAGTTTCCAGGTGTTGAAGTTGCTTTTATTTTTTATATTATCATTGAATTTATTATAAAGTTTTAACATACTGCATACCCATGTTTCTAGCAGCACAATTCACAGTAGCCAAGTTATAGAACCAGCCCAAGTGTCCATAAACAAACGAATGAATAAATAAAATGTGTATAAATGTGGTAGATATAAACAAAGAAGTTTTATTTATCCATAACGAAGAATAAAATTATGTCATTTTCAGGAAAATAAATGAAGCCAGACAATATCATGTTAAGCAAAATAAGCCAGACACAGAAAATCAAGGGGTCAGAAATTTTCTCTCATATATGGAAGCTAGAGAGAAAATTGGGGAAAAAGGAGCTCATGAAAACATAAGGGAGGCTTTATGGCAGATTAAGTAGGTCAGTTGAGTGAGGATTGATCAAATTATGTTACATGCATTCAAGATATGTCACAATGAATCCCACTAGCATGTATTATTATAACTTCATCAAAAAAAGGAAAAGAATAAGGTAACAAGGAAAAATCAGAAGTTAACAAATGTTGGTGAGGTTGCAGAGAAAAGAGAACTCTGTAGGTAGGAATGTAAATTAGTACAGTATGAAGGTTCCTCAAAATATTAAAAATAGAACCACTGTGTGATCTAGAAATTCTTCTTTGGCTACATATCCAAAGGGAATGAAATCCTCACCTTGTAAAAATGTCTAAACTCCTGTGTTCTTTGCATTATTATTCATAATAAACAAGATATAGAACTAAGTGTCCATCAACAAATGCATGTATAAAGAAAGTATGATCTTAGCTTTTTTACTCAAACATCAATCTTTATGTTGATATGATGTATTATATATATATTATATATGAATACTATTAGATATGATATATAATATAAATGAATATTATTGTGGCCAACAAAAGAATGAGATCTTGCAATTTCTCTCAACATAGATGAAACTCAAGAACATTATGCTAAGTGAAATAAGCCAAACCCACAGACAAAAAAAAATGCACGACCTCACTTATATGTTTAATAAAATAATTCAAATATACAGAGTTAAAGAACAACACAGTGTCGGGCTGGGGATGTGGCTCAAGTGGTAATGCGCTCGCCTGGCATGCGTGGGGTGCTGGGTTCGATCCTCAGCACCACATAAAATAAAATAAAGATGTTGTATCCACCAAAAACTGAAAAATAAATATTAAAAAATATCTCTCTCTCTCTCCTCTCTCCCCCTCTCTCTTAAAAAAAACCCACAACAACAACACAGTGGTTACCAGGGTGGTGGGGGAGAAATAGAATGAGATGTTAGAAGATACAAAGCAGCAGATATGTAGGATGAACAAGGATAGGGAACTAATGTACAAGATCAAGACTATGGGTAAGAAAATTGGGATTCTTGCAAAATGAGTAGATTTTAGTAATTATGACCACAACACCAAAAAAGGGGGGGTGGGAGTAAAGATATGAGAGAATGAATTTGTTCATTTGTTTTAGTTTGGTAACCTTTTTTTGTATATGTGTAGATATGTACATCTCCTATAACATCATCATATGGTATATTTTAAGTATACAAAATTAAATTTATTTTCTAAAAAAGGAGATTATTCTAGCTAGGCTTGACTTAAGTAAAGTCCCTCAAAAAAGAGTGTGGGCTCTCCCTATGGTAAGATATCTCCTTTCAGCCTATATAAAGTAAAAACCACATTGGAGGAGCCCAAATAGAAAGTTGATCTCTGTAAGTGATAACTAAGATTTAGGGCTAACAACCAGGAAGAAAACAAATTCCTCAGACTCCAACTGCAAAAAGATGAATTCTGCCAACAACCTGAAGAATATTGGATGCATTTTTCCCAACTGAGCCTCTGATGATACTGCAGCTCAATAAACTCTGAGGCAGAGAACCCTAGTAAGGCATTTATAGATTTCTGACCTATACAAACTATTATCATAAGTCGATAAGTTTACACTAATTTGTTAAATAGAATAGAAAACTAATACAGAGATTAAGGCATAATTTGTGTAAAGTATGCCACTCAGAGGAGTCATTCTGAACTCCTGAGTTCCTGGGTCCAGCTCAAGGATAAACTTATTAGACCCATCCTTCTACTCTTCACATAGACTTTTCCATTTCTAACCAAGATACTTAAGACCCTTGACAAGCAACCAAATCATAGTATCAGATGTCAGAAGACAATTCTACCAAGGATATAATACAAACCTTATCAGATAGCCAAAAATATCACAAGGGATCTTATTCCTAGAAAACTAATATAAACTCAAATCTCAAAATATTGAAGCTAACATAGGAGCCCAGTTCAGCATGAAATTAGCTACCTTCTAAGGTAAGATAGAATGTTGAATAGGGAGAAATGTGACTGGAATGGATACACTACTACTGATTCCAGGGCCCTAGTCTAAATCAGTGAAGGCTTTAGTTTGGGTTTATTACTAGGTGTGGCAAAGGAGAGCACACATTCTGGAGATCTGTGAGGCATCTCAGAGTCTGTTAGAAAGGACATATAGAATCTGAAGTTATGTTAGAAAGCCTTTGCTATAGATTGTATATGGTCAGGAATTGAGGTGTTCATTACTTCTATGATTGGATGTGTTAATACATCTTATCCAAAAAGAAAGAAAGAATACAAGAGTGAGACTAAAGGTGCAATCACAGTGAGTCTCACTATCATGTACATCCACATGAGGCTAATTAACAAACCAAAACTAAGTAAATAGTGGAAAGATCAGTAGAATAGAGGAAAGGGGAGAGGAAGGTAAAGTACTGGGGACTGAATGAGAACAAATTATATTCCTGGCTTTTATAATTATGTCAAAATTAATTGTAATGTTATATATAACTAAAAAGAACCAATAAAAAATAAACTCCAGTGACTCATGAGTATACAATCGTTCTTTAGTAAACTCTTCCTTGAATCTCAAAGATCTCTTCAATATGATTTCCCTCTACTTTCTTTTTCTCTGCCCACATTCCTAAAGGTATACTGTGTCTCAAACAAACTGGTTTATCACTATTCTCAAACACATTAGACTTTCTTATCTCCTAGCCTTTGTGTGAATCAATTCATCTTCCTGGAGCCCCCTTCTCTCTTCTACCAGTTAGAATTCTACCCCTCTTTCTGCAGGGTGTGTTGGCACATGGATGTAATCCTGGCATCAAGTAGGCAGTTGGTTAATATTCATGCCTTGCCAGGTATACTGGTGCAGACCTATAATCCAAGTGGCTCAGAAGGCTGAAGCAGGAAGATTGCAAGTTCAAAGCCAGCCTCAGCAACTTAGTGAAGCCCTAAGCAAGTTAGTGAGGCTCTGTCTCAAAATTAAAAATAAAAGGAGCTAGGGATGTGGCTCAGTGTTTAAGTGCCCCTGGGTTGAATCCCCAGTACCAAAAAGAAAAAAAAAAATACCCATCTTTTTTTAAGACTCTTTCCAAATTTCACCTCTTTCATGATGCCCTCTCTGTTTTTCTTACTTTGTTGAATGGGACTTTCCATCCTAGATTGTTCAGAACATTTGAGCATTTATAATCTGTTTGGCAATTTAGTCCTACTTGTCTTAGCTACTTTGCCCCTCCCACATTAAATGACAAGTACATATCCTATATATTATAGATGCTTAGTAATATGGCACTAGGAATACTTTGTATTTATTGTATGATTAAAGAGGAAGCTACTAATATAAAATGTTTGGAAATCTTTATATCTAGTAAGGGTACTTGTAAAAATAAATTCTCACCTGTCTTGTAATCATTCCAAATTTAAAGAATACATCAGGTGTAAATTAAACTAAAAGGTAAATGTCTGAGTTCCTAAAATATTCTTTTTAATTCTATGATACTTGTCTATTTTATAATCAAATTATCTTGAGCTTGTTTTTACATTTTTAAAGTAACTGCGATGATGCTGCTATTCACCAGAAGTTTCCTCTATCTGTCTAGGGGAAAGCCCAAGTGATAAGTAAGTTGGGCTCCAGTTCCGGACCTGTTGTAAAATACAGATAATAATCCTTGCTTCAGAGGATTTTTGCAAGCACCAAAATACATGTGAAATAAATGGTTTCGAAACATAATAAAAAACAAGATGCTGAAGTCAGGGTATTGTTAGATGCTTCACTGATCTTCAGTGAACATATTAGATCACTATAACCCATGAAAAATCATACTTTAGTCACATAAAATTATTATTTTCTTCCTGGGTTAAAGAAGAATGTATAGATCCCAGAACAGTTGATCTGATCAGGTCATCTTAGCAACCAAAAATAATAAACAAGAATAAACAATTCAATTGCTAAGTGATTAACCTGCCAAAAATCAGTCTGGCTTGTAAACCTGGATCCAGCTTTATTCCAAGTGTTTTCCCTTGCTCTTTGCTTTTCAGCTTAATGATATTTTAGAGTATACAGAAACAGGAAGCCAGTAATGCTTTTGCTGAAGTCATCCTTGGTCCTTTTCCTTGATCAGATCTCTTACAGCTGTGTAGTAACTTATACCAGATTCTCATGGGGGAAAAAGTGCTTACTGATTCAAGAAGTTACCATAGAATCTGGCAGTTTTGCACTGTTTTTCAATAATTCAACCATTTATTTCATCACACTGATGTGAATTAAATTTGATGCACAAAATATGGAGAATTTCACGGTTAACCAGAATCCCTGAAAGTCACAAAGAGGTCAAGGACTGTACCACTTTGAAATGGTTATATGAGCAAGTTTTGTAAAGGTATAAAAACTATTTGAGACAAGTAAGCTTGCTAGTGCTAAGAAATTATACATCCCAAAGCATCAACCATTGCAAATATATAATCTAGTCAAGTCCCAGAATAGAAGCTATATTCAGTCACATTATTAATAAAAGATCATCCCTGTTGTCTTCCAAAGCCCTCAACAAAATTTTATTTTCACTCAAGAAAAGTTTAATTCGATAGAAATTTTTAAAAATAGGTAAAATCAGGGCTAGGGTTGTGGCTCAGTGATAGAGCTCTTCTCCTGCCTAGCACATAAAGAGGCACTGGGTTTGATGCTCAGCACTACATAAAAATAAAGGCATTGTGTTCACCTGCAATTAAAAAATATATTTTTAAAAATAGGTAAAATCACATCATCAAAGATTATATTGGTAATATCTAGTGTTTTAAGCATGTGGGGAATAAGCTATTCTCAGACAATGTTTTGAAGAGCAATTAGTATCTAGAAACATTTTAAATATATACTTCCATTGACCCCCAAATTCCACTTTTATAAAATTCTCACTCAGTGTTCATGAATCCAGGAAAATGTAGATATTCAACAAGATAATCCTTAGTTGTTGTGAAGTTATTCTAGGATAAATGCTGCCACCATAAGTCATGACAGCATGTAAATTACTGGGAATCTAATTCAATAAAACAGCTAATTTACCACAGCAAATATTTGATGCTCTTTAATCTATTAATGATTTGAATCTAGCAAGTACCTGACTGTATGGGAAGAATTAAAAATAGCTTTCTTTGTTCCTTTTCCATGTTTTATTGAAGAAAGAGATATCCAGAAAGTTCAGATTTTTTCAAAATCATGAACTAATTTTAACAACAGACATAGGTTCCTTCTTGCTCTACTTTCCATATCACATCTTTTGACTTTGTAAACTGGTCTGGAAAGTCCCACAAATATGGTCAAATACATACAAGAAAGCCAGAAGAGAACACTAACAATGTATACTTTATCACCTGAGAAATTCATTATAGACTAAGTGTTCTCAAATCTGTTTCCCCAGCCAAGAGTTCTTTTCTAAACTTCAAATTCATATTCCACAAATGCATGCTGAATTTATCTACTTGAACGTCTCACACATACTCAAATTCAGTATATCCAACATTGAATTTAACATATTCTCCCCAAACCCTCTTCTCTCCCTATGTTTGATGGCACTAGCATATGTATGATTGCTCATATCAGAAACCTAATTGCCATTGATTATTTGGTTTTAGGGCTAAAAGTGACAAAATCATGGAATTTGTAGGGAAATGGATGGCACTAGAGCAGATTATGCTTAGTGAAGCTAGCCAATCCCTAAAAAACAAATACCACATGTCTTCTTTGATATAATGAGAGCAACTATGAACAGAGCAGGGAGGAAGAGCAGGAAGAAAAGATTAACATTAAACAGAGACATGAGATGGGAGGGAAAGGGAGAGAAAAGGGAAATTGCATGGAAATGAAGGGAGACCCTCATTGCTATACAAAATTACATATAAGAGGTTGTGAGGGAATGGGAAAATAAACAAGGAGAGAAATGAATTACAGTAGATGGGGTAGAGAGAGAAGATGTGAGGGAAGGGGAGGGGAGGGGGGATAGTAGGGGATAGGAAAGGTAGCAGAATACAACAATTACTAATAGGGCATTATGCAAAATTGTAGATGTGTAACTGACGTGATTCTGTAATCTGCATTTGGGGTAAAATTGGGAGTTCATAACCCACTTCAATCTAATGTATGAAACATGATATGTCAAGAGCTTTGTAATGTTGTGAACAACCAATAAAAAAAAGAATTAAAAAAAAGAAAGAATAAAGTTTTAGTGATATGTCTTCATAAAGTATCTTAAATTTATCCAATTTCTTTATGTCCTGTAATAACCACTCTGCTTTGGCTCAGTATCATTCAGCCTGGAATATGGCAACATCTTGACTTCCTCATGAGAAAATCCAACATACAGGTATCATTCTTTCATTCTCTTCTGATCCTTCAATGGTTCCCAGTTACCTAAAAGATAAATCCACTGTTCTTAACGTGGTTTGAAAGGGTCCTTGTGGTTTAGACCCATATTACCTGTCCAGTTTTATCTCTCATTAATTACTCTCTCACATTGCCATCTACAGCTATAATAGGGACCTACCTTCTGGATCTCAGAATGAGTTAGGCATATTTCTATGTTCCTTGTGCTGGTTGAATTTTTCTTAAGAGAGCAATTTGGCTATTCTGCAAACATTTATTCTTTCCCTGTGTTCACTACTGGAATATACTTTTGAACAAGAAACAGGAATCATATCTGCCTTGGTAGATACTTCACAGATAGTTGGTGGACGAATGAATAAGTGAACTTTATAGGGCAAGTAGCTATAGTGATTGCATGGCTTTCTAATTCAAGTCCTCATTAATGAATTCATTCATTATTTTCTCACACACACACAAAAAAATATTTATCTAAAAGAATAGATACCCTCCCCCCAGCTTTGTTTTTAATCTAGCAGGCTTGAGTTGTGGGTATTACAGTTTAGGGTGAAAAGACTGATTAAAAATGTGTTTCACAGAAGTTGTAAGCTCAAAGGAAACTGTTAATATTTGAATAATCAACTGACAAACTTACTACAGATAAATAGAAACTGCCTCTTTCTTATCTTTTATTTGGTCCAGAGAGCTTTTGTGAACTTCTTTCTGAATTGGTTGTGCCTTAGGGGACTCCACTGGAAAAAAAAAAAGCAGTCTATCTCTTCACAGGGTGTTCCATCTTTCTATCATTTTCTCATAACACCACTTCGTTCAGATAAGCAACCCTAATCTTTGATCAAGAAAATGCTATATATCTCTAAAGACAAGTCACCTTTGGCTGAGAGCCAGGCTTATCTTTGTAGAGAAGCATTCCAGACACACACACACACACACACACACACACACACACAGGCAATCATCTAGGCAGTATGAGGGAATATATATTCATTAGTCTTGACAGATATGGAAACAATTTTCCTAAAAGTCAATTGTGCATAAAATTTTATTTCTGTTTTCTCTTGAAATGAATAACTATCAGAAACTTCATAGATACTAACTTTGCATACACATGCGCGCGTACACACACACACACACACACATACAAATATATTACTGAAAATCATGAAAAAGGAGCATGGATAAACCTTGTTCCAGACTCTGCAACTTTGGGCAAATTGATTAACCTCTTTTGAGCAAATTGCTTAACCTCAGTTTCTTTATGTATGAAATGGAGAGTAAAATATAAATATCTATTTTGAAAGCTTATGAAATTTAAATAACACAAACGTACATGGCACACAGTAGATGGTCAATAGATCATCATCATCCACTTACAAATTTCAGAAATCTTAAAATTATCTTTAATGTTCCCATCTTCCTCATTCCTTATCATAACAAAGCTACCTCCACGCTCTGTTGACTCTTTTTGCAAAGTGTCCCTCAGATTCATCTTTTCCTCTATTTTCACTGTTATCTATTTTCAGCCCATACTTTATGTCTATTTAAGAAGCCTCCTAAGTGTTTGTCTACCCTCCAGTGCCACCAAATGTAGGTCTGATCAGGTCAATCTCCTGCTTAGAATCTATTTAGTGGCTCCCCATTTGCTACTAAATCAGATCCAAATTTTCTATGCTGACATTTAATTTACTCTTTTTTTACCTTTAATTTTCTTCATACTCTATGTCCTAACTTTTCCATTTAATCCTGCTTTTCCCCAGCCACAATGAGGAAATCAGTTGCCAAGCATGCCTTTGATCATTTGTTCAAAGGACATACAGTAAGAGCTCAACATTTAATTCAGATAAAGAGAAAGCAGTTTCTGGTCCATAGAGCTGCATTTTACAAATAAGTAAATGAGAATTTCTTAAAATTCAATAAACTGTGGCATAGACAATACCTTTGGAAGTTTAACATCAGATACTTTTGAGTTTTGTGTATTACTTCAATTTTGAGTGCTCCTGTCCCTATTTTCCATTATTTCTACTTTGAGCTTGTCTAAACCTCACAATTAAAGATCCAGAACAAAATCTATCTCCTCTGTGAACTTTTCCTAGACTTTTTAGATTAATTAATGCTAAAGAACTTAGTTAATACATTGTATGTTTCTCCAAGTATGTTTTGTATGATAGTGCACATGTTTACTGCTCCCTAGAAAATGAATTTCTTGAGAGCATAAATCTTATGGAGCCCCCCAAAAAATCAAGAGTTGATGTGTTTGTAGTGCCAGTAGGTACAGACCCCTTGCCACACAGGTATGCATGTGTAAAGTGTGTATAAATAAACTGAAATGCACAAAAACTATTGATATTTGGCTGAACAAGAAGTATTTGTGCATAAATTTGCAGGAAAAGGAATCAAAAAACTATAGTGCTATATCATCCTTAGAAAACGAAAAGTACCCTGAACAATAATTCAGGGAATTTGGCTGAAGATTGCCTATTTTCCACACCAGATGCTATACTCTCACACAATCTCTGGTAGGGTTTCATGATGATCCACAAGAATATGGTATCCCCAAGTGGGTAATTTTAGGTTTTGAACTCTGGACTGAGTGGAATTTAATTTATCTTATTTTCTCTGAATCTTTATCACAGACAAAACAAATTCCTAACAGCTCCAAACAGGCCGTAGTTACTTGGTTTAAGAAAACAATAAGATTTATATGCCAATGTATATATAATGGGGAGTAGGATAGCTGGGTTGGTATACATCCAAAGGATTTAAAATCAGCATGCTACAGTGATGTAGCAGTATCAATGTTTACAGCAGCACACTTTTTAAAAATATTTTTGTTGTCAATGGATCTTTATTTATATGCAGTGCTGAGAATCGAACCCAATGCCTCACACATGTTAGGCAAGCACTCTACCACTAAGCTATAACCCTAGCCCTAAAGCAGAAAAAAATCACAATAACTAAACTATGGAACCAACCTAGGTACCCTTCAATAGATGAATGGATAAATGAAATGTGATTTTTACACACACGCGCACGTGTGCACACACACACACACACACACAATGGAATATTACTCAGCCATAAAGGAGAATGAGATTATGGCATTTTCCTGTAAATAAATGGATATGGAGAATATCGTGCTAAGTGAAATAAGTCAATTCCAAAAAACCAGAGGCAGAATGCTCTGATATGTGGATGCTAACCCATAATAGGGGAGAGGAAGATTAGAAGCTCATTGGACTAGACAAAGGAATGTGAAGGAAAGGGAGGTGGATAGGCAAAGGAGATAGTGGGATGAATCCAAAATAATTTTCCTATGTGCATATATGAATATACCAGAGTGAATCCCACCATTGTGTATATCCACAGAATGGGGTCCTAGTTAGAATAAGATATATTCCATGCTTGTATAATTACATCAAAATGTATTCGACTGTCATGTATAATTAAAAAGAACCAATAAAAAAGCAAACAATAGGAATCCTAAGTCATTGTGTCTTTCCATATTGGTCTAGAAATTTACATCTCCTTCTTTTTATGTCACTTATTATTAGCTGGTCTACTAGCCTCCAGAGTCAGGCTAAGAGAACCTACAAGCTAAAGGACAATCAATTCTTTGTCATTATGAATCAGTAGGTAGAAAATAGAGAAGCAGCCCACTGAAAAATGGAGAAGCAGTTCACAAGTTTTGCTTATAGTACTGAACTCTAAGAAGATTGTCCCCAGAGCTAAGTCTCTGGGTGCTTTCCAAAGTATAAATAAAGCTTAGGACAGTGTGGAGGGAGTTCCTCGACATGGTCTCCAGACAGAAAAGGCTGCCTAATGACAGTCAGGTGCTGAGCTAGGCAGTGAGAGGGATCAGTTCTCCAAGAGCAGCAAAGCCAAGTGGCCAGTCCAATGCTAACATGAAGTAGGTGGGGGAGAGTCAGAAGGAGGTCATCAAACTCCCCTACATACAAGGTAGGCCAAGGAAAAAAAAAGAATTCAGGGCAAAACATTGCTGGGTAGCACTCACCAAAAAAGATCATAAAATGTGTTTTGCTTTCATGATGGGGTTTTCTGTTTTAACTTTCTTCTGAAAAGAATGAGGAATGAAGTCTGTCTCTTCAGACTTCTTTAACCATACAACTTTGCCCCCTATTTTGATTAACCACAGTGGACTGGACTTTAGTAGGCCATAAATGTAAAGGGGCATTAGTTGCTTTAAAATAGTGTTAGTGTTTCAAACACTAATTTGTCACTTCTACTATTAGAAATACGTTTTATGCTTGTTTGTTTTCTTATCTCTACTGAGAGAAAAAAATTCCTCAATATTTTGAATATTTGTTTTACATGAAGTTTTTGTGTGTATGGTACTGGGTATTGAACCCAATAGGGTTCGACCCCTGAACTATGCTCTAGCTTTTTATTTTTATTTTTTTTTAATTTTGAGACAGGGTATTGCAAAGTTGCAGAGGCTGGCCTTGAACTTGCAATTCTCCTGCTAAAGCCTCCTGAGTCACTAGGATTACAGGTATGCAATGAGCACACCAGCATGAATTTGTGTTTTAAAAGAAACTAAAATTTACTTCTAAACCTCACATCAATCTACATACTAAACAACACATTTTCTGTTCATTTTTTTTCCTTTGCTGGGCTAACAAAAGTGTTCAGAATGACACCAAGATCCTATGAAATTTGCTTTCTCCCTTTGAAACTTATTTATATGTGAGAAAAAAAGAGGTATACAAAGAGTTAGCAAACATACCCACTGCCTTAATGAGGACTGGACTCTACCATTCTGGCACAGATTGATGATGAAAGAACCCATCTTTGAGGGAAGGCTGGATAGATCTTATGTCCAAGGGAATATACATTATCAGTGACACATTGTTGAGGAATATAGTAAGAGATCTGGTACAGGTAGAGGACATGCAAATATTTGTAAATGTAAGATTGACAAATAAAAGAGGAATAGAGAAAAATTATTTAAAAATAATAACAATGAAGAGAAGATGGAGAAAGTAAATAAGTGAAAGACGAGAATGGGTAACTTTCTGCTTTTATATGCCCTGCTATACTGTGATTAGTCAGGACCAATTGTTTTCTGGGTAATGGAGTTGGATGACCAAGACCTCGTGTGGTCTAGAAAGTGGGATACAGAGTTATACCACTACACCATAAAACTTTTGTCCTCATAGTCAAGTGGTCAGTATTGTCACTGTGGTAGTGGAAACTTTTACAATGATCCTCACATTGGCCTTTTCTGGATCTACTAGATATGTATCTTTACCTCTAATGCCCATAAAAAATTCTGAAGGGATCATTTCTTCCAGGTGCCATCCTGGAAACCAAAGCCCCATTAAATGTGGCAGAGGTTGTTCTAACCATGCCTCAGTTATACAAAAAGAATAAGTTTATGAGGCCTAAGACTAAGACTTCATGTGGGAAGCTTTTTATCACTGTATCAGCTAACATGATTATGTAGGAGAGTACATACAGTTCAGGCATACATTTTGTGACAGTATAATTCTACTCACTCCACTGTGTCCAGGAAACTCAGACCTTCTCTTTCATCAGAAACCTCAACCTAATGATATGCTTACTGCAAAGAGAGAGAGAGGTACTTAAACTACTTTCTTTCCCTGACTTCATGAGTAGACATATTGCTAACCTAGTTCCTACACTGTAAGAGCTTGAGAGTTAATCATATTGCAACTAAGAAAGGAGCTGCTGAACTTTAATTTGCCCTTTAGGTAATGTATTTATAGAGAAACAGAAGGAAAACTAAATAAAAAAGTATGGCTTCAACTTAAGGCCTTTACTTTGTTCCTTGGACTGTGGCTGATTACACACATTAGGATTTCAAAATTTTTTTTTGTTTGAAATTAAGAAGTGTCATTTTCTTCACTCATCCCTGTCCCCAGTATTCATTCATTCATCCAGCTCCTTTTGCTCATTGATGTAATTAACTCTGATATAATGATCTTAATATTTACAGTATATGAATTGCTGATAGGGTTTTAATGAAATAAAAATAAATAGATCTTTCCAAAAGAAGCATGGGTGAAAGGAGAAATGGGGCAGCACAAGTGATGGTAAATAAGTGTGAACATTTATGTAGTTTGGGGAAAACAATGAGTCAAACATCCTCACTGACTGTCACCAATTATGACAAAGAATAGCAAGGTTTGCTTTCAGACCTGAATGGTAAGGGGGATCCAGAATGTTAGCTTAATTTTAGGCTCTACCCAAAAGATAATACTCACTGAGGGATTATAAGCAGAGGATGACTAGCAGTAACTGTGAGAGGAAAAAAGGTCATGAAAGTAGGGATATATGGAATGGTTTAGTAGGAGAATATATTGAAGATAGACTAGGGAAATTATTGCAATAGTCTGGGCAAGAGGCAATAGCAGAATTAATTAAAGGAGGCAGAAAATTAAGCATGAAAGATATTGTAACAGGACCTGTGTCTTAAAATGCTTCCACTTTTCTGAACATAATCATAATTATTGGTGGTTTCTCATATCTGAAAACCATGAGATAATTCCCTAGGGCTCAGCTAAAATTAACTTAGTATCAGACAGAAAGACTCTTAGGTGAAAATTAACTGTTTGAATTAACTGGAAGGAGGTGGAAAACCCCTCATTTCTTTGGGTAACTTATGAGACTATATGAGTAAGAGTTTTGGTTATCAACAACAACAAAATGAACTAAATTTCTAACTAGGGACTTTCTGTTTGATTTCTGGTATGTCTGACAAGGTCACATTATCTGTGCTGGGGAGAGTCTCTATCCTTATTTTTTGGGGGGAGTAGGTACTGGGGATTGAACTCAGGGGTAGTTGGCCACTGAGCCACATCCTCAGCCCTTTTTGTGTTTTATTTAGCACCTAGTTGTTTAGCACATTGCTTTTGCTGAGGCTGGCTTTGAACTCACCATCCCTTTCCTCAGCCTCCTGAGCCATTGATTTTATAGGTGTGTGCCACTGCACCTGGCTTTAAGTTTTTAAATCAATTCATTTGGGGACAGAGAAATCATTAGAACACTATGTGACATGGGCACATCCAAAAGTATGGCTTGATGTAGGAAACTGATGAAGTAACACATAAGAGGTCTGTTAAGATGTTTCTCAGTATTCATGTTCCTTTCAAAGTGATATATGCATGAGAGAGAAAGAAATAGAGGAAAGAGAGAAGTTTATTCTAAAAAAAAAATGGTTCACAATATTATGGAGGCTCCTTAAGGCCAAAATATGCAGCATGTTGGAGACCCAAGAGTTACAGTCCAGTGGCAAAATTCTGTGTTGCTCAGGGAAGGTCTATTTTTTTATATGTTCTTCAACTATTTGGATAAGGCCCACCCAAATTATGGAAGATAATCTCCTTTACTAAAAGTTCATCAACTTAAATGTTAATGTCATCCAGGAAAAAAAATATTAAAAGCCTTCACAGAAATATTCAGAACAATGTTTGACCAAATATCTGGGCACTGTGGCTCAGCCAAATTGGCACATAAAATTAATCACTGCAAATATGATTTCATTTATATCAAAGGTACAGAATAGGCCAAACCATAGAGCCAGAAAGTAAACTGGTGGTTTCTTTGGTCTGAAGGGTATGGTAGGAATTGAAAAGTGATATTTCTACTAATGGGTATGGGATTTCACTTGGGGCTGATGAAAATTTTCTCAAGTGTTTGAGATTCACAATTCTGTGAACATGCTAAAAACCACTGGATTATACAATTTACATATGTGATTTATATGGTAAGTAATTTATGTTAATAAAAATGTTATAAAGAGCAAAGCAAAGCATACAAGATCATTATATGGCCTTGCTTTTTTACACATAGTATTTCCAATCAATTTATTTGCCTCTTGAGAAGCCTATATTCTGAGGCCTCATTTGTTTCCATTTCTGTAACTTAAAGAAAAATCATCATCCTCAAACTGCCTTTTTTTGTACCAGGGATTTAACCCAGGGTTTCTGAGCCCCTGAACCACATTCCCAGCCCATCTTATATTTTTATTTTGAGACAGGGTCTTACAGAGTTCCTCAGGGACTCCCTAAATTGCTGAGGCTGGCTTTGAACTTCGATCCTCCTGCCTCAGCCTCCCAAACCACTGAGATTACAGATATAGGCCTGCACCACCAAGCCCAGCTCAAATAGCCTTTTAAAAGAAGGCTTTTAAAACTTAATAGTGGCAGTAGTAGTAGTATCAGATCTAGCTGACATTTATTTTACACTTACTGTGTGCAAAGCATGATGCTCACCCAGTATATTCACTTCAATTTATTCAATTCTCAATCCTATGAGTTACATGTTATAATTATTGCTTCCACTTTACAAATGAGCACACTGAGACTCAGATCTTAAGTAAATTGTCCATTAATGCAGAGCTAGTAATGGAGCAGAGGCAAAATCCAAAATGAGGTCAATTTGTTTCCAAAAGCTACACTCTTATACAATGTACTCTGATGCCTCCCTTTACTTTTTGACTTCTGATACTTTTAAGAGCAAGTTTGGACAAAAGAACCAAGATTTTTTGAAAATATTTATGTTTTAGTTGTAGTTGGACACAATACCTTTATTTTATTTATTTATTTTTATGTGGTGCTGAGGATCGAACCCAGGGCCTTGCATATGTGAGGCGAGTGCTCTATCACTGAGCCACAATCCCAGCCCCTAAAACTCAGATTTTTATCCTGTTAGATTAAAACAAAGAGCTTTTTCAACTCCTGTACTTTATTATCTTTGAGACAGATCAAAATTCCACTCCTCCAAAAAGAATTCCATAAGCATTTTCTATAGGTCTTTTACTTCAACTTTCCCTGATATCTAAATATATACTCTTTCATTTTACTTATTCCATAAGGTTTTGTGTGTTTTTTTATAAATTATTCATGTATGTGGCTTGTGTCTTTAAATATTTATTGAGGTCCTACTGTACATAAAGGTACTTTCCTGGATTCCATGAGCTAATTTTACAAGAAAATAAGACAAAGCATTTCCATTATCTAGATTCATAGAAACAAACTGTAGAGAGAGGCGTATTCACATGTTTTTATACTAGGTATTGAATGCAGGGACATTTTACCACTGAGCTACATTCCCAATCTATTATTATTATTGTTGTTGTTGTTATTATTATTATGATGATGATGATGATGATGATGGCAGGGTCTCACTATGTTGCTGAGGCTGGTTTCAAACTTGCAATCCTCCTGTCTCAACCTCCCAAGTCACTGGCATTATAGGCATGTGCCACTATGCCTGGCCATATTTGCATTTTTATGTAAAAATGTAATAAGACTATAAACTAGAATATAATTATTTGTCCATAGTTACAGGCTGTAGTTCCTAAAGGAATCTAGAGTACTGTAATAGCCAGGAAATCCTCCCCAGATGAGATGTGGATGACCTATGTTCTGAAAAGTAGACATGATTTAGAGCATAAAGAAGGTGTGAGACCATTCTAGGCTTGAGGACAAAGCTAATGATCTATGGTTGAGAAATATTCAAGAAAAATTGCAGTAAAAGCATAGCAGAAGTGGAAAAATACAACTTTTGAATTGTCTGAAGATCAAATTAAATTTAAAATGGAGTGATGTCAGATCATGAGGGGCTTTTAGTATTATTCTAAAAAGTATAGACTTGATACTGTAGCTAAGATATCTAAAATCATTTCAGGTTTCACCACTTCACTTAAGAATGTACTTAAAACTTACTTATCAATTTATAAATCCTAGTCACATACTATTATATTAAAGTATATATTAGAAACATGCAAAGCTGAAAATGTGAATGATGTAAAATAAATAAAATGGAAGTTCTAATATTTATTCTGCCCTCTCCAGTATATTATCTCACATATTCCCTGGAATGCATAGGTTCCACATTGATAACCCCGCTATAAGAGATAGGGAGAGTATTCCTGAGAGAATTGACATAATTGACTATCAAGATTACTAGTCAGAGAAGCAGGGAGGAGGAGTATGCATTTATCCAGGCATGAGTAATAATAAGGTCATGAACTGGTGTGATGGCAGTTGGAATGAAAAGGAAAAGATAAATGTGAAAGACAAGATGAAAGAAGAATTGACAAGATTGTTGGGCAATGTGAAAATTTTAAAAATGAGAACTATAGAAAGAATTTCTAGCCTTGAGCAGAAGTCCTGGAGGAATTCCATGACTTTAGAAGAGAGGACTCCTTTTGAAGGGAAAACAAGTCCCACTTGGAAAGGAATGAAGATGAACCTTTACCTTACACCATGTTTTAGTCAGTTTTTTCTGGGCTGTGACCACAAGACCTGACAAGAACAATTTTAGAGGAGGAAAAGTTTATTGTGGAGCTCACAGTTACAGAGGTCTCAGTTCATAGAGAGCTGGCTCCATTCCTCTGGGCTTGAGGCGGGGCAGAACATTATGGCAGAAGAGTAGCTCAAGACATGATGATCAGAAAGCAAAGAGAGAGCTCCACTCAACCAGGAAAATTATATACCCCCAAAGGCACACCCCCAATGACCCACCTCCTCCAGCCACACCCTATCTGCCTTCAGTTACCAATCAATCCCTATCAGGGGATTAATGCACTGATTAAGATTCCCATAACCCAATCATTTCACCTCTAAACCTAGCATTCTCTCATATGTGAACTTTTGGGGGACAACTCATATCTAAACCATAACACACCACATGCCAAAAAAAAATCTCAAAATAGATCAAAGACCTACATATAAGAGCTAAAAACTCTGAAACTAAGAAAACAGAAGACATCATGATGTTGGACAAATATTGTGTGCTTCTACTTATATGAGGTACCTAGAATAGTCAAATTGGTAGAAACAAAGTAGAATGGTGGTTCACAGGAGGAATAGGGAATTAGTGCTTAATGAGTTCAGAGGTTCAGTGTAGGATGATGAAAAGTTCTGGAGATGGAGAGTGGTGATGATTACACAACAATGTGCATATACTTAATGACACGGAACTGTACCCCTAAAATGGCTATGGAGGTAGATTTTACAAAATCCAAATTTAAAATCAATATTGCCAACCATCCATCATCACTTATCTTTTGGTTGAATTGTTATGCTTTACTGAACCTGTCTTTGAAAAACCCTAACTAAATTGCACTCACACCAAGTCATCTCCAATGGCTTTCTACTTTCTCTTCTATGATAGTTTCAATTATTCAGTGTGAATTTCATTACATCTTTAATTATCTGCAATTCAACAATCCCCATGGGCACATTTTGAGCTCTCCCTATTTCCCTGAGGTGAGATAAGATTTTTAATGGGCCAATTTCTACAAAGATCAAGGTGGTTGGGTGGGAAACTTCAGCACTTTTTTTCTGCAGTCACCTACAAAGATACAGGAATCAGTTGGTGAGGGTGCCCATATTATGAATGGTAATATGATTTACTCAAAATCTACTGATTTAAATATTCATGTCATTCAAACACCTTCACAGAAATGTCCAAAAGAATCTTGACCAAATATCTGGGTACTATGGACTTGGTAAATTGACACATAAAACTAACCATCACAAGCCAGGCATGGTGGTGCATTCCTGTAATCCCAGGAATTTCTGAGGTTGACATAGGAGGATCACAAGCTCAAAGCCAGTCTCAGCATTTTAGTGAGGTGCTAAGCAATTGAGGAAGATGCTGTCTCAAAACAAAAAGGGCTGAGGATGTAGCTGCTCAGCAATTAAGTGCCCTTGAGTTCAATCCCTGGTGCCAAAACAACAACAAAAAAAAAAAACTAACCATCACAGACAAATGATGTAACCAAAAAAATTAGATCAAGATTTTAGAATAGCTAAGAATTTAACTATACTCCAAGTCATAATCATAGTGATTACCTGTGCTGATTAGAAATTTAATTTTAGATGAGTTACAGTATTTGTTTGCTCTTAGTTCATCTCCATGTGAAATGGAAAACTCTAATATCCCTGCCATCTTGGGCATATAATCAGTATATATAAAGCCTCATTTTAGACATGAATATCATCCATGTTCCTTTTTTTTTTTTTGGAAACAGGGACTGAACTCAGAGGCACTCAACCACTGAGTCACATCCCCAGCCCTCTTTTGTATTTTATTTAGAAACAGGGTCTCACTGAGTTGCTTAGAGCCTTGCTAAATTGCTGAGGCTGGCTTTGAACTTGCAATCCTCCTGCCTCAGCCTCCCAATCTGCTGGGATTACAGGCATGTGCCATTGCACCTGACTAATGTTTTTCTATTCTGAAAAGATAGTTAGATTTCAATATATTGTTCAGCAGACTATGATGTAGAATAAGAAAGACTCCACAGAACATGTTACTGGCCCTCAGTGACTAATTTCTCTAGTCCTATAGTATGGGATTTCCTGGTTTGAAGTCAGGCTAATAGAAGGGTCAAATCAGCATTGAACAAGAGAAAGGCAAGCTTTGTGGCTCCCTTGGAGTTGAACCAGAAGGTTCATGAATGCAAGAGAGTGATGGATCTCTCTGAGTTAGAGGACCAGTAAGCCTTCATGTGAAACTTGCTTAGGCCCAGCAAGTGATCTGTTATGCGAGTCTTTTTTGGCACTGGAAAGGTCACTAAGGTTGGAGATCTGTGTTCTATTATGGATGGAGCAAAATCACAGGAGCATGACATTGGAAAGTCACATGGAAACATTCCAGCTTACCCTCCTCATTTTAGCTCAACCTACTTCCTCCGCCACTGACATACATACCTCAAGTCAATGCCATCTTTTCAAAAGGAAAGCATACCAGAATAACCTAGTATAACTGGTTTGAACAGAAGTAGATTTCTAATTTGAGGCAATTTCAAATTAGTCCTACTTTTTCAAACTGGTTGTCACATTTCCTGAAGTTCCACCATTGGGCTTTATTGCTTTGGATTAAATCACTGCTATATTTGTAAGTTGTTTGGATAACAAATAAATCCTTATGAATTTTTGTCTCTTCTTTCTTCTGCTCCTTCATTTCTTGTTCTATGGGCTCTTTATTTTCCTTCTGTTTTCAAATAGGCTCAGGGCTCCTTTATCTAAAAAAACTAACAAACTAGTAAAAAAAAAATCTCTACTAGAATTTTTACATATTTTGGCCAGTTTCTCACCTTCTTTCTCAGTCAAATTCACAGAATCCAAGGTTCACATCATTTTTATTCCCCAAAGGCCCCTTTTCCTTTATAACTTCATACATCCTGGAATGTTCCCACAATTCTACCCAGTTTCCAACGTGTTCTCTCCAAAGGCTCTAGTAACTTTCCTTAACCATATTCTATGCTCTTGAATCTGCTCCCATTCTCCTGTTTTAATTTATAGCACTCTGGACACAATTCACTGGTTCAATGAACATATTCAATGCACATTATGTGCCAGACACTTCTCCCTCTCTCCCTGAAAGATCTTTTGTTCATTTTCACTCTTTCTCCCTCTCTCAATTTCTTTCTTGCTTCTTTTGTTCTGTTCTTCTCTCTTCCTTCTCCTCCTCCTTCCCTTACTCTCTGCAAACTGTTCCACTGTACCAAATATGTATGTTTCTAAATACTGACATTAAAAACATCTCTATATATAAGCCCAGTCATCAAATCCATGAAGAATCAATATTCTTTTCTCCAGACATGAAGCTGAACCTTCGTTTCTGTAATCACATCTCTGTCCTCAAAAACTCATTCTTCTATTCCTCAAATTCAAAAACCTCAGTTTATTCATTCCTTCGTTCATCCCCTACAACCAGCATGATAGACCCAATATCTTCTAGTCTCCTCTTGTGAAATGCCTTTTGAATTTGCCTTTTGTTCTCCCTTGTCACTGTTTCTTTGGTTCCTTAGTTCTTCCTTTCCACACCTGAAATACCTGTAGAAAACTTTTGGCTGTCCTCCCTGACCTTAGGCATTGGCAGTCACAATTCTTCTTAAATATCAATTACTGTCTGATGGATTTTCTCTACATTTACCTTTCACCAGGTTTGTTCTTTGTTAAGGTGCTTGTAATGACATCTTATTACCCATCACATCAAGTCCTAATTCTCGTGGTCTGCGTTGGCCTGCCTTTGCAAGAATACCTCAAACTATCCTGCCAATCTATCAAATTCACAACAGTCTCTGTTTTTCTACATCCTTATCAATGTTTGTGTTTTGCTAATAGTCTTACTGATATATATAAAATGATTCATTATAATTTTAATTTTTATTTCCCTGATTAGTGATGCTGAATTTTTTTATATACATAGTGATGATCTGTGTCTTCTTCAGAGAAATGTCTATTCAAGTCATTTGCCTATTTTTTAATCAGGACTTGTTTTATTTTCACACCAAAATGAAGTGTGCTGAATACATTGGAGTTTAACTCCTAACCAGAGCAGTTGTATGCAAATATTTTCTCCCATTCTGTAGGTTGCCTTTTCACTCTTTTAATGTAACACTGGATCCAAATAAGACAACAACAAAAACCTTATGAGTTTCTTTACTGCATTAAATTGTGCTCACTCCATGAAGTCATTTTCCATTTGTTATAATGCCGTTTTGATTTCCTGTTCTAAATTCATTTGCTTGGTTCACTTTATCCAACTGTCTCCTGTGTGTTCCAGATGCCAGTATAGATAGAATAAATAACACCCATTGTGGAGGAAGAGGATTTGAAGAGGGTTTATGGGTCAAAGATATGTCTCCCACCAATATTAAAGTCCCCTGAAATTGCGCCATTAAACATTCATTCATTTGACACTTAAGAGGCTTTTGATTTTCTTGGATACTAAAATTGGGATTATCTGAAAATGTTTTCCTCTAATAGTAAAAAATTAAGTGAGGCACTCTGAGTAGGACTGGTGTCTAGGGAAAATGAGACACAGGATTCATGAGAAGGAAAATACCCCTGGAGAAGAAAAGGAAACAAATATTGAACAATTTGAGATATAATCTGTCCAGCTCTATCCTTACCCTTCCTTAAATATACTTGCTTGTATTTTTTTTTCTATTTTAAAACGAATTCCTTCAGTTCTTCCTTATAGACTCTCTTCTATATCCTTTGTATACACTAGGTGGCAGTGTAATGATAGAAGAAAAGGCAGAATCCAGACTGAAAAGAACTATACAGAAATCACATATTCCAATCTCTTCATTTAACAAATGAAAAACCTGAAGCCCTGTTAGGAAGGTGAACTGCCCAAAGTCACAAGCTAGTTAGTGCCAGTGCCTAGTCAGTTATTCACCCATGCTCTTATAAACCTCCTCATCTTGAGTCACTCAACTCCTGTTTTTCCTAGTTCACACTTGGGGTTTCATGACCTTCCCCAGCCAGCCTAATCCCTTTCTTACCAACACAGCTAAACTATCATTCCTTTACCCTTCTGTTCAGTTCTTTCTCAGTACCTGCACTGTGACCATCTAAAATATTGCTGGAAATATTCACCTAAGAGCACACATTTATTTTTCCTTTGAAAACAGTGTTCAAATTTACTTGGACACTTGGTGCTAACCAGGGATCCTCTTGGCTGACTAGTGTAACTTGCCCTTTTCCTTTTTCATACTGGGAATCAACAATGATACCCCACATCCACAAACCCACTACTTTCTACAGAAAATCTGGCCTCATACTTTCCAGAAGAAAATAAAGCTATCATGAAAGAACATTTCACCCTATACATCTCTATTTATAACTATACCTCCCGTACCACCTTTCTCCCAGATTCTTCTGTTATTCACGGATAATCCCTCAGTTATGCTTTTTTTTTAATCTCCTCCTCATACTTCACTACAAATTGGAACAGATTTCATCCATATGCCTCATTTTGCCCTCAATCTTTAATTCTTTCCTATTTTCTACCCTGTGGCGTATAAACATAATCAACTTTCTTTACCATCAACTTTATTTACCATTTTGTCCTCCCTTAATGTAATCTTAACAGACCAGAAAACACATGGAATATTTACAATGTGCTGAGCACCTTTTTAAGTTATTTACATAACCTCAATCATTTAATCCTCACCACATTGTGAGATAATTGCCTACATTTATAGTTATTTCACAGATGAGAAGAGGGAGGCACAAAGAGGTAAAATACCTTGCCGAAGATAATAAAACAAGTAGAGAGCAAAATTTGTTTTTAACTTTAGACTGTCAAGAATCCAGAATTTATGCCAATAATCACTATTCTTTATTGCCAAGATTATCCCATGTCTACTCTTCTTTATTCTTCATTTTATATCCAAACTTTTCACAATAACAATTTATTTTCACTTCCTCTGCTTTCATGCTATTCTTTTATTGCTAACTCACTATAATTAGAGTCATTTCCCTACCATTCCACCAAAACTGTTCTCGTGAGTCGTTGCCAAGTCTATCAGATATTTTCCTGTTCTTATTCATTTTAACCTCTTTTGCATTCAATATTATTAACCATTTCCTTCATAGATATCTGTCCTTCTTTTATTTCCATAAGATTCTTTTTTCAAGTTTTGTTTCTATTTCTGATTTCTTCAGCCTCCTTTAATTCTTTACTCTCTGTGCAGAAAACTTAAACATCAACATTCTCTGATGTTCTTTCAGTGTTCTTTCAATTTCTAGAATCCAGAAGTCCTGAATTAAAATCTAATGTCTACCATTATCCAATTTCTATACCCTGAGAAAATAAATTTCTCTTGTCAGAGTGATGTGAGAAATGAATTACATAATTAATGCAAAGTATTTATCAGAGTGTCTGTCATATAATAGATACTCAAAGAATATTAGCTTTATTTTTGCTCTCATCATAATCATCACCATTATCACCATCACAATTACTCTCTCACTTATAGTAATGGTTTTTACTAACTCCTCTGTGTTAATCATTTCCATATATGTATAACCTTTCCCCTGGAATTCCAGGACCATAGTTTTGTACCGGATTGTCCCATGCGCACTATGAGACTCAAGTCAAAAACATCATATTTCATCTCTGTCTACTATCCTCTGAGAAACTTGACTATCTTCTTATATTGCATGTGTTAATAAATGGTGGCCTATGTTCCAAAATAAAACCCAAATTATGCTCAGCTTTCCTGTTGGTTAACAAGTTCGATTAATCCTGTAAATCTCCTGTATTTTAGATGCATACTAACTTGCTCTTTTAAATCAATTCTACCACTGACGTACCATCTGGTCAGACTCAAGTATAGCCTGTTCTTGAAACGATAGCTTTTGCCAGGCACGGTGGTGCACTCCTGTAATCCCCACAGCTTAGGAGGCAGGGGCAGGAGAATCAAAGTTCAAAGCCAGCCTCTGTAAAAGTGAGGCACTAAGCAACTCAGTGAGTCTCTGTCTCTAAATAAAATTTAAAATAGGGCTGGAGATGTGGCTCAGTGGTCAAGTGCCCCTGAGTTCAATCCCTGGTACACCTCCCCCTAAAAAAGGATAGCTTTTCTCACATTTAGATAGATATTATTTCAGTAGTCACTTCAGCTGTTTCTTTTTTATAATTTGCAAGTCTGAGTTCCTCAGATTAATACATAGTTATGTAGATTTTAGGCCCAATTACTCCTCTATTAATATTGTACTCTTACTTTTTTGTAGATAAAATCACTACAAATAACACAAACCTACCTGTGTTTTTTATTTTAATTAAAATCTCCTCAACCTTATGCTCTTATTGTGAGACGATTTTTGTTTTGAGACAAGATTTTTCCTTCCCAATCTGTGCTATATCCACATAAAATTGCCTAGAGTTGCCCACTCATGCCAGGCTACTCATACCTCTGTATATACAAAAATTCTTATTGCAAGCTAGGAAAAAGTGAAAACTTATTGACAAGAGACTGAGTTGATTTTTTCCTCTTAGAGGAGTTCTAAGAAGTGAGTTTAATTCAAATGTGTATACATATCACTCAACAAGAGTACTGTGGAAAGTTAGGCTGCAGAAAAGTGATGTCAGGAATCCAAAGGTGATTTTGATGGAAGCTGTATCCTAGAGCCCACCCCCCCATCACCCACATCTAGTAAGGGAGCTAAGAAATGTTCACTTGTGGTAAATAATGAAAAATAAGTGCACTTTCTACATGATACTGCCTGTTAGTGCTAAACCATAAGATGCTAAAATTTTTTAAATACTTGGAAGAAAAGGGGAACAGTAAGGTCAGGATAACTCAAAGATAACTTTCTAAGTCATTATGTTGCTTTCAACAACACACCTTTGTGGTCCTGATCATTTCTCTTCCTCTCTCAGAATGTCTGTAAAATCCCTAAAATTATTTGTATAATGAAGTGCATTTATATTTTGCAGGGAAGAACCACTGCTTCTATCACTACCTTGTAGGAGTGCATGACTCCAAAAAGGTGAATAAACACAGCTCAGTCTCAAGATAGTGGTATCTAAAACCATTATTTTGAGTTTGACATCACCTTATTATTTTCTATCAAATGTTTTCCCCCAACATCTACTGGAGTATGCACAATGGGGAACAGAACCATATGTTTTATGCTTGAAGCTTTGCCAATATTGCCAACATGCTGGAAAAGGGAGTCAATTAATATGAAGGAGGTGTACAATAGAAAGAAGCACCCCATGATTCTGTTTTTTATCTTTACACTTGCTGCAGGAACTCACTGAACTTCTTCGGGTTCCACTTTTCCTCCTCCAGAAATGAAAACAGTAAATTGGAGATAAGAATCCCCATCTGGGGGCTGGGGTTGTGGCTCAGTGGTAGACCACTTACCTTACACGTGTGAGACACTAGGTTCGATCCTCAACACCACATAAAAATAAATATACAAAATAAAGGTATTGTGTCCATCTACAACTAATTTTTTTTTTAAATCACCATCTGTTTATCTCACAGGGTTGTTTTCAGGATCCAGTGAAGTCGTATGGAAAGAGCTAAGTGGTGGAAGCCATATAGTCCTAAGTTTTAATCTCAACTCTGATCTGGTTGATTGGCCTTGGGAAAATCCAGCATGAAAACTTCCACTGTATCATGTGATTCAGGAATGATATCCTTTATTGAGTAAAGCTTAGAGTTTTAATGAGCTGATACAGGTAAAGAACCTACCATAGTACTTATATGTACAATTGCTTCTCCATAAGTATATCCCCAACCTTCACTTCTTCCTCCCATTGACACCTGCTCATAAGAGGGAAGAATAGCTGTCATTCACAACTCATTGAAAATAAGAGTCAGTTCTTCTGCCCCCTATCTTAAATGTTTATTTATGATATGTGATTTATATTACAGGCCCAGAGAAGGACAGTATATATAGATTTGGAACAAATACTGCATAGAATTCTAAATGCTTAGAGTTGAACCAAGAGGGAAGTAACATTTGGGAGATAACTACTGCTGTTATTCCCATTTCACAAATGGTAACACAGAACCTCAGTGTGTTAAGTGACTTTCTTAAGGTCACATAGCCTGTAAATAAGGGGGTAGTATTCAAACTCACATATGCTTGACCTCTAATCTTTTTATTCCCTGGTCTTATAGACCATTTTTCCATCTTGAACAGGCACCTCCTCGATGACATGTCTACTATTGTTCTGATTCCTTTATTCTTCCTTATTTGCTTCAACCCACTCTGTTTCCCCTACTTTGGAAGGGCATCTTTTGGAAACCTGCTCAACCAATCACTATTGGTATATAAGTTCTAGCTATATAGAGTAGCCTAGCCAGACAATTTCTTTTCAATGTTAAGAAATAAACCATGGACATAATGTGACTCTTTGATTAAATGTTAAGAAATAAACCATGGACATAATGTGACTCTTTGATTACCTCAGCCAGCTACATTGGTCACACATGAAAGTCATTGATTTATACTGTATTGTCATCGATACGGAGGCAGTACCCACAATGTAGCTAGGTTTCTCCTCTTACGCACCCCAAATTATAACAATACAGAGTAATGCAGGTTCCATTCCTCACCTCTGTCCAGCTATGTTATATAAAAATTTTTTAAAAAGTCCCAAGCATCTGGAAGACTCATCCAAAATGCCTGGGAATGTTATGTTTTGTATTCAAAACTAGAAACAAAACCCAGATGGCATTCACTACAAACAGTTCTCTCATCTGCACTTCTCCAGGCCATAATTTAGCTCATAATTGTCAGAGGTACTACCTCCAACTGACAAAGCAGAGGCGTTTGGATAATTTTTTCTGGCTGTTCTTGAACTGACTATTCTTATCATGTGCTTGATGGCTGATGTAAGACAGAGAATCACCTCCAGAAATCACGGTGACCTCTACTGATTATGATTATGCTACCTTCATCTGGTAAAATATACCATTGCCCAAATGTCACTTCAGCTCTTTTCCCAGTTTTGAGGATGAGCAGTACAACTCCATAGACATTCATGCTGAGTCTTGCCTTAAAACATATTGATGCTATGGCTAGAAGGGGGGAAGGCTGTTAAGGTATGGATTGTGGCCAGGAAACAAACAAAACTAATTGGTTCATATGGTAAATGACCCTTTTGACCTCAGCCTCATTAACTCCATACTCAAAATTCTGACCAAAAAGAGCCAGCACGCCTTCAAAAAGAATGAAGAAACTCTTAATCTCTAAAAAATGCAGCAGATCATTCCTACAGTTTGTGGGGGTTTTGTCACCATGGGTAACTGATACACAATGATGCCAAGCCAAAGCAGACTCAATCACTGATCCATCTCACTAGAATCCTGGAATGTCAAGTTGGAAGGGAGTATGAAGGATTATCTAGTCCAAGCCCCTTATTTTACAGTTGGGGAATTAAGTCCCACAAAGAGGAAATAGCTTGTCCAAATTATACATCTAGCTAGTGGCAGCACCAGGACAAGACCCAAGTCTCTTAGTTCATACTTCAGTACATCAACTATATTGCATTGCAGTACAATGATCCTTTATTCTCAGAGGACAGAGAGTGATTCAGAAACATACATTAAGTCTAACTGTGCCCTGGAGGAGAAAAAGGTATTACAGGGGCCAGTGAGGAGCCTGGGGTAGAGAGCCTGCTTCAAGGATGCTGAAAATTTGTATTTCATTGTTCTGTAACTCATATAAAATGAGTTCCCTAAAAGTTGAGGAAAAAATGCTTTGGCCTAACTGCAAGTCTAAGGTTATTTTCCAAGTAAGAAAAAGTAAACCAGAGAAGGACGGGAGAAGTAAAGGCTGTAGAAAACAGAATATCCACAATCTTATAACTATCCCAAGGAATGGCCCAGGTCATAAGCACCCTTGTCTTCCCACTAATTAGGCAGCTAGATAAAAGCATGTGTTTTCTATCTCATGCGCCATCAGAGAAGGATGGCAGCCCTATTTGATACATTTAAAAAATCGTTTCTTGGCCTGTTATCAGAGGCTAATGAACATAAATAACATGAGACTGTTTAACTGACCCTCTTTGTTTCCTATAAATTAAAACAGATCCAGACAATAGAAGAAATACATTTTACTTCTCAGTCCTTCCTATTCTAAACCATTGTTGTTGTAACCCCAGATTATTTGTCCAATAATATCACACTATTCTATAGCTGATTGAGGAATCTCATTTTAAAGACCAGACTAAAATGTGGATGGCTGATGGTATAAATTGTGTAGGTCCTGCACTATAATTTCCTTGAAGGATTGGGGGGTGTCTTATCAATTTTTTTCCACTGTTGTGGCACCTAGATTAGCACTGGGCACACAGCAAGTACTCTATGAATATTTGTTAAGTGACTAAATTGATTGGGTGGGTGAAAGATAAATGGACCTAGGTATATGTTGTGACTATGTTGTAACATAAGGAGAGTGATTAGTCTCATTTTCTGAAATGAGGACTTGTAATCATAGCAGGATCTTCTTAATTCACACTGGTCAGTACAACTGATGCGTAACATACTTTGCAGCAGTGAAACTTGCTGAGGCTATAAAGGGCAAGCAATAGCAATTTAGGATTTGTTCACATGAGTGATAAACTGTGAAAGTAAACATGTCATTCTAAGGAGATGAATATTATAATTGGTTATACAGGACTTCAAACTGAAAATAGAGAAAAAGAGAAAACAACCTGCACAGAAGACCAATAAATAAGCAATAATAGAAGGGTGAAGAAAAGGAAAATTGAAAATAGTGTCATGTGTAGGAACAATGTCAGAAACAGATTTCAAGAGTTTCAAGAATAGGTAGGAAATTACTAAGTAGACATGACTGGATTTTACTGAAATGTTACTGTTCTCCAAAAATGTTACTGGAAGAAAGTGTTGCCTAGTGGTAAAGAACATCAACTCTGCAGCCAGACTGCCTGGATTTCAATCCAGGCTCTACTGCTTACTATTGGTGTGACCTTGGATAAGTTGTATGACCTCTTTATGATTGTCTCTTCATTTTTAAAATTGGTAAGTTAATAATAAAAGTGCATATCCCATGAGGTTTTTATAAAGATTAAATGAGTTAAGTTGTATAAAGCAGTCAGTAAACATTAGCTACGATTACTATGTGGGCAGTGAGGAAATGGAAACAATGAGTATTTTGGCAATGAAAAAATGAAGGGAGCAAAAAAGCAAAAGGACACAAGAAAACTGTTGGACGTGAGGAATATATTTTTTACCTTGATTGTATGAATGTTATGATTGATGTCCAATCTTACCAAATAGAATACATTCAAAAAATTCAGTTATTTGTGTACAAATTATAGATGAATAAAGCTGTAAAAAATAATCAAGGGAGCTAGCAAGAGAAGAGAGGGAAGCAAGAAAAGTGAAATCTTTTTCAGGATGTTGGGTAACTGAACATATGCAGAAAGTAGAAACCAAGAAGGCTGTATTGAGGGGATAAGTGGAATTAAATAGGGGATTAAGTTAAAAAAACAGTTCAATAGATTAGCATAGAAGAGGAGCAGAAAGAGGTAGAAGGGAAAGAGAAAATGCTGGGGTTATTTAAAAAGTCAGCTTCCATTGAAAGGAATCCTAATGGATTTTTCTTAGGGAAAAAAAAAATAGTCAAATACCCAAAGAAAGGGATTGGGACTGGGTGCCCAGAGGCTCAGAATGAGTTGACAGCCACAGAGAGGCAGGTGGAGACTAGAGAAGCAAAGGGCCTTATTGGTACCCCCATCTTAAAATAAACAGATGCTCGCCCACTCATTTTTGGCTTAAGTGAAGGTTTGGGTTTGCATGCCCAGAAAAAAAAAAAAAAAGACTATCCAACTGCCGGGAATTCATATAACAGGACACTCTTTATAATGTTTCTCTGTGTAGTAATTCATTGCATATGTCAAAGAGAATCTCAAGTCAGTCCAAGAAGACTCAATTAGAACCGTATGGCTCAGGCAGTAAGGAACACTTGGCACATTTTCTGAGTGAAAATGCAGGTGTGTTAATTACCCTTCTTGGATCTGAGCCAGTGTGGGCAATTCCTGGAGGAATATTTGAGAGGACATTTCAAAAGCTTACTGTTTAAATAGAAGTCTGCTTGTTTTTTTGTTTTTTGTTTAAGTTTCCTGATTGCTAGTCGATTGTTGCTATTCTGCCTTGTTTCCTAAATCAGATTTTTCCACCTGGGTCATCTCCTTCCACTCAACCTTAGATAAAAATACATTTCTGCAGCAACAATTTTATGAAAATCAATATAACATGCTTGGGTAGGTGTGGGAATACATTGCAAATGTTTCTTCTAGGGAAGGACTTTCATCAGAACACACTAACTAACATACAGGATGAGATTATGGTGTGTGCACACCTAATATCATTTTATAAAGGACAGAATCAGTGTTTCATTATGCTAATACTTTAATCTGACCTGATGAAAGTAATCTCTCTAATCAATGTCAGTACCCCTGCTCAAAAGCATTCAGTGGCCCTCTAGGCTGATGGACCCTAAGCTGGCTATCTCAACCTGCCACCAAATCACTTTTTAATCATGCTTCCCACTGTGCTTTCTCATCCTGCACACTAACCCATTCCAAACTGAAGCATTCAGTATTTTCTACACATTCTCCAAACGTGTTTTACCATGTCTTTACTTAGGCTTTTCTTTCTTCCTCAAACCTCACCCCTACCCCACCAGCCCTGTTTCTGCATGTCTAGATTTTATATTTATTATTCTTTTACTTTTAAAATTCCTTTTAGTTATGATTGACAGTAGAGCTGTCTCTATGTTTATTATTGACACAGCTCTATTGTCACCATCTACATAAAGGCTTTTCAAGTTTTACCTCTATTTATCCTACAAAAGCTAAAAGTGATTTCTTCTCTTTTCTTTCCCTTATTCACTGTCCCCCTCCCTTCTCACCTTTTCCTTTCACCTCAGGCTCACAGAGCAATTTAGTCCTATTTCTCTCATAACACTTATTATTTTCTCCCTGCATTGCATGGTCCTTCATCTATGTGCCTTATGAAAGCTCCTTGAGGAGAAAAAAAAAAAAAAAACTAGAAAGAATTCATCATTGAATCTCCCAAAGTAGCCCAGCATAGTGGGTGGCACAAGGTAATTTTTGGAAACCACTAGTGACATGAGTGATAATAACCAGAGATTAAATGTTCTAATGTAGAAGTTTTTAAACTTTTATTTTAGCAGAAAAACAAATCTGTAAATGATATCTTAGATGGAAAACATAGATAAAATTAATATGTCCTCTGACTGAAGCTGAGATGGTAAAGGGAGCCTTATCTACTGTATCTTTCCCAATGATCTATATAGCAGACCCTGAGGTATCCATACAAATTCTCCAGAATGCATGTGAACAGTTTGAGAAACAGTGGCCCGCGTCATGACAAGCTTAATTGCACAGGTTTGACCTTATAGGTCTCCTTGCATGTGATATGAGAGGTGCTTGCAACCTCCCTTATCGATAATTAATCTCAAAAAAAAAAGAAATTCCCCCACTGACCTCCCTCACTATCCCAACTTTCTCACTTTCAACTGTCTCCAAGAAACCCCTATAAAAACACAAATGTCTCTATAATTTCCTTTAGCAAATTGACTGCTTGCTATTTAGTTATTTGCATTTCCATTTAAACGATTTCTTAAGTCATAAACTTAATTCTTATTCTTGACTGTGCCTGCTCCATCATCATCTACATAAAATCCATCAAATATTTTTGATCCTATCTCCTAATACCTCTCAAATCTGTATCTTTCCTTGTCCACAATAATCACCCTAGTTCAGATCAATTCTGGCTCTTGTCCAATAACTGTTACGGTTTGGATGTGAGGTGTCCCCAAAAAGTACATGCATGAGTCAATGCAAGAACTTTTCAGTGGTGAAATTAAATTATGATAGATGTAACCTAATTGGTGGATTAATCCACTGATATGGATTTACTGAGCAGTAACTATAGGAAGGTAGGGTGTGGATAGAGGAGGTAGGTCACTGGGTGTGTGCCTTTGGGGTTTATATTTTGTTCCTGGTGAAGAGTTCCCTCTCTTCTTCCTGGTTGCCATTTCCTGAGCTGCTTCCCTCCACTATGTCCCTCTGCATGCACACAGGCCCAGAGCTATGGAGTTATGGAGTCGGCTGCCCATAAACCTTTGAAACTGAACTTTCCCTCCTCCAACTTGTTCTTGTGAGGTATTTTGGTCACGTTGTTGAAATCTTACTAAATCAAACTGCAATGGTGACTTACTATTTTGTTTCTGTGACTCCATTCATAACTTTATCCAATCCATTCTACACAATGTAGCAGAAGTGATAGTTTAAAATATTAACTTAATGATATCCTTCCTTTGGTGCTTATTGAAAAACAATGGGGAAAAGGCAGAATTGCTCACTATGTTACCACACTCTTTGGTTCGATTCATTCTGCATGGTTGCAGTCCTCAGGGCTCTCAGTGTTTAGTGGACAAAATATAATATCCATTAGTATGCTGTGTAAACACAGTACTACTCACACACAGTACTCAGGGCAGAAACAATGAATAGACTCTGAAGTCTTCTGAAGATGAGAAGCACATAGCCTATCAGCAGCCTATATGTGATAGCAGTCAGCACCAAGGCACAAAGAATTCCTTAATTCCAAAGAACCAGCCTAAGAGATTTTCTCACAAATGAATTTCGGTATATGAATAACATTGTGTTAGGTGTTAAGAAAATGTGCCCAAGGTGATCAGGCTTGCTTGAGACGGTATATTATGGAATAAAGAATAACAGTCCATAGGTAAGAGAAAGGATATATATTTTTAAATTTTTTTAAAAAAATTTGAGACAGGGTCTCATGAAGTTGCTTAGGGCCTTGCTAAGTTGCTGAGGTTGGCTTTTGTTTTAGTCAGGTTCTTGCTGCTGTGACTAAAAAACCCAACCAGCACAATTGTAGAGGAGGAAAAGTTTATTTGGGGGCTCACGGTTTCAGAAGTCTCAGTCCATAAAAGTCCAGCTCCATTCATTGGAGCTTGAGATGAGACAGAACATCATGGCTGAAGAGCGTAGTGAAGGGAAGTACCTCATATGATGATCAGAAAGCAGAGAGACTCCACTAGCCAGATACAAATATATACCCCAAAACCACGCCCCCAATTCCTCACCTCCCCCAGCCACACTCCACCTGCCTCCAGTTATCACTCAATCCTAATAGGTGATTAATCCATTGATTGGGTTAAGGCCCTCATAACTCAATCATCTCCTCCAAACCTTCTTGCATTGTCTCACACATGAGCTTTTGGGGGGCATGTCACATCCAAATTCTGACATCTTTGAACTTAATGATCCTCCTGCTTTTAGCCTCTTGAGCCACTGGGACTATAGGCCTATACCAGCAGGCCTGGCAGGACATCAATATTAACCAAATGTCTACTTGATGCCAGGATTAACATTCTCTACCTTTACAACTATTGTCTTGTTAAATCATCCTAACCTTATGGGGAACATGTTATTACCCTAATTTTATTACTCAATTAAAAAAACCTGGAAGAGGTTTAGCAACTTGCCTAAAATGAAATTCCTAGTAAGTTGCATATCAGAGATGAAATTTGACTTCAAATCTATTTGGTAACGAATATTAGGGTGGTCATAACCGTTTGCCCTGAACTGTTCTGCTTTTATTTTTTTTTAATATTTTTTAGCTGTTGCTAGAACTTTATTATTTATATTTGGTGCTGAGAATTGAACCCAATGCCTCACACATGCTAGGCAAGCACTTTACCACTAAGCCACAACCCCAACCCCTGTTCTGCTTTTATAACTGAAAATCCTGAATTTTTAACACTCCCTCAGTCCCAGGTAAGCAAGAATGACTGGTTATCCTGGAAAGAAATAAAATCATTTACTAACCTAGCACAAGGTTAACTAGTTATACCCTAGCAAGTATAACTTCTCTTAACCTGTTTCCTATTTCACAAAATACTACTAACAACCCATGGCTTACATAATTCAACAGGCATATCATGAAAATCCAATGGATAATGAAAGTAAAGGAGTTATCAGAGTTGTAGGCCAGACACCTGACGCTAAGGATCCAATAAATTATATTCAGCCACTCACCACAAAAGCTTCACATAAAGGTAATGGTGAAAAGAATAAAATTTAATCAGGGTAGCTACACTAGGAAGACAAGGGGACCCAGGTCCTTAGCTCCAGGGCTGACAGTGACTTTGAGGTTTTATAAAAGGAGAATAAAGGCAAGATGGTGTGTGTGTGATTGCACAGCTGGAGGTTTTTTACAGCTAGCAAAGCAGGAGATGTTAATTGGGTGTGGTCTGTCTATCATTATGTCAGGATTGATCAGGTGGGGCCTCTTCCCATAGAAGAAAGTTGTTATTGCCTCATCACAAGATGTTTATCAGATCAAGTCTTGTTCCTGCAATTTTAAGTGACTGGGAACAAAGATGATAGATGCATTAATAGAGGTAGAGATGCTAAGTCTTTAATCCTACTTTTAGCTACCCATTAGACATTTGCAGGCAAAAGCAAGAGTCTAAGTCCTTGTTACAAAAGGGCTTTGAGCATTATAAATAATTAAGACAAATGAAAGAGATTAATACTGTCCTTTTTTCCTTATTTTCAGATATGATTAAAATCCTCTATTAATTTTAAGAAGGGATTCTGAACACACACACACACACACACACACACACACACACATAGAGTTCCCCTGAACCCTTTAAAATATTCATACTAAGAACTAATATCCACTAGTATATTGAATCTGTTTTTGTCCATATAAAAGGAAACATATTATATTTAGGGAAACATGAAGCCCATAATAATTTACTTTGTTTTGTTCAGAACTTTTTTTAAAAAATGTAGTTATAGATTGAAAGAGTTCCTTTATTTTATCTGTTTATTTTTATGTGGTGCTAAGGATTGAACTCAGTGCCTCACACATGCTAAAGAAGTTCTCTGCTACTGAGCTACAACCCCAGCCCCTTTCAGAACAATTTTACAGAGAGCTGTCTGTTGGATTTTAGGACCTTAAGCAAAGCAAGTAGGCTGATTGGTTAGAGTTAGCTTAGCAACTTGTCAAAATATTGTCAAAAGCTTGGTCCTTATACCTGATGCCAATCCAATAATGAGGACATGGTTTTGAGAAAAAGGAAAAATATGGTTTATTGCTTTGCTAGCAAAGGAGAAACACAGGGAACTCCTGTCCCAGAGGCTATGATTTTGCCCATCCTGGGCAGGAACAAGGGTCTTTTAAAGAGGTGACTCAAAGGCTACATTCCACGTTTTCTCTGTTAGAGTTGTATTTCACTTGATAATTTGGGAGATAGTCATTTCTGAAATCTTCTGGTAACATTCCCAAAGTCTGGATTACTTCCTTCCTATGGTGGGTGTGTACTCAAGGACAGATGAATCTGCCTAAAATGAGGAAGAAAGGTAATCTTGTTTCCCCAGAGATGAGGGAGGGGGAGAGATTAGGGAAGAGCAGGGAGAGAAGAAACATGTCCATTTTAAAAATAAGTTTCAGTGGAAGAGTAGCAAGGGCTATGTTCAATGCATAAAGTGGACCACTGTTATAAAAACAACCATTTCTCAACAGTTTAAAAAAATCTTTAATTTGTTTATTAACAAGAAGTTAGAATAGGACTAACTTCTAAGTTTCTTGAGGTGGAGCCTATTTCCTATTTATCTGTCTATCTCTGGTATATGCATAATACTTGTATATAGTAGATGTTCAATAAATATATTGTGATATGAATGAATGAATTGATGAGTGAGCAAGTAACATGCCTATGAAAATGTATTTATCATTCAAAGTTGATCTTTGTATAGGAACAAAAATTGATGGCTATGTATTTTTATTTGAGGAAATGTGGATTGTTTGGCCATTCTTAAATACCCATCACTGCCATCCAAGCAACCCCTACCTCACATCTGTTATTTTTTTCAAACACATTTTTTAAAATACCTTTATTATATTTATTTATTCATTTATTTATTTATTTATTTATTTATTTATTTTTATGTGGTGCTGAGAATTGAACCCAATGCCTCACACATGCTAGGCAAGCACTTTACCACTAAGCCACAACCCCAACCCCTGTTCTGCTTTTATAACCAGGGCCTCACACATGCAAGGCAAGTAAGTGATCTACCACTGAGTGACAGCCCCAGCATTCACATCTGTTATTATGCATAAACACTCCAGATTTATTGATTTTTATCTAAGAATTACATTTTCTGTATCCTATATTAAAATGTTAAATTCCTTAATATTTTTACAATAGATCCATGTCAATAAGCAAGTATAAATAGATTATTTACTCCCTTAAAAAATGTTCATTTAATCGAATCTAAAGTAATGTACATAATTAGCTCAGAAGGTCCCATAGAGTAAATACATTCTCCTCCTTTTAGAAAGGAAAATGAAACCTAGAGAAAGGAAGTGACTTAGAGACCCAAAGCAGCCATAGTTATAGGTGAGAAGATTTCATTAAATATTAATCACTTATTACTACTGCTACTACTAATTTTTTACTAGTCAATGGCAAACTATGTTTTTTTGACACACAGTTCAGTGCTTCCCATGACTACTCCTTTCATATAAATGGGAAAGATCTTTGGAGGCACACAGGCCGGGTGAAGTCAAACACTGCCCTTATCAAACTTAAATGCCATAATCTCCATTCCTAAATAAACAGTAGACTTAGTTGACTAATATGCCATCACATTTTTCTCTCCCTCAGCCTGCATCCATTCTCCTCAAGTTGCAGGCCTTCCACTCTCTGCTACAGTTGGAGAACTGTTCTCTTTTTGCAGAAGAATTATGACCAGAACCCCCCCCCATCCTTGTGACATGAGAATACAAATCTATGACTGGACCCTTCTGCCACAACTTAGTGCAAAAGAATGGCTTTACTTTGTTGCTATGTAAAGCCATTTGACCAAGAAAAGTCCCTATACACACCACCTCACCCTACCCGCATAGTATGCATACACTCTCCTTCTTTTCCTCTAGCAACACATAGAATATGGAAAGTCCTAGACTGGGGGAAATCTAGTACTGCTAATGGGAAAGGCCCAGGGATACCTTGGGAATTTGGCTGTATCTCTTGAAGAAAATAAACTCTTTCACAATAACAACTCCCCACCCCACTCCGCAGAATCACATCCTGGGACACTCAAATCAGCCTGAGCCTTCCAAATCCAGTTACCCAGAAATTGCCTCCAGGACTCTGCCGCAGTCCCTGATTTTCACACCCTGCTTCCAAAGGCCAAAGATTTAGTCCAAGATATACAAAACCCTACATCATTTGACCTAACTTCTTGCTGCCCCATGAGAGGACCTCTCCCTGCTATTGTTTTTTTTTTTTTTTAAAACTAACTGTTTTAAAAACATCTATAGATTCCTAAGTAGATGATGGAACAAAAGAAAGAAAGGAAGAAGCTGTGAAAAGCAGGAACAGCTTAAGGGAGTTGACTGGGGCCCACTCCTAGGCAGGATTGCCTCTAGTGATACCCTGCACCAAAAATATCTGTTTTCATACTGTTCCATTGTTGTGGATTTCACTGCATTTTGTCACAGTCAGAAAGTCTACCAATTGAAAAGTCACATGGTTTAACAAAGCCCCCTCTTGCAGTTATATCTGGGGAGGTTCAGGAACTAAACCTTATTCATTAATTTTGAATGCATTTAATCACATTGCTTTCCTTCAATCCTCTTTCTTCTGGGAAATGCCAGCCTAAAGGGCAAAAAGTTAGACAGGTGCAGGTGAAATTCCAAAAAATCAGGAGAAGGGGTGTAGGGGGATTCTGTGATGTAGAAACTTCACATGTGAACAGAAGACTGGTTTGTTCCTCCATTCTCTACACTCCCACCCTGTGAAGAGTCCTAAGTAGCATAACAATTCTGGATGCTCAAGTTCGGAGCCAAGGGAAAATACCAACAACCAGTTTCACATATTACAAAAGTTTGACCAAGGCCAGCCCTCCCATTAGAAGAGGATGAAGGAATATTTCCTTATCTACTTTTAAAGGGCACCCTTCCTCCATCCATGTCCAGATAAGAAACACTAACCTTAAAATAAGAGAGATTAATCAGGCTTCCAGGGCCCAATCTTCCAGGGCCTTAGGGAGAATATGAAATACATTCTTAAAATTATTTCTAAGTTTTGAGTATCTAACTAAAAAATACAATCACCTTTCAGTATGCAGTTCATCTGTCCCTTCTAACATCTAATTTTATCTACTTAACTAGTCTAACTGGAAAAACTATTCTGCTCACCCTCAATGGGGTGAGCTGAAATACAATCAGTTGATATATACGTATACACTTTAAAATCACTTATATTCTTATTTGATATTTGCTTTGGAATTCGAGTGGAGATAATACTTCTTTTCTATCTTTTCTTTCTCTTCAAATTCTGTTTTGTAATATTTTTTGCTGTTGTGTTACTCAGCTTTTCATGGCTGTGACAAAAATACCTGACAAGAACAACTTAGAGAAGGAAAAATTCATTTTGAGATCATGGTTTCAAAAGTTCAGTCCATGGTCAGCTGACTCCATTGCTCTGGACCTGAGGTGAGGTAGAATATCATGGCAGAAGGACATGCTAGAGGAATGCTGCTCAGCTCATGACAGCCAGGAGGCAGAGAGAGTACACACAAGGACCTTAAGCAAAATCTGACTCCCAAGGGCACCCACCCAGTGGCCAACTTCCTTAACCATGCCCTATCTGCTTGCACTTATCATTCAGTAGTCCATTCAATTTATTCATCCATAAAATGAATTAATTCACTGCCTTACACACGAGCTTTTCAGGGGACACCTTATATCCAAAGCCTAAAACTATTAACATGAAAAAATATTTAATATTTTCTCTCAATAATGTCTCCACAAGAGTGTTAAAGATACATTTGAATAAATATCACTACTCATGTGATGTCTCTATTTTTCTGTTAGAACACTCAGATGTCACAAGAAATAAAACTTGGGCTCAGGAGTGGGTGGGCAAGGGGCTGGGGTTGTGGCTCAGTGATAGAGCACTTGCCTAGCATGTGTGAGACACTGGGTTCAATTCTCAGCACCACATAAAAATAAATAAAATAAAGGTTCATTGACAACTAAAAATATATTTTTTAAAGCTGGTGGGCAAGGCAAATTGTACTTCTGCCAGAAGGGCATGCTACTGGAATCTGACTAGCAAGTGTGCCTGGGCAGGGAATCCACCTAACACAGTGCTTCCCTTTGCCCTTATTGGAGGATTCAGGGGTGCAATCTATATGATTGGTTAATTTTTAAATTAAGGAAGCCAAAGGGAGGGGATATAATTAAAATGGTTACAATTGGATTCAATTAAGGCTGAATAACTTATTCTGAAAATGGACCACCAGACTTTCTTTTTCTTACAAATCCCCCCTTTCTCTTGTTATACCTTTTGGTATCATTTTCATTGCACCATTTGGTATAAAAACAGTTCTTAATCCAGAGTTGTACAAACACTAATTCCTTTTAGACTTAGCTTTCCTAATAAAACCTAACAGATACAAGAAAAGTACCTTGATGAAAAGAGTAATCAATGCTCAGCCTTTGCTTCCTATCAGTACATTAAAATTTGAGTAATGTGAATTGATGGTGCTAATTATAGCCAGTTTAATCATGTACGCAAATTTTTTGGATTTACCTTCCTTAAACCTTCTTAGCTTAGATAATCTACAGCTTGCTTTACCTCCTTCATTTTTAAAATTTTTAGTTGTAGATGGACACAATACCTTTATTTTATTTATTTATGTGGTGTGAGGATCACATGCGAGGCAAGCACTCTACCACTGAGCCACAATCCCAGCCCTGTCTCCTCTTTATCTTGGACTTTACAACAAAAATATTACTTTACCAAACAAAATATTTTCTCATCCAGAAGCATTTCTTTACCTTCTAATTTTTCATATTAAAATGTATTTCTACACCTATAACTTTCCTTTATTATTTTTTCTAGTTTTAGACCCCTTTCTTAAATTTATATTTTAATAATATAATAATTTCTATTTTAATAATATATTCTTAATTAATTGATATTAATATATTTATATTAATATAAAATAATAATTTATATTTTAATCCTTTTTAATGTTATCTGTGCCTTTAATTTATATAACAAAATTCCTCCCAGGAGAGGGAATCAGACAATCTGGCATATACAAAAACCGTGCATCCAGAGATTCTTTTTAGTCATTTTTCTTACACTAGGCATATTGATATTCAGTGGAGGAGGCCCTTTCCATCCTTTTGCCTTTTGTCTCCCTTTCTGAAACCGAGAATAGCACCTCAGAGTATGAGAAACTACCATAGTCATTTGGATTCAAAAGTGACACTTTCCTCCCTTTTTGTCTTGAGCCATATTGGGTAATTGCACATGTAAGTCTGGCTATAAGATGGAGTTATAGTTTATTCTTCTTTCAAGAGTTATGTCTTTCTGTTCTCCAACTAGTATTTGGGTCAAGCCTGAGTACACTAAATATTAGGCATTTTTACCCAGGGTTAGAAGGCCAAAAGAATTCCAGTGTATGAGTGCTTGGGCCAGATGGAGTGTTACCATGCAAAAGACAAAGGAGAAGAATCCATCCCTTTGTTAGGTAACAGACAGATGTGAATGGTAAAAACATGCGGTTAAGGGGGTACTTCTATAAAATGGGTCCACTGTGCTCACCCCCACATACTTTTTTTTCCATGAAGCAATTTGCCTGCAGCCCTGCCTTGCCTAAGTGCATAGGATATGTCACATTCCTCAGCATGTGGAATAAACTATGTTTTATCAGCAAGTAAATGCAGGCAAGAAATAACATTGATAAGAGGAACCCAAGTTATTTTGAAGCTAGAGACTTTTGTAACCCTTTCCAGAGACCAAATTCTGAAAGATAAGGATAATTCTTCCTAAACATAAAACCAGCAAAAATGATCATGAATCCTATTAGAACCAGTCAGCATGGTTTGAGGTGAGCTGGAGTTGCCATGGCAGTCTGATGTCATTTGCTGTCTGTCAAAAGTCAAGAGATGGATCTGGGCAGGACTCTCTGAAACTTTTCTGGGATCCCCAATGAAACTGGAGGGCAGGAGAGGCACATTGTCCCTCTCCCTTCTGAGAGGATGCATTCTCTCCCTTAAGAGTGTCCCCTTGCCAGGCAGGGTGGCACACACCTGTAATTTCAGCAGCTAAGGAAGCTGAGGCAGGAGGATCATGAGTTAAAAGACAGCAACTTAGTGAGGCCTTAAGCATCTCAGTGAGACCCTGTCTCTAAATAGAATATACAAAAGGGCTGGTGGTGAGGATGGTTCATGGGGGTAGGAAAGTTGGTGGAATGAGATGGATATCATTACCCTAGGTACATGAATGACTGCACATATGGTGTGAATTTACATTGTGTACAATCAGAGAAATGAAAAGTTGTGCTGCAATTGTGTACAATGAATCAAAATGCATTCTGCTGTCATGTATATCTAACTAAAATAAATACATTTTAAAAAGGGCTAGGGATGTGGCTTAGTGGTTTAGTGCCCCTGCGTTCAATCTCTGGTACTGAAAAAAAAGTGTTCCCTTTCCCTATCCTTTCAATAAACTCATTCTTATTATTCTGAGTAACATGTCTGAAATCTCTGTGACTTGATCACAAGAATCAGAATTTGGAGGGAGGATCTTCACATTGCCTCAGTTTCTCAGAAGGCCCTAGCTCTGTAACACCTTGGTAATCCTCCATTGTCTTAACCAGATCAAGGCATCCCTTAATATTCTGCAGACCTCAAAGCCATTGGTGACCATTCCTAGAGGCCTCTAGCTATTAGAGAAATGCAAATTAAAAGTTTTCTGTCTTCTTTACCACTGAATTATCACACCTAGAATACAGTTTCAACATAAAAGATAATACATATTTATTATTGAAATAGATGGTGATAGTACTTTAGTGTTTACATAATTTTATTCATAATCAAAGAATATAGTCACCTAGCAGATTCAACTGTAGCTCACAGTGACTGTGGTTCAGAAACTGGATGCTCTAGAATCTGAATTTTTAATTTTCCAAATTAGAAGTCCAGGAATGAATAAGCTTGATAAATGAATTTTCCTTTTTAGATGAAAAAGTTCATCTGGGTTGACACTTGGTTACATTTTCTGCTTTGGCCCATTTAATGGGGCTCCTGTGCCTATTGGATGGGAATGCTATTCTTATTTTTGGAGGAGTAGCCTTGGAAATTCCTACTCTTATGGCAAGGGATGAAGTTATGTTTCTGGCTTTTAAAGTTCAAATTTAGAAGGCATTTCCCACTGAAAGAATGTTACATTTTAGTCATTTTATTGAAAATTAATGAAACAAAATATTTACTAGGCATGCAGCCTGTTTCAAACACTGTGAGGATTCCTGAAAATAAATGATCAACAAGAAAATACTATCCTTAAAATTTAGTTTCATGGGAAATGTAAGTTCAAAAGAAAAGTAGACCTTCCATATTTGATGGTAACATTGAAGAATGATGAAGAGGGCCAAGAAAGGATTATAGAAGAGATAATGTTAAAGCTGAGTCTGAAAGGATGAGTATGAATTTGTAAGGCAAATAAATAGAAAGGGGCATTACAGATAGTAGGATCAGCATGTGCAAAGTGTAAACATATGGAACAGATCCATGGTATGTGATATATTTGAAAAACTGCACATGAAACTGTGTAGATGGACTAGAGTCACCCTGTCAAAGGCCTAGCATGGCATATAAGGAGAAGAAACTTCATGCTTATTGGTGGGGAGTCATTGAAGGTGGCCTAAACAGGGGAATCTTCTGTGTAGATCACTCTGGTAGCAGAATGAAATGTTGAGGACCTGAACTAGATGTAAAGGAGAAGTGGAGATGACATCATATGGAGATTGAAGCTGCTAGATTTCATAATGACTTCTTAGAGAGTAAAGGTAAGGGAGAGAGAGAAATCCAGGTGTAATTTGCTACACTTAGAAATGCAGGAGTACTTTTATGGTGTGGTGGGGAGGGAGTTGAAATGGAGAGATAATACAAGCAGGGCGAGAAAGAGCCCTGTTTTAGACATCCAACCAGGATGGAGACATCCAGGTGGAGAGCCTCAGTGAGCCATTAGAAATATGGGTTTGAAGAACAAGAGAAAAGGAGCTGGAGATGATTATTTGGTGATCAGTATATAGCTGGTGACTGAAGCTACATGTGTAATGAGATCACCCAGTGAAAAGATGTAGAATGAGGAGAGCAGTGGGTTAATGGACTGACTTAGGACTCTAATCACCACCCAAAGCCTGGTTTCTATGTAACATGATCTCTGGAATTCAAATAACCAGCTTACATACTTTATCCTGCTCTCCCCTCCTCCAGAACTAAAATTAAAAAATTAACTAGAAACCATTACACAACAAAATAAGAAATGCCTCATATTTGCTATAGTACTGTATGGTTTGCTATGTATAAATACATGAAGAATGAACAACATGCTGTTGAACAAATGATGAATCACTGATGAAAACAAAACAGAAATTAAAACATTTCCTGAAATAAATGAAATGAGAACATAGCATACCAAAACTTATGGGTTAAAGCAAATGCAATAGTAAGAGGGAAGTTTGTAGCAACAAGTGCCTATATCAAAAATAGAAAGATTTCAAACATCCTTCAAGGCATTTCAAGGACCTAGAGAAGTGAGAGCAATACAAATCCAAAATTAGCATAATGAAAGAAATAAGAAAGATCAGAGCAGAAATAAACAAAACAGGCACTAAAATACAAAAGAAAAATGATACAAAGGGTTGTTCTTTTTCTGAAAAAATAAACAAAATCAACACAATCAACACAGCCTTCCCTAGACTAACCAAGAAAAATAGAGACTACCCAAAAATAAAGTCAGAGATAAAGAATGACTCATCATAATTGCTAACACAGAAATACAAAGGATCATTGGGGATTGCTGAGAACAATTACCCCAAAAACATTGGAAAACCTAAAAGAAATGGATAAATTTATGTACATAAAATGTACAAAAATTGAGGGGCTTGGGTTGTGACTCAGTGATAGAGCACTCACCTAGCACATACAAGGTGCTGGGTTCTATCCTCAGCATCACATAAAAATAAATAAATAAAATAAAGGTATTGTGTCCAACCAGAACTAACTAAATAAATAGATAGGCAGATAAATAAATAAATAAAATGTGCAAAAATTAAGACTTAATGGTATAAAAGCTCAAAAGAACCAATAATAATTAATGAGATTGAATCAGCAATAGAAATTCTCCAAAAAATAAAAGAAAAGCCCAGGAGCAGATGGTCTCACTGTTCAATTTTACCAAACCATTTTTGTGTATGCATGGTACTGATGAGTGAACTCAGGGCCTTGTAGAGGATAAGCAAATACTCCACCACTGAGCTGCATACCCAGTCCTTACCAAACTTTTAAATGATAATTAATATCAATTCTTCTAAAACTAATCTAAAATTTGAAATGGAAGAAACCTATAAAATGCTGGCCTCAGTCTGTGAGGCCAGAATTGTTTTGATAACAACACCAGTCAAGGACACAAAAAGAAAGCCATAAACCAAAATCACTAATTAGATGTAAAGACTTATAAGATACTAGAAAATTAAATGCAAGACCATATCACAATCATCATGTACCATGATCAAGTTGGAGTTTATCCTAGGGATGAATGGATGTATCCACATATACAAATCAATAAATATAATATATCACATCAGCAGAATCAAGGGTAAAATGAAAAGATCATCTCAATTATTAAGAATACAAATAAAAATAACTGATGGTGAGGATGTGGAAAATGGTACAATCATACATTGTTTGTGGGAATGCAAATTAGTATAAACACTCTGGAAAGCAGTGTGGAGATTCCTCATTGAATTAGGAATGGAACCACCATATAACCCAGCTATCCCAATCCACAGTATTTTTCCAAAGAATTAGTCAGCATACTGATGTGGCTATGACAGAGTCACGTCAATGTTTATATGAGTGCAATTCACAATAGATACATTAAAGAAATAGCATAGTTGCTCATCAAAAGATAAATGAAGAAAATATGGTACATATACCCAATGGATATTTTAGTCAGTGTTTTCATTGCAGTGACCAAAAGACCTGACAAGAAAAAATAAAGGAGGAAAAGTTTATTTGGGAACTTACAATTTCAGAGGTCTTAGTCCATAGATGGCTGGCTCCATTCCTTGGGTCCTGAGGCACATCATGGCAGAAGTTTGTGGTGGAGAAAAACATCTTGAAACATAGAAGCAGGAAGCAGAAAGAAACTAAGCTCAGCTCACAAAATATATACCTCAAAGGCACTCCTCAATAACCTACCTCCTCCAGCAATGTCTACCTGCATATAGTCACCACTCAGTTAATCTCTATTAGAGAATTAATGCAGTGATTGTGTTAAGATTCTCATAATCCAATCATTTCACCTCTAAACCTTGCATTGTCTCACACATGAAATTTTGGGGGACAACTTATATCTAAATCATAACAATGTAGTATTATTCAGCCATAAAGAAGAATAAAATTATGGCCTTTGATAGTACATAGATAGAAATGGAGAATAACATGCTGTTATGGTTCAGATATGAGGTGTCCCCAAAAGCTCACATGTGAGACAATGCAAGAAGTTTCAGAGGAGAAATGATTAGACCTTGAGAGTCTTAACCTAATCAGTGAATTAATCTCTGATGAGATTAACTAAGTGGTAACTAGAAGCAGGTGGGTGTGGCTGGAAGAAGCAGTTGATTGGGGGCGTGGCTATGGGTATATAATTTCTATCTGCAGCTGGAGTCTCTCTCTGCTTCTTCACCATCATAACGTAAACTGGTTCCCTCTGCCACACACTGCACCATGATGTTCTGCCTCACCTGGGACCCTGAGGAATGGAGCCAGCCTTCTATGAACTAAGACCTCTGAAACATCCCTCAAATAAACTTTTCCTCCCCATACAGTTGTTCCGGATCAGATCCTTTAGTCACAGAAGCAGTGAAAAAGCTGACTAAAACACATGCTAAGTGAAATAAACCAGGTTCAGAAAAGTCAAGGCTCAAATGTTTTCTCTTATGTATGGAAGCTAAACCAAAATAAAAGAAAAAAAGGGGGGTCCCTAGAAAAGAGAAGGGAGAGAAGTGGAATAGAAGAGAGATTGATGGGGAAAGAGGCGGAACAGGAAAAAAGAGGATGTGCCACAGTGAATTTCATCTTTATATATATCTATAAAGTGCTAATAAAAATAATAAATAGAAGAAAGACCAGTAGAGTAGAAGAAGGAAATTAAGGAAAGGAGGGGGAGGAAAGGGGGAAGTGCTAGGGACTAATGAGAGAAAATTCTATTCCATGCTACTATAATTATGCTAAAATGAACCCAATATCATGTATGACTATAATGAACTAATAAAATGCAAAAAAGATCATCTCAGTAGATGCAGAAAATATTTGGTAGAATTCAACATCACTTCACAATAAAATTCCTGAACAAATTAAGTACAGATAGGTTATAACTCAATAAAGACTTTATATGACAAACCCATGGCCAGCATCCTAGAACCAATATGTCTCTCAGTAAGTTTAAAGGAGTTGTTGTATTCTGTGTTTTTTTTTTTTGTGTGTGTGTGTATCCTCAATAGTCAACTAGGAGTTCACAACTCTATTTAAACTTTAACTTATTTGTTTATGCAGAGCTTTAAAGTGAACCAGAGGTGAAAAATTGGAAATTTTTCAAATTATTCTTGGGTATGTTCACAGCCCTCAGAACGCACATGAACCTGCCTATTTGTGTTGTCTAAATTTCCAGGAAAATGTTGGAAATGTTCAAAACTCCAACAATGACTTCTCAATCCCCACATTTTCCTTTTGCATTTTTTTAGGGGTGGCCTATTGTTTGTTCCAATAGTGATTAACTAATTCTAGCACCTTGATAGAAAAAAATGCTTCTGACTATTCTCACCAAAGTGCCCCATGGAATAGGTTGTTTGCACTTAATTCCTAGTCTGACCAAATCAAAGTTAGACTTGTTTGAGTTGTGTCTTCAAGAATACATAAGATTGGTCATATCATGACAGTTCTCCTGACTTGTCAGGAGTTCTAACTTTATTATGGTCTTTCTAATGGCTGCAAAGTTGCTGGGTTTTACTATTATTGAAGGTAGTAGAGTTTTAATTTTACTATGGAGATAGGAACAGGAAATAAGTTAAAATCTTGTGAAGCTCACTGTTACTGCTAAGATTCAATTTTTTCCTTTTGTTTTTTTTTAATAAATTAACTCTGGATTGCCGAAAAACTTTGGTTCTTGCTCCTAGGTATAAAATATTAATTGTAGCCATTTTTGCCTTTGATCTTTTTTTTTTTTTTTTTTTAGAGAGAGAGAGAATTTTTCAATATTTATTTTCTAGTTCTCGGCAGACACAACATTCTTGTTGGTAATGTGGTGCTGAGGATCGAACCCGGGCCGCACGCATGCCAGGCGAGCGCGCTACCGCTTGAGCCACATCCCCAGCCCTTGCCTTTGATCTTATTACTTCCATGAATAAAGATGATTTTTTGGAGATTCTTACTCCACCATTCCTTTTGACAACATTCAATTAAAAGTTATTGGAAGTCAACTCTCTGGTCTTATTGATTTCTTTATCTCTTGATGATGAGAGGCTTTTTTTTTTCTTCTTTTTTCTGTTCATCATAAGTTTTTAATTGGATGTTGGACAACTTTAACTTATTTGTTTATGCAAAGCCTTAAAATGAGTAGAGATTGAAATGCATATCATTTGCACCCAGAAATGTGCCCAATTTTATTTTTGTCATGCTATTGTTGTGGGAATTTGAGATGATGTAGACTGTAGTTAATCTGGATTTGAATTTTTGTTGGTACATCAAATGACTACATCATTGGGCTGTAACAACCGCACTTAGTGTGGGTCTATGACTCCAGAATATTTTTCTCACTCTTCCTGCCCCATTCTCAACATTCATTAGTCCCTGCATGTTCATGCTGTGGAAGAAGTCTCCTCTTCATTGTCTTGTTCCTCTCCCAGTAGTACACTTTAGTTACTGGTTACTTGGTACTATCCTTATGATAGCCTTAGTATGGGTTTCCTTTCTCCTGGTCCCATTTAAGACTTAGTCAGGGCTTGTATTCCTAAACCTCAAGATGGGTCTTTCTCATAATTTCTGCTTGTCCTCCTTGTTGTATTCTATGATGTTTTTATTCTAATTAGTTATATATGACAGCAGAATGCATTACAATTCTTATTACACATATAGAGCCAAGTTTTATATCTCTGGTTGTATACAAAATATGTTCATTTGTTCTAAAGTGACATACTTGGGTTGGGGTTGTGGCTCAGTGGCAGAGTGCTTGCCTCACACATGTGAGGCACTGAGTTCGACCTCAGTACCACATAAAAATAAATGAACACAATAAATATATAAAAAATAAAGTGACACACTCACATAAGGCCCCTAGGAATTAGTTAAATTTTTAACTGATTTGTTCTTTCCACCTTTATGATAGTTGTTGCCCCTTCCTTCTCTTCCTTCTCCTCTTCTTTTCTTCCTCCATCTCTTCCTCCTCTAACAAAAATGGGACAGTTCATGCTTCTCATCTCACCTTGGAAGAATTTGTCATCATTTGCCATTCAGCTCCCTTGGTTGCCTTGCTTCTTGATGGATTAAAAAAAAAACAACATTGAGAAACCAAAGAGATATTATATGTAAATAGGGTTTACCTTAGTTCCTGGCATAGTACAGTCTCTTGATTAATGATATTTATGATAATGATTATTATTTTAATCATCATCATCCTTATTTATTCATCGACCCAGCCAAATAAAATGTGATCAACTGCTCAGGATATGTCTCTCCAGCATGCCAGAGGAAAGAAGCATTTCTCCTTTATTTCTCATTCATTCATCATCTCATTGTGCTTTCCAGAAATGCCATGTCAGCTTAAAAGACAACACCAACACCCTTATTAAAATAAATTATTTAAAATATAAAGGGGCATTGTTTGGTTATTAAAAATATCATACAAAGCAGTGAGCCACCCATTTTGGTTTCAGAGCCACCAAGTCCCAAAATTAGCCAGAAACTTTTATTGTTAATGAATTATTTAGCATTTCCTTGTTATTTATTAATTTATTCCATCTACTCTATGAAAAAAAACCCACACTTACAGAAATCAACACTACTGTACAGAACCCAGCACCAAATATGATGTCCCCATGTATTAAACCTCAAATTCATTTTCTTCCCTCAATGGCTGTTGCTCTTCCATGTTTAAATAAAAGGTTCTTCACTGTCACTACTGTCTAGATCAGCTCTGGTATAAGTTCAGAAGGTGAGTCTGCAGGACATAATTCAAGGGCAAAGTTTGGACAAAAACTGGGCAACCCAGAGGAACACTCAAACTCTGTTCTGAATTTTACAGGATGGAATCTACTTGAACCCTGTATGCCCTCTGTGCAAACCAGGTGATGGAGTAGGTGGTGAGTTTCTGTTTACCCATGAACACTTCTTCAGGCATTTCTCCACTTTTCACCTTTGGATCCTTACCTTCAAGAAGCAGTTATATCCTGCCACATAGATACTATGTCCCTTTATTCAGATCTGATACCTCCTGTCATCACTCTGCTTTGAACCTTTTGCCCTCAGGACAAATTCCTTTATTAGGTATGCAAGTTCCATTATGAGTTGGGCCCTGTCTACTTCTTCAGTCTCATCTGTCATCACTCTCCACCTCACATTCTATACTTCAATCATACCAAGCTTCTTGTAGTTCCTAGAATGCAGCATGTTGTCTCATGTCCTCCCTATCTTTGCACCTTTGCCTTGAATGTCCTTCTGTCTCAAGCTTCTTGCTGCTATTGACTTAGAGTTCACTAGTGAAGTGTGTTGGGGTGAAGATCAAATGAAATAACTTATACTAAGTGCAAGATATAGTACTTGGTCTTCATTCATTTGCTCATTGATCTACTAAAAAGTCTTAAACTTCTACCACATGCATAATATTATATTAGATGTTTAACCTACAGAAATTAATATATTTTTCCTACCTTCAAGTAGCTTAGAGTACTTGAAAAGAATCTGACATGTCACAATTGCAGCAGGATAAGTGTTGACAAAGATGTTTGCACACTAGGTCTGGAAACACAGAAGACATTTAACATAATAGGAGGTGAGGAAGAAGAGGAAAACCTGGTGTAGAAGTTTCAGGAATAGCTTCCTGGGTGAGCTGACATTTTTCCTGAGCTAACTTGAAAAGTCCATAGGAGATAACCAAGAAAAAAAGAAGAAAGGAAGGAAGGAAGGGAGGGAGGGAGAGAGGGAGAAAGAAAGAAAGAAAGAAAGAAAGAAAGAAAGAAAGAAAGAAAGAAAGAAAGAAAGAAAGAAAGAAAGAAAGAAAGAAAGATTACAAACTGTGGGGTTGGGATGAGGTTGAGGGGTGAACAAAGATTCCAAGCAATGATGGTAGCATGTACCAAGGTCTAGAGACAACAACAGAAGGGCATGGTACTTTAGGAAACTGGCTTGTATGTAGTGTGCATGTGGGGAACTGATAATAAATGGAAATTAGAAACCCATAATAGTCATATTCATTCTCTCTCTCTCTCTCTCTCTCTCTCTCTCTCTCTTTCTCTTTCCCTCCATCCCTCCTCCTTCCCTCTCTCCCTCCTTCTCCATGTTCCTCCTTTCTTCTCTCCCTCCTAGTAGCACCCTAGCCTGTCCTTATTAAGGTCGCTCATAATCTGACCACTCCTTACCTCTTCAGTATTTTCTCTAGTTGTACCTCAACACTTACTCTCTGCTTTAGACAGTTTGGTCTGCTCACTGCCTTAAATGTTGTATAATCGCTTCCACTCCTTCCACACTATTTACCAACATGCTCTCTCTACTTTTGCCTGTCAGTGATGGACAACTCAATGCCTACATAGATCATGCTGGTGATGCAAATGATTAAAGCATCTCATATGTAATACAATAGGGAGTTATGGTAAACTTAAGTTTTCTTGTATTTGAAATGATAATATAAAACCAACATAACAGGTTTTTCTTGAGGAAGGAGAAATGAAATTATAGCAAGTGATTCAGCCCAGTAGCACATACACATGCTTAGTCACTGATAGCATTTATTTTTTTTACTGAAGTTTTCTATTTTTGTATTTGTTTCAAGATAAATTGTAATTATTCTTTGAACCATTTCCTTACAGCTTCTATGAAATCATTGTCAACCTGACCTATCTTGGTGTTAGCATCAGGTTATTTTTTATCATTCAGATTGCAATGTTCATGGTTCTTGGCATGGTGGATAATATTTGTTATACCATAGACATTTTTTCTATTGCTTTAACAAACTCTGGGGTAATTTAGTAGTCATTCTACCTGTGTAGGATTACTATGCAGGTTCTGTTGTACTTTTGTGGGCTCTGGCTAAGTGTTGACAAAGATGTTTGCACACTGGGTCTAGAAACATAGGAGGCATTTAACATGATAGGAGGGGAGGAAGAAGAGGAAAACCTGGTGTAGAAGTTTCAGGAATGGCTTCCAGGGGAAGCTGACATTTTTCCTGAGCTAACTTGAAAAGTCAACAGGAGATAGCAGTTGAATTATCATTGCATTTGTTCAGTTGCTTTGGTCTGGTGATTTATATGGTGCTGCTGGGACTCCCACTGGTTCCTACTGGTGCTGTGTGAGAGGATGGAAGAGGATTACCAAATCTGACATCCTGGGTAGGGTCTCTTTCTATACAAGGGTCCCTCTGCTGCTCCCCTTCTTCAGCTCATGGGATATACTAGTCTCTCTGGTGGAATGTAAGAGGGCTATGCCCTAGAGGACAAATGCACATTTTCAAGCAATGACTTGTAATGGTTATGCCCCTCTCACTAATTTTGGCTATCAGCTCCTATATCTCTGGGCTCAAGAGGAGAGTCTCATTGTTGGGAGCAAACAGTCTTCCTGGACAAGGAACCTGGTGTAGCTGGATATCTCTTGCTGTCTTTTTCTGCCAGCCTCAGTCTCTCTCTGTAGAGGAGGACAATCTTAGACTCAGAAGGAGTTTTTTCACTACCCCTTTATTTTTGGCTGGACTCCCATTTTATACTGCTTGTTCAAGGTATCAGGATCATCGGGTATGAGATGGACTCCTGTTTTATCCATGAAAAGAATGAGGCTACCAGGACTTTCTTCTATACCTAAGTCATGAATAACACAGCACAAAGTCTAGGTCAACTTTTCTGTTGAGTAGTGGGACACTAGACACAGTGTACTTTCTTTTTATTACTTTTCAGATTTTTCTACTGGCTGATTTTCAGGAAATTTCTAAGGTTTATAATTTTCAGTGAGGAGAAGGGGAAAATGAGTTTACATCATCTTGTCCTAACAGGAAATCTCTACATTTATTCTCAATAAGAAAAATAAATTTTTAAAAAGCAAATGTAGCATGGACATGATGGTAGGATTAATGATAATATTTATTTTACTTTTATACAAGTAAATTTGAAACTACAAAATCAGTCTCCCCTGCAATAATATGCTATAGTAGTATAAACAGAGTTTTGGAATCCTGAATTTAGTTTTCAGATCTAGCAATACTTAGTGGGGTGACATTGGCCAAGTGACTTAATTTCTTTTAATCTCACTTTCTTAGACTTGATATCAGTCTATTAATATCTTACTTTTAAGGTTTTGTGAGGATTGAGATTATATATATATATATATATATATATACACACACACACACACACACACACACACACACACACACACACACACACTATATTTAGCACAGTGTCTGGACAGTGCTTATTAGATGACAGATATCAAACTATTTATGAATTAACATGTTTCTTCTAGAACCCCATTCCCTCTATGTCAAAGGTCAACCCCTTGACCACTAAGTGACTTTTAGATTACTTTCTCCATTCTTGAGGGCAAACTTAAGTTGCTTCCTTCTAAGGATGGCCAACTTCCAGTCCATGGACTATCCCTGGCAAAGACCCTGCCTGCTGTACTGTACACATCTGTACAAGCATTTAATTTTTTTCTCCTTTGTCTGTTGAAAGCAGGGTTCCCTGTTTCAGAATGCCAGCAGATGTTTCTTTATTTAAACTGTATTCAGTGAGAGGAAGGAAAGAGAGACAGACACACACAAGAAGGAAAGAGGTCTGGGTCATAGCACCACATTTATTCAGAGGCCACCGTGCCAGGAAAAATGTGCACAGCAATTGTAATTTGTTTTTTCCGTTTTATTTGATTTTTTTTTCAAACAGGAATTTCTTGTTTCCTTAGATACTAATTAAATCTCAGTTACTAAGAATTGGCTAGTAGACATTCAATGCTGTAGTGGATGGCCAAATACTGTATTTATTGTAGGTCCTTAGCAGGAAATTTGATAGGAAATTTTGGTTTCAATGCTATGGCTGGTTTTTGTCTTCATTGTATGTGCTCGTGTTATAGGCAGTGGACTCAGAAACATATACCATGGGAAAGATTTAAGTTTAGGGTAATTGTTTATTCTTACATTTGGGTCTATTTTTTTATAAGCTTCATACATACCAACCTGATGAAAATATTAGTTGGATCTGGAAAAACAATTCTCTTTTGAAAATATTACTCCATCTAACCCACTATTTTAACCTTGTAGCCTTTGTTTAGATTCAAATTTGCTCATTGATCTCAACCACAAGTTTTGATTCCATTTGCTTTAGCACAATGGAAGATACTGGTTGAAACAAGAAAAACCCAGTGAAACTAGCGGTAGATTTCAAATAAAACAAAAACCTGTTCTAAACTGTCGGCCTGGATTGAGTGTTGTTTTTGTAACTGAACTTAACCACTTTAGTCAGTAAGAGAATGTAAAATCTGGAAGAAAACTGTGTCAAGGAAAATTCCTGGAGATCTAACCAGAAAGTTAGCTTTGGCTAGCAGTAGATTCAAGATCAATTCATTTGTTTTATTTGGTCTTTGGATGAGACCAGGAATAAATGGACCATACTGGTTAATAAGAACAACTGTACAGTTTGAAAATGCATGTAGATGATGAATTGTGAAAATATCACCTAACCAGGAAACCAGGTACACAGTTTTATCCCACTATTATCTTTAAAGGGGGAGAGCATGGTAAAGAACAGGCCTTAGGAGTTAGGCAGACCTGACTTTGAATCACATTTATTATATATGTGAGTTGAGGAAGCTACATAATCTGTCTAGGTCTCAGTCTCCTCATCTGCAAAATGGAGCTACCCAAACATATCTTAAATCAATTGATAGAAAAATATGAATAATTTCAAAGTAAAATGAGCAAAGAACAGTCAATATATAGAATAAAAATATAAATAAATGACTTAAAATTAGTATGAAAAATTTCAACCTTATTAACAGACAAAGAAATATGATGTCACTTTTTTATCAAACTAACAAAGATTTCAAAAGTACTCATGCAGTGTCAATATGGATGGTGTAAAATAGACATACTTGTATACGGTTGGGATATAAATTGGCACTACTTTTCTATAAAAGCAATTCAAAAGCATTTCAAAAGGCTCTTTGGCATAAGAATTCCTTCCAAACACCTTTACTAAAAAGAATACTCAAAAACAACAAATGTTGTCTTTTGATAAGGCCAGAAATAATACGAATCATAATAATGTGCATTCATTGCAGCATTGTTTATATAGCAACATTGGAAGCCCAAAGGTCCATCAATTGGAAAAAGCTCAAAAAATATCCTTTATTCTTTTAATGGAATATTATGAAAGCTTTTAAAATGATATTTTAAATAATATTGAATGTTATGAGAAAATATTCAGAATATGAAAGCAAACAAGAAGAAAATGTAATACACAGCATTTTCCAAATTTTCAACTATACATACATTCTATCTATATGTGTCTATATATGCACATATAAGTGAATATACATATGAAATGTATATGTACAATATAAGATAGATAAATAGATAGATAGATAGATAGATAGATAGATAGATAGATAGATAGATAGATGATAGATAGTTTGGGGCTGGGGATATAGCTCAGTGGTAGAGCACATGTCTAGCATGTATAAGGCCCTGGGTTCAATCTCCAGCACCACAATAAATATTTTTAAATAAATTTCAAATATATGTGAAACATATCATGAAATAAATAAAATGTTGATGAATAATGAACAGTTGTAAAGCAAAGAATTTCAAATAGTTAAGTTTACAAAGATTATAGGTAAGTTTACTTTTTCATTTTTGTTGTATCTTTCTGTAACTTTTAAGTTTCCTGCAATGAAAACATTTTCACAACCATAACAACATAGTGAGACAACACGATACTGTGAGGATAAAATGAACTATATTATGTCTAGTGACTTAAATATGTATTTATTTATTTTTGCTTTATTTGACTCACATTTGCAACTTCAGCCAGAATATTGATGTCTTACCCATTCTTTGCCTCCAGTTGCAAATTCTGCATATTTTTCTAGTTTTGACTCAGAACTGAGTCAAAACTCTCCTTACTCTTGGAATTTTTCTCCTCTTAATTCCTTAAAAGTTAAGGAATTTAATAAGGAATATATATATATATATATATATATATATATATATATATATATATATTTCACTAAGAATCAGGGAATTGTAAATTAAAACCACAATTTGATATCATTGCCCATCCATCAGAAGAACTAACATTTTTTAAAAATGTGGCAACACCAAATACTGGAAAAGATGCAGAGAAACTGGATTATTCATTGCTGTTGGAAATGAATAATTACACAGTCATTCTGGAAGACATTTTTGGCAGTTTCTCATAAAAGTAAAAATGAAATTATTATATTATGCAACATTTACAATCTGGGGCATTTATCCCAGAGGAATCAAGACTTATGTTCACAAAAATCTGTACATGAATATTCATAGCAGGCTTATTTATAATATCCAAACACTGGAAACAGTTTAGACATCCTCTAACAGGTGAATAATTAAGCAAACAAGTCACATCCTAGGTACATGGAACACCAATACCATAAAATACTACACAGAAATTTTTCAAAAAGAATGAACTATTGATACATGCAGCAACTTAAATAATCTCCAGGAAATTATGCTAAGTGGTAAAAATTTGACAATCTCAAAAGGTCACATCATGTATGATTACATTTTCTTAACATTCTGCAAATGACAAAATTGTAGAGGGAAATAGATTAGTAGTTTCAGGTGTTAGGAAGGGTAGTGTGGAGGGATATGGTAAATATGACTAGAAAGAGGTAGCATGAGGGAACCTTGCTAAATGTTCAAGATAGAATACTTCTTTACTTTGACTATGGTGATTGATACTTTTGTTAATCTACATTAAAATTTCTACTAAAGATGAATATATAACCTAGTCACTTATCCCATATATCTCATGCATGAATATACATTATTCCTTGGTTACTACAACTCTATTTTTGTATCATAAGGATGAACAGAGTTGAAACAACTAGTTTTGCTTTATTGAGCTGGAAATCAATAACTCTCCTTTAATTGTGTTTTATGACAATTTTATAATGTGAGATATTTCATTTTTCTTTATTTTCCAATTATTCTGTAGCATTACTATAATACTTTGAACAGTGGCAATTTTCTGCACACTGGTCGAATATGGAGCAAACAATAAAAAGGTCAATAATAGATATATCTAGCTTGTAGGCATTATTAAAAACATTGTAGCATAATGATCAAAAGTGGTTGAACAGATTTGAGTGGAAGTCTCAGTTTTGTTCCACCCAAGCTTTGAGTAATTTATTTAACTAATTTCTTTATTCCATAAAGTGAGTATAATAATATTGATATCTTAAGGTCATTGTGAAAATTAAATAAGCATACAAAATGATTAGTACAACATCTAGCCACAGAATAAGTGCTTCTTAATGCTACCTCTTTTTCCTATTGCTATTGTTCTTCTGTCATTATCCAGTATACATGATACTTGAGTGCTAAACCATGTGATGTGGACAAGAGCTATGTTCATGTATTAAATTTCAAGGGCTGCCATTATAAAGTATCACAAACTTGGTGTCTTAAAACAACAATTTTTTGTCTAACAATTCTGGAGGCTAAAAGTCTAAAATCAAGAACAAATTTGGGTCCTCTGTGTGCTCAGAAGGAGAATCGGCTCCATGTTTCTTTTCTAAGTTTTGGGTGGTTGCCAGAAATAACTGAAGTTATTAAGCTTGTGGACTCACTCCAGTATTTGCCTCCATCTTTGCATGGTATTTTATTTTCACTGTATCCATATTTCCCCTCTTCTTATAATGATACCAGTCATACTAGGTTAGGGTTCTATTTACCCCATTATTACCTCATCTTAACTTGATTACAACTGCAAAGTTTCCAAATAAGTTTACATGTGTATGTTACCCTAGTTAGGACTTCAGAATATCTTTTCAGAGTACACAATTTAATCTATAGTGGGAACCAGGGGTGAGGATAATGACTGGGGAATGAAAAGCTTTCTGAATTAAGTGAGAATTGGGGTCTTGATTTGAGCAGATAATGAGAAGTGGGTAGCAGAGGAATAGTGGCAATGAACATAAGCATAATTAGACATAATAACTGATGAACAAATTCACTTATTCATCTTTTCTTTATCTCTTCCTACATTTAGTCTCTGGGACTTACATCAGACTTGTATTAACCTGTATGCTCCTTACTAGATTCAAAGATTTTGACAAGTGGGAATAAGTATTTCTTACCTGTCTGTCTCCCCTACATCTCTTTCCTCAGGGCATGTCAGAAAGCATGTATTCAATAAGGGCTTTCTGAACTGAGTTTTTTGGTTGGCAAAGAGTTGGCAATTAAAATAGTCTTACAACTAACATAAATGAACTTTTTTCCTCATAAAATGTTCCCCAAATAAACAAATCTATTTCAAAGATCAGATTTCTATATTAAGCCTTTTATAAAAATACAAGAGAAAGAGATCTAAGACACTGAACCCCTATCAGATGACAAGTTCTTTCTACCATATATAGATGCCAAGTTTTGTTCCGATGCCTTCATGAATGGCCAACTTATGATTTTCCATAACTCTAATTGTTAGAATTTTTTGATGCTTTCTTGTTGGTTTGTTTTCCCACTTGCTTGTTACTTGTTTAAATGATTAGGCCAAATGTCTGTTTCTGTAACTAAGACTGACTGGCCTTAGCTCTGCCTTCTGGGAACACATAAGTTAAGTATTACTACAAAAATCACAGGCCAAAAGTGATATTCAGTGCTGAAAGCAAAGGTAGAAAATGGGCAGTGATACCATCAGCATTCCTGGAGTAAATGATTTCCGTTTATATCCCTGATTGCTGGACACAAGCATTTGACCTACTCTGTCCTTGTGACTTATTTTAATGTTATTTGGAAGGCACAAAAGGCAAGATTTCTGTTTGACTCTAGTCCAGGACATAGGCTGCACAAATATATTTTTACACCTAAGATGGTAACTAGGTCAATGATATAACATTGGAAAATGCCTGATTCTTTCTTCCTCTCATTCTCAGGGCCTCTACACTGAAGTATGGCAGGAAACAGGTTTAAGTTCCTTCCTTTGGTGTGTAAATCATGCTACTTCTTTCCAAGGGAGACCAAGGAGCACTTGTTCACACACAAATGTTACTGGTTTGAGTACACATTACAGTTGAAAAAATTGAGGCACAAATGGGTTGAGGTTCTCACATTACAAAGCTGGAATAGTAAAGTCTTTTTAAGTGGGTACTGTGACTGAACTGAAGAATGGACAGGAATTTAACAATATGAGAAAAGAAAATTAAATGGGCAGTTTTAGAATGAACCAGCCAAAATCAACAAACTATAGGAAATGGGCATTAATCTTAAAAATTTGTCCCAGAAAATTTGTCCAGTCCCAAGTAACTGGTAGTTGAGATCCATTAAGCTTGAGAAAGAATGGAGTCTCAGCCAAACAAACATTTGGCTTTCTTTCCATAATCACCATTCTATAGATAGAACCCTCTGGGTGTTCCCCTTGGTGGTTGTGAATTCTATGTTGTACACATAATCATGGCCTACCAGTCCATTATTTTTTTCTTCAACAGGTATTCTATCATGAAGGGAATTAAAGGTGTGCTTCTTTGGTTAATTGCTTTCTTGTAGTCATGGTGACTACTAACAGAGTCTCAGTCTACTAATCCACCTGCTGTCCAATCTATCTTCATCATTTCCTTTTTTTAAAAAAGGCATGATTATATCACGTAGCAATACTATGTTTCTATGACAACATAATAGTTGGCTGTGACTTTGTCTGGGAAAGCAATAATGTAATTACTTTTATCATGAGTTTTTTTAAAAACTCAATTCTTGCCTGGATATCAAATGAAATAAGGGATTAAGAAGGTTTCATTGTTACCCTTAGGAAGGAAGACTTAAGTTTTTCTTCTTAGTGGAAATCATTCTTCCCCTTCTTTAGTTTTACATTTCCATTTTATTTATACATTTTATTGGGGCTTTGCCAACATATTGTAAAGGACAAACTTGTAAAAAATCAATATTACATTTTTTCCAAGGGAAATTTGCTGAATACTCACAGAGGGCAGCATTAAGTTTAACATAACATTTACATTTCATTTGGGGTTATATGAAATCTATTTCATTACTTCATGAAATCCCAGAGTAGGAGGTATAATCAGAATATTCATCCCAAGAACAATGATACACAAAATTAGGACATTGCCACAACTTTTTATAGGAAGATTTGATGGGACTTCAAAAAAAGAATATAGGGGCTGGAGATGTGGCTCAGCGGTAGCGCGCTCGCCTGGCATGCGTGCGGCCCGGGTTCGATCCTCAGCACCACATACCAACAAAGATGTTGTGTCCGCCGAGAACTAAAAAATAAATATTAAAAATTCTCTCTCTCTCTCTCTCTCTCTCTCTCTCTCTCTCTCTCTCTCTCTCCTCTCTCACTCTCTCTTAAAAAAAAAAAAAAGAATATAGTACACCGGAAATTTAAGTGTTGAAAGGAAAATTAGATATACTTAACATCTTAGGAGCTGATTGTTGTCTGGGAAGGACACTTAGAGTTATTAGCATATTGTATAGCTTAAATGTCCAAAATAGGAATTCTTAATTTTCTCAAGAGACAGACCAATAAGATATGAGGGTAGCAAAACCACCCTTTAGAGAAGCCCAATAAAAACCAGGTACAGGGCCGGGGCTGGGGCTCAGTGGTAGAGCACTTGCCTCACATGGATGAGGCATTGAGTTCGATCCTCAGCACCACATAAAAATAGATAAATAAATAAAGATATTGTGTCCAACTACAACTTAAAAAAATGTTTTAAAAAATGGGGGGCTGGGGATGTGGCTCAGCGGTAGGTAGCGCGCTCGCCTGGCATGCGTGCAGCCCAGGTTCGATCCTCAGCACCGCATACAAACAAAGATGTTGTGTCCGCCGAGAACTAAAAAATAAATATTAAAAATTCTCTCTCTCTCTCTCTCTCTCTCTCTCTCTCTCTCTCTCTCTCTCTCTTTCTCTCTCTCTTTAAAAAAATGGATGTAAAGGCACATAACTATAATCCCAGTGACTCAGGAGGCTGAGGCAAGAAGATCACAAGTTGTAGGCCAACCTTAGCAACTTAGTGAGACCCTGTCTCAAAATAAAAATAAAATAAAAAAAAAAGAGCTTAGAAGGTGACTCAGTAGTTAAGCATCCCAGGTTCAATATCTAGTACTAAAGGGAAGGGCACAAAAGTCCAATCAAAGTGTGTTCACCTGTTGGGATGATATAGCAAATTGGAAGAAAGCCTCTCTTTGCCCCTTAAGTGTTTCTAGTAAGGTTTTCCATTCTATTGGAAAGATACTACTATACCTCCCACAAGAAAGAAGAGACAATTAATAGGATTGTCAACAAGGACAGCTTTAGCAAGGTTAAACTCGAATGACAATGTCAAAACCCAACCATTATCAGGGACTGAGGTTGTGGCTCAGTGTTACAGCATTTGTCTCTCACATGTGAGGCACTGGATTCAATCCTCAACACCACAAGATAGATAGATAGATAGATAGATAGATAGATAGATAGATAGATAGACAGACAGACAGATAAAGGTATTTTGTCCATCTACAACTAAAAACATATTAAAAAATAAAAACCAAATCAAATAAAAACCCAACCATCAGGTACAAGTACCAAATTCCATTTTATTTTCTCCTTTTACTCGTCTGCTTGTGACCAGGAAAATAGAATCTCCCTGAGAGTAGATAACTGCTATTTGTTCATAAAACTGATACACATTAATGTGATAAAAAGTGAGTCTTTTTGTACCTACCACTGGGAGTAGTTCTTTGGGTATTCATATATGCCCTTGCCTTCCTGAAGCTTCATTGCCAATCATTCCAAAGATCTTATCACAACCTACAAGGCCCTAAATTATGAGGTCTGCTAAATTTCTCTCACCTACTGCCTCCTACTCATTTCTATATTCTTTGTGTTTTACTCCCACTAAATAAAATACTGTTTCTTGAACAATCCACATGAGCTAGCCCTGGGACCTAAGCATTGGCTATTCCCTCTCCTGGAATGCATTTTGTTTAGAAACTCACATGATCAACTCTCTCTTCCCTTCAAGTCTTCTCTAGTATCACTTTCTCAAATCAGGCATATATTGACCTAAGTATTCACAATAGCCACTCCTATTCCTAGTGTACTTGATCCCCATACACTTGTATAATTTTCCCACAATATTATCCCTTCTAAATATCAAATTATTTTTCTTCAATTATTATTTATTTTTATCTACTAAAATAATATCTCCACAGGGCTTGGCAATAATTATGCCTGTTTTCTCACTGAATAACTTAGAACGGTGTTTGACATAAAGTAGGTGCTCAATTGATATTTGTTGAATGAATGAATTCCCAAGGACACTTTCTGTATTTCTTCCTTCCCCACTTTTTTGTTCTTGTTAAAATGAAGTAGTATTATAAATGTTTTCCTAATCCCTTTATTTTTTCATCAGTAAGCTGTGGTATATAATATCTGTAGATCTATCTCATTCTCTTTAAATAGGTACTTCCACATGAACTTTTATCCATCTAAATTTTCTTATTCTGGTACCTACAAAGAACTGCATTTTTCTTTCTTGTTCTTTCCCTTTCTTCCCTTTTTCTAAAAATATCCCCATCCTGTGTTTCATCCATTCAAGACCCTGTTCTCTGCTGATGAATCAATAAACTCCTCAGTCTAATAGCTGAAATTAACCTAGTGTATAGTTTCCTACAAATGTCCATCAATTAAAATGATGCTTGGGAATATTACAGGAACCACACAAAGCTAGTGAGGGAGATATATGTGGATAAGTAAACCTTTTTCTTTTTTATAAATTCTATCCCATATTTTATGAGTAGCAGATAAAGTCTGATATATTGAAAAGGTCCTAGGGCTTAGACTCAGAAGTCATGGGTTTAAGTTTTGCCCTGATGTTTATTTGTTTATGAATTGAGAACGTTTGCTTAATCTTTCTGTGTCTTAACCTGTCTCAGAATTTGAGATTAGTAGTAATTGTTTTCAGAATTGCTAAAATGAAAAATAAAGCCATATAATTGATGCCCATATTAATCTTCCAAAAATTATAGCTATCATTTTAAGTGTACATTCTTACCATACAATTTGTAGGCATTAAATATTTTTCTCTCATGAAGTTTTGATGCTTAAAAATATAAGAAAGTATTAAATGAGTGCTGGGTGAGTGGCTTAGTGGTAGAGCACTCTCCTAGCATGCTCAAGGCCATGGGTTCGATTCCCTGCACCAAAAAGCAACAAAATTGAGTCTAAAAGCAATATTCAAATATCTGTGAGTGTGAAAACATAGGCGTGTGAAAACCAATTACCAGTCAAGTCCAATTTTGAGAACAGGATGTAACTTTTAAAAGTAGGTGTCATCTGAAAGACAACTCAAGCTGTTTGTGAAAAATTTCAAACTGAGAATTACATTCTAATTAACTAGAAGACAGAATCATTATGTGAAAACTTTTCTTTGGATAGATATTCCCTATTGGATTCTTTAAAAAGTACTTCAGAGTAAGCTGAACAGATGAGTTAAAAACCTTCAAGAGTAGCTACAAAGAAACCATAGCCACCTCATTTTCTGACCCAGTCACATATCTTCTTGGTGGCCCCTAGCTTCCCTTGCCTATAAATTCCTGCTTGCTTTGATCACCAATGTACTCAAATGTTACAAATCTTACTCTTTATATTCTTATGATCAAATATCATGCATTCAATTACTTGTTTAAAAGCATTTATTAAGTCTTATATATAATGCAGTTGGAGGAAAGGGAATACAAAATTCAATCATGCCAAATGAGAAAGAATTAGGAAAGAGCATTTTGAATAGAAGCATTTTCAGATGCAGAGGCTCAGAGACTTACAAACTACAAGTCTTTCTGAAAGGCCAAATGATGCAGGAGCACCATAGAGAGGCTCATGTAAGCCATATTATAAACCTGGAAACTGTGACTACATAAGGTCATCAAGAAAAGTTATGTACAATTAATTCTACAGTCTTTCCTATCCCTATTCCCTCTCCCTTCCCTTCATTCATTCCCCTTTTCAATGGAATACTAATTAGAATAATACTCCATGTACATATGTTAAAATATACTCTACTGTCATGTATATCTAAAAAGAACCCCTTTCTCTCGCCATGCACAAAAGTTAATTCAAAATGGATCAAGGAGCTAGATATCAAATCAGAGACTCTGCACCTGATAGAAGAAAAAGTTGGCTCCGATCTACATATTGTGGGGTCATGCTCCAAATTCCTTAATAGGACGCCCATAGCCCAAGAGTTAAATACAAGAATAAACAAATGGGACTTACTTAAACTAAAAAGTTTTTTCTCAGCAAGAGAAACAATAAGAGAGGTAAATAGGGAACCTACATCCTGGGAACAAATTTTTACTCCTCACACTTCAAATAGAGCCCTAATATCCAGAATATACAAAGAACTCAAAAAATTAGACAATAAGATAACAAATAACCCAATCAATAAATGGGCCAAGGACCTGAACAGACACTTCTCAGAGGAGGACATACAATCAATCAATAAGTACATGAAAAAATGCTCACCATCTCTAGCAGTCAGAGAAATGCAAATCAAAACCACCCTAAGATACCATCTCACTCCAGTAAGATTGGCAGCCATTATGAAGTCAAACAACAACAAGTGCTGGCGAGGATGTGGGGAAAAGGGTACACTTGTACATTGCTGGTGGGACTGCAAATTGGTGCAGCCAATTTGGAAAGCAGTATGGAGATTCCTAGGAAAGCTGGGAATGGAACCACCATTTGACACAGCTATCGCCCTTCTTGGTCTATTCCCTGAGGACCTTAAAAGAGCATACTATAGGGATACTGCCACATCAATGATCATAGCAGCACAATTCACAATAGCTAGACTTTGGAATCAACCTAGATGCCCTTCAATAGATGAATGGATTAAAAAACTGTGGCATTTATACACAATGGAGTATTACTCTGCATTAAAAAATGACAAAATCATAGATTTTGCAGGGAAATGGATGGCATTAGAGCAGATTATGCTAAGTGAAGCTAGCCAATCCTTAAAAAACAAATGACAAATGTCTTCTTTGATATAAAGAGAGCAACTAAGATCAGAACAGGGAAGAAGAGCATGAGGAAAAGATTAACATTAAACAGAGACGAGTGGGGGGAGAGAAAGGGAGAGAGAAGGGAAACTGTATGGAAATGGAAGGAGACCCTCATTGTTACACAAAATTACATATAAGAGTTTGTGAGGGGAAAGGGGAAAAAAACAAGGGAGAGAATTAAACAACAGCAGATGGGGTAGAGAGGGAAGATGAGAGGGAAGGGGAGGGGGGATAGTAGGGGATAGGAAAGGTAGCAGAATACAACAGTCATTAATATGGCATTATGTAAAAATGTGGATGTGTAACCGATGTGATTCTGCAACTTGTATTTTGGGGTAAAAAATGGAAGTTCATAACCCACTTGAATCAAATGTATGGAAGATGATATGCCATGAGCTTTGTAATGTTTTGAACAACCAATAAAAAAATAAAATTAAATTAAAAAAAGACATCAAGGAGCCTTTTTGAATAATGTAAAGTTGTTTATGACAAATACAGTTACCTATAATATATTGTTAGATCAATAATAATATTATTAGTATTAGCTATAGTGTGACCTATTTTATAAAAATATTATATCTGTATATTGTTATATAGCACACAATTTCTAAGAAAATCTAAGATGTTAATAATACTAGGATTAAAACTGGATAATAAGTGATATTTATTTTCTCTTTTCCTCTCTGTATTATCTGAATCTTAAAAAAGATATTATTCATTTGTTTTATTATTTTCTAATTGACTAATTATTTCCATTTTAGAAAACACTAAGCAGACATTAAAGCTACTGTTTTGTTTGTAATAAAACTTCATTTAGCATACAATATTGAATTAGACAGTATTAGAAGAAACCTGGACTTCTGAATGCAAATAAAATTGTTGGTTTATAATCATTTGATGCTATTTGTGACCATAGTGGGCCTCTAACAAAATAATCATAATGATCCCTTCATTTCTGTATTGCATTATTGTATTTTTATGCCCATGACTACCTATTAAACTCTTCTATTTTCTTTTACTCACTTTTAGATTCAGAGTATGGAAGATGAAACAGTCCTCGTGTTTCTAGCCTATCCTTTCTAAACTCAAGGCCAAGAAAGTTAAAAGGCAGCAAACTTCTGAATAAAAGAAAGTGTTAAAGGTTAATATATTTAAAATACCTACCTTCCTTACTTGAAGCAAGTTTGCTAAGCTGTTTTTCCCCCAGGAAAATGTCAAAATGTACCCTAGATTCTAAAAGTTTATTCATTTTAAACAAATACCTCTAATGATCTTTCTGCTTATAAAACTAATTGAACATTTTAAAAGATTAGTTAATAATTCTTCTCTTGAAAAACTATTGATTTAAGTAAATAAAATATTTACTGATGATCTCTAAAGAGCAAGATTATACTCCAGGATAATCTTAAAAGATAAGCACAATTGCACCTAGTATATGCAAAGATGGTCTGTGTTTGTGGAAAATGAGAAATATTCTTTTTTTTTTTAAAGAGAGAGTGAGAGAGAGAGGGACAGAGAGAGAGAGAGAATTTTAACATTTATTTATTTTTCTTAGTTCTCGGCGGACACAACATCTTCGTTTTTTGTATGTGGTGCTAGGGATCCAACCCGGGCCGCACGCATGCGAGGCGAGCGCGCTACCGCTTGAGCCACATCCCCAGCCCCAGAAATATTCTTTTAATATAAATTTACTTTTCCCACCAAGCATACTTGGAAGAAATTTTTCATTAAGAGTCAGTAGAAGCCAAGCGTGGTGGTGCACACCTGTAATCCCAGCAGCTGGGGAGGCTGAGGCAGGAGGATCATAAGTTCAAAGCCAGCCTCAACAAAAGTGAGGAGCTAAGTAACTCAGTGAGACTTGCCTCTAAATAAAATACAAAATAGGGCTGGGGATGTTGCTCAGTGGTCACGTGCCCCTGAGTTCAATCCCTGGTACTAAAAAAAAAAAAAAAAGACTCAGTAGAACCCAGGCAGGGATGTAGGTATGTAGCTCAGTGGTTAAGTGTTTGCCTACCATATGCAAAACCTTGGGTTTGATTCTCAGCAATACACATACACCTATGCACATACACACAAGTCAGTTAATTCACATGTAGAAAAAGGAAACTAGACACCTATCTCTCGCTAGCAGCAAAAATCAACTAAAAAATGGATTAAAGACTTAAATGAAAACCTGCAATTATGAAGAGACATACCCTGCTTGAAGACATTGGAATGGGCAAAGATTTGTTGAAGAAGACCTCAAAAGCACAGGAAGCAAAAATTAATACATTCAAAAACAAACAGACAAACAGGATTTAATTAAACTAACGAGCTTCTGCACAGCAAAGGAAACAATCAACAGGTTGAAGAGACAATCTAAAAAAGGGAGAAAAATACTTGCATCTGTATATTTGAAAAGGGGTTAGTATCCAGAATATGTATAGAGCTCCAATAATTCAAGAGCAAAACCAAATAACCCAATTTAATGTTTGGCACTAGATTTGAACAGACATTTCTCAAAAGAAGACATACAAGTATTCAATAGGTATGTGAAAAAATGCTCAACATGACTGACCATCAGGAACTTACAAATCAAAACCATTATAAGATATTACCTCACCCTAGTAAAAATGGCTATTGTCCAAAAGCAAAAGATAACTAGTGCTGGTGAGGATGTAGAGAAAAGGGAACTCTTTCATACTGCTGATGGGAACTTAAACTAATACAGCCATTATGGAAAATGGTATAGAGATGCCTCAAAAAATTAAAAATGGAGCTACCATAAGATTCAACAATTCCACTACTGGATATTTGTCCAAAGAACATGAAATCAGCATGACAGAGAAATATCTGCTCTACCATGTTCATTACTACATTATTCACAATAGCCAGGAAGTGGAAACAGGCTGCACTCATCAACTGATGAGTGGAAAAGATGTGGTACATAGAGACAACAGAATACTATTCAGTCACTAAAGAATGAAAACCTTTCATTTGTGGCAGCATGGACAGAACTGGAGATCATTATGCTAAGTGAAATAAGCCTGGCACAGAAGGACAAATACCATATGATCTCACTCATACATGGAATCTAAAAAAAAGTCAATATCATAGAAGTTAAAAGTATAATGGTGGTTACTGGAGGCCAAGAAAGTAGTGGGTAAAGTGAGATGGTTAAATGTGGTTCAAAAGGTACTAAGGTAAAATTTGGAGAAAGAAGTTCTGGTGTGCTAGTATACAATAGGATGGCTCTAGATAACAAAAATGTACTGCACATTTCAAAAAGAAGAAAGAATTTTGAAAGTTTTGACCAGAAAGGAATTATGAATAAATGTATGAGGACATAGATATGCATATCCTGGTTTAAACATTACACAATGTATTAATGTATCAAACCATTACATGTTACCTCATAAATATGTAAACTATTGTGTTTTATGTATTAAACATAAATTCAATTTAACAATAGTAAGTTAAAATCAGGGCAAATACTAAATATGGCTACCTTTTAGCAACATTAATTTTGATACTATTACCAGTTTTAACTCATTGACATAAAAACCTTAGGACCATATTAGAAAGTTACACTCTGATGTATAAAATTTGACAGCCCTTTGTGTAATACAACATTACTCATTTTAAATAAAAACTTAACAGAAAAGTAATAAATACTGTCTCTTGGAACTCTAATCATACAAAACTAGCAATTTAGATTACAAATAGTAATAAAGAACATACATGAGCATATCTGGGTTTTACTTATTCTTCAGAAGTTCAAATTTTATGGAATGTCATCCATCTTCATTTCAGATGCAGTAGCATAAATTTCAGTTTCTAAGATGGACTTCCACAAATTTAAAAAATAGGACACTTATCTATGCCTTATATATTTTCTTTCCCTTTCCTGGTAAATTTGGAAGAGCCTGAATTGTTTCAAGAGTCCCAGTTGCTACTTCAGGTAATAATACCACCTGTTTGGGTTATAGGAACAAACATTTTATTCACTGCCTGAGTTTAAATTTAACAATACATTCATGGTGAATAGTAGTTGTTTTCAACAACTGATATGAATGAATACATTTGAATGAACGATAACCAAATAAACCCACATATTTTGCCTTTCAAACATGAGCTCTGCTACATATTTGATAAATGGCTAACAAATCAGTTGTTCCACATTCTGGTTCCAGATCCTCAGTATTTGTACTACATTAAGAATATTTAAACAAAGGAACTGTAAGGTCAAATTTCCCACCTCTCATTGAGATTGTCTGGGAGTTAAACAGACGTTACTCCCAACTCTGCTTTTTGCTCTACACACTTGATTTTGGTATGCTATCCAGACTCTGAAGCACTCCGCCTAATCCTGCCTGTTTGAGACTTTTTATGCTTCCATCTCAGAGTTGACAGCTTGTCAGGGCCACACCCAGCTATAAGGCCAGATAAGAAATTGTTCTTCTGGAACACACCTGTTTCAAGAAAACACTAAGGAGATGACAAAGCTATTTCATCCTATACAAAGAAGACCCCACCCTCCACCTGAAGAACAGGACTTTGTGTCCCAGGTGCAATCTAAGCAGAGGAAAACTCTGTAATTCAATGGGTTGGCAGGCGCACTCACTCCACCATCTGGCATCTGCCTTGGTATTTGTGAAGCTCCTCAAACCATTTGAAGGTGTCCAGAGAGTATTAAGACACCTTTGAGGCATCCTTTCCAAACATGTCATCTCTCAGGTAACCAGCATAGGTAGGCAACTTTATACAGATTTTAAACTGTAGAAGTCTTCTGAGGAGCCCAACAAGGAAGTGAAAGTGGGAAAATCCTTCTGCTTTTTCAGGGGCAATGTGCCATCTACACACACTCCATAATTATGCTCAGATTCACAATAGGGCATAGCTGGCTTCTTTGTCCAGTTTTGAGAAGCCCACTGAGATGGACTTGCCAGGGACAGACAATAACTTTTCAGTCCCTGGCATTTATATATTTATATTGAACTGCTAGAGTAGCAGTTCAATACCTAATAAGATCTACTTTAGCCGGGCACTGTGGCACACACCTGTAATCCCAGTGTCTCAGCAGGCTGAGACAAGAGGATCCTGAGTTCAAAGCCAGCCTCAACAAAAGCGAGGCGCTAAACAACTCAGTGAGACCCTGTCTCTAAATCAAATACAAAATAGGGCTGGGGATGTGGCTCAGTGGTTAATTGCCCCTGAGTTCAATCCCTGGTACCAAAAAAAAAAAAAACAAACAAAAAAAACTACTCTGTCCATAAAATTAACAGCCTTTATTCACAGTCTTTCATCTTTATTCCCAATGCAAATCAACATCAGCAAGTGTGGTCTTGCTAGAGACCAAGTTTAGCACTGGGAACCTATATAGATAAGAACTAGTAGCACAGGATTTGTAGCCCAACTGCTTAAGTTCAAATACGTTATCTTATTCTCCTACCTTTCCAAACTTGAGGGGAAAATTCATTTTCATATATAATTTGTGAATAAAATAATAGAACCTATTTAGAAGCATTATGAGGACTAAGTGAAATAATCCCCAAGAGAGTTTAGCATGGTACTCATTTAAAGGACTCTCTCTCTCTCTCTCTCTCTCTCTCTCTCTCTCTCTCTCTCTCTCTCTCTCCCTCCCTCCTTCCCTCCCTCTCTCCCCCCTAATAAAAGCCTGATAAAATTATTGGGTGAAGATGAGGTTATTCCTTTATTGTGATCAAAATAATCCACATCCTAAAAGCTTCTCAAATCGCAAAGCTAAGATACTCCCATTTAGAGTAAATATCCCAGTTTTCCAGATAGTAGATACATGACCTACCCCATTTCTCTGCCACTATTTTCAGAACGTGTCCTAGGATTACAGCTAGCTATATGCTCTTCATTATAAATCCCTATCCGTGACTCTGTGGACTTGATGCCTCTGAAAACTACACTCCATGCTTTCATCTTTTAAAACACATATCTTCTAGAGTTAAGCCTACTTCTGCTTCTCTGATTTTAAAAATTATCACTGGGATTCCTCATTGATAGGGCCCATAATCTACAACTCCCAAGTATGAGGAATTAGGATGCATATTAGACACTATTGATACTCCAGTTTGACTTCTTGCTTTTTCCCTACTTCCACTTTTGCTTAGGATTTTGTCTGGAAATGTGTAGAACACTTGGATTGTGACATTTTCATCCAACTAACGCAATCATATTTCCTGCGCACAGTCTGTATTGAGGCAACTATGGAGAAAGTCATCCAGGATCTCCTTTCTCTGGGCTGTTCAACAAGTATGCACTGTTCAGTGACATTTTTGGCAAGTGAAAACATGATTTTAATTGCACCATCACCCAGACTCCTCGGGTATGGATCTTTGCCAAGAGGATTTGATTATTTGCCAAAGCAAAAGCATTTTGAAAGCTTCCTAAGTGCACCCTCCAGTCAGCAACATTCTGGAAAAAAAGAGTACAAACTCTGAAACAGATGAATAGGAACTTCTTTCCTACCCTGGGAACACCAGGTACTTCATGCTACTTATATTTTTTTTCCACTTAAGAAAACTGATTGCCCAGTATCCTTCCTCATAGCTGACATTATTGATCTAGGTGGCTTCTACTTTTGGCACCTCCCATTCCTAGAAGGATTCCTCCTCTTCCAATGAACACTGGGCACCTTTGTGCTCTGTTCCTATCATTGTGTAGATGTGAGCATTGCCAGCTGGCACTAAGAAAGATTAATAGTATGTGTTCAATAGGAAGGAGCCTTCAATCTCTGAAGCCTTCAGGCATCATGACATTCTTTCAACCTTGCCATCTTCATAGAGCCATGTCCTGTTCCAGTGGAGAAAGAGAAGGGCTACTATATGGGCAAAGTTCAGAAAGTTATACCATTAAAAATGACAGAGGAGGGCCGGGGTTGTGGCTCAGTGGCAGAATGCTTGCCTAGCATGCATGAGGCACTGGGTTTGATCCCTGGCACCACATAAAATAAAATAAAATAAAATAAAATAAAATAAACAAATAAAATAAAGGTACAAAAATGGCAAAGGAATATAAGCAGTTCAACTACTACCACCAACAGAGCAGGATGATCTATTATAGACTCTCTTAGATCTAATAATGTTTAAGCGTGTGTGTGTATTCAAAATATTTGTAGTAAGTATAATAGTTTTCAAATGCCTTGCCTTTATCAGAATCTCTTACCATACTTGTGAAGTCTGATATAAATTTATAGAATATTTCACGGCTATTTTGTCTATTCTTAATTCATTTACAAAATATGTGAATGCAGGAATCATGGTGGCCTGCATTTTTCTGACTAGTTTTACTATTTGTGCCATTTATGTACATTTCTGAAGCTCCCACAAGATATCCCTATGACATTTAACACAAATGATCACACCTTCTTCCTAGGAATTGTTACTTTGATTTTTGACATCAGTCATTACTCTTAGTTCTCCATCTTTCTCTCTGGAAAGTCTCTCCCTTTCTCCTTTGTTTGTTCTTCCTTTGCACATCCCTTAAACATTACTGTTTGTGAGAGTTTTGTCTTTGGCTCTCATTTTTATACTATGCTCTTCCTCTCAGTGATCTCATTTGTGCTATGACTACAACTACCACAAACATATAACTAACTCTTATATCCAGCCAAGGACTCCCTCTTGAACTCCAGATTCCTTGAATTACCCTCTACTGGACATCTCCAATTTTTTATCCCACAAACATATCTAAGTCCATATGCCCAAAGTCAAATTCATCATCTCCCATTCCCATTCCAAGCTGATCATCTTTCAGGCTTTTTTTAATATCAAGTAGCATCCACAAACTCAAGCTGAAAAAGAGTGCATAGTTGTTGTTTTTTTCTTTCCAATCATTCAATAGGTTTTTTTTTTTTGGTTTTGGTTTAATATAGACTTTTAAAAATAACTTTATTAAACAGTATTTGATATGCAAAAAACTGCATGTTTAGAGTGTATAGCAAGATACATTACGCATATAATAAAGCTGTGAAATCATTACCATAATTAAAATAATGAAAGTATCCATCAACTCCCAAGGTTTCCTCATATCACATTCCTTCTACTCTTCCCCATAGGCCCATATTCCCACCACTAATTTACAACCATCACTATATAATATCATGGGTTGAATTGTCTCCCCTTTTCAAATTCACATATTGAATTCCTAACCTCATACACCACAGAACATGGTATACTGAAGATATACTCTTCACAGAGGTACTAGATATTAGGATGGGATATAATCAATTATGACTGGTATCCTCATTAAATTTGGAAACAGACATACACAAGGAGAATGCCATGTGAAAATTGAGAGATCAGGGTGATGTTTCTACACCCCAAGATATTTCAAAGATTTTCAAAAAACCACCCCAAACTAGGGGAGAAGCATGGAAAAGATTGATCTTTCTTTTCTTTCTTTCTTTTTTTGTACTGGAGATTGAACTCAAGGGTGCTTTACCACACATCCCCAGCCCTTTTTACTATTTTTTAAAATTTTGAGACAAGGTCTCAATAAGTTGCTTAGGGCCTTGTTAAGTTACTGAGACTGGTCTCGAACCTGTGATCCTCATGTCTCGGACTCCCAAGTGACTGGGAATACAGGTATGTGCTACCATGCCTGGTAGCATATATTTCTTCACAGCCCACATTAGGTAATAATACTTTCAACATCTTGATCTCAAAATTCTCACCTCCAGAATTGTGAGACAATAAATTTCTTTTGTTTAATTTACCTATTTTATGACACTATGTTTATGACAGCAATAGCAAACTAATACATTTTGCATTTTTAAGTGTTTATATAAATTCAATCATGCAATTTATATAATTATATATTTTTCTAATTTCTCTCATAGAACAATTACTTTAAGAACTATCCATGTTTTTTAAGATATCAGTAGTTCTGTTTTATTGCTGAGTAGTATTCCTCTGTATAGACATATCACCATTTGGTTATATAATAAAAGTTGATGAGCTCTTGGGTTGCTTGCAGTTTGGAATTATTAAAAATAATGATGCTATGAAATGAATGAAAAATAAAATGAAAATCATAACACATTCATGAAAGAAATGGAAAAGGACAAAAAAATAAGTGGAATGACATCCATTATTCATGAACCAGAAGAATCAATATGTTAAAATGTCCACACTACACAAGTGTTTTACAAACTCAACACCATCCCTAATAAAGTAGAAATGGCTTTTTTCACAGAACTAGAAAAATCAATTCTAAAATTCATATGAAACCACAAAAAATCCAAATAGGCAAAACCATCTTGAGCATGAAAAACAAAATAGGAGACACTATACTGACTTCAAAACATTTTACAAAGCTGTAGTAATCAAAACAGCATGATGTTGAGATAAAAACAGATGCAGACCAATGGAACAGAACAGAGTCTAGAAGTATGCCCATACATCTATACTAACTAACTGACTTTCCACAAAGATTCTAAAAAAAAAAAAAAAAACCATCACAGAAAGGACTGTGATGAGTGTCTGTCAACTGATAAATGGATAAAGTAAATGTGGTACATACACTCAATTGAATACTATTCTGCCTTTGAAAAACTGAAATCAGCCAGGTATGGTGGTACACAACTATAATCACAGTGACTTAGAAGGCTGAGGCAGGAGGATTGCAAAATTGAAGATGTAGCTCTGTTGCAGAGCATTCCTGTGTTCTACATAACAGAATATTATTCAACCACAAAAAAGAATAAAAGCCTTTCATTTGTAACATGAAAAGAAGGAACAAAAGGTCATTATGTTAAGTAAAATATGCCAGGCACAAAACAGACAAGTACTGTATGATCTTACATGTGAAATCTTTAAAAATTGACATCATAGAATTGAGAATAGAATGATGGTCACAAAAGGCTGGAGAGAGAGTGGGTAACAAGGAATGGGGACAAGTTGATTAATGAATACTAAGTTACCATTAGATAGGAACAAGAAGTTTTGCTGTCTTATTACACAATATGATGACTACAGATAACAATACTGTATTATACAATTCAAATATCTAGAAAAAACAATTTTTCTTTGTAGCAAAACCATAAATATTTGAGAAAAATATGTTTAAACTGGTTTAAATATTACACAATGTACACATATACAAAATATTACATAATACCTCATAAATATGCACAATTTTTTAAAATTTTAGTTATGGATAAATCTTTATTTTTATACAGTGCTGAGAATTGAACCCAGTGCCTCACACATGCTAGGCAAGTGTTCTACCACTGAACCACATCCCCATCCCCACAAATTTGTTTTTATGTATCAGTTAAACTAAATTTTAAATGCTTGCTGGAATTTTTGTTTTAATTCTCATGAATCTTTAAGTCAATATTGAGAGAATTTATGTATTCATAATATTGAGTTTTCTATCAATAAGGTATAGCTCTCCAATTTTTTTAGATCTTATTTAATTTCTCTCATAAATGTTTGAAATTTTCAGTGTGCCAATTGTTTTTTTTTTTTTTTTTAGAGAGAGAGAGAGAATTTTTTAATATTTATTTTTTAGTTTTCGGTGGACACAACATCTTTATTTTATTTTTATGTGGTGCTGAGGATCAAACCCAGTGCCCTGCGCATGCCAGGCGAGCACGCTACCCCTTGAGCCACATCCCCAGCCCAACCAATTTTATTTTATTTTATTTTGAGAGAGAGAGAATTTTTTTTTTTTTTTTAGTTTTGGATGTGGACACAACATCTTTATTTTATTTTTATGTGGTGCTGAAGATCGAACCCAGCGAGTGCGCTACCACCTGAGCCACATCCCCAGCCCCCCAATTGTTTTTTTTTAACTGGGGATTGAACGCAGGGGCACTTAACCTCTGAGTCACATCCCCAGTTCTTTTATTTTTTATTTTATTTTATTTTATTTTTTGTGACAAGTTCTTGCTAAATTGCTTAATGGCCTCACTAAGTTGCATAGGCAGGCTTTGAACTAGCAATTCTCCCATCTCACCTTCTGAGTTGTTGGGATTACAGGCAGGTGTCTGGCTATTTCCACTTCTGATAATTTGCTAGTATATAAATATAACTACTTTTTGTATATTGATCTTGTATTCTGCAATCTTTCTAAACTCATAATTCTAGTTGGCTTCTTTGTATATCCCATGGTACTTTCTACATAGATAAGCAAGCCACAGTAATTTATACAGTTTTTTTCTTCCCTCTAAATGTGGGGTTCTTTTATTTTTTATCATGTCTTAATGCACTGACTAGAACCTCTAGTACATTGTTGATTAGAAGTAGTGGAGACTGTACATCCTTGTCTTGTTAAGTGTTATGTTAACTATTTATTTTCATAGATGTCCTTTATCTTCAATTTTTGGTAGGTTTACACACATAGGTGTATCCAATTCCTTCAATGCCATTTCAGTAAGAAATGAAAATCTATCCTCTGCCATCACTATTTTTCACCTAAACTTAATATAACAGACTTTAAACAAGTTTGTATGACTCTAGTTTTGTCTTCCTGTAATTTAATCTCTATTGAATTTTGTCTTCCTGTAATTCAGTCTGTACAGAACGACTTTTTAAGTATGTAAATCTGATCATAGTGTACCTCTAATTAAACTCTTTAATTCTCTGCTCTGTCTGTATGACCTGCCTTTATTTGACATGACACCCTCATCCCTTCCCTACAAGGGCCCCGCCTACTTTTTAATCCTTACCTCATCTCCTGTGTTCCATCCAAAATTTTATGTCCCAAGAATGCCAAATTTCAGTCAAAAAAAATTAACTCTGATATACCTTTAGTATTACTTACACTATTACTTCTGCCTTCTTTGCCTATTTAAAACCTACGCATGTGACCAGATTGAATTCAAAGAGCAAAATTTTATGAAGACTTCCCAATCCCCACATGAAGTGTTAGTGTTTTTCTTTTAAGATTCTCTAACACAATTTATTCATTGCACTTTTGTAGAAGTTACAATGTTATATTATAAACACCTGTTTACATATACCTGACATACTAAATTAGGATCATGAGGGCCAGGATGAATTATGTTTTTATTTGAACCTCTGAACTCCAGCACTTATGTCTAATTCAGTGCCTGACACAAAGCATCTGTTCAGTAAATACATGTTGAATGAAGAGACAAATAGTTAATCATTTGTAGTCATAGAAATACTTCCCAAAATTTAGTCATTCCAGGCCACCTTAAAATTTTTACCATGTTGTCATACCATGCACATGGTTGTTCACTTATTGTTTTTTTAAGTCAATGCATTTTTTTTACTTTAACACCTACTTTAGCCTATCCTAAGCAACAGTATCTCTAAATTCACAAACAGCATTCTAGTTATAATCTTCTATAATATTAGTTGAATACTACTTTAAAATGTGTGTAATCAACTTAAAAACCTATCAATGGTTTCTATTTCACATTTGAAAGACAATAAGCCATGTAATTCAGCAATTCTATCCCTTGCCTGTGGTCGCATACCTAGTGGGAAAACTAATACTACCACACAGGTCTTCTGACTTCCTGACAATAATGTTCCCTACTAGAAAGGACTATATCTCCATGGATACCCACCCAAAAGAGAAATGTACCATGGAACCAGATGGACAAAAAAGGAAAGCCTGTTTAGTGTAATGCTGAATGCACTAAATACAATTATGTGTGGGATTCAGAAAGTACAGGGTGGAACATGAGGTTATCATTGTCTGAGTAAGACGATTCACATTCTCTTTCAGAGGTTCCTAACACCAGATGACTGAGGAAGCCATAGCTGCTTTCATGTGTAGCTCCAGGAAATTGTCTGTTGTTTATTCCTGGATCCTGCCATTTAATATAGTGTATGCCTGACTATTTAGCCTAAGGTTGCTGTCCACTTGTCATACCCTATGCACAGACCCATTCATGAGACATGAATTCCCAAAAGGCTGAAGTTTTGAGTTATCCTTTTCACTTAAGAAGTGCACAGGATTATTTATTCCAAAAACAGAGAGAAATTGGTGGGAAACACATTAATATACTGAGTACAAACCTGAGAGTCAAAGTTTCTGAATCCTCACCTTTGTTCTCCCCCTGATTCAGATTTAGAAAAACAGGCGTCTTCAAGAAGTTTCCAGAATAAACGTTTACCTTGGTTCAGTTCAGGGCTAGACTCACCATTAAGACCTATTTTTACATGCAAAAGAGGGAATATGTTGGCATTCATACAGAATGGACACTGTTTAATGAGCCCTTTCAATGGATCAGCTCAGAGGAAACACTGGTTCTGGACCAATTATTTTCCAGAACTTACCCTGTAGAAATCCTTCCCCTGAGCTAGGTGACTGCATATTTATGATGAAGTTTTAATGGGTGTTGTTGATTCCACTAGAGCTGTGATGTCCCAAGTAGAATCATAGCATTCTAAATTATGGAGTGCTAGACTGGACTCTGCTGAGGAAATTTCACTATAGTAGTCATGGGTCCAGCATAGTAAGGTTTTGTTTGTCACAGTTATCAGGGAAAGGATAAGAAGAATCTGTTTTTCACTAATTTATCCAAACATTTTTTTAGAAAAATTAGGACTGAGGCATTACTGACCTTTTAAATAATACTATGTATCTATCACCCCACCACTCATAAGTTCACATATTTTCTTCTGACCTTTAAAGTCCTAACTTGGGAAGTGGCAGCTATAAAAAGAAGTTTGAGTATGGCCAGCACTGACTGTCCTGCAGGCAACATTCTTTAATTTTTCAGGTTTTCATCGTGATTAAAGACCAATGACAATATAGAATTTTGTTTCAAATTTCTCTGAATTAAATAGTAGTTTACAACATGTGATCCCAGATCAATCGCATCAGAGTCATTTAGCAATTTGTTACAAATACAAATTTTTTGGTCCCACTCTACCTATTACTAAATCAGAAAACACAAGAGCAGGGTCTAAAAGTCTGTATTTTAACAAGTGTTGCAGACAGTTCCATTCATCTCATCCAATAAAGAATGTCTAATTATAATTTAAATAAGAATACTACCTCAGTAATTTTGCTTCCACCAGGGTGATCTCCTTATACTCTTTTTTAAAAATGTTTTTAGTTGTTGATAGACCTTTATTTATTTGTATGCGGTGCTGAGAATCGGACCCAGTGCCTCACATATGCCAGGCAAGTGGACCATCGCTGAGCCATAGCCACAGCCCTCTTCATGCTCTTCAACGCAGACTTTTGACTTTATCTTCTGTTTTATTGTTGTTGTTGTTGTTCATGCTAATGGTCTCTCCCTGTCTTCATCACTTCCTCTTTGTCTACTCCAACCCCTATCCATACTCAAATTTAATCTCTCTGTCATATAATCTTTTCTAATAACTTTCTATTGAGCTCTCCTTTCTTTTCAGTCCAACTCTATTTATTGTGGTCAAGACCTAATAGATTAATTGATTATTTACTGCCAGATTTAAATAGGGAATATGTTTGTCTCATTTTCCCATTTTGATCATAAGGAATGGGAACAAGATTTTCTTTCTTCTTGATGTTAAGACAATGTTGAGCCTGTGAGGAGAGAATGGATTTGATCCACTCTGACAGCTCTGATGGCCACCTAGTGACTTCCACTTAAGAAATCCAGTGAAAGGTATAAGAATAATAGATGAAATGATTTTCTTGATCTCTTTGCATTAGATGGAAGCAGAGAAATACAGAGTTGAGGACTATTTCACATCCCTCACTATTATTCAGATTTAAGGTAGATTCTGAGGAGAAGCAGCAGAAATTAGAGAGTAAAATGAAACAGGCTTATCTATGTACTTGACTATAAGAATTAGAGTTTGATTCCTGTCCCATGAAATCCATCCTTAACACTTTGAGGCTGATTCGAAATGTCCCTAGTTAGCAACATCAGCTTTTAATTAATAACTGTCTGGAAATGTGTGAAAGGGAAATAAACATTTCAGCTCCACACCTGTGGAAATTCTTGTCCACTCAAAAGGAAAAATATAGCTTATATAGATTCTGGTTTCTATGAGAAATCAGCTCTAAGAAAAAGTACTAATGAGGTTAGTAAATCCTTGGTCAAATGAATGTAGACCAAACATCAAAGGCACCAAAATGAAAGGTAAACACACTCAAGACTTTGAAGGTTTCCTTTTAGAGTCTCACCATGTCTCACTGAGTATACAGCTCAGATCACAAGCCAATGCTGGCAAAATCTGGGAGGTTCCAGACGCTCAGTTTGGAGGAAGAAGTTTGTTTTCATATGAAAAGAGGAATTCTCTTACTCTCTGGAAACCCTGGGAGCTCTTTGAAGACCTCAGAAGATATCAGACTCATAGAATCCCAAGTTCAGTAGAATTAAAGTGTCTTTTTTTCCTCCTTTTCCTGAACATATTGCAATTAGTCCTTCCTAAAGTAAATTGGTTATTAACTGAAAGCAAATGAAAGCATATTTTGGAAGACAAACCTCCATAATGGGAACCCATCACAATGACGAGTAAAAATAAATAAATAAATAAACTAATAGATTTAGGGCATTTTATGCTGCTTTTCTGTTTGTTTTTTTAATTGACCTAGTACTGTGTATGTAAATTAGCAGTTGAACTCATTTTCTTCAGCTATTAGGGCAATTGCTTGATTGAACTCTTCACTTAACAAAAGGAATCAGACTAAAGGCATATAGATAACACTTGGTTCTGTCCATTTTCATAAATAGAGGTTAAAAACCACATTGTTAATGTTTAAGAATGTCTAGATTTTTAAAAATATATATTTTTTATTAGTTGTTGATGGATCTTTATTTTATTTACTTAATTATATGTGGCACTGAGAATTGATCCCAGTGGATCACACATGCTAGGCAAGTGTTCTACCACTGAACCACAAATCAAGCCCCAAGAAGGTCCAGATTTAAAAAAAAAAAACTTCTTCAAGAAGAAGCTCTAGTTGGTAATTTATGCCCATAATTTCAACAAAACACTGACCCAAAACACAATTTTGAAGTAAAGAAAAATTTCTCCTTTCGCCCCTTACCTAAATGGAAATGTTTCTTGGGATCTGATTCTTTTATTAATTAATATGTATTATTATTTTTTATTAAATAAAATTTATTGTGCCTGATGATTTACACAGGTTAACCCATTCAGTTCTCACAGTAGGCATGCAAAATAGATATTAGCATCTTCATTTTCCAGATTAAGAATTTGAGGATAAAAGAGTTTGAATAACTTGCCTATTTCTATAATTAATAAATGGTAGATAAGGAATGCTAGTCCAAAGTCTGACTTGAGAGTTAATACTCTTAGTCTACATTGATTCACCATATAACCCCTTCCTTCTGCCTTAATCTATTTGTACCTATTAATTCAGAGCTGCAATTTAGAATGATTAAGAAGATGGGGTTTGGTGTCAGTCAGACCTGGATTTTAATCCCAGCTCTACCTGTTGACCTTAGGCATTTTACGAATCTCTACTGATCTTTCATTTTATCCTCCTGTAAAACAAACCTAATAACAAGTATTTGACAGGACTTGAATGAGGATTAAGTTGTCATGATAAACATCAACATACCTTGCACACAGTAGATATTCAGTTCATTATCTTCAGGGAAGCTTCCTAAGTAGCTACCCACTGGCCACCACAGATAAACCATGGATATTTAGCCTCTGTGCTTTCCTACTCTTACCCTCATAATTCACCACTGAAACAGGTCCAGTAAGCCTGTCCTTCCCTGGTCATCAAGTCTGATACACTTCATATTCATGCTCATATTTGTGTTCAAGCTCCAGAGAACTTCTTTTTCAATTTTTTAAAATTTGTTCTAATTAATTATACATGACAGTGGAATGCATTTTGACACATTGTACACAAATGGAACACAACTTCTCCTTCCTCTGGCTGTACATGGTGTAGAGTCACACTGGTAGTATAATCATACATGTATATAGAGTAATTATGTCCATCTCATTTCACCATACTTGCCACTCCCACACCCCTTTCCCTCCCTTCACACCCCTCTGCACAATCCAAAGTTCCTTTATTCTTCCCCACCCCACTTCCATTATGGATCATCATCTGCTCATCAGAGAAGACATTCAGCCTTTGGTTTGGGGGGGTTGGCTTATTGTGCTTAGCATGGTATTCTCCAGCTCCATCCATTTGCCTGCAAATGCCATAATTTCATTCTTCTTTAAGGCTGAATAATATTACATTGTGTATATGTACCACATTTTCTTTATCCATTCATATGTTGAATGCTATCTGGGTTTGTTCCATAGTTTAAGCTATTGTGAATTGAGCTGCTGTAAACATTGATGTGGCTGTGTCACTGTAGTATGCTGATTCTAAGTTCTTTGGGTATAAACCAAGGAGTGGGATAACTGAGTCAAATTGTGGTTCCATTCCAAGTTTTCTGAGGAATCTTCATACTGTTTTTCATAGTGGCAACACCAATTCACAGTCCCACCATCAATGTATGAGTGTACCTTTTTCTCCCACATCCTTGCCAACACTTATTATTGCTTCTTGATTTCTCCAAACCTTCAAGTTATGTATCTGTACCCTATGAATGATAATGGCTAAATGTTACTTTTCCCATGCTTGATATTTATTTGTATTTTACTGGGGTTACCTAAAGATAGACCACCTCATCTCAAGGATAGCATCTGTTTTCGCCTACCCAGTATCATGAGTATGTGGAACAAAGCAATCAGGATAGTATAAATAAAATGAAAAAGGGTACAAAAATAAAACTCATTGCAACAACTTCATAGTGACAGAGTTGGAGGAGACATTAAAGGTGTGCTAGTCCAAATTCCTTAGAGAATTTTCTAAGGTCACACAATGTTAGAATCAGGACTAGAGGTTTGATCTCTGAATCCTTGTCAAATTACGTTTCTAAAATCCCATGCTACCTCAAAGTACTTGGGTTTATCTGTTTACAAGAATGAAGTAAAATTATCCTTTCATCCACATGTAAAAATAAGAACAAAGAAAAAAAATTCTAATCAACAAATATAGTAAACAATAAAAAGGTCTATCATATATTTCTTTTATATTTTTATTTTTGGCACCGGGATTGAACTCAGGGTGATTGAATTCAGATGTGCCCCTGAGCCACATCCCCTGCCCTTTTTTATGTATTTTATTTAGAGACAGGCTCTCACTGAGTTGCTTAGCACCTCACTTTGGCTGAGACTTGCTTTGAACCCTTGATCCACCTGTCTCAGCCTCCTGGGCCACTGGGAATACAGCTGTGCACCACCACACCTGGCTCATATATTTCTATTATCGCAATAATTAGTAAATCCTGAGTTAACTCATTCTCTTGCAGCCTCAGCAAAGTGGCTCTGGTTTTTCCAAGCTCCCCAAATCCTCAGGGATGGTACTGGCATTCTCCTTGCTCCCACTGTCTCCCCCAGACCCAAACTCTTTTGCTCAGGTTCCAAAATCTTTGCCCTTTGAAATGTATGTCATCTAGCTTTATCAGCCTTTCTTCTTCTTTCTACATCAACTATCATCCCACTCGTTTCAAGAGCACTCTAGCTCCAAGCTACTTTACCACTTCAAATCCTGACATTATCTAGAGAGACTTCAGTGTCCCTGTGAGTAATCTACCTCCTTGCTTGATGGTTTCTTGACCTTTTAAAATATAATGGGTAAGTCAGATGCAGTGGCACAGGCCTGTAATCCCAGCACTTAGGGAGGCTAAAACAGGAGTTCAAAGGCAGCCTCAGAAATGGTGAGGCCATAAGCAACTCAGTGAGACCCTGTTTCTAAATGAAATACAAAATAGGGGTTGGGATGTGGCTCAGTGGTTGTGTGCCCCAAAGTTCAATCTGCATTAAGTGCCCCTAAAAATATAATGAATATTCTTACAAACTGCTTCAGCCACATATTCCTCTGGTCACATCTGAACATTGCCATAAGGCAAAACTGCTTTAATTATAAAACATAAATTAGGACATCTCATTTATAGACACCAAGACAATATGCCTCCAATTCTCTAATTTCTGTGACTATGCTTATTCTCTGACCTACAGTCATTCAAATTCTGCCTTTATTTTAGTGCACAATTTGACTTTGGATTTACCCCCTTTTATATTTAGACTGGACACCATGGGTGTCCCTTCAATTTTGCTTTTTTCAAGGAATCTAGTTCCCTTTATTCCTTGAAACATAACTTCCCTATTAAACTCTTGTCCTGAAGCAAACCTAAGCACTTCCTTCTCTGCCACTGAACTCAAGAACCTGAGTGGTACAAAGAGGGGTGGGGGGAAACTACACTACTATGCAGGGTGGCCAACACAAATACTATCTAATAGTTTCAGTGCAGCTCAGAAATTCTTCTAGTCAGCACCTCCTTCTATAATTCTCAGGAGAAATACCAAATCTTTCTTCACAAGCCTCATTACAACGTCTGTTTTAGCAGATGATATTGGGTCCTACTTACCAGAGAAAAATTGAGGTCATCAGGCAGGAACTTCCATGAATGACTTTCCTGTCTTAAAGTCTACAAATTGATTTACATCTGTCACTGTCCTTAAATTTATTTCCTTTCCCTCTGACAACCCACTGAGGAGATATATTCCTTGTCCTGTTCAGTGCATATCCCATCCTCTCTTAATTCCTTCACAAACTTTCTCTTTCCCTTCCACTGTCTCTTATCCCTTCAGAATATCTCCATCTGAAAAAAAAAAACACCAAAGATATCAACAATAACTCCCCAGTCCCTACTTTCTCCTCTAATCTACTCAATCTTTACTTGCCTTCACAGACAACTTTATAGAAAAAAAATAGGTTCTCTCCACATCCTCATAACAATTCACTCTTCAATGTACTATAATTTGGCTTTTATTTCAAACACCACTCCCACAAAGGCCACTGATGGGTTCTGAATTTCTAAGGTGAAAGGATCATCTTAATCCAGAGCCTATTTACTTTATCTGGTCATTTACTACTAAACAAAACCTATCCTCCTCTTTGTGAAACTTTTTCTGCCCAACTGTCTAGCGAGTATTTAATTTCCTTCTCAGGTTCTTCTTAGTTGCATCCTTTAGTCACTTTTCCTTGAATATATTCCCATTGTTCTATATTCTATTCAAAGTTTCACTTCTGTGCTCCAGATTCATGTTTCTGTGTATGAGACACCTCAACTTGCTTAGGCAACAACTGCATCCATCTCAAAATATCTAAAAATGTAACATTACCCCACCTCTATTCCACACTTTCCTCTTCTAAAATTCCCTATCTTTGTATTAGCACGATCATGTATCAAATCACCCAAGTCAGAAATATTGGTATCATCCTGATCAACTTTCCACCTCCCTTTTTCTCATTAGTTATAATCTAATTGGTTATAAATAGATCTAATTTTGTCCTTTATTCCTCTTAATTTTAAGTCAACACTTCAGCATTGGTCATCTAGACTAATACCAGCCCTCTCAATATTCTACTTGCCTCCTTTCTCCCTTGCTAATCCATTCTCAACAGTTTGGAATAATCTTCCCAAAGTCCAAAAATGATCATGGCATTGAAAACTCAAAACCCTTTGGGACCTGTGGGTTAGGTACCGAATAGCTTCAGATTCCTTCAAACAGGTGTGAAGCCTATTTACTAGTCTTAATTATTCATTTTCCATAATGTACAGCCATTTAGGAAATTTCTCTTCTAAAACTCCCCGTCTTTGTATTAGCAAGATAATGTATTGTGTGATTCAGGAAATTGTTTCTAAATTGCATTTTTTTGGTGGGTTACCAGGAATGGAACCTAGGGGTGTTTAACCCATGTTTAGCCCATGTTATTTATTTATTTCTTTTATTTTTGAGACAGGGTCTCACTAAGTTGCTTAGGGCCTTGCTAAGTTGAACTTGTGATCTTCCAGCCTCAGCTTCCTGAGCCACTGGCTGAATTGCATATTTAAAGGAAAACATAATCATTTCAGAAAGTATATGCCTTCCAAAGGACATTGATACTATGAAGAAGCCAATTTTCTCAGACAGCGTGTGATTCATTTCATTATTTGTGAGTCTCAACATCAAGGACAGAAAGTCATCTGATTTTTTTTTAGCAAGTGAATGAATAGAACCAAGAGGTTAAACTCCAGATTTTTAAAAGGTGGAGATGAATGTGAGATATATTGATGTCCCTGGCACTGACTGTACTTGGAGATAATTAAAAAGTAATAGTGAAATCTCTAGCACTATTCTTCTCTGAGAAAGTTAGCATTAAAATAGCTGAACTTAAATATTTGATCTAAAGTATCCCAAGAAGACACTGATTATTTAGGATTACTAAATTTTGTGAATAAATGGTATTGAATGACATTCTTTTTCTGGAAATATTTTTTTAATTGACATTATAGTCATATATACTTATGTTTGAATCTTGACACCTGCCTACTGGCTGTGCAGCCTAAGGCCAGTTATTTAACTGAGATAGCATTATCTGCAAAATGGAGATATTAATACTTATACTACTATTATCACAGGAATTTTATGCTGATTAAGTGATAAAACCATGAGTGTAAGGAGCTACTCATCACATGGTAGGGGTTCAACATTAACAACCATATTTATTAAATTTGATTAGTATCTCAACAACTTGGATGAATCTTGTGGAGAATTAAGGAAACAGAGATCGTGGGGAAAATGCATATAATTTTGTTTAAAGAACCAATGAGAATAGACTTGATATAAACTTAACAGAGACATTTTTGAGATACTGAGGGAGCAACTTCAATGTACAGCATATTTTAAGTCTCTTGTGCATTCTTTAAAGTGGAAATAAAGGAAGAGAGGAGGAGAAGAGAAGAAGCAGCCTATTGACAGCCCCTGCTGGGTAGGCCATCAGTGGGCAGTATAAGTCATGCTACCCATATTCTCACCTCCTGATCTCTGATTATACCTCCAGACTCCCAATATTAGCTTCTTTCTTGAAATATGCCTTTAAGAATGAAACAATGAAACTTGTGTTCTAGTTCACATAGATGGAGATCCAGCTGTGATTGCCTTACTCCAAAGGGAGCCAGCATTCCCGACAGCAACATAAATTTCAAGTACCAAAAGCTTAGAGGCAGGTTGTCGAGAAATTTTTAGTCCAGCACACCTCCATGTTTGTGGAATGTTTACCCTCTACCCTACTTTTATACTCCTCTCTGCCACCTCCAACATTGTGAGTTCCTGAGGATTTCTCATTCCAGATGAGCCATCTTCTCTCTATAATTATCTCTTGTTTGTGGCATTGGTAATTTTACCTCATTGTTTAGGATGACATTTTGAAGTATTTTTGTGTATCACATGTTCACACACACATTCTATGAATTTTCATATTTTATGATCTACATATTAAATCTCTGACCCTAAAACTAACCCTACTAAATATTGACTACTTATTACCTCCTCATTAAATCCTTTGCCCTGTTATCTGCCCTGTAAACCTACAAATTACTTTTCCTTTCAGAGCAAAAACCATGTCACAAGTGATTTCTCTGTCTAATTCTGGTACCATCTAAGGCAATGGCACAGAAGTAATAAAACTAATATGTCCTTCTTAATTTACCCATAATTCATACTCACCTTTTGGGTCACTGCTATCAAACAGCAACTGAAACATGTAAAACATATGGATGATAGATAAATGATAGACAGATTACAAAGTGTAATAGGATGAGAAGGAAATACAAGAGTATATCTGGGAAAAGTATTCCCCAAGGCTTTTAGCCATAAGAAAGGTAGTTCTGAAAGGTGAGCTTGGTATACCACAGGATTGTTCCAATCATATTAGTATTGCTGGGCATTACCAGGAGGGCAAACTTGATAAGGGCCACAATGTAAAAGATTGAGGTCTTGACATATTTTGACATTAGACCTCCCATTTCCCCTATTTATTTCTTTACCAGGCCAAATCCAAACTGTGGACAACCAGTCTAATTATTAAGCTCAGCTTCTCTAGGCTGGAATCCCTAGAAAAAAGAAACCTGTTCTCATTCTAGAGTTATTTGGTCCCCAAAATCATACAAGTGGTTGCTAATATATTTGGGAAATATTGTCAAGGCAACTTGGGGTTGGGGAGAAGAAAGAAACTAAGGGGGACCACATATAGAAATTAGCAACAGGGCTGCCTATCCAAACAAGGGCAGAGGTTCCTTCCATCCTCAAATTGTCTTCTGCATGGCCAAGTAATATCTCTTTCTGAGAGGCAAGGCTTGTTCTCCATAAAACATAAATGGGAAAATTAAAGGAAAAAATAAAACTAATTTTTCTGGAAAGAAAAAGAAAAGAAGCAGCAAGAGTCTCAAGTCCTAATCCTATTTGTAATTTCCATATACCCTTTCAAAAGGGTCCTAGTAGAAGAGAACAACTTCAAAAGCTGGGTTGAGAGATCCTTTAGCTTTGGCTTGCCAAATGATACAGCAACCAAGATCAGGGTAAACAGGACTTAGCATCATGAAGAGAAAGGCCCTATTCCCATGGATTTGCTCAGGGAGACTGATCCTCTGTGATATAGTTTCGGTTGAAGAGTACTTGTTTTCTTCCCATTTGGTTTACTTCCCTAACTCACCTAATATTTAGGCTTTATTGGTGATTCTCCTGAGTCTATTATGTGCCTCCTTTTTTAAAAGAAAACAGAAAAAAAAATGATGCTGATTTATTTGTTCCACAGGTACAAATCAGTTCTCATCATACACACTTGCAGATAAAATCCTACTTTTAGTAAACTCCATGAGGCAACCAAAAATCTTTTAAAAATTATATATATATATATATATATATATACATAGTTGTAGATGAACACAATATTTTTATTTTATTTATTTTTATTTGATACTGAGGATCAAACCCAGTGCCTCAAAGTGCTAGGCAAGAGATGTAACACTGAGCTGCAACCACTGCTCCAGCAACCAAGATCTTTTGCCTAATGTGGGATTTCATTGTCCTGAGCACAATACTAGGAATCATATTCTCAAGCCTCAAGCACTGGAATGAATTGTATTGAAAATTTAGTCTCTCCACCTCCCTCCCTAGCCAATAAATATGGCACCAAAGGACTGAACAATAAATTTGTAAGTAAAACTAAGCACTCTGAAGGTAGGGAGAAAAGAGAGAAATTTCATGAGCAATCCATCATTCATTCTCAAAAAGCTGTTATGCAATTTGAATCATTCATTCATTTATATTCCCCATATAGGTTCTCCTGTGACATGAGCTCATGGTTATGAGTGGCGTGTAGCTAAGGGGTAAGTTTGAATGATCTTGTTCTGTTTCAGTGAGAAGTTTGGAAGGCAAGCTTAGTTTTTCTAGTGGGGTAGTTGGAATGTTGGAGAGGGACAATTATAAAAGAAGTAAAAGGCTAATTACTAGAGGAACACCAACTAAACAAAATTTAAGAGTTGGGAAAGACTCTTTTCATTTCTTAATTTTTATTTTTTTAATTTTTAAATTTATTTATTTATTTTAATTATGTATATATGACAGCAGAATGCATTTTGATTCATTGTACACAATTGCAGCACAACTTTTCATTTCAGTGTTTGTACACAATGTAGTGCACATCATATATGCAGTCATACATGTACCTAGGGTAATGATGTCCATCTCATTCTACCAGCTTTCCTGCCCCTATGCACCCTCTCTACCCTCCCACCCCTTTGCCCATCACAGTTCCTCCATTTTTCTCATGCCTCCCCCCTCCATTTTAAATGTTTTACTTGACATAATAATTGTGCATATTATGGGGTTCAGTTTGATATTTCAAAACACATAAATAACGAATAATGATCAGATCAGGGTATAGTCATCCCAAACATTTGTCATTTGTATGTGCTGAGGTCACTAAAAATCCTTGCCATTTTTAGGAATTTTATTATTTGTGTGTGTGCTTTTTTTTTTTTCTAATAATAACCTTAGTTGTTTCCAACAAGGATTTTCAGGGTGTTATGGTAGAAATATGTGCAATTATAAGTATCAAAATTAGGCCAAAATTCAAACCGCAGAATCAGGCAGAATGAGGTAGAACTATTCGAGATACCCAAGTGAATATAATTTAATATAATTTGGGGATTCCTGCAAGTGAAGACAAAAATGACCTTTATCCAACAAATGAAAGCATAAAAGTTGTTTTTTTTTGGGTTTTTTTTTTTTTTTAGAAAATAAACCATAAACTTTATACAGGCAGGGTAGGCAGGGACTCTACCTGTCTTATAATTAGCCCAGGGCCTGGCATATGGTAGGGATTTCATAAGTATTTATTGTATGAATGAATAAAAATTTAATGAATTTCTTAAGAATAAATATTATAACTCAACTCTCTTTATATCCCAAGCACTCATTAGTGGATTTCAGTTGTCTGTGGAGTGGATACATAAAAGAGAAAAATGTTCCTGCCACTAATCTCTAATAATAATGTATTAAGTATATTTATATGCGTGGCAGGAAAAACATTAAAGACTAGTCATTTGTTATAGTTTTACAACATCTGTTGTTAGATTTGTCCTCTGATCCTTTCTCAGGTTGTCTTTCAGTAAAAGTTAAGGCCATAATAGTAATATCAGAATCTTCTTATTGTTAACTTTAAAGAACATTCCTCTTTCCTGTACTCATTTGCCTTTTTGTCCACATTTGATATTATTGACTTTTCTTTCCTGAATACTCATCTCTCTTCTTCCTGACTAAGTCCGCTCTTACCTCTCTGGTCACTCTTCATCACTTTCTCTGAAGCTCCTCTTTCTCTACCTGTCTCTTGATTTTTTGTGTTCCTCAGGGTTCTGCCCCTATCCAGAAACCCTTTTTTACTCCCCAAAACTTTAGATGATCTCATCCATTCCCAATGACTCATCTATCATTTCTAGAATTGATTCTCATTTCCACAGTCCAGATCTCTTTTCAAAAATTCGAATGACTATATGTATCTACTTAGTGGACATTCTCATTTGGAGAGAATGCAAATAAAATTCAGCATATCAAAAACTGCACTTAGAATCATTTCTTCCTCATGTGATCCCCATCTCAATGGATGACACTATTATACACCTAGTTTTCCATGACCCTCCATGTTCCTCATACATGGTATACAACAGCCAAATCTTGCAGTAAATATTAAATGAAGGTATACGTCTAATGACTCAATTTTATCCAGAGAATGGTTTTCAAGTATTTTTCTTAAATATGATTTCCCCAAATCAGCTCAATTAAAAGTTATCATTTATTATCTATTATGTAACCAGGAACTGTGCTAGGTATTTTACATTTAAATTCTCATTTGATCCTTAGAACAACCCTGGAGAGTAACTCCATTTTATAGATGAAGAAAATGGAGTCCAAAGAAGTTTTACATTCAACCCTACACAGCTAGTTCTGTGTACACATTGGGTTTCAAATCCAGATTTGTCTTATTCTAGAAGCATATCCACAATTCAAGTTTGGGTTTAATAAGATTATGTATCTAGAGGGTGGATACTCTGACAAAAGCCCTTGAATTACCTGAAGAGCAAGAGGCAAAAATAATCAAGAATCTCCTGTTTATCTTTGGTATCCAAAAGTCATATTCACATTGATATTGATACAGAAGCAAACCCATAGGTGCTTGCTAGTAAGGTGTCATTCTCCTTAGAAAGTGTCTTTGGATTATTTGCCTAAAGTTTCCCTTCCAAATTCCAATCCTATTTGGTACCTTCCCCAGGAGTCCCTTTGAAGACCCTCTGAAAGAAGAAAAAAAAAGAAAAGGGGAAGAAAGATCTTCCCAAACAACAGTGATTTCTCCTTTCTTTTTCCCTGGATTCAGTTGCACCTCTGGGGATGATACTATGGGCTAATCAAAATTACACAAAATGCCTACACACCACACTCCAAGAAACTCTGAAAGTCTGAAACACACCCAGTACTTGCAAGAAGCTCTAACATTGCACTGTAAGTGCATAGTCCATTTGTTTCCTTTTACCCATAAGGAAACTTGGACACAGACTGGGGTAGGGGACATGTTTAATGTCATACAGTTATTTAGGGGCAAGATCTCTCCTAGAGTCCAATTTTCTCAACTCAATACTTATGTAATTAGCAGGTTTGGGGTAGATCCAACATTTCTCTGATCATTACAATAATCTTAATAGGTGGATATTATCACGTATTTTCATTTTGTTATTAAGAAGCTGTACTCCAGAAGAGTTAGGTAATTTGTCAAAAACTATGCAAACTACTAAGTGAAAAAGTTGATGTTTGAACTTAGACCTATCTGATTGCTAGATGGGTTCTCTTTTCATTGTGCTTTATTGCCGCTCACCTGGTGGTAAATTAGCTAGTGCAATTGCTCAGAAAAAAATACCAGTTTTTCAAGCAAACTAATCTTCTGTGACTGTTGTTTCTCCCAGAGGGAAAGTGACAATCCGCAGCACAAACATCCTTTGTGCTAAATGCTTCCTTTCACCAAATCAATAAAGCTCTCTTCTCACTAGCCATTGTCTGGATTTTAAGATTGTTTCTGGTGGAATGTATTACTCACCACAGAAATGAACCATTCCTTCTAGAGGGATCTGATGTATAGGAAAACTGTGCCTGTGAGTAGTTGTCTTGCAAAAAAAATGCATGCACTATTGACAATTATTGATGGAAATTTCCTAGGCTAAAGACAAATTTTGCAGAGGTTTTATTGTTGTTGTGTTTCCAAATACAAGCAAACAACATTATATGTTGTAGAGTCAATTATATGTAGAGTCAAAACAAAGCAAGGGAGAGCAGGATTGAGAGTGTTTATAGCTTTTTTTTCTTTGAAAAAGTTATCTTCATCTGTTCCTGTGCCTGTTGTATGTAACTAGGCCTTTTCCTTTGACTACTCAAATGGGAGAAGCATGTTTCCACAATTAGAACTATACAGACACTTCTCACGAAGCACAAACTTGTAGCTATTTTTTCTTTGCTTGTTTCTCCTTGAGGCAAATAGCAGACAAACATGAGGCAAACATGAACTACTTACACAGCGGGGAGGGAATTCAGGAACAGACTTTAGAGTGAAGGGAACTTCTGCTTTCTACAGGTCTTGCACATTTATGAAGCCTGAATGCATGCATGGCTCATAAAGCTGCCTCCAGGGAAATGTATAACTAGTGGGTTTTCAGAGACACTGTCCTCAATCTCCTTTCCATTTCTCCCTCCCCATGACCTCAGCCACCACTGAATTTAAAAGCAACCTCCAACTCCCATCAGAAATACATACTCATTGACACTTTGCTGAGGTGGCAGTCATCTCAAGCTGCAGGAGCCCAGGAATGCTCTGTCCCTTAAGAGAGATCCTTCCCTGCCAGCTCCAAGGTCAGAGGGGAAGCAAATTCATATTACATGGGTCTCACAATCTGAATGACAGTAGATATGTGGTTAAACTATGTGTCACTGACAGCCTTAATGATGGACTTGTTCCTGGGCATTACAGAGAACTGCTTGAGTCTTGGGACGAAAAAGGTAGTCCATCACAAAAGAGGCATCCATGGCTCCCTTCAAAGAAAGAGCAAAAAAGCAAGCATGGATTTAGAATATACCCAAGGAGGCCTGGGTTTTGAAAGGGAACACAAAAATGAGTCTGTGTCACATGTTCAAGGTATCATTTGCTAACTATATGACTTAAGCAAATTATTTAACATTTTAAATCTGAAGAATCTCAGTTTCTCCAGTTATATGATTAGGAAAAAAATACTACCTTGCAGGGTTGTTTGATAATGTATATGACAGCACCTATCCCAGTGTTTAATATATGGAAGTTCCTTTCCCTGTAATGTATGGACTTGTGTTAATTCAATTTCATTAGCAGTCACCAAAGTCCAATGGATAGATATTTTATGAACTTTGAAGTCCACCTCTCTGTTTTTGGAGTTATTCAGGCTGGATTAGAACCCCGACTCCATGTCCCCCACATCTTGGTTTCATCTTTAAAAATGTGATTGCAACTGTCCAACAGAGTTGATTGTAGTGTAGTGTTAGCTGAATTAATGTTTAGTAGTCTAAACACAGTGCTGGGTACATAATAGGCATTCAGTAAATATTGACCTCTTCTCATTCCTGCTCTTCTCATTCCCAAAGATTATAGCTATCTGATTAGTGAAAATAGATTGGGCCATTATAAAAGGCACTAAATAGTCTGTACATACGAAAAATAATGTATTTTGTTCTTTCTGTATAAAAATATTACAAATCTTAACCTTACATCATGTGAGTTTACTCCACTTATTTATGCGTTCCACAGTCCATGTATATAGTATCACTAGAGCACTACCTATCTTTCAGGGAACAGAACTGCCAGCTCTCCCTCTACTACAGTAGATTGTTCACATTTATGAGATCATGTGCACACTCTATAATCAAGCATTCTTGAGATCTATTTAATGGTGAATGATGCCACACAAGTAAACATGTTTCATAGGAAAGGCAGACAAAGAAATAAATTTTAATATAATATGACATGAAAAATAGAGTTATATAAAGAGTACTATGATAGCCAGGGACATATTTTTGGTAGCAGAGATTGAACCCAAGCATGCTTAACCATTGAGAAACAGCCCTTTTTATATTGTATTTAATGACAGAGTCTCACTAAGTTGCTGAGGCTGGCTTTGAACTTGTGATCCTCCTATCTCAGACTCCCAAGCTGCTGGGATCACAGGCACACACCATCATGCCCAGCAGAAGAAGGGATGCTTGAACATGAATTTAAATGATGATTATAAGTAATTAATAAATGATAAATATAAACCATTTTTGCTAAATAGAGCTAAAGAGTTGGATTGAGTAGTGCATTAATATGTTTTCTGTTACTGTAACTAAATACCTGGGGCTGGGTAACTATAAAGAAAAGAGGCTTATTTTGGCAGCTGAAAGTCCAAACAGCATAGCATTAGCTCTGATGTGGGACACTCTCGCTGTGTTATTTCATGGCAGATGGCATCATTATAGAAGTGTGTCTGAGTAGAAGTGATTGTATGACGAGATACAAGTGGGAGAGGACAAGCGTGCACAACCACCCTTTCATGAGAACTAACTCAGGGTCTCAGGAGATCTATCTTATTCCTTTCTGAGGGCATACCCCCAATGACCTCCCACTGGGCTCCACCTTTTATAGATTCCACTACTCCCATACTGTCACACTAAGTACAAAGCCTCCAATGCATGAAAACTTGATTAACATACTTAAAACACAGCAGAAGGTATTCCATTCTATTACTGATTTCCATTTAGACATGTCCTATACAATATTTCATAAATATTTCATTTTCTCTAGTAAGTAAAAACAAAAAAAATTCTACATTATAACAAACCAATCCTCATGCCATTTTGTTTTTGTTTTTGTTTTTCATGAAAGAAAAATTTATAACACCTACTGTTTGTGATCATCTGGTGGCTGAAGTTGCACTCCTATTCACAATAATCCTTTTCAAATATCAGTACCTAATGATATAACATGTAATATACATGCCAAAATACAGACACACATACAACTATAATTATGATATGTAAGTTAATGAGCATGTGCTTGCATGCATGCTCACTCACAGTAAGCTCCACGTGTAAAAACAAAATTGGCAGCCAAAACTGCTTGAGCATAATGCTTGATTTGGGACTTAGAAAACATTGAAGTTGCTTGTTAAATGCTAGTTTGAGTTTCTAAAACTCAATGAAAAACAATTGCATTCATAAAAATGGTTTTGATACTTTTGAACTCTGTGACTTTATAAATAGTATTAATTTCACTGCTTTTTAACTCACTCTCTGTTAATTCAATAAAGATGGCCTTTTTGATTAGCTTTAATTGTTGTGCCCTGTTTTCCAACTTAGTAAAAGAGTTTTTTTCATTTACCCTTTTTGTTCCACTACAGCCTCAGCCCCAGCTTGCTGCCTAGCAAAAGCATGCCATTTGTCACAGGGGGCCAGGCAAGACAGAGTGAACAGCTCATTGAAATCCATCTCAGCTTGCAAGAACAGCTAATCCTCAAGCATGCCCTGCTTTAGGGGGAGGTGTGTCAGGCACTCCCTATATTAAGGTTTAAACATGAAGCCAGAAATGACCCAGAACAAACCAAAGCTGTGGACAGAAACATAACTTCAAGTATTTTAGCAGGGAACAAACTGGAGAATTATCAGTAAAATGAAAAGTCTTGATGACCAACCAGATACCAATATTGGTTTCACAATTTTCAACTTGACCTTCTTAAGATGACTCTGGGAGCGAACTGGGAGACTTTGGTCAGAAAAAATAGATCATTCCTGGTCAGTGTTCAAGAGCCAAGTGCCTTCACCATTCTACAGACAGCCAATATGGAAGGGGAAAAAAGAGTCCCAAAACACATCTGCTTAAGATGGGATTTGTCTGTCCCTCAAACTCTGGCCAACTCACAATACATCTTTGTTAGGAAACAAGCAGCTATACATTTTCCATATAAATTCCAACTAGCCACTGCTCATTTGCATTCCCTCCTTCAAATTCAGCCATCCCAGTTCCTCTGAGGTTAACTGACCAACAGCTGAGAAGAGACCTTTTTTCTATGAATGCATAATTGGTCATTGATGAACAAACAGGCACTCACTCAGTCTACCTGACCTAGGGAAAAAAATCCCTGACCATCATCCCAGATGTCCATGTCAGTCAACACAATCTCCATATAATTTATAAGGTATTAAATATCAAAAATAATGGATCTTTTCAGTTAGCATCTTGGCAGATGATGATAGCAGTACATTTTATTTGAGAAGCCAGCACAGACTTCTCCCAGTAAAACTGCAAACAGAAAACTGTGAGCATTGGCCCCAGATCCTCCTAGAAAAAGGCTGCCATTATACTCCATTACAGTTAAAGCTATGTATGCACCTCCTGGATGGCATCCAATCACATAGCACTTTTCCCTCCCTTCTTGTTCACTTTTACTTTTTTTTCTTTTTTTAGTAAAAACATGTTCTCTCAATGGCTAGACAGTGGTTTCTAGTAAAGAAATAGACTGCAAATCAACCAGGGGAATGTGTGCTGAAATCTCCAGGGGAGATTTTTCAAAATCACCAGTAACAAGATATTTCTTTGTAGTTAACTTTATGTGCTATGTGACATGCCATATGGACTGAAGGTTCCAGTCTAATGTATAACTCAGAAGTGCCAGCAAGTGCTAGAGAGGACAAATTAAATGAGGGAAAACTGCAAAAGGAAAGGTAGAATTATTTACTTGGGACCTGAATACAGCTTAAGCGTTTTAAATATGCTCCAGTTTTGTCTTTTTTCTTTGAGCTCTTCTTGAACATTTTGGATACTTGAGAACTTCTACATTCTGCAAAAATTAAAAGTAAAAAGGTAGGGTAGGGCTGGGGTTGTGGCTCAGTGGTAGAGCACTTGCATAACATGTGTGAGGCACAGGGTTCAGTTATCAGCACCACATATAAATAAATAAATAAATATTTACATCCATCAACAACTAAAAAATTTTTTTTTTAAAGATAGGGTAATGAGGGCTGGGTTTGTGGCTCAGCGCTAGAGCGCTTGCCTAGCACACACGAGGCCCTGGGTTTGATCCTCAGCACCACATAAAAATAAATAAATAAATAAAAGTATTATGTCCAACCATAAATTAAAAAATAAAAATAAAATATTTTAAAAAGATAGGGTGATGAAAATCATTTCTCTAGGAAAGGTATGTTGCCAGATGTATTATAAAAAGAAGATATTTAACTCTTCAGCATTCAGATTCTGATGAACATTGGCTTTTATAAAGCAATTGGAAAATGTTGCACTTTGGGGAAAAGAGAAGGCTCAAGGGATAAATTCAGACATTAGAGTACAGACCTAGATGTTTAAAGTCATATAAACCTAATGTCCCATCCAAAATCTGACACTCTGATCCAGTAAATAATTATCACTTGCATATTTATAGTATACTAAATACTGTTTTGAAAAAGAAAACATGGTTCCCTTCATGGAGTTTACATTTTATTAGGGGGTGGGCTATGTAGTCGAAGACAAAATAAAGGAAAAAGTATTGTAGAGTACTATGACAACATGGACAATAGTATATTGTGTAAAGAATTACTGGGTGTCTCCTATAGATTGGATGACCAAGAAAGGCCTCTCTGAAGAGGTGACATTTGAACATGAATGATGAGATGGAGCCAGCCACATGAAGACCTACTAGAAAAGTATTGTGAGCAGAGGAAACAATAAAAGCAAAGGCCTTAAGACAAGAATGAACTTGACAAAGGAACAACTTAGCAAAACCCCATCTCAAAATAAAAAATTGTCAAGGTTGGAGATGTAACTCAGTGGTAGAGTGCCTCTTGGTTCAATCCCCAGTATTGCAAAAGGAAAAAAAATGATAATAAAGTATCCTTTAAGTTCTGAATGGATATAGCAGTACAAGTTAAGAACACAGGCTTTTGTGACACACAGAATTGGGACAAATCAGATTCTGCCCCTTACTAGTCCTTTGACTATTTAAAATTCCTTCATTTTGTTCAGCCTCAGTTTTCATATCTGTAGAAAGTGGGTAATCATAAAACCTTCCTCAGAGTATTGTGGGGAAATAATGAAGTGTTTAGTACAATATCTGGCACTTAGTAGGCATCCTGATTCATATCACCATTATTGTTTTCTTTTGCAGTATTAGGGATTTAACCCAGGGATGCTTTTATCATTGAGTTACATTCCCAGCCCTTTTAGTGTTTTTTGTTTGTTTGTTTTGTTTTGTTTAATTTTGAGACAGGGTCACTGTAAGTTGCCAAGTTGCCAAAGATGCCCTCAAATGTGGAATCATCCTGCCTCAGCCTCTTGAGTAGTCTGGGATTACAAATGTGTGCCATTGAGCCTGGCTCATATCACCATTATTAATAGTTACTGTTTGTTCTGACTCATAATGGATCAGTTTGGAGTTCCAGCCTTAGCACTATTGGGCATATCAGAGAAAGCTTATTTTACTAATAGGGAAACTCAGATACAAAGAGAGGAAGGGACTTGCCCAAGTTTACACAGTGAGTAGCAAAACTGAGTTTGAAAGCCAGATTTGGGCTTTCAGCTTGAACGTCTTTATTACATTATAGTTATCATTCAGATCCTTCTCTGGGAGCCTGTTTTACTAGAAAGAGAAGGTGACAGGGAGAGGAAGGGAGAGCAAAGAAAAAGAGAGAGCAGGAGAGTGTGTATCTTGCCTGGGACAAGAGACCAACCTGCCATGGGAAAGAGGAAGCTGAACAAAGTTGAGGCTGGGGCCAAAACCTTATCAGCGTTATTAATGAGAAGTTTCCTGGATTTGAGTGTTCATTACACTTTCAGGGTCCCTGAGGTTTAAACCAGAACATAAACACTCAATAGTATATATAGACTAAGAACAGATTTGGGACAATAGCAATTAAAGTCTTCATAGCTCATTTTAAAACAAACATTAGAAATGAGATATTTAAAATCAGAAATTTCTCCTACTTTCTGCATGCAGCACAACACTCCTGTAATCCCAGGGACTTGGGAGCCTGAAGCAGGAAGATTGCAAGTTCAAAGCCAGCCTTAGCAACTTTAGGGAGTCCCTAAGCAACTTGGTGAGACCCTGTGTCAAAACAAAAAATGAAAAGGGCTGGGATGTGGCTCAGTGGTAAAGTGCCCCTGGGTTCAATCCCCAGTACCAATAAATAAATAAATTGATTAATTAATTTATCTACTACTTCTTTATGCATTTATAATTTTAGCATTAGTTTTCATGTTCATTATTTATTAAGAGAGGGCCATCCTCCTCTTTTCAAGGCTTAAGACCTTTAAAGTTTAATGCAATCCTACTGAGGAGCATGGGATTTGGTTTTATGTACCTGTTCCCCTTACTTTCCTCAGTAATACTTTGTGTCACCTATGGTATTACTTTTTATATGTAAATGTACAAAATTATACAGTTTAAATATATGCAGCTTATTGTAGACCAATTACCCCTTGATAAAGCTCTTAAGAACAACAAAAACATCTTTTTCATTTTCTTTTAAACTAGGAATTGAAATGAGGGAGCTACATCACAGTCCCTTTTATTTTTATTTTTAATTTTTTATTAGTACATTATAGTTATACATAATACTGGAGTTCATTTTGACATAACTGTATAAGCATGGAATATAATTTACTCCATTTCAATCCCTAATACTATTACCTGTTGCTCTTCCTCTACTCTGTTGTCTTCCTTCTATTTATTAATTGATTTTTAAATTGGTGTGGTATATTCATATATGTACATAGCATAATTTGGTCAATATCATTCAGCAGTACCTCCCTTTTCCCATCACTCTTCCCACCACCTCAATCCCCTTCCTATACAGCCTGGACCTCTTCTCTATTTATTTGGGATCCACCCCTCCTCCATTCCCCCACTCTTATTTTGCTCTAGATTCTACATATGAGAAAAAAAAATTGACCCTCACCTTTTGAGTCTTGCTTATTTCACATGGCATGATGTTCTCCAGAAAGAAAGTTTTTCATCCATTTACCAGCAAATGTCATCATTTCATTATTCTTTATGACTCAATAAAACTCCATTGTGTATATATACCACATTTTCTTTATCTGTTCATCTGTTGATGGGCACCTGGATTTGTTCCATAACTTGGCTATTGTGAATTGTGCTGCTCTAAACATTGGTTGTATTACTATAGTATACTGATTATAGTTTATATCAAAGAGTGTGATAGCTGGGTGGTTCTGATCCTAGTCTTTTGAGGAATCTCCATATCTCTTTCCACAGTGGTTGTACCAACTTGTAGTCCCACTAACAATGTATGAGTGTACCTTTTCCCCACATCCTTGCTAGCACTTATTATTCTTTGTATTCTTACTGATTGTGTTTCTAACTGGAGTGAGATGACATCTCAATGTAGTTTTGATTTGCACTTCCCTGATAACTAGGGATGTTGAACATTTTCTAAAATTTCACTAGGCACATTACTTTCTAATTTGTTTATTTGTGGTTGGTTTCACCTACTATGATACACAAGTTTTAAAACACCAAGGATTTTTTTCTGTTTTTGTCATCTATCTGTCACAGAGTTGATATTTAAATAGTTGAATTAGTAAATGAATGAACTCGGAATCCCAGGAATTGCCCCAGACAAACCAATTCTTAGGAACTTCAAGCTGCCTTGAAGTGGGTCTAGTCCAGGATCCCCACAGAGAAAGGTGACTCATGGTTTCAGCTTTGTTACCCCAGCAAGTACAAAGAAGACTACAACTGGAGGAGCAGACAGCCTACTCTGAACTTGCCATGCGAGGTGTGAGTCCTGTTTGTGACTGCCTTTTCATCTAAAAGGTTGGAGCTGTTCCATGATGAACAGGAAGGGAACTGGTTACTAGGGCCATACAAGGCACTCCAGTCTGAGAGCCTGCCAGACTTCCCTCACAGACACATTTTGGACCTCATCCTGGACCAACTCCTATAGGTTCCTGAACTCAGTACCTCCCTGGATACTTGGGAAAGAAGAGTTTCATTCCCAGGACCTCAGAGAGGTAAAGAAGCAAAGCAGTGAGCAGTACATGGCTCTTCAAAAATCAGAACACAGGATGTGGCTCAGTGGTCCAGTAACCACCCCCTCCCCCAAAATTGGAACACAAGGGACATTTTAACTCAGTGGACTGTAATTTGGCTTCCATCTTGAAACAAACTGCTTCATATTTCATGAACAATTTCACAAAGTTTCACTATGATCAGGAGACATTTGAGGGAAAAAAAATTCCAGTTTATTTGAAATAAAAACATGGGTTCCTAGTCATTGAGGAGAATTTTGGAAAATAGGGCTCTCAGGAGAAAGGCAGTGCATGGTTTGCACTCCATAATACACAAAAGTGATACCAAACTTTTCTGCCAAAAACATGACCACAAAGACTGTAAAGGCAAACAGCTCTGCTCCTGCCTCTAATAACATATATTCAGAAATGTACAATTCTTTTTCTTCCAATCCTCTAGATTTGGAAAGTTTTGACCTGCCCAAAGTGCACCAGATTACACACCTTCCCTTGTTTGCAGTGCCTCTTATGATTCTCAATGTGGAGAAAGAATTTGAAAAGCTATTACAACTGGGTCACCCTTCACTTACAAAGATGCTTTTCTCACCATGGAAATCTAATCTGTTGCAATTTCTTTCAAGCATTCTGTTGACCCTGGATGTTGAGTTGCCAATTTAAATTTTTTAGTGCTTTATAGTTTGTGTTTGTATGTATTAATAAAGTATTTCCTTATTTAACAGAAATAAAGAGAGATGAGGAAGTTGCAGTGCAGAGGCCCCATGTATTATGAGGCAAGAGAGCCCAAGGCTCAAGAAATAATTTAGCAAATACTGGGACAATAATCTCTCCCCACCCTGTCCCTGGTTTAGACAATCACTTGAATTAATCAGACTCTCTTTCTGAAATGTGAATGGGAGGGACCAATTCTTCACACCTTAGTGTGAATCTTTTCAACCTGTCACTATCTTGACAGAGGTTTCTGCATTGTTTTTGGTCCAGACTCCATAGGGGTTGAAGAGAGATGTTGAAGAGGGAAAGAGCCACAAGAAAAACAGGAGGACAAAATGTAACCTGGGAAACCATGCTAAAGAAAGAATGCAGGGATTTGGGGTAGAGACAGAGGTCGAAGAGAACAAATAGGGATGTGAAACAAAGGACTTCTCTCCCCATTGTTTCTGAGGAAGTGGCCTAGAAGGTCACTAATAGAAAAATTCCTCTAATTTTAAATACATCCTGGGGCTGACCATGTTGGTCATAATGTCAGAAAAGGGAGCAATTGCTGTTGTCAACTAGGGAACAAACACAAGATGCCAACACTGCTTTCCCTAGAATTAAAGGAATGAGCATGATTCCCTGTGCGGCCACCTGGAACCATCACCTGCTCTAGTTACTGACCTGTTAGCTCCCTAGTTTACCCTCATATTACAATCACATGGCCTTTTTGCCCCAACTTGCCCCAGGCCACTTAGATATTGTCCTAGGATGTTTCATCAAATCCTAGAAATCAAATTAAAAAATGACTAGAAACCCCCAATACAGTAGTTTCTTAGTATACTCTGGGGCTTAGTTCTAGAACACCCCATGGATACCAAAATCCATGGATGCTCAAGCCTCTTATGTAAAATGGCTTAGTATTTGCATATAGCCTTATGTGCATCCTCCCATATACTTTAAATCATCTTTAGATGACTTATAATACTTAATACAGTGTAAATTCTGCATAATTAGTTTGTTATACTGTCTGTACATGTTCAGAACAGATAAACCTTTTTTTTTCAAATATTTTTGATCTGAGGTTGGTTGCTTGAATCCATGGGTATAAATCAAAGCCAAGTTGGAACAATTATGAAAGAAGTTAGTACTTTGTGTGTGTGTGTGTGTGTGTGTGTGTGTGTGTGTGTTTATCATGGTTCCTGAAAAGTCACCAAGGGAATGATCATTTGCTAATGTTTCAGTTTTCAGACAGACTCAAAAATAAAGTATTAGAATAATTTGAGAGTAAACACACTTTAGTAAATCCTTTCTTGAAGGATGGAGAAAATTTAAGGGAAAATTTCCACAAATACAGACAGTTGAGGAAAGAAATAATTGACCAAAGTGTAACTGCTAGATAATCCAAATATATTTTATTACATTTAATAAGCACTTAAAATCAAGTTGCAATTAAAGCTGAAAGATTACCTTTGCCTTTATGTGTGCAATAAAGTCAATTTTATTTAGTTATACATTACATTTTGATGGTTAAATTGTTCATATGAAAAGTTTTATTAGCAAGTTATATTAAGTATAAAAATGGAAGTTAACTAAAAGGAAGAGAAATATGAAATATTAAACATAACTAAACATAGAAATTATACAAAAGGTAACTGATTTAATAATATATTTTATGTCAACTTGGTTAACATATCCCATTAAATGGTCTGGTGTTACAATCCTAAAATTTCATAATTTTAAGAGCTAAGGGCAGAAACAAAAATTCACATATAGTATATACTTACAAAAAATAGAAAAGAAATAATATCAAAGAAAAAAAGATTATTCATACTTTAATTACTAATTTGTTCTTACAACATAACCTAACTGAATTTAGTCTAACTTAACCTAATTTCATCTTTAACTGAATGCCTTATGTATTCCAACTACAACCATTCTTCACAAGACAATATAATGCATGATTATTTTTAGAACTTTAGATCATGAGGAAAAATTAACACCAGTTTTGAGAATTCATTTTTACTATTGTTCTATTGTTTAAGCATTTTTTCAATTAGTTCTTAACCCAAGCACAGATTCAGCAATTTTTAAAGTTACTTTAAAATCTTAGTATTTTTAGATCTACATATCATCAGAAAAAAAAAAAAAGGTTAACAGGTTTCAAGAATTCACTTATTGTTTTAAAATTTTTGCTTTTTCATTATTGTTTACTTTTCATTGCTTTATGGTTTTTATTTTTTTTTTTTTACCATTCCTTGGCACAAGTTCAGCAAATTACAAGATGCATTGTTACTGGAAGTTCTACTTTGAAATTCTTAGCATTTTTAAGTCACTATATCATCTACATATTTTTAAACTGATTAATGTACATTTTAAAAATATTTTTCTTATTTTTCAAGATTTTAGAAATGTTGAAAAGTTTTGTTATTTTTTATATATGTGTGTGAGAGTTTTTAATTTCCGTTGCATCTGACTTAAGCACAAATGTAGCACCTTTCAAGCTATTTTTTTTACTTAAAAGTATTAAAACTTATTACAACCACTCTTCATCCAAAAATAGCAAGATTTTAAGGATAATTTTAGTTTTTGATATTTGAATTATAAAAATGGTTATTTCTTTTGATAGATTTTTAAACATTGTTTTAATTGCTCCTAAACTGGGTGCCTGTTTAGGGGCTTTCTAGGTGCATTTTGAACCAAAGTATCACAAGAAAATTTCAGCACTTTTAAAATTTTACAGATGCTCAAAAACAGTGCAGGTTCTAATTTTTTTTCTGTGTTTGTTTTGTTTGTTCTAATATTTTTTTTAGTTTTATGTCAGTTTTTTTTCCTGTTTATTCCTGATCAAGGCAAAAATTTAACAGATTTCTAGTTGAATTTTGATAAAAAATCCATACAAATAACCTATTTTTAAATTTACAGTGATTCAAAAATATATAAAATAGTAACACAAATGTTAGGAACTATTTTTGTGGGGTTTTTTTTGTCTTTTTTTATTTTGTGCTTTTTTTCTTTTTCTTTATTTAGTTTATATACATTTTTTTTCAATTTGCTCCCAACCTGGGCACAAACTCAGTAGCTCCCTGGCTACACTGTGCTCCAAAATTTAATAAGAAAGCAATAAGTATTTTAAAGTTACAGGTCCCTACCACCTCCCTCCCCCAAATAACTGCAAATATACAATTTTTTTGTTATTATTGTTATTATTTTCTCATTTTTTTTTCAATTCGCTCCCGACCTGGGCACAACTGCAACAGCTTTTTGGTTGCACTGTGCCCCAAAATTTCATATGGATTATGTATAACTAATTAAAACAAATAAAAAATTAAAACAAATTCATATGGAGAATAAATATTTTATACAACTCAGTCCCTCAAAAGAAAGGTAATTATAAGTATTAAGAAAAAAATGTTAGTGTTGCTTAGGTTTTCTTTATTGATGTTTCGTTGTTTTTTTTTTTTTTTTTCTATGTGATTTTCCATTTTGCACCTGCCAGGCACATAGGTAGCAGCTTTCTGGCTTAGAATTTTCATACAAAAATCTTTATGTAGTATAAAAAGAAAGTTTTAAAAATTGACACTGTTTGTGATTATAAATGTGTAAATTTTGTTAATTTTCTAATTCTCCCCAACCATATACATGAAAATACTTTTTCTTTTCTGTTTTCAAAATTATCAAATACAAATTTAGCATAATTTAACAAAATTAGCATACAAATTTTTACCAATTCTTTAAAATTGGACACATTTCTTATTAATAATATTAGGATAAAATACGTTCTTGTGTTAAAATAAATTGAATGACAATTCAAAAAAGAAGAAAAAGATTAGCATATATCAGTAGTAATATAACCTTTTTTTTAAATAATCCCTGAATTTGTTCTATATTTATAGGCCCAACCCAATTACCAAAATCAATGGAATGAAAATAGCTTTTTAGAAGTTTAAAGTAATCTGTGTATCACTAAGGTGAAGGCCACTGGCCACTTACATAACATGATACCATGAAATTCCAACCCAGCAGAAGAGTCTGGTGATCTGTTTCAGTTGTTGTAATTAGACTTGACCTATAATTACTGAACAAAACAGCATATTACATTAAATGTTCAAACAAATGCATCTGACTGTATTTGGTACACTGATCTATACTCAGTATCATTAGCTTCAAAATCTTAGCATAAAAAAAAATCATAGGAGAAACTGTATCTGGACCAGAAGACAATTCTTGTACCTAGAAAGTAGATTCTAGCATTAATTCACCGCCATTATTGGTTGTTTGATCACTAACTTCCTCTTGAATAGCTGGAAGGGAAGGCTTTGTGGTTAGAGGTGTTTCAGTCTTAAACAGGGACTCCATCCTGATATGGGTATTGATGTAGAAGGACTTCTGAAAGGACTCAAGAGTGAAATAATAGATGAAAGGGTCAAAGCAACAGTTCAGAGTTGCAAGGCACAAGGTAATTGGGTACATTATCTTTGCAAACCTTTCCAACAAGCAATTGGTAATAGCTTGGGAACGCACCAGGGCATACAGGAAGAGAACAGAATTATAGGGTACAAAGCATACCACAAAGACTGCCATATGCACTGTGATCATCTTCAGCACTTTTTTCTTATTGGTCCCAATTTGAGACAAAGTAGCAGGCTTGCGGAGGGTTCTCAGCACCACAGAAGAACAAGTGACATTCAGTATCAGAGGAATGATAAACCCCACAACTTCAATAAATATTGTGATCTTGGACAGATAAGTCTTCCAGACCCTTTTGGAGAAGCCCTCAAAGCAGGTGGTGGTTGCATTGTTGACATTCGTGGTGGAGAACAAAGATGCTGAAATACCACCACTGAGGACCAGAATCCAGACACCAGCACACACAATGGCAGAATTCCTCCTGGTCCTAATGGTACGAGATCGGAAGGGATAGACAATAGCCAGAAAACGATCCACACTAATACAGGTAAGAAAGAGCATGCTCCCATAGATATTGGTGAGAAATGCAGTCCCAGAGATCTTGCAGAGAGTGTCACCAAAAGGCCAGTGCCGGTTGAAGTTGTAAAATATTTTGAAGGGTAGGGTACAGACAAAAAGCAAATCAGAGAGGGCCAGATTAGTGATGAAAATAGCGGTCTCACTTCTCATTTTCATGCGAAAGCAGAAGACAAACAGAGAGGCACTGTTGGTTATCAGACCCAGGATGAATACAACACTGTAGACAGCACCATTCAGATTATATTTGAAGGAATCATCAACAATGCAAGTATTATTGGTAGTAGCATTGCCCAACCTGGGTCTGAGGCTTGAATTTAAATCTTGGAATTGGAAGTCAATGAATCTTCTGTCACCCATGGATTTTTTTCAGAAGGCCTGCTAGCTGCAGGGGTTCACCACTCTGAGACTAGGGACTGGTAGGAAATACTTTCCTCCTGTGGGAGACAAGATGGAATGAATCAGCAAATCTGCCTTCCAGAAAGTAAAATATATTTGGTCTACCCAGGTTGAAAGATAACATGCACATTCAATTGAGTTTGGCAAGTACTTTTGAGAACCTACCATACATTAAAAGTAATACAAGAGTATGTTGCAGAAGTGGGAGAGATCAAACTCAACAAGTAGGTGCAATAGTTTGGCACTGCGATGAACATGAATTAGGTGTAGGCCACTGGAGAGTTCAAACGGCGGGGGGGGGGGGGGGGGGGGGGGGGGGGCGGGACAACATCTAACAACTAAAGCAATGCAAATGCTTTGATATTTGCATGGCACTTTTCAATTTTCAAAATCCTGTCAAAAGCCATGCTTTATTTGATTTCCAAAAGAATACCATAAGGTAGGCATGAGTGAAATTCTCACCATTTTACAAAGTAGAAATTGAGGCTTAAATAATTTTAAAATTATAGAATATGAGAAATGGAAGAGGGTATAAGTGGTATGGCCAGAACCAGATTCAGTTTATTTTATTCCTAACCCAGGGACTTTTAAGCTACTCCAAATGTCTACTCTCCAGTGTTACTGAAACACCTTATCTGAGTATTAGTTCTATTGCAGATGGTTACAGGACCTCCAGAACACACTCTAAAATGTCATGACTAAACTCCTGAACTAGATAACTGGTTCACCTTTTTCTTCTAAATTAGGAGTTAAGGAATCCCTCAGTTAATTAGAGCTGCTAGGCAAATTTTTTTTTCACTATACCACATTGCCTTTATAAGGAGACAATTCAAATAACAAACTCAACACTTCTATCCTGCAGGTCATGGTCCTCTTTCCAAGTTTCTCTCATGCTAGACCCTAAGCCTATGTTGTCTTCCTTTTCCGTTTATCAAGGCTCATTCCATCAGATACTTCCACAACTCCACTTACTAAATCTCCCTGATCAATAAAGCCTTTGCTTGCCAAGTAGAAGTGATGAGAGATGCATTTTATATGAACAGCCACCCCTCAAGACTCACGTCTGATCTGTCCCCTTACATGTCTTCTGCCTGCCTGTTTGTACATGTGACAGCCAGTGATTTAATCTATTTTTTTTATTATCTAGGCAGACATTTTTTGAAGGTGCGTTTAGAAATCTTACCAATGTTCTCCTAGGTCAACAGCTGCCACTGGAGAGAGACTGTCCTTTGAAAGTGCTCTAAAATACACTATAGATAAATAGCTGCTGAATGAATTCTTTTGAATGACAAGGACATGGAATAAAAGTGGCCTTTATTCCCTAACATATCCAGTAATGAGATTTCACATGATTTTATTCTAAAATGTAAAAGGCAGTTTTCTGAAATGATTTCCCCTTATGTCATTTTTTCCCTCATAATTCTCAGGAAACAGATCAAAGGACCTCAGTATAAAATAGAGAAGGGAGTAAAGGGAGTAACCTGTGAAAGATGCAGAGGTCTGAAATCACCTAAACCAGTGTTTGGCTTAAGAAAAGAAATATTTGGTTTGAGGGGGAAAATACTTATTTACTGCAGTGCATGGAGGGAGAAATGATCTTGGAAAATATGGGGTATAAAGCAAAGGGTTGTCATTTTTAATAGTTTTCAAATTAAAATTGGAAGTTTGCTATCCTTGATTAATCATTCAACAAATGTTTATGGACTACCTCCCCTAAGCCTAACCCTGAACTAAAATTGAAGTCCTTCTTGGCTATTTTATTGTATATGCCCAGCTCAACTGTTGTTAGAAGCGACCCTAATATGCAAAAGCAGAGTACCATAGAAACTTTGACCATGTAAGGTCTACAAAGAAAAAAAACAGCCAGATAAGGAAGATATAAAATCAAGTGGGAGAATAGGAGAGGAGATGGAAAGGAAAATAGCAAAGAAAGAAAAACTAGAGAATTGATAAAAAAAAAAAAGAGGGGAAGAGGAAGTAAAGAAGAGAGAAGCTGGTGAGAGGTAAGTGCTGCTGTCTAATTATATCTCATTTGCATTCAGTCCTGGGAGGGGTAACCAGCTCAGAGTTCCTACAGTCCCATTCTGGCTAACTTGCTTTATCTTATTACCTCCAGATTTCTCTGATAGAAGCATGGTTTGCAATCACTGTGTTTAAGGTCACTGAAGCTGATCAGCAGAAACAAGAGCCTGGAAGATCTCAATCAATGATGATCATATCACACTTTGGAAGCCGTAGACCCAAGGTTTTTGCAGCTTATGTGTTTCATCATGGAGTGGTTTAAGAAAAAAGGAAATACCAAACTTCTCAACTGCTTAATCCATTTTCTTTACTATTTTTAACACCTCACTCACTGTCCATTAACCCAGAAGTCTTTTTTTTTTTTGTAAACTAAGATCATCATCCACATTCAAAATGAATAATTTCATTGCTGAAAGAAATCAAAACAGTCAAGGAAATATCCATTTTACATAGCCACACAATCTAAAGAAATCATGGGGCTACAAAACCCTTAACATAAAAGCCTGGCTTTTTTCACTGGGATCTGCTTGCACCTACCTTTTACACTAAGTACTGCTAGTAAGTTTATTTTATTTGTAAAATTCTTTCATAGTAGAAGCCTTTTCACCTCTGCCCAGAGTTCTTCCAGTCTGTCCACTGGTAAACCATGGGACATGTTGCTATGTCACTGGCTATATATTATTTTGTACTTTTTAAGATGTAATGTTCCAAATAGGTGCATTTGTCTCTTGTTTTTCATCCATTTCTTTTCATAATTTCAATCATTTTATTCTTTATCTTAATTGACAAATCATAATTATATTACATGTGTGGAGTATAATGTGATGTTCTGATATATGTATACAATGCAGACCATTAAATCAAGCTAATTAACACATCCATTACCTTATTTCAGTTTTATATCCCCCCAGAACATATGCACCATACTCACAGCAGGCAGTATGTTAACGCCTGGCACTTCTGCTCTGCTGCTCTGAGTAATCAAATCCTGTGGGAGAGGAAAGGACCACAGACAAGAAAGCTGTACAGTCTCACTCCTAAAGAGAGGGCATGGGAAAACTGCCTCTATGGCCCTATTCATAGCTCTCCTTTGCCTGAACACACACCACCTTTGCTGTCTAGCAGGGAGGGTGTGGTGCTAGGACTTAACACAGCATTGGAAGCAAGGAGTTCTATTTCTGACTCAGACACTGGTTCACTCTGTAACTTGGCTATACTGTTTCTCTTCCCTGTATAAACATTACCTCTGAGCCTCACAGCTGAGGCTAGGAAGATTCAACAGTGCTTGTGAGTAGCTTTATGAGCTTGCCAATATTCAATCTTACCTAACCACAGAGAAACATTATAGAAGCTGTTTCCTTCTCCCACCTCTGACACAACTGGAAATTTATATCTGAGTCTTTCTTGGTACTCTGAACTTCATATTAGCAACACATCTTTTTCTTGATGTCTTATACCTCAGAAAGTCCCCCCTTGAGTTCCAACCTTAACACAATGAACTCATAACAAAGCAATTCAGGAAGAGACCTCCAATGGAATATCTCTCCTGGAGCTATAATTTTAAATAATAATCAGAGAAATATTTGGCTCTTGAGCTGATTCCAAAGGAGAATCAATGATGTCCAAAAAACAAGGTCTTTTCTCTCTGATTGGCTTTTCTTTAGGCTAAAAGAAACAGTGTTTTAACTACTAGATCTTCCTGAAGGGATAATGTATTGAGTAGTGAATGGAGGTAAAGGGCCCACACTTGAGCTTCTGATGAGATGAAGAAAGGAAAAAAATTTAGGCCGACACAGTTAATTACATCTTCCACTACAAGCAGCATCAGACTATTGTATTGTGCAGATGTTTGCAGCCAATTATTCCAACAATTAATAACCTAGGGGATAAGCATTAGGTAGGTGTATTTTCATTGACAATGGACAGGATGTAGGTCACCTGGAGGTTGATCAAAAAGTCATTGACCCTCAATGAATTTTTAACTTTGACCTACACATATGGAGCCAATTCTCATAGTTCACTGTAGTATCATTTTTCTGGTTTCTAATGATAATGAATTATATCATGTTTGGTGTCTTTGAGGCTCCTGGAGGAAATGGTTAGGCTTTTGTCCATATAAGGACCAGTGTGCCGAGAGCCATTGCCAAGTAGGAATGACACATGGCAATTTCTTTGTCAGCCTACTCCATGTTGCTTAGAGGAAGGACTCTCCATTGTGGAAATGGGCTTGCCTTTGGACCCAGGTCATTTGCAGTGACATTGCGTGTATGCTTGAGTAAGGTGACCTTGCTCAAGGACCAGGGCGGATCCAGGTTTAGGGTGTACCCTGCTGGGATTAGGGAGTATCCCGCTCCTTGGGTTTAGGGCGGTTCCAGGTTTAAGGTGTACCCTGCTGGGAATAGGGGGTATCCTGCTGCCTCAAGCACCGCCTGCTCCTTGAGTTCCCCTTGAGTTCTCACGGGATTCAGAAAGTATTTGGGATTCAGAGCCTGGTGGAGTACGTGAATTTTGCCCAGAACGTGGATTTCCCCAGAACGTGTGTAGAGTGCCGGTGTGAGTTCGGGAATAAAGAATTGCTGTTTGAATCTACAAGGCTGTGAGTGGCTCGTGATTTTGTGCCCAGCCAGACTGCGGCACCAGTGAATACTTAAGTCACTTCACAAAGTGCTAACCTTTCAGATGATACATTGGAAACAAAGTTCTAACTCAGAGAAAGCTGAAGCCTACTGTGTCCTTGCCTATAGATACTTATCAGTAAGACAAATTTAAAAATACAAAAATGTTGTTAAAATACAGCTCAAAATCATTCTCCTGGAGCAACAGGGAATATATCCAGATTGTTGTTCCTCATATGAATGGCTGATAACAGATAAGATTTCTAAAGTAAATTTTCTATGCCAAGTCACAGGCACAGGTCACAATCATACATGTGGTTCCAATTGACGTTCCAATGCATTGGTTGATGTTTCATAATAGTTTTCAAACACAATCTAGGCTTACGAAATTCCATATGGAGGAAACAATAGGTAAATGTTTCACTCCAGAATGGAGCAAGGAAATTCTTCTGCACTGGCCTCTTATTTTTGAAGCAAGAAATACCAGTTTTAAAGTAATTTGTCTGTATTGAACTTTGTTTTCACCAAAATTAAAGGTTGATTTTTCCCCATTTTATTTAAGGAGAGCAAGAAATTGACAGAGGCTCCAATCTGATCAGATCCTATCTTTAGTGACCAACTTAATACTTTTTTCTTTTCTCCCCAAAAGTACTCCAGTCTTCTACTAACCCTTCACCTGATGACACAGTCCAATCTTTGGGGAATAATGTGGTCCAGTGCTCAATATGATGGGGCCAAAGATTACATCAGACCTACTAATGTAGAATTTTCCCTTGTACTTAGTTATAGAGTAAGAAAACTGCAGAGAAATTGCTCAACTTAGTGTTATGAAATTGTTTAGAGTCTTGAGACTCAATATCTCATCTCATCAGAAGCCCCAGACCTTTTGGGAAAGATTTTGGGTGTTCCTAAAACAGCTCATTTCCAAATTCTGAAAGATTCACACATGCCAGTTAGGACTCAGTTTCATTCCATATATCTGAACAGACAAATCAGTAATCAATTTGAACACCAATTCATCTGATACACTTGAATATTCATCCTGATAATATGAATTAAAAAGGTCTCCCATCTATAAAGTTATGTATCAATGACAAAGAAGGATTGAGCTAAAGAATGAATATTCATCTACAGCAGAATTGCCTGGATTTTACTATAAACAAATATAACTCCTTCTCTATCCATTCTAAATTATTATATCATATGATCTGTAATAATCTGGAAGTATTGGTTACAAAAAGAGTTGGAGAGGTAGAGTGCTTGCCTCACATATGTGAGGCACTGGGTTTGATTCTCAGCACCACATGTAAATAAATGAATAAAATAAAGGTTCATCAACAACTAAAGATTTTTTTTTTAAAAAAAGAGTTCGAGAATAAAATAAGTATTTGTGTAGAAAATTAATACTAGGAAAATGGTACTCACCACATTAGTTTAAATTCTGGCAGCAATTTTATTTCAGATATAAGTACTCAATAAACTTTCTGGAGGCACTGTAGTTAGGAATTTCCTCCAACAGGTGCTGTGAAATAGAATTTGTTACAATAGTGTACCATAAGAGAGCTTATCAGTAAAATATATACAAAGATCACAAGGTAGACAAAATTATTACATTACATAAATCATAGTAAATGAGAGTAAACATATTTTAAAATGGTATTTAACAATTTTAGATAATGTTTTATTTTCCAAAACTGTCATTGCTGTCCCATATTTTAAGAGTGAAGCACAAAACCCATGAATCTGTATAACTTATAATCATCTAAAGATAACTAGGACCAAAAGGCATAAAAATATCCCTCCCCACTTCCATACATTAAAGATGACCAACAAAAGAACTTTTTTTGGTCTGAAGTTATATCAGTTTTTTTTTTTTTTTCTCGTCTCTCTCCCTTTTTCTCTGGCAACAACTGTTTTGGTTGGGCAGGCGCCTTAATGGGGGCAAAGAAAGAACACTGGAACAACAGGTGGAGACTCCACTGCCTTGTCTCTAACCTACATTCACACCCGATTTCTTTACTTCCTGACCTGAACTATACTGATATGAGAGAGGCTTCAATTACTGGCTGTTAGCACAATCATTGATAATCACTCTGCCTTTACCAGTGTATCCTAGGCCTATACATCATAGCATTCTGTAACACCTTCAAATTACAAATCTACAAAATACACATATAGAATCAGAATGTATAATGGGATTCTTAAAGGTAGCATTTAGACCTCATAGCAATGCTTATAAAGTAAAATCATCTGCCAGTGACAGACTCATGATAATGCCACATCTCATTCTCTTCCAAAAATAAAAGGTAGCCTAAAACAATGCAGACTGCTAATGATACTCTAATTTTCCTGATATAATGTCTCTCTAAAAAAATAAATAAATAAATAAAATATTTAGACAATTTAAAATACATTGAAATCACTTTAATATTAAGGAGAATAGTTTTCACACTCCTCCAGAAAGCAGTATTCCTGAAATGAAATGAATATTGTTTTACTGGGGTTTCTGAAATGAAGACAGAAACATTAACATTTCTTTATTTTATGGTTTTCATAATTGATATAAAGAAATTTTTAAAATTTGGAAATCCAAGCAAATAGGAAGTTCAAACACTCAGAAGTTTTCATTTCTGATATTAATTCTATATAGCCACATTTTGTCCCATAACTAGGTAACTATGGGAGAACACATCACAGTCCCTTTCTGGGCCTCAGTTTCTCTTTGTCTTCCACCTTGGGCCCTGACTGACAGAAGCCTTCAATTGTTGCCATGGTAGAGGCTTCTCTGGTTATCCCCTGCTAGTTATTTTCACCTGCTTCCACTTGTCACTGCAAAAAAAAGAGTTTTAATTCTTGAAGGTCTGTAATGACAATCATTAAATTTTATTAAATGCAATGAAATGACTGCAAGATTTATTTGAATATCAGAAGTAAATATTATTAATTAGCACAAAATATAAGAATCACACAGCAAGATGCCATTTACACCCTCATGTCTTCCAAATCCCCTTATTTTCCTCACCCTCTGTCCTGCCTATTCAGCAACCATATCAACTCTAATCTTCTAGATCTCAATTCTTGATCCTTTCTACCTGGTCACCTTACTCATCAAAATATGAGATTAACAGCATACTTCAGAACATAACCATACAAAATCAGCAGATTACTTATTCTGTTCATGGTTCTGATAACCAATAAACCAATAAACCTACTAAAAGTGAGGCTGGTTTCTCAACTTCCAATTTCAGTACCAATATTCCCAAATACATTATTTTTTTTCCCTCCCTTTGAAAAAGGTCAACAGCAGACCATATATGATGACAGGCAGACAAAAGCAATTGCACAATTAGATTCTGACCAAATCACAGCAAGGGCAACAAATCTCACTGCATTTTCCCTCAAAGGGGATTGAATAGATCAAGCTTTAGCTAAGCTGGGCCTGGGTGTTGCTTTGAGGCATCTCCCCATTCCTGTCTTTAACTTACAGAGAGTACACATTCTGAAAGGCTGGCCTGATTGTTCCAATAGGGCTTTCATTCACATCTCTGATTGGCAGGAGGTGCTTTAGAATGTAGAGGACATCAGGTTTATCAACTGAACTCATCCTTTATAGAAAGAATGCAACTTTTCTTCTGCGACAATGCAAAGGGATTTATAATCAATTTTGGTGGGTATATTGTTTGGAATTTTGTTCTGAAAAATGAACAAGTTGCAAAGCCACTGGATAAATTTGTTTGGATTGTAGGTTATTATTGTTGTCTCCATATTAGTCAAGAAAAAAAATGGTGGTTTAATTTGGTAAAGTAGCAAAATGAATAACCCCACCAAGCTCTGTAATGTTCTAAACTTTGGATTTGTCTGGTCATTTTTCATACAGAAATCATGATAAATTACATTATTATATTTTCTGAAACAAACTGAACAAAATACAATACTTATCAATTCAATAAGATCTTTTTACTAAAAATCTTAAAAACATTCAGGATATACAGGAAGAGAATTTTAAAGATGTCACAATGTTGCATTTTATGGCAAAAGCAAAAACTTTCACATTAATAGTGAATTCTATTTATGCCAGAATTAGTTTCTCATTCAAACATGATTCTTCCTTTATGGGCAAATTCATGAATTATTCAATATAGCAAATGTCACATTCTCCATAAATCAATTAAGCATCAAAGGCATGTCGTGTATAGTTTTACTAGAAAAAAAACTCATCATAATAGAAGCCACATTAGCTCACAATCAATTGTAAACCAAAGAAATACAAAGCTAGCCAAAATTGTTCTACCCTGTGATTAAAAATCAGCTCTTTAGGACAACTGTGTTTACATGAAACAACAGCCTGAAAATCCTGTCTCTTCCACGGAAACAATATTATTGCCAAAACAATAGAAATTCTTGTTTTTGTTTTTGTTTTTTTACCATTCAACACGACGATCCTTGTTCAGCACTTCAGAGTTGAAGTCTAACTTCTTTCCCAAAACACTCAAAGCATCAGTGTTTCCACTGAAGTTTGTTACGCCATCCCCCACCCCCAAACGCCCAAATCAAATCTTTCTCAAAGAGACTTACCCCAAAAAAGAGTGTGCTAGATGAGAGAGTGTGCTCATGCCTGTAGACAATTAGCTAATAAACATGTAAACGGGCAACTCGCACTTTGGAAGTGCATATTTTTATCCATTATTTTTTTTTTACAGGGAAAGGTTAGCCCAGCCCAAAGTAGCAGACTCTGGGCTGCCGCAGCTTACAGTAAACCGCTCATTCTGAAAATGTGAGCTTATTTACATTTATCTCTTTCCCTTTGTTAAGAACCGGCCCTCTTTAATGCTGTAGCCGGCATGCCTTTAACAAACAGGACACAAGAAAAGGCCCAAAGTCCGGGCTGGAGCCCAGGGCCGGGGGAACTCTTGGGGGTCTCAATAGGAAATGCTTTTCATTGGATAAGGAGGCATTATTAGGAGCCGAGATCCCGCCCAATCCCCTGTGCTCCACCGTTCCCTTAGTCACCAATCACTGGACTGAAGAAGTTTTTCCTTAAAGAGCATTGCCCAGGAAAAGCAGTTTCACAGTCAAGAATTAGTGGCTTAAGTGCCACTTGACAATATAAAAAGTGTCTTTCCTGACCAATTAATCCACAGAGAAAGCCTGTGTGCCTGTCTTTGCTGCAGGACCGCTACCCCCTTACAATTCTAATGAGGAGGAGGAGACAAAACTTCAAACTGGGAGGAGTGTTTCAATTATGAGAAACCCATGTTTCCTCTTATTTGTTTGAAATAATTACAACAATATTGATAATAATAAATAGGGGGCAGGGAAAAGGCAAAAGTGAAAGGGACCATAAATATATTCTTACTATATTATGCAAAATTAAATCTCCCACCACCACAAAAAAATCCATAAAATTCAGTACTATACTCACTTGCTCAAGCCAGCGAAGTATCCTCAGATAGAGATGTGTTGGGGTCCCAGAGCTCCAACACCCACCTTCTATGGGCCAGGGAGCCGTCTGTGGCAAAAGGAGGGTCTACACTTCTCTTAAATAACTGCTTGGCAGGAAGACTAATTACCATGAAATTTTCAGAGGTTTTCAAAAAAACCAAACTAAATAGTACAGATGCAATCTGTGTATAATGAGGAGTTATCAACAACTGTATACCTCCTCTCCCCTTGGCAAGTTATTTGCCTATAGGTTGACTGCCTTGGTCACCCACACTCCTTTTTTTTTCTTCTTTTTCCCCACCCTCTCCCTGACCTAAACTCAATCATCTATCTGTAAACTTCTTTTCTAGCCTTTCCCTTCCACTTACATGCCCCCCTCCCATCTTTTCCTCCTCTACCTCCACCCACTGCCAAGACTACGACAACAGCAATCCCTCCCCCTTCTCTGGAATGAATCCTTTGGCCAAGGATAAGGTGCTTTCATTTTCTGGGCAGAGTCATGTCCCTGGAGAATTGGGGTAACCTCTGTCTGCTTCATAACTTCAGTCTGCATAATTAAGCTGATTCCCAAATAAAACATGTTTCACATTTGTTTATTCTCCCTCTTTCTTCAGCTCTATTGTGGCTGTTCTCACTAACAGGTCAGTGTGAAGCTGACACTAGCCTTATTACTTGTGACTGACTCTGAAAAACACTTTCTCTGTTGCCTCCCCTCCTCCACCCCATACTCTCAGTCTGTGTTCTTTCTGCTTCCCTCTCTGCTTATCTCAGGTATATCTATTTCTGTCACTTATTGATACTGGCTATGTCTTCATGAGTGATCTTTTCACCTATTCTGGGCCTAAACCACCCCTTGATTCATTTGTCAGACCATGAAAGAAAGATACAATCATTGTCCTGCAGAACTTCACCATATAGGTGAAGATACAAAGATGCACGGCACAATGAAATACAAAAAGGCAAATTTTGAAAAATACTAAAGCAGTATTATGAAGAATGAGTTCTATAATGAATCAGAGGATGGAGATGAAGTTGCATAGATAGAGCCTGGAGAGCTTCTCAGATAAGGTGAAGTTTGAGCTGAACCTTGATGGATAACCCCAAAATAGAAGGGGTTAATGTTCTAAGTGGCTTGATCCAAGTGATCAAATGCAGAATAAAGGAAATGAAAGGAGGTAGAAACGAGATTTGTTTGTGAAGAGAAAAGAAAGGTAAGGAGGAAAGCCTTTAGAGGAGAGGTCTGTTGTATCTATTCATTGTACTATACTTGTAGAGTTAACCATAGTCAGCTCACTATCATTTTCCTCTTGGGATTCATATCCTTCAGTCTTCTGATTCGTCTACCTTCATTTCTCTTGAAGGGACTCAAGTATCTTTCTGATTAATCACCCAAATGACTTCTTAGCATATCTTTAACCATGTCATTGTGTCACAGGTCTTTCCAGCATCACTCTTCCTCTTTCTATCTGATCTTCAATATTATTGACCATCTTTCTTCTCCTAGAATGAAATAATCCCTCATACAGAACGTTCTTAGATGTTGTTTCTGCTGCCTGAAATATGCTTTTCCTCCATAATATCCCTTATCATTAGTTGAATTTTTATTCCTTTAGATCCTATTCCAGTATTCATGCCTTCAGGAAACTTATTTTTAACCCGAATTTAGATCATACCATGGAAATTTCTTATGGCATCATAGACACTTTCTTCATTGCATTTATCACAGGTATAATTTCACATGCTCTTTTATAATTTCTTTGTGTGACACTGATCATCATCGTTTATCTCTACTAACTGGAAGCTCCAAGAGGACAGAATTCACATCTCCTAACTCTAACTCTAAATTGATATTAGTGGTGTTCACAAAAATTCTTCTGCCTGGCATTTTTTTCTTGCCTAAATTAGCACAGTGTTTTGTTTTGTTTTGTTTTTTTTTGTTTTTGTTTTTTGTTTTTTGTTTTTTGCTTTTAGAGGGGTTGTTACTTTCCAGCTGAAGACACATTTCATAGACATGCAAAAAAATCCACATCAGGGTGTTTTATAGGCCAAATAGAGCACACACAAAGAAAAAAAAATAGTCCCATTGACAAGAAAGTACTAAAGCTGATCCACTACCATTCCCTTTTCTCCTCACTTCACTCCTTTTTTCCAGCATTCTAGTTTTGCTTGCTCTAATATTTGTAAGGTACACAGGGCAAAATGAAAGCTTTTCCAGGTTGTCCTCCAAATAGCCAGTTTATAGCTACACAACTTAATCCAAAACATCCTTTCTAAAAAGCCTTCATTGAGTTGCTGATGTCTGTACCACTGGGGGTGGGATGAATATTCAGTTGAAAAAATGCATTCAGAACTATCTGGGGGAGTATGCATTTCATTTTTATCTGTTTGAAAAGAAAGTAACTGAAATATGACTAACTTCCAACTGGGAATTCACACACTTAAATAAGAACAGCCAGATGCTTGGGACCTTCACACTCCAAACCCAAATCAATTTTTTCTTTCTGCCAACAATATCAAAGGACTGGGTAAATTCACCCTAACTGCCAGCAGCTCAACACTACACTAGTTTCCCTAGAAACAGTACAAACTTAACCAAAGGATTTTAACTATGCCTATGGATTAGAATCCAACTAACAGTTTTGTAACTCTCACCATCTCTAAAGGAACACTGTGCCTGTATAAATTGGGCAGTTCTAGGGAAGGGGAGCCAATTAAGTACTATCTTTGCATTAATTAGCAGATGCATTGAAGCCTTTCAGAAAACAAAGAACCTATAGGCTTCCCTTTTTTATACAGTCCTCTTTTGCTTCAAGAGGAGGAAGGGATCACAGGGTCAGGTTCCCAACCACTTTATTTAGGATACTACATCTCTGAAAGAACAGAAAAAAAGTGTTTTCAAGCACAATCTCTGGAAGATTTTGTTCATCCTTCACACGGGAGTACCTTCACTTCTTAGCTATTTCTCAAACAACTGGACTTTCCTTTTCAACAACTGAATAGGCTCAGATAATAACAAGTTCCCATTGCTTAGAGACAGAGTTGGTAGTTAGAGAAAATGAACTTTTTAACCAAAAAGCTTTGGAAAGAGTTCTGAAACCTTGAGTACTTGGTGTAAATTTAAAACATTTCAGGTTATAATAATAATGTTGATAACAATAGAGAAAATTTTCTGAGCATTAGTATATAGGAAGCAATATTCTAAGTGTTTAACCTATACTTATTTACTAAATCTCCATAACTCCATGATGTAGTTACTATTATTCCTATTTTATACTTGTAAAAATTAGGCACAGAGAGCTTAAGTAACCTACTCAAACTCACATAGCTAGCAATTACTATATTGAGTCTGATAATTTCTGAACTAATAATCATAATCACATCTTCTGTTGATAGAGTATTCAGAACTCCATGCAAATCACCTTGTTTATGAGCAAATATAAGGATTCTACCTTTTGTAAAACAATCTGCTCACTAGAAATTGATAAATCTCACAAATAGAATGTGTGTCTTTTAACCTATTCAAAGGTATGAAAATCTCTGGATCAATTAATATATGACCAAAAGTTATAAGCTGACTCTCAAACACCTGGGGGGAAAGTGATTTACCTAAGACAACAATACTAATAAATAGCACAACCAAATCAAAATACAAGTGTTTGGGAATTATGTTATTATACATCTAAAGTCGATTTTGATAAGTTAAGATATTTATTGGAAACCCATGAGCAACAACTAAAAGAAAATCTGTTAAAAGTATAGTTAAAAATCCTTAAAGAATGAAAACTTTTCCTACAAAATTGTCACTCGAGACAATGAGAGGAGCACAGGACAAAAGTACTCATGAGATATGTACAAACTAAAAAGCAGAATGGCATGCAAAAAATAATAATAATAATAATAACCTTAACTATAACTGATAGTACAATTGAACCAAAAGGTACAAATTGTAAGACTGATTTTAAAAATAAGATCTGAGGCTGGGGTATATCTCAGTGGCAGAGTGCTTGTCTTGCAAGCAAGCAAGGCACTGGGTTCCAGACTCCCCTCCACACATATATACACACAGAAAACAAAAACAATGAAACAATATCCAACTGTATGCTATCTGTAGACACACAATTTCAATTCAAAGACAACTTTTCAAATAGACTGAAAGTAAAAAGACATAAAAAATTACCATAAAACAATAACCAAAAACAGGAGTTGGAACCAGGCATGGTGTCACACACCTATAATTCCAGTGACTCAAGAGGCTGAGGCAGGAGGATTTCAAGTTCAAAGCCAGCCTCATCAACTTAGCAAGGCCCTAAGCCTTTGAGACTCCATCTCAAAATAAAAAATAGAAAAGGGAAAAAACTTTTTTAGTTTGAGTAAGTCCCATTTGTTGATTCTTGTTATTAACTCTTGTGCTATGGGTGTCCTATTAAGGAATTTGGAGCCCAACCCCACAATATGTAGATCGGAGCCAACTTTTTCTTCTATCAGATGCAGAGTCTCTGATTTGATATCAAGCTCCTTGATCCATTTTGAGTTAATTTTTGTGCATGGTGAGAGAAAGGGATTCAGATTCATTTTGTTGCATATGGATTTCCAGTTTTCCCAACACCATTTGTTGAAGATGCTATCCTTCTTCCATTGCATGCTTTTAGCCCCTTTATCAAATATAAGATAGTTGTAACTTTGTGGATTAGTCTCTGTGTCCTCTATTCTATACCATTGGTCCACCCGCCTGTTTTGGTACCAGTACCATGCTGTTTTTGTCACTATTGCTCTGTAATATAGTTTGAAATCTGGTATCGCTATACCGCCTGATTCACACTTCCTGCTTAGAACTGCTTTTGCTATTCTGGGTCTTTTATTTTTCCATATGAATTTCATGATTGCTTAATCTATTTCTACAAGAAATGCCATTGGGATTTTGATTGGCATTGCATTAAACCTATAGAGAGCTTTTGGTAATATCGCCATTTTGATAATGTTAGTTCTGCCTATCCATGAACAGGGTATATTTTTCCATCTTCTAAGATCTTCTTCTACTTCTCTCTTTAGGGTTCTGTGGTTTTCATTGTATAAATCTTTCACCTCTTTTGTTAGGTTAATCCCCAAGTATTTTTTTTATTTATTTTTTTGAGGATATTGTGAATGGGGTGGTTGTCCTCATTTCCATTTCAGAAGTTTTGTCGCTGATATACAGAAATGCCTTTCATTTATGCGTGTTGATTTTATATCCTGCCACTTTGCTGAATTCATTTATTAGTTCTAGTACTTTCTTTGTAGACCCTTTTGGGTCTTCTAGGTATAGAATCATGTCACCTGCAAATAGTGATAATTTAAGTTCTTCTTTTCCTATTTTTATGCCTTTAATTTCTTTCGTCTGTCTAATTGCTCTGGCCAGTGTTTCGAGAACTATATTGAATAGAAGTGGTGATAGAGGGCATCCCTGTCTTGTTACAGATTTTAGAGGGAATGCCTTCAACTTTTGTCTATTCAGAATGATGCTAGCCTGAGGCTTAGCATAGATAGCTTTTACAATGTCAAGGTAAGTTCCTGTTATCCCTAGTTTTTCAAGTGTTTTGAACATAAAGGGATGCTGTACTTTGTCCAATGCTTTCTCTGCATCTATTGAGATGATCATATGGTTCTTATCTTTAAGTCTATTGATGTGGTGAATAACATTTATTGATTTCCGTATATTGAACCATCCTTGCATCCCAGGGATGAATCCTACTTGATCATGGTACACAATTTTTTTGATGTGTTTTTGTATTCGATTCGCCAGAATTTTATTGAGGATTTTTGCATCTAGGTTCATTAGAGATATTAGTCTGTAGTTTTCTTTCTTTGAAGTGTCTTTGTCTGGTTTCGGAATCAGGGTGATGTTGGCCTCATAGAATGAATTTGGAAGAGCTCCCTCTTTTTCTATTTCCTGAAATAACTTGAAAAGTATTGGTATTAATTCTTCTTTAAAGGTTTTGTAAAACTCTGCTGTATACCCATCCGGTCCTGGGCTTTTCTTGGTTGGTAGTCTTTTGATGGCTTCTTCAATTTCATCCATTGATACTGGTGTGTTCAAATTGTGTGTATCCTCCTGACTAAAAAATTAGACAATAAGATAACAAATAACCCAATCAACAAATGGGCCAAGGACCTGAACAGACACTTCTCAGAGGAGGATATACAATCAATCAACAAGTACATGAAAAAATGCTCACCATCTCTAGCAGTCAGAAAAATGCAAAACAAAACCACCCTAAGATACCATCTCACTCCAGTAAGATTGGCAGCCATTATGAAGTCAAACAACAACAAGTGCTGGCGAGGATGTGGAGAAAAGGGTACACTTGTGCATTGCTGGTGGGACTGCAAATTGGTGTGGCCAATTTGGAAAGCAGTTTTGAGATTCCTGGGAAAGCTGGGAATGGAATCACCATTTGACCCTGCTATTGCCCTTCTTGGACTATTCCCTGAAGACCTTAAAAGAGCATGCTACAGGGATACTGCCACATCGATGTTCATAGCAGCACAATTCACAATAGCTAGACTGTGGAACCAACCCAGATGCCCTTCAATAGATGAATGGATAAAAAAAAATGTGGCATTTATACACTATGGAATATTATGCAGCACTAAAAAATGACAAAATCATGGAATTTGCAGGGAAATGGATGGCACTAGAGCAGATTATGCTTAGTGAAGCTAGCCAATCCCTAAAAAACAAATACCAAATGTCTTCTTTTGATATAATGAGAGCAACTATGAACAGAGTAGGGAGGAAGAGCAGGAAAAAAAAGATTAACTTTAAACAGAGACATGAGATGGGAGGGAAAGGGAGAGAAAAGGGAAATTGCATGGAAATGAAGGGAGACCCTCATTGCTATACAAAATTACATATAAGAGGTTGTGAGGGGAATGGGAAAATAAACAAGGAGAGAAATGAATTACAGTAGATGGGGTAGAGAGAGAAGATGGGAGGGGAGGGGAGGAGGGATAGTAGGGGATAGGAAAGGTAGCAGAATACAACAGTTACTAATAGGGCGTTATGTAAAAATGTGGATGTGTAACCGATGTGATTCTGCAATCTGCATTTGGGGTAAAAATTGGGAGTTCATAACCCACTTGAATCTAATGTATGAAATATGATATGTCAAGAGCTTTGTAATATTTTGAACAACCAATAAAAAAAATAAAATAAAAATTAAAAAAAATAAAAACAAACAAAATACAACTTGATGAAAAAAAAATAGAAAAGGGCTAGGGATTGAAAATTATTCAATAATTAAATAAAATACCAGTGAGTCAAAGAATAAATCATAATGGAAAAAACTTTTAAATTAATAAACATGAAAACACAATATATAAAGATTTAAGTAATGTAGCAAAAAAGAGTGCTTTAAGGGAAATTTGTATTGAAAAAAAAAACATTAGGAAATAATTAAGATCTCAAAACAATGTCCTCTACATTTTTTATCATAAGAAACCAAAAAAAAAAAAAAAACTAAGAAAAGCAATCTAAATCCAAATCAACCACATAGAAGGAAATAATAATTATTATGGCAGAAATTAAAGAAATAAACAATAGAAAAACAATAGAGAAAATAATCTGTGAAACCAAACATTGTTTCTTTTAACTAAATCAACAAATTGAGAAACCTTCAGCTACATTAACCATGAAGATAGAAAACTCCAGTCACTAAAATCAAGAGTCAAAGAATAAACATTATTATTGATCTTATGGAAATAAAAATAATAAGAAAATATTATAAAGAATTGCATACCAATATTACCTAGAGGAAATGAACTAACCTAGATGATAAGAACAAATTCCTAGAAACACATATCTGCCAAAACAGATTCAAGATAACTGGAAGATATGAATAGACATATAACCAGCAAAGAGACTAAATTATTATTCAAAATCTTCCAACTAAGAAAACTCCAGGAATGGGGCTGGGGTTGTGGCTCAGTGGTAGAGCGCTTGCTTTGCACATGTGAGACCCTGGGTTCGATCCTCAGCACCACATAAAAATAAATAAAATGAGGGTATTATGTCCAACTACAACTAAAAAATAAATTTAAAAAAAGAGAAAGAAAAATTCCAGGAATTTCAATCATTTAGGGAAGAAAAATACCCATCATTTACAAATAGGTCTTTAGAAAATAAAAGGATGGTAGCCTGGTGTGGTGGTGAATATCTACATCTAATCCTAGTGACTCAGGAGGCTGAGGCAGGAGGCTCCCAAATTCCAGGCCAGATTCAGCAACTTAGTGAGTTGCTAAGCAACTGAAAAAGACATTGACTCAAAATACAGAAGAGAGCTGGGCACGGTGGTGCCCAGCTATAATCCCAGTGACTTGGGAGGCTAAAGCAGGAGGATCACACTAAGCATCTCAGTGAGACCCTGTCTCTAAGTAAAAAACAAAATAGGGCTGGGGATGTGGCTGAGAGGTCAAGTGCCCCAGAGTTCAATCCCTGGTATAAACAAACAAACAAACAAATAAAAATACAAAATAAAAAGGGCTGGAAATGTAGCTCAATGGTAAAGCACCCATGGGTTCAATCCCTAGTACCAAAATAAATAAATAAATAAAGCAATAAATAAATAAATAAAATTAAAATGGGAAGAAACATTTCCCAATTCACTTCTATGAGGCCAGTATCAACCTGATATCAGAACACATGAAGAGCCCAGTGCGGTGGCACATGCCTATAATCCCAGCAGTTCAGGAGGCTGAGGCAGGAGGATCACTAGTTCAAAGCTGCCTCAGCAAAAGCAAGGGGCTAAGTAATTCAGTAAGCCCCTGTCTCTAAATAAAAATACAAAAGAGGGCTGGAGATGTGGCTCAGTGGTTGAGTGCTCCTGAGTTCAATCCCTGATTCCCACCACCCCCCCACAAAAAAAGATAAAGATACTACAGGGGGAAAAAGCTATATATCAATATCATTTATGAATATTGACACAAAAATCATTTTAAAATACTAGCAAACCAAATCCATAAACATAAAAAGGATTATATGCCATGACCAAGTGAGATTTATCCCAGGAATACAATGTTTGTTTAACATATGAAAATCAAAGTAATTCATCATATTAGTAAAATATGCTCACCATCGCTAGCAGTCAGAGAAATGCAAATCAAAACCACCCTAAGATACCATCTCACTCCGGTAAGATTGGCAGCCATTAGGAAGTCAAACAACAATAAGTGCTGGAGAGGATGCGGGGAAAAGGGCACTCTTGTTCATTGCTGGTGGGACTGCAAACTGGTGCAGCCAATTTGGAAAGCAGTATGGAGATTTCTTGGAAAGCTGGGAATGGAACCACCATTTGACCCAGCTATTCCCCTTCTCGGTCTATTCCCCAAAGACCTAACAAGAGCATGCTACAGGGACACTGCTACATCGATGTTCATAGCAGCACAATTCACGATAGCAAGATTGTGGAATCAGCCTAGATGCCCTTCAATAGATGAATGGATAAAAAAAATGTGGCATTTATATACTATGGAGTATTACTCTGCATTAAAAAATGACAAAATCATAGAATTTGGAGGGAAATGGATGGCATTAGAGCAGATTATGCTAAGTGAAGCTAGTCAATCTTTAAAAAACAAATACCAAATGACTCCTTTGATATAAGGGGAGTAAACAAGGACAGGGTAGGGACGAAGAGCTTGAGAAGAAGATTTACATTAAACAGGGATGAGAGGTGGGAGGGAAAGGGAGTGAGAAGGGAAATTGCATGGAAATGGAAGGCGATCCTCAGGGTTATACAAAATGTCATATAAGAGGAAAGGAGGGGCAAGACAAGATAATACAAATGGAAGAAATGATTTACAGTAGAAGGGGTAGAGAGAGAAAAGGGGAGGGGAGGGGAGGGGAGGAGAGGGGAGGGGGGATAGTAGACAATAGGACAGACAGCAGAATACATCAGACACTAGAAAGGCAATATGTCAATCAATGGAAGGGTAACTGATGTGATACAGCAATTTGTATACGGGATAAAAGTGGGAGTTCATAACCCACTTGAACCAAACCGTGAAATATGATGTATTAAGAACTATGTAATATTTTGAAAGACCAATAATAAAAAATAAAAAAAAGCCTGTTAAAAAAAAAGGATTATATGCCATGACCAAGTGAGATTTATCCCAGGAATACAATGTTTGTTTAACATATGAAAATCAAAGTAATTCATCATATTAGTAAAATAAAGGACAAAGCAAATGATAAACTCAATACACAGCAAAAAATATGACAAAATCCAACATCCTTTCAAGATAAAATCATCGAACAAACTAGGAACGGAGAGAAAACTACTCAATATGATAAAGGGATCTTTAAAATAAAAGCCAATGTCATTTCAATGGTGAAATACAGAAAGCTTTCCCACTAACATAAAGAACAAGAAAGAAATGCCTGTTCCCAACATTTTTATTTAACATTGTACTAGAAAATATAGCCAGAACAATTAGCCAAGGGAAAGAAATAAAACGCATCCAAATTGGAAAGAAAGAAGTAAAACTATTCACAGATGACATAGTCTTACACACAAAAAAATCAAGAATTTTAGAAAATAACTTAGAATAAACAATATCAGCAAGTTTATAAGATACAATTTTCTATATACCAGTAATGAATAATCTGAAAGTAAAATTTGAAAACAATCCCACTGCTCTGGGCCATGACACCCATCTCTAATCCCCAGCTACCAGGGAGGCTGAGGCAGGAGGATCACATGTTCAAGGACAACCTCAGCAATTTAGCAAGGTCTTAAGCAATTTAGTGAGATCCTGTCTCAAAATTTAAAAGAATAAAAAAGGGCTGAGGATGTGGCTCAGTGGTTAAGTGCCCCTGGGTTGAATCCTTGGCACCAACAAAACAAAGCAAAAACCCCACAAACAACAACAATCCCATTTATAATACTATCAAAATAAATAAAAAGCTTTGTAATAAATTTAAAAGAGAAATGTAGAATTTGCACATTGAAAACTAGAAAGCATTTTTTTTGGAGTCCCAGATTTTACAAATTTATTCGTATAGGATTGAGAATTTAGATCAAATGTACGAATTTCTTTTCAGATATAAAGTACTAAGGCACATTCAAAAAGAAATAACATAAACAGCCCCATAGCTATTAAAGAAAAGGAATTCACAGCTTAAAAGCTTCTAAGAATAAAACTCTAGAATCATATAATTTCACTGAAGAATTCTATCAAACTTAAAGAAGAAATAACGTCTTTCAGAAAATATAATAGGAGAAAACACTGTCCAGTTAATTTTATTAGTCTAGCATTATTCTGTCACCAAAATTAAATAAACATTATTACAAGAAAAAAGCCACATGTGGTTGGCTGGCCTATAATCCCAGCTACTCAGGAGGCTGAAGCAGGAGGACTGAAAGTATGAGGCCAGCCTGAGCAACTTAGCAAGATCCTGACAAAATAAAAAATAAAAATGTCTGGGTTCAATCTATAGAAAATACCTCTCATGAATATAAACACAAAAACACTCTACACATTTATTGATAAATATACAATCTGTAGTATATTATATTATATGATATTTTAATTTACAATATATAAAAGATAATCTAAATTCTTCTCCGACTTACTAGAATAAATTGAATAAACATAATTCTTTTGTCAGTTCATCTTTTATTTACCTATTTCATTTTGATGTTCAGGGGAAGATTGAGGATCTTTGTGGTTATTATTACTCCTGAACATTTTGTTTGAATATTTTTATGGCTTAATGAGTGTTTGGAACACTATCCTTCTCTAAAATAGACGATATATTATGCTAAAAGGAAATCTTAATAAATACAAAAAAAGTAGAAATATACTACCCTGCGTTCTATCAGACCACGATGGAATGAAAATAGAAAACATTTTTGAAGGTAATATAAGAACATCTAAATATTTGGTCCCATCCTGTAGGCTCTCTACTCACCTCACTGATTGATTCTTTTGCTGAGAAGAAGCTTTTTATTTTGAATCCATCCCATTTATTGATTCTTCATTTTATTTCTTGTACTTTATTAGTCTTGTTAAGGAAGTCAGTTTCTAAGCTGAAATGATGAAGATTTGGACCTTCTTTTTCTTCTATTAGGTGCAGAGTTGGTTTAATTTCTAGGTCCTTGATATACTTTGAGTTGATTTTTGTGCAGGGTGAGAGATAGAGGTTTAATTTCATTTGCTGCATATCTATTTCCAGTTTTCCCAGCACCATTTGTTGAAGAGGCTATCTTCTCTCCAATGTATGTTTGTGGCACCTTTACCTAGTAATGAGATGACTGTATTTATGTGTGTTTGTCTCTGTGTCTTCTATTCTGTACCATTGGTCTAACAGTCTATTTTGGTGCCAATAGTTTGTTTTGTTACTATACCTCTGCAGTATAATTTAGGTCTGGTATTGTGATGCCACCTGCTTCACTCTTTTTCCCAGAGATTGCTTTAGCTATTCTGGGTCTCTTATTTTTCCAGATAAATTTCATGATTGCTTTTTCTATTTCTATGAGGAATGTCATTGGGATTTTGATTGGAATTGCATTAACTATGTATAGTTAATGTATTTGGTAGTATGGTCATTTTGACAATATTAATTCTGTCTACCCAAGAACAAGAGAGATCTTTCCATCTTCTAAGGTCTTCTTTCATTTCTTTCTTTAGTGTTGTGTAGTTTTCATTGTAGAGGTCTTTCACCTCTTTTTTTAGGTTGATTCCTAAATTGTAAATGGGGAAGTTTTCCTAAATTCTCTTTCAGAAGATTCATCACTAATATACAGAAATGCATTTGATTTATGGGGGTTGATTTTACATCCTGCTACTTTTCTTAATTCATTTATTAGTTCTAGAAGTTTTCTGGTGGAGTTTTTTGGATCCTCTATGTATAGAATCATGTGGTCAGCAAATAGTAATAGTTTGAGTTCTTCTTTTCCTATTCATATCCCTTTAATTCCTTTCCTCTTTCTAATTGTTCTGGCTAGAGTTTCAAGGACTTGGTTAAATAGAAGTGGAAAATCTATCTTCGTCCAGTTTTTATGGCAAATGGTTTCAATTTTTCTCCATTTAGAATGATGTTGGCCTTGGGGTTAGCATAGACAGCTTTTACAATGTTGAGATATGTTACTATTATCCTTAGTTTTTCTAGTGTTTTGAACATGAAGGGGTGCTGCACCACACACACATTGGATAGAACACTAATCTCCAGGACATATAAAGACCTCAAAAAACTTTACACCAGAAAACAAACAACCCAATCAAAAAATGGGTTCAAGAAATGAGCAGACACTTCATAGAAGATATATAATCAATCAACAAATATATGAAAAAATGTTCAACATCTCTAGCATTTAGAAAAATGCAAATCAAAATTACTCTAAGATTTCATTTCACTCCAGTCAGAATGGTAATTATCAATAATTCCAGCAACAATAAGTGCTGGCGAGGATGTAGGGGGAAAGGTACACTGATTCATTGCTGGTGGGACTGCAAATTGGTTCAGCCAATGTAGAAAGCAGTATGGGATTCCTTAGAAAACTTGGAATGGAACCACCATTTGACCCAGCTCTCCCACTTCTTGGTCTATACCCAAAGGACTTAAAATCAGCATGCTACAGTGATGCAGCCACCTCAATGTTTTAGCAGTTCAATTCACAACAACTAAACTGTGGAAACAATGTAGATGAACTTCAATAAATGAATGGATAAAAACATTATGGTATATATATCCAATGGAATATTATTCAGCCTTAAAGAAGAATGAAATTATGGCATTTACAGGTTAAATGGATGGAGTTTGAGAATATCATTGGCAAAGTAAGCCAATCCCCCAAAACCAAAGGCCAAATGTTTTCTTGATAAGTGGATGCTGACCCATAATGGCGGGGGGGGGGGGCGCAAGGGAAGAATAGAGGAACTTTGGATTAAGCAGAGGGGAGAGAGGGGGGAGGAGGGTGTGTATGGGTGGAGATGGTGGAATGAGATGGACATTATTACTCCATGTAAAACTCCACACAAATTATGTGACTCTACATCATGTACAGCCAGAGAAATGAAAAGTTGTGCTCCATTTGTGTAAAAAAAATAAAATAAAATTTTAAAAGAACATATAAATAATGGAAGAGAAATCTATGTTCATGAATTGGAAAACATATTTGAGGGTAGAAGTACTATTCAAATTGATCCATAAATACAACATGCTTTCTCTCAACATACCAACTGGATTTTTTTTTTTTTTTGCAGAAAATGTCAATTTAAAATTCACATGAAAATGCAAGAGACCCAGGGCTGGTGCTGTAGCTCCGTGGCAGAGCCCTTGCCTTGCACATGTGAGGCACTGGGTTCAATCCTCAGCACCACATAAAAATAAACAAATAAATAAAATAAAGATATGTTGTCCATCTACAAGTACAAACAAAATTTAAAAAACGTAAGAGACCCAGAATAGCCAAAACAATCTATATAATAAAGAACAAAGATGATGGACACACCCTTAATTTCAAAATTATCAAGCTATGGCAATCAAAAATACAGTGCTGGCATAAGGACAGATAGACATAGACCAACTGAATAGCAATGAGAGTCCAGAAGCCAACCCACACTTATATGATGAATTGCTATTTGACAAAGTTACCAAGATGATGGATATAGGAATAAATATTCTTTTTTGAATTTTACTGGGTCAATTAGATATAAGCATTCAAAAGAATGGCTCTACACACAAAAAAATAAATTAAAGTGTACCTTCTATCTAAAATTGAAATCCAAAATTATAAAACTGTTTAAAGAATCAAATACAAATCTCAATAATGTGGCATAAGCACTGATTTTTTTTTAGATATAATACCAAAATCACAAACTATAAAAGAGAAAAAAAAGAATAATGAAAAGTTCAATTTCATTAATTTAAACTTTGTTGACCAAGGAACATCATGAAGAAAGTGAAAAGACAACTTACAAAAAAGGAGGAAATATGTATTGATCATATATCTGGTATAGGACTAGTGTAACAGGACTGGGTATCTAGCTCAATTGGTAGAGTGCTTGCCTCACATGCACAAGGCCTTGGGTTCAATCCCCAGCACGTGCACACACACACACACACACACACACACACACACACACACACAAACACAGACACTAAAGAACACTTACAGCTCAATACAAAAAAGAAAAAAGAAAACCCCATTTCTCAAAGGCACATAATCTGAACTGAAGTTTTTCAAACAAAGTTAAATAAATGGATTATTAAGGACATGAAAAGGTGCTTAAGAAGAAAGAACAAATCAAACCCAAATGAGAAATCACTTCACACCAACTAAGATGTCTATAATCAAAAAGTCAGACAATACTAAGTGTAGGTAAAAATATAGAGAAATTGAAATCTTCATACCTTTCAGGTGAGAATATAAAATGGTGCAGCAATTTTGAAAAGCAGATTTGGAATCCTTCTAATCAGTTAAATAGTTGCCATATGACCCAGCAACTTCACTCATAGGTATATACCCCAAAACAAAAAATCCACACATACATGTTCATAACAGTCTTATGCATAATAACCCCAAAGTAGCAAAACACAAATGGTCATAAACTGATTAGTGGATACATAAAATTTGATATATTCATACAATGGAATATCATTTAACATTATAAAGAAGTTAAGTATTGGTACATTGAGGAGACATGAAAACTTTCTGTTTAGTGAAAGAAACCAGTCACACAGGCCACGAATTGTAAGATCTCATTCATATGAAATGTCTGGAATACACAAATCTATAGTGACAGAAAGTTTGTGATTGTGTAGGGCTGCGTTGAGAGGAGGGAGGGAATGTGGAGGGATTACTAATGGTTCAAAATTTGTTGGATAATATTAATAATTTCTTAAAATTAAGACATTGTGATGGTTACAAAATTCATTGAAAATACCAAAACTCATAGACTTATACACTTTAAACAGGTAAGCTTTATTGGTATATGAATTACATCTCAATAAACCTCTTCAAAAAATAAGATGAAAGAATTGAACCAAACGAACTATAACATCTTTAGGGTTTTCACATTCAGGGATTCCATAACTTTAAATCTAATATATTTTATGCATGAACTGCTTTCCATCATTTACTCCCTTGCCAAATATTCTACTAGGTCCTTTAACTCAAAATGAAATGATCATTTAAAAACTCTGTTACAATCTATATCAATAATTTTTACTAAGTGCACTTGCCAAGCCTTTTTTGAGCTTTTTAATGAACAAGGCATATAGCTGAAAATGCAATAATTGATATAGAGATGATTAAGTCCTGGACCCTGCCTTCATGCATCTGACAGATATGAACTCAAAGAACTGTAAATCAATGCAGAAGGAAGTTCTGCTGAATATATCAGAGAAGCCTTGACAATAGGAAACATTTAAGCTTTAAAGGATGGATAAGCATTTGGTAGATGGACAAAAGGTCTTTCCAGGCTGAGAAAAACTGTGAACAAAAATACACAAACCAAAAAGGTCTATTCTTAATACAATCCCCCCAAGGACCTACACTATACAATAGCCAATCCAATTTCATTTACAATAAATATTTGAACATAATAAATTATATTCCTTTTTAATTATTCTATAGTTCATACTCCCTCTCTCTGCCCTCTGATTCCTTTGACTTGGTGAAGTTTTATTGTATTCCCACTCATACTGCTTTTTCTAATCGCTACTAAGGAGCTCAATGTTTTATGGTTTTCTGTGGGTTAATAAAGTACTAAAATTTTTCTTTGAAGTCAGAAGTGGTACAGTGCCTCAGGAGGCAGTCCAAAACTAAAATAAGGAAACATTGTAATCCTTTTTATGACCTCAATAAAAACATACATAATAAAAGATTTCCCTAAGGATTTTGCATTTTAAGATTTTTTAAATTATTAGACTTTACAATTTAAAGTAGTTTTAGGTTTATAGAAAAATTGAATGAAAGTACAGAGTTCCCATATACTACCCCCACCCACCCAGTTTCCCTTATTATTAACATATTGCATTACTGTGCTACATTTATTACAAGTGATGAACCAATATTGATACATAATTGTTAGCTAAAAGTCCATAGTTTACATTAGAGTCACTGTTTGTCTTGTACAGATTTATGATTTTGACAAATGCATAATGTCATGTTTCCACCATTAAAGTATCATGCAGAATAGTTTCAGTGCCCTAATTATCCTCCATGCTGTACCCATTCAACCCCCCTTCCTCCCTCTTTTTCCCTGAATTACTGATAATCAAAGATGCTTTTATTGTTTCTATAATTTTAAATTTTTCCAGAATGCCATATAGCTAGAATTGTACATTAGCAATATATTTATGGTTCCTCCATTTCTTTTCATAGCTTATTTCAATAACTTACTCCTTTCTATCTTTAAATAGTATTCTAAGTATTCTATTGAATCAATTAACCATAGTCTGTTTATTCATTTACTGTTGAAGGACATCTTGGTTGCCTCCAATTTTTGGCAATCACAAAGTAAGCTAATACAAATATTTATGTATAACTTTTGTCTGAACATAAATTTGCAACTCATTTGAGTAAATGAATGAGACTGATGGATCATATGGAAAAGTTATATTACTTTTGTAAGAAACTGTGAAACTATCTTATAAAATGGCTGTACCATTTTGAATTTCTGCTAGTAATGAATGAGAGTTCTTATTATTCCCAGTTTAGGATTTCCTAAAAAAAAAAAAAAACTATTTTTAGTATTGTGTTATGTGAGCATAGATTGATAATTCTGTATCTAATTAATAAATAATAAAAAGCCAAACCAACATGTGGCTTCCAATTATCCATGTGGCTTTCTGCTATTATTCCTGAAGATCACAAAAATTCTGTTTGACACTAGAAAAACTAGGGATAACAGGAACTTACTTCAACATTGTAAAAGCTGTCTATGCTAAGCCTCAGGCTAGCATCATTCTAAACAGGGAAAAATTGAAGGCATTCCCTCTAAAATCTGGAACTAGACAGGGATGCCCTCTCTCACCACTTCTGTTCAACATAGTTCTCGGAACACTGGCCAGAGCAATTAGACAGACGAAAGAAATTAAAGGCAAAAAAATAGGAAAAGAAGAACTTAAATTATCACTATTTGCGGATGACATGATTCTATACCTAGAAGACCCAAAATGGTCTACAAAGAAACTACTAGAGCTAATAAAAGAATTCAGCAAAGTGGCAGGATATAAAATGTACACGCATAAATCAAAGACATTCCTGTGTATCAGCAACAAATCTTCTGAAATGGAAATGAGGACAACCACCCCATTCACAATATCCTCAAAAAAATAAATAAAAAAAATACTTGGGGATTAACCTAACAAAAGAGGTGAAAGATTTATACAATGAAAACTACAGAACCCTAAAGAGAGAAGTAGAAGAAGATCTTAGAAGATGGAAAAATATACCCTGTTCATGGATAGGCAGAACTAACATCAAAATGGCGATATAGGTTTAATGCAATGCCAATCAAAAATCCCAATGGCATTTCTTGTAGAAATAGATAAAGCAATCATGAAATTCATATGGAAAAATAAAAGACCCAGAATAGCAAAAGCAATTCTAAGCAGGAAGAGTGAATCAGGTGGTATAGCTATACCAGACTTCAAACTATACTACGGAGCAATAGTAACAAAAACAGCATGGTACTGGTACCAAAACAGGCGGGTGGACCAATGGTACAGAATAGAGGACACAGAGGCCAATCCATAAAATTACAACTATTTTATTTTTGACAAAGGGGCTAAAAGCATGCAGTGGAGGAAGGATAGCATCTTTAACAAATGGTGCTGGGAAAACTGGAAATCCATATGCAACAAAATGAATCTGAATCCCTTTCTCTTGCCATGCACAAAAGTTAACTCAAAATGGATCAAGGAGCTTGATATCAAAACAGAGACTCTGCATCTGATAGAAGAAAAAGTTGGCTCCAATCTACATACTGTGGGGTCGGGCTCCAAATTCCTTAATAGAACACCCATAGCACAAGAGTTAAAAACAGGATTCAACAAATGGGACTCACTCAAACTAAAAAGTTTTTTCTCAGCAAGAGAAACAATAAGAGAGGTAAATAGGGAACCTACATCCTGGGAACAAATTTTTACCCCTCACACTTCAGATAGAGCCCTAATATCCAGAGTATACAAAGAAATCAAAAAAATTAAACAATAAGAAAAAATAACCCAATCAACAAATGGGCCAAGGACCTGAACAGACACTTCTCAGAGGAGGATATACAATCAATCAACAAGTACACAAAAAAGTGCTCACCATCTCTAGCAGTCAGAGAAATGCAAATCAAAACCACCCTAAGATACCATCTCACTCCAGTAAGATTGGCAGCCATTATGAAGTCAAACAACAACAAGTGCTGGCGAGGATGTGGGGAAAAGGGTACACTTGTACATTGCTGGTGGGACTGCAAATTGGTGCAGCCAATTTGGAAAGCAGTTTGGAGATTCCTGGGAAAGCTGGGAATGGAACCACCATTTGACCCAGCTATTGCCCTTCTCAGACTATTTCCTAAAGACCTTAAAAGAGCCTACTTTAGGGATACTGCTACATGGATGTTCATAGCAGCACAATTCACTATAGCTAGACTGTGGAACCAACCTAGTGCCCTTCAATAGATGAATGGATAAAAAAAATGTGGCATTTATACTCAATGGAGTATTACTTAGCACTAAAAAATGACAAAATCGTGGCATTTGCAGGGAAATGGATGGCACTAGAGCAGATTATGCTAAGTGAATCTAGCCAATACCTAAAAAACAAATGCCAAATGTCTTCTTTGATATAAGGAGAGCAACTAAGAACAGAGCAGGGAGGAAGAGCATGAGAAGAAGATTACCAGTAAACAGGGATGAGAGGCGGGAGGGAAAGGGAGAGAGAAGGGAAATTTCATGGAAATGGAAGGAGACCCTCATTGTTATACAAAATTACATATAAGAGGAAATGAGGGGAAAGGGGAAAAAACTAGGGAGAGAAATGAATTACAGTAGATGGGGTAGAGAGAGAAGATGGGAGGGGAGGGGAGGGGGGATAGTAGAGGATAGGAAAGGCAGCAGAATACAACAGACACTAGTGTGGCAGTATGTAAAAACGTGGATGTATAACTGATGTGATTCTGTAATCTGTATACGTGGTAAAAATGGGAGTTCATAACCCACTTGAATCAAAGTGTGAAATATGATATGTCAAGAACTATGTAATGTTTTGAACAACCAATAAAAAAGAAAATTCTAAGGGTAAAAAATAATTATAATAATTCTGTTTGAAAACTTGTTGAGCAATGCAATGCATATGGCACCCAACAAAATCCACCTCAATGGGAAAGAAGAATTTCTATAAGAATGGATATTTTGTTTAATAAAAGTGAATTTGGAAATTTATTTTCTAATTCTGTCAAATCTTTCTCAGTGGTTTTTACTCACCAATCAACTCTGTAATTTGCAGAACTTCAGAGGTGATTACTCACAAATCAGTCTTCAATTGTCATTGAGTATAATCATTACTCCTTCAAGGGGCATTGGGTACATATTACTGTTACCATCAATGTTTTTTATCTGGATGGCTTATCTTTCAAGTGAAACTGATACCTTTTTGAGGACAGAGAGCCTATTAATCATTTATTCCTACTCTATAACACCTGATAATGACACCTTTCAGTTGTAGTTAGCTCTTTTGGTTGCAAGAATAGAGAACAAATAATCACAGCTCAAATAAAAAGAGCAGGAAACAGTTAAAGATATACAGAAATCTCAAAGAAAGTAAAGGACATGAACTAATATATAGCACTAATATATAGCCCTTGAAGGAACTGGTACATGGATAGAAGTGATAAGTGCTCACTTTGGAGTTACACAATATGGGTTCAAATTCCCATTTTGCTACTTACTAGCTGTTTGACATTGTGCGAGTCACTAACCCCATCTGAGCTTCAAATTCCTCATCCATTCATCAATGAGGATAATAATCAACTTATAATATGTGAAGATTAAAGAAGTGAATATACATAAAGAGCTTAGAGGATTGGCTGGTACAAAATGAATATTTCATAAATATTAAATATTGATATAGCAAGTATGAAGGCAGCTCATGCATTCTCTCTCTATATATATAAGTGTATGCATATATATGATCTTTTTTTGGTACTGGGAATTGAACCCAGAGGGCCTTCACCACTGGGCCACATCCCAAGCCTTTTTTTTTAAATTTTTATTTTGAGACAAGGCCTCATTAGGTTGCTGAGACTGGCCTCGAACTTGTGATCCTACTGCCTCAGCCTCCTGAGCCACTGGGATTACATTTGTGCACCAACATGCCTGGCTTCCATAGTCTTTTTGTTGATATCTCTTCTAACTATAGGTCTGTCATATTCTCTTTTTTCTGCAAACTAACATCCTATACCCTTACCCTATATTATTTTGTTCTTTCAATTTTTCAGCTCAAACGTTTTTCTTTAACTTCTTGTACTTTAAATCCAACATAATGTAGTGTAGTAGCCAAGAGTACAGACTCTGAAGCCAGAATGCATGAGTTTTCATCTCCGTTCTGCTACTTACTATCTGTTTTTCCCTAAGCAAGTCCACTTGGGCTTTCTGTGATTCTCCTTCCTCATTTGTTGAATGAGGATGATAATTACAGCATCTACCCCATAGACTATTGTGGGGATTAAATAAGTTAATATTTTACCTGGTATATATAGCAAATGATACATGAACATTTGCTGCCATTATCACAGCAATTCTCAAAACATCCTTTTGGCTTCTACTCCTGCTGTTAACTGCTTTGAAATTGAGTTTGTTTGGCTTAGCTCATCTTCTGTAGCCTGGGATCCATGGGTCACAAATTGATACCAAGCCTAGGAATATAGTTCTCTTGTTTAGGTATCCATTTATGTTCATCAATTATGACTAGAATAATGAGGTTAAAGAATAAACAAAAAAACATAGTTACTAGCCTTGGTGGAACTGCAGGGGTGGATAGTTTATATTTCCTTTCAAGTGTGAGCAGGCAAATGCTATAAATATATCTGAGACATTTGTATGTAGTTCTCAATAAATACAATTGATGCTGAGTGAGCAAGATTTCTAATTCAGATATAGATCAGATTGAAAATTTATGAGCCCCTGAGCTCTTCCTGGATATATGTTTGAAATTAAACTTTAGAACTATGGAATTTCAGAGCTGGCTATGGTCTTAAAGAGATCTTTTAAGTACAACTTTCTCTCTTTTCTACCATCTCTACCATATTTTATAGTTTGGAAAACTGAAGCACAGATACTGGACATTATAGCCCATATCATATTGAATTATAGAGAAACCTCAGGCTGGAATTGTTGCTGTACAAATAATTCACCATTTAATCCAAATACTTTAAAACCATTTTATCCTTACATCAACTATATTTCCCAAGTAATTTTGTTGGTCTCATATTCAAGACTTAAGCCAGTAACTCTCCTTATTTAACATACTTCTTAACTTATTTACTATACTCTTTAACTTATTGTACTTTAAATCCAAGGTAATGTAGTGTAGTGGTCAAGAGTACAGACTCTGGAGCCAGAATGCATGAGTTTCCATCTCAGATCTGCCCAAGAATTACAAGTTCAAAGTCAGCCTCAGCAACTTAGTCCCTAAGCAACTTAGTAAAGCCCTAAACAACCGAGACCTAGCACTGTTCTTCATGAATCTGTCACTAAAGTCAGAAAGGCTTACTTGGTTGCCTTTTAAAATGACTTGCACATCCTGGCCTCCTTAATGATGCCCACTTATAATGACTTCACTGCCCCTCAAAACAGATTTTACCTGTCCAAATCTAACTGGTTGTCATAGGAATTTGTCAAAAGAAGGAAACATTATGAATTGGCCTTATACAGATCCACTTAAGAGAGGAGGAAAAGAGACATTAAATGAAACTTGAAGTCAAAGTAAGGTCTGAAGAAGTGAAGAGTAAAGGGAAAAACATCTGGTTTGGGGGCATTATAATGGGCAAAATTGTGGGAGTAGAAACAAGGATGCTTGAGGGATGATTAAACTAGTGAGAAAAACAGAAGTCTAAATTAAATAAATGTATTAATCATGTACACCTTGACTCCCTCCACAAACTGTATGAGGCAGGACAGAACATTATTAATAGAGAAGAAATCATGGCTCTGAGCAATATTTGAAGGGTGGACCAATGGAAATCATCATTTAAGATTTTAAGCCTAGAAGTATAATGATAATATCTTCGCTTTAGAAAGATTGCTATGGCAGCAGTGTGCAGAATGCAATGGTAGGAATCAGGGTGAACAGTTAGGAGACGATTATAGTGAACCAGGCATGAGTTGACAAGGGAGGATCTAGCCTTGTCTAGAATATTAAGAAATATGATGAAGAGGAAATGTGAGAAAGTGTCAGGGAAACTTAGAGAATAAGGTATCATTGATGAAAACAAAGAAGTTTCAAGACAGACAATCTGGGAGTGGTATGATAAAACTCATGAAGGGTGTTGTGTGTATGTGTGTGTGTATGTTTGTGTATGTGATTTTTCATAAGACATACTTCATAAATTCTAACTTCAAAAGAGACTTGTGGAAGGAGTTTAGGAACCTCTTTAGGAAGAAGGGAGGAAGGGGTAGGAGAGGTAGTTTACCATCTTTCAAGATACAAAAATAGAGCATGCCATTTTTCACAATCAAAAAAAGCACTGTTAAGATTTAGGTGACAATAGGATCTCAAAATGGAAATTTCTTGGTGACCTTTGAGAAACTGAACTGGAGCTCAGGTGAAAAAGGTTAGGATTGGAGATATATATTTGAGAGTTATTTATTCAGTGGTGATAATTGAAGTCTTGAGGCTTTACCAAGGGAAAGCACAATGGATCAAGATTGAGTTCAGGGAATTATTAGAAGGTAAGGAGCAGGGAAGGAAAAGATCAAGGAGTCAATAGAAAAAATAAGGAGCACACTATGATTCCAAATCCCTCCAATAGCTGGGGGTGGGTAAGGAGAGAATGTGCAGTATTTGATAAATGCTGATGAAAACTTCTGTTTGGGGGCTGAGGCTGTGGCTCAGTGGTAGAGCACTTGGCTTATATGTGTGAGGTACTGGGTTCGATTCTCAGCACTGCATATAAATAAATGAATAAAATAAAGGTTCATCAACAACTAAAAATACATATATTTGAAAAAAAACTGTTTTTCTTGAGTTTAGATACCAGTTGTGACCATTAGGAGCTCATTGATAACTTAAAAAAAATAAACCTAATTCTAGGAAACCACAGGAAGAAAATATGCAGTATATCTACAAGTTTTCCAAAGAAAATAACCAGGAAAGGCAATTCTAGAAGAATGATAGAATGAAATAAAAGCTCTCCCTCCCACCCCCCCCCAAAATGGTGAAGCCTCTTAAAGTCTCCATCAATTAGCACTGCATCTCTTGCAAAAATTTGAATTATTTTCACTTTAAAATTATCTATATTCTGCAAACATCTCAGCTTATTGTAATATATTTGAAATGCTTCATGGTCTGATTAAAAAAGAAAATGCCAACTTGCTATATTACAATAAGTTAAGTGAAAATAATATTACGTATGCTGACATAATTAAGGAATTTACAATAAATTGTATATAAGTGGTATATTAGACAACTATATAATAGCATGCATCATTGTGCACATGTGTGTGGGGAACAGCATGTATGTATAAGTACTCTCAAAATACAAAGTGTTTACTAAATGCAAATTTTACCTCTTTCATAAATCCTTCACTGATCACACCAATCTGTATTCTCACAATAGCTAAATTGACATCATTCCTTTTCATTTGGCTTTTACATTGATTGTCTAATCATAACCTTCTGAACTTTTAACCATCCTTTAAATGTTGCTGTTGAGCTTTCATCCATTTATCCTGTCTGCCCCCACACTCCACTCATTAATTTGTAAGGCTCTAAGACAGGAAGCCTTATTTTACTAAACTTTGTATCCTTCAAATATTTAGCATAGCATGGCACCAAGGCACAAAGCTATGATCTCAGTGGCTCAAGAGACTGAGGCAAGGAGGATCACGAATTCACAGCCAGCCTCAACAACCAAGCAAGGCCCTAAGCAACTTAGTGAGACCCTGCCTCAACAAAAATAAATAAATAAATAAAAATAAAAATGGGTGGGGATGTGGTTCAGTGGTTTAATGCTCCTGGGTCAGATCCTTGCATAAATATTACACTTAGTAGGAACTTAATAATTATTTATTGATTTGATGGTTTAAAGCACCCTGAAAATTACCATAAAAATTCCATGTATTTTCATGTTATTGACACATGTAATGCTGTCATTTAAAGCAGCATATTAAGAGCAAACAGGGGTAATTCATAGCCTTTGTGTTCTTTTTTAAAAATATTTTCAGTTGTAGACAAACACAATGCCTTTATTTTATTTATTTATTTAGTTTTATGCAGTGCTGAGCATCAAATGTAGTGCCTTACACGTGCTAAGCAAGTGCTATACCACTGAGCCACAACCCTAGCTCCAAACTTCATGTTCTTTATTTAACTTAGTTTTGAATCCTACCTTACTATGTAGACTTTTGCACCATTGACCTTTTAGATAGTCTCCTCTTTGTGCTTCCTGGCATCTTTTGGCCTTCAGCTATTACAATGATTTAACTCATAGCTTCTAAATATGTACCATTGGATATTCAGTGGTTAAGCACCCTGGTTCAATCCCCAGTACCAAAACAAACAAACAATAAATAAATATGCACCATTAATTTTCTCATCTCTGGTCTGCCTGAGAACTAAATCACTTTCAATCTGCTCCACTCACATAAGCAAATTTTCTAGGTTAGTTAGAACTATATAATAGTTAATCAAGTATTAGACTTCATGAATGTATTAGATTTCATGAGCCAAGGAAGTTTGAATTTGGAAGAATATCTACAAATCCATGCACTTATTCTGTGCCTTCTATTCCCTGTCCATATGTTCTAAAACACATCTGTTACTCTGCAAGTACCAGGTCCTATTTTATTCCTTTAGTGTCCTGATCATTTGGGCTATCCACTGCTATTCCATCATATCAGCCGCTTCTGGCATCTTCTAATGTGCCCAGCTCCCTCCCTAGCTCTGCATCCTATGTACTGTTTCTTAAACCAAATCACACCCACTGCACTTGAGACTCCCACAAAGTTTATTCCTACTCAAAACACACACACACACACACACACACACACACACACACACACACACATCTGTTACTCTACCATAAGTGGGATTCTGAAAAACTGATGGAGGAAGGAAACAGATTATAAAGCAAATTCAGGTAGCAAGAAGAAATACAATATTAGAAAGGAAAATATAAAGAAAGCTTTTCTTTTTCATGTTGAATATTTTCAGGCACTTGCTCCATCTTTCTATGGTATTCTCATTGTTAGGAAAGGAATCAAATAGGAGAAAATTTTATCCTTCCCTCCACCTAAGGAACAGCTTTCTTTTTTCTTTTTTAATAAGTATTATGAGACTTTAAAATTTTTTTAGTTGTAGATGGACAAAATATATTTATTTATTTATTTTTATGCAGTGTCTGACGCATGCAAGTCAAGTACTCTACCACTGAGCTACAACGCCAGCCCCGGAACAGTTTTCTAATGTAGCTTTTTCAGTCAAAAATGGAGTCAATTTTCTTCAACAATGAGAAATCTATCTCTGCTGTAATTTAACTATTCACTGGTAGTTACATCAAGGAATACTCTAGTACCAATTCTCACAACTGGTCATGGTAACTTCCATTGGTGGTTCCTATTTACTTACCAGGCCACACTCCACTCTGTATTATAGGACATAAATATTCTTGTGAAATTACTTCTATAGTTTTTCCTTGGATGTTATATTTATGATATTCTCTGGTAGTGCATTCTTGGCTGGTCTTTTTTCCCCCTCAAATACATAGAAATCATGATTTACCAACTACAGGACCTCAGACAAATTATTTCCTTTCTCTGCGCCTCAGAGCACACATTTATAAAAATAAAATATTAGACTAGATGATGTCTAAGGCATCTTCAGTTTCTACTAAATCCCATTATTTTATAAAGAATGACAAAATATGGTAGCAAGGAAAGAATAATGAATTTCTCCCCAGAATAGATTAAACTCATATTCTTGTCCTCCTGTCAAGTAACCTTGGAAAGATGACATCATACCTCTCTCTACACTCAACTTGCCAATCTGTAAAATGCCTCAAAAGTGCAGTACTTTACAATATTCTTCTGAATTTCTTAGGTTTTATATTAGCAGAAGCACTTTTGATTACTCAGGTTTTCTACAATTCCCTACATCTAATCAGTAACTAAATCTTCCTAAATATCACCTGCAATATCCCCTCATCTCACCCTGTCTCACATTTCCTGATTCACTCAGGTTATTGTTGCATTTTCTGACTACAAAAAACAGCCTCTTAACCGTATACCCTAGCTCCAAGTTTAACCATCCCAAGCTCATCCCTTGTCAGAGTGACCTTTCTGAAGGCTATCTTAGAACATGTCATTCTAATGCTCAAAATCCTTCATTTGTAACCCATTGCCTTTGACAAAAGGTCCAAATTTTTCACTGCACTGATATATTTACCCCTTCCTGACTATACTTAATCATGTTCCCTCTGTTAGACAATACCCTTTAGTATCCCTCTTTGCTTATTGGATTCCAAACATCCTTTACAATTCAACTCACATTCTTGCTGCTTTCACGAAGCCTTCTCTGACTTTCCAAAAAAATATAATCTTATATGACACTGGGGTAAGTCAAGAGAATACAAATGGAAGACATGATTTACAGTAGAAGGGGTAGAGAGAGAAAAGGGGAGGGGAGGGGAGGGGAGGGGGGATAGTAGACAATAGGACAGACAGCAGAATACATCAGACACTAGAAAGGCAATATGTCAATCAATGGAAGGGTAACTGATGTGATACAGCAATTTGTATACGGGGTAAAAGCGGGAGTTCATAATCCACTTGAATCAAACCATGTAATATGATGTATTAAGAACTATGTAATGTTATGAACGACCAATAAAAAAATATATATATATAATCTTTCCCTATGTTGTGCTCCCATAGCACTACTTTTAAGTCTCTTGAATGGTGTTCACTACACAGTGTTAGTTATCAACTTATTCATATGTGTGATGTTATCTCTGACTGGGCTCTAATTTAATGGAGGACAATGTCCATGTTTTATTCATTCCTGTTGCTACTCTGCCACTCAGCATGTCCCAGAGCAGGACCTTGCAGCTCTCTATATAACAAGCACTCACACAAAGAAATTTAAAAGTCATGGAGCTGACTCCAAACAAAGAACAGAAACAGTTTGAGTACAAGTCCTCCTACCAGACCTCTCACAGAGCAGATGAATTCTTTCTTGTAGCATTTCCAGGAGAGAAAAATCAGACATGTGAAATCTATACAAAAACCAATGACCTGTATGCCGGGGGTCCTAAAATGTCAAATAAGAACTCAGGGCAAGGAGTTTTAAAAATTTACCAGACACTCAAAAAGAGAATAAACAAAAGTGGAAAGTATCATTCCCCATCAAAATAAAGCAAGATGTCTCCTGACAGTTTCTCCTTGATAGGTAAAATGCAAAAGTCATGACAAACAATCTGTCAGCCCTGAAGCAAAAGTAAACCATAAGCATTCAAAAATGTAGATACTAACCAAGGACACATTGTACCAGACAGACTTAATCACTTTACTTTGGAACAAATTAGAGTAATTATCAAATAAAGGACTTCACCAGGCATCCCTGAATTTAAGTAAAGCAGTCAACAGGCACTTTCTGGATTGTCCGTGGGGACAAAATTGGCCGTAGGGCTGATTGACTGTGAGGGTCATATGCATGCTTAGAGTAATGAGAAGAAAGGATGTTCTGATAATGGTTTCAAGAAACACAGGGTCAAATAGTGGGCAGAGATTATGGCCCAATTTATTAAAAAATAAATATAAATCCTTAGGTGTACAAAAATATTTCTCCAAATCTCAATTTGGCCTATTTGTAGAAGGTTAACAACTAATAATTACATTAAAAAAAAAAAACACACAGCTACCTAAGGCCAAAACTGTGGAGTTGGCAGACTTCATATTCATTTGCTAGCAATACATTTTTATATGTCCTCCCTCTTTTTGTGCTATCACTTCTCCATAGTTCCCCAAGTGCCTTACATCTTCAAGCTGCCTCAGGATGATCCAGAATCACTTAAAGCGACCCTCTTCCTTTGCAGTCAGGAACCTGGATTTTCCTCCAACCCATTTCAACTCAAAATCGCCCTGTACTATCTTTCACTCACAGAATATCCAACCCTCAACTGTCTCCATGGATCTGATAGTATACAAGGACAGTTAGAGAACTCATAACAGTGTGAGTTATTTGTTTCTTTCAAGAATATCAGTATGTTAATACAAAATGTAAATCCCATTCCACCTTTTCCCTCCCATCCGTCCGCCCTATCTAGAATTCATCTATTTTTCCCATGCTCCCCCTCCCTACCCCACTATGAGTCTGCCTCCTTATATCAGAGAGAACATTCAGCATTTTTTTGGGGGGGGATTGGTTAACTTCACTTAGCATTATCTTCTCCAATGCCATCCATTTACCTGCAAATGTGTTAGACTTCATTATCCAAAGTACATGTATGAAGAGACGAATTGGTGTCAACATACTTTATATACAAGTAGAGATATGAAAAATTGTGCTGTGTAATAAGAATTGTAATTCATTCTGCTGTCATTTTTTAATCAATAAAAAAGTAAATAATTTTTTTAAAAAAATGTAAATTCCAAAGTTTGATCCCCTAATGGTGATGGATTTTTCAGGTACATTAGCAAGCTGGAAGAATAATTTTTCCCCTTGTAAAACAGGAGAAATTAAAACCAAGACATGAATCCCCATGCTGGCTCTGCTGCTAATTGACAATGTGATTTTAAACAAGTCATTTGGTTTCCATGAAACTCAGTTTTCCTCTCTGAAAAACAGGACTATTTATCTAGATTCCTTTCAGGTATAATAATCTGTACTTAGTAAATCTCAACACTCACTACTCACTCCACCTCTGTATAAGTCTGGACCTAGTTGTTACCAATCTATCGATAGAGGGAAAAGCCTATATTTTCAGTGTTTCATGTCACTGGTACCAAAAATATTTTCACTTAACTCAATAGAAATAATTTCACCATAATGGACACTAAATAAAAGATTATTTGGCTAAAGTGGTATGAGATTTCATCTGTGCAATAGGGGAATAAACCTACCAAAAGGTATTTGTGAATAAGATGTTCTGTTCTAAAATGGGAAGAACATTGGAATTAAGAAACTTAGGTTCAAATCCTAGGTCTGCTATTTATTTGACCTATAATTAGTTCTGGACAAGCCTCTGAACTTCTTAAGCATCTGTTTCCCTTACTTGCAAAAGAAAGGCTAAATGTCCCTACTTTTCAAGTTGGGGGCACTGCTTCCAAGGGTTAAATAAGAAAATATATAAGCCATTTTTACCACAGAGCCTGAAAAATAATATGAGTTCAATTCACAATATTTGGATCTAAACTGGAAACAGAATTACTCAAACTTTCATCCAAAAAACTGCTGCAAACTGAATGTGTATAAACAAACTTAATTGGATGATGTGGAATGATTGATCTGTGAGTAAAAATCCATAAGTATATATTCTTCTTATAACATTAAGAAAGAGTATATAGAAAATTGAATTATTGTGAAATCCAAAGAAATGTCATGATGACATTCATGTGTAGATTTAGTTGTTCCTATTTAGAGACAAAAGAAAAAGTGGAGAAGAGAACATTTAATTCTTCTTATGTATTAAGTCTGCTTTTCCCCCACATGTCCAAGGGGGCTGCTGCTTTTCTTATTATTTTTTATAGGTTGAACATCTCAAATCTGAAAACTCAAAATTCAACACCCTTAACCTCTTGCAATGCGTTTCAATCAAACCACCAGTACTCTAAAAATATTAAATAAAGTTACCTTCAGGGGCTGGGGATGTGGCTCAAGCAGTAACATGCTCGCCTGGCATGCGCAGGGTGCTGGGTTTGATCCTCAGCACCACATACAAACAAAGATGTTGTGTCCACTGAAAACTAAAAAATAAATATTAAAAAATTCGCTCTCTCTCTCTCTCTCAAAAAAAATTCTCTCTCTCTCTTTAAAAAAAAGTTACCTTCAGGTTATGTATATAAGGTGTTTATGAAATAAAAATGAATGTCATATTTAGACTCATGTTCCTGTCCTCAAACTATCTCATTATGTGTATGCAGATATTCCACTTCTGGCACCAAGCATTTCAGACAAAGGATACTCAATCTGTATTTAACAAAATACAACTGTGGAATGCCTTCTCCAAGAAGTAAGAAAAAGCTGTATTGGAAGAATTTATAGCTAGCTAATACTTTACAATATTTTCTACATAATTTCTGGTGCTTTTAAAAAGAACCTTTAGAGGTCCTCATTAAGACACAGGAGTTTTGAATCTCCAAACCAAAATTTTATTTAGAGAGATAATAGAGTGAAGCAATAGTCATACAATTGCTTTTATTTCTCTAAGAACCTGACAATTTTTAAGACAAAACAGGAGAAATGCTTTTAATCATAAATAAATCATGCATAACTTGGTTTCATGTCAAGGAAGAATTTCATAAAATAAACAGTTTAACCACACATACGCTGAACACATTGTTATGTGTTTCTTTGTCTATATGGTGACTTTAGCTTTGCACTATATTTAGATTCTAAAAGCAAGTTCCCATCAATTTAACAAACTTTTATGTGAGTGCCTGGGCTAATGGCTAGGGATAGAGAAATGAATGAGATATTATCTCTCCCTTTCATGAAACAGATTCTTTGTTGGTGAAATGGATGAGCATGACTCTGCATATTCTAGGTTAGACAACTGAATGATAACATTTGCTAGAAGAAGAAAGGCAGGAGGAGAACTAGTTAGAAGGGGAAAGATGTTTGGTTTTGAATAGGTTATATTTAACATGCCTATAGGACATCTAGTAAAAAAAATCCTAGTATTTATATGGGTGGTCTGGGGATGAGGAAAAAAATTCAGGACTAGAGATTCAGATTATTGAGTCATATTCATAAAGGACACAGTTGAAGACAAAGAAGTGAACATGATCACACAGGGAGAGCACGTAGAAGGGAATGAGAAAAGTAACTGAGAACTATGCATTGAGCAATACTCTTAAAAGGGACAGGCAGAGTAACAGAAGCTGTAAAAAGACAATGGTAATTCTAAACAAATACCACTGATTAAACCTAAATATCTCATATTATTCTCCCCTGAAACCCCATTGAATATAATGTATTTTTTAAGTCATAAATTCACTGATACAAAGAGAACCAGAGAGGAAATAAACAGCACAGTTTTGGAAGCTGGAAGTAAGTGGTTTTATGGTAAGTAATTTACCAGCCAGATTTAAAGTTATTGCCTCTGGAAAACAAGAAATAAGACAGGAGAGATACAGGGGGACAGCTAATTTTTACAACTCCTCTATGACAAGCCTAGCAGAAACCTAGAAGCCAACATCCAAATAAATGTGTGCTGAGAAGTAAACTGAAGAGGAAGAATCACAGACATCAAACATTAACTATGCCATGAAGAAGTTTAGATATAAAAGTTATGAGACAGATGTTTGAGTTATAAGGAGGAATAATAAAAGGTTTGGTGCTTGTATAAAACAGTTGATATTAGAACTCATTTGCAAGATATAAGGAAAGATGAAAAGAGTTAAAATGAGGCTCAGTGATACAGGAGGAGGACAAGGATGAATGACTACAAGGATATTAGACGGGAAAATGGGAGAAAATTGTCACCTAATAGCATTTTTTATTGAAATAGAAATGTAGGTCATCTGCTCAAAGTGAGGAGGCCAGAATTGGGGGCCTGAGAAGAGAAATGAAGGTTTGGAACAGCTGCTGTGAGAAATGGTAAAAGAAGCCAACTACGGATGAGAACAGGATTAAGGATAAGAGTTGAGGGTCCAGCTGAGGTTGGAAAGCACGCATTTGTAGTGGAGCCAATGAGCATGGATATGCAATTTTCCCCAGATGGGTCTTCAGCAGCCTGGGAACAAGAACAGGCAAAGTAGACCAATGAACTGAGCCAGGACAGAGCAGGGATTGCCAAAGCTGTGAAATGGAAGGTGAAGGAGTCAAAGGAATGGAAAATGCTTGTGAGAATTGCAAGAGTGTCATTGAAATGGGGTCCAGAATAGGGAGGAAGGGAGAAGACAGGATGTGGCTGCTAGCCTAAGAGATTAAGTAAGAGAGAAGGGAATAGAGGTCAAAATAAAAACAATTTGATCGATCACAGGCCATTCCTTGGTGTTTTAGTCAGGTTCAGGTGATGAATGGCTGTATGACCAAATCTCTGAGCACTTTTAGTAGCATAGTTGTTGATTTTCCAGAAAGCAGAGTGTTAATGATGTTTAAATGAGTGTTTTCTACCATGAGTTATTTCATTGTGGTGATCTTTATTCCAGTTTTCCCCATTGTTTTTAAAGTATTTCTCTCAACTAATCTTAGCCAATTCACCCTGGGTGGGGTAAAGGGCTGAGGCACAATGAGGGGAAGTATGTATTTAATAATCTCCCTTTGTGTATAGCCCTATGTCTGGCTCTGCCTCAGAGACTCTTTACTGTAGGGAACACAAAAAACATTTGGAAGCTATCAATTTTCTGAGGATCTCAAAGTGCAGCCTGCCCCCAAAAGAAATCCTGGCTAATCCCCTCTCAGCCCTCCTCTAGAGGGCAGCTGCTTCCCTCATCAGTTTGGAGGCACAGTTCCTTGTCTAGATAGCTGTTCACCATTTGCAGGGTCTGATTTTAAAGCAATAGGGAAGTGGGCCATTGGGCAGGGAGCGAGTTCATCAGAGAATGCAGAAGACTTAACGACTTATCAATTCCTAACCCACCAAGGCTTCCCCCAGCCCTTTAGCTCACATCACTAGAAGAAAACTTATTGATACCCACAAAGTTGTGGTAGATTCAGACACATTTGCATCAGTAATAATGATCCCTGGTTGTAAAAAGAGTAGTTGTAAAACCTTTAGCCTCCTTCTAGTTACAGGAAAATTTTCCATACTTCCTGAATATATTTCCTCATTAAATGGTTAACATAAAATAAATATTTTTTGAAGGAAAATACTTCCAATAATTTTAAGATTAGTAACTGTTATAAATGGCAACCCAACCTGAATCACTAACTGCACCTCACATTTTCAGGCATTAAAGTTTATGGTCACAGAATCTATAATGTATTTATAATCCATCATATTGGTCTCCTGCTCCTTACTGTTGGAAAATAGGAACTTATTGGGACTACTCAAATGGTTATCGGTGCTACTGCACATTATTCACCAAATAACAATATCCACAGAAATTGATACTCTATCATTTTCCTCAACATAGCCTGGCTCTGTTTTTATGCCCAAAGACATGAAAAATTCTGAATGTTTGTCTGGCAATTCCATCCCTATTGAAGCCCCATTATTAGCCCTAAATATTGGAACTTGATCATTATTTATCCAATTGGAAAATAAACTCCAAGAAAGAGCTTTTAAGTCAACATCCATTGTTCTTAGAGCAAAGTTCAAGAGCCATATAAAATAGTCATTAAAAAAACAGTCAAGCCAACATAGTTTCAACTGTAACTCTTCCTCATCTTTGAAATAAAAAGAGCCTATTTTGGTAAGAATATATCACTTTTGTTGACAGAAAAATCTTTCAGAGAAAAATCTGTAATGGCGATACAGCTGTCATAGAATATGTTGGTTGGCTGGGCATTTTTAAGAATATATAATTAAAAGGACAGATATATGAGTGTAAACCTACATAAAAGTGGCAATATTTTCAGTTCTATTGGATTAAACAAAATCAAAGTAATCTAATCCTATTTAAAATGAAAAAAGAAAAACAGAAATAAAGTGAAATGAAAAAGAAGTAATTTAGCTTACTTTGGGGCTAAATTATATTTCCTGAAAGAGCACTTTGAAGACTTAATAAAATGCTCCTTGGGAAGAGAAGACTGTACGTGCATATGACTGCAGCCTGCTAGATAGTTTTTTGCAAATTCCAATTTGTACTCATTTTTCTAACCTCACTCTCACTTTACAGAAAAAGACTGTTCAAACTATGTTCAATGAAGCTTAAGTATACAATACTTGTTCTCCTTTATATTTGAGATGCAAGAAAAACATGTGCTTTTGCCATCCCTCAAGAAAATTCTGATTCTGGCTTTACATTATCCTGGCCCACAAAAACGGTACACAGCAACTTTCATTTCACTTTTGGCATTCATATCCTATTACTTCTTGCAGGTAAATGTTTGTGACCTTGGCATCTCTTTCCATACCAGAGCCTTTGGTTTATGGGCTTTCATTCCTCAAAGCACAGCACATGAAGAAAAAGGTCTTTCAAAAGTTTGACATATACTGTTTGACCATACAGAGGCCCATTCTAGGACACGGCCATTTAAAGAAATCCTCTCTTACCGTAAACCAGAAAGTGCTGGGGGATAGGGGTGGGTGGGAGAATCTCCCCAGCTGCAATTTTTATAAGAGTAAAGAAAGACAGCAGTCACTTTTAGATGCATATGTGCATGTCACAGATTTTAGTCAAGCTGACTTGGCAGCTCAAATTATTAAACAATTCTAATATGTTAAGAGGATTACAAGGCTACTATATTTCAAAATGTTTATACATTAGTTTTGCAGGAAAAAAGAACAGCTTCATCTAATGGAACAAGGACATTTACTGAAAAAGAAGCCAAGAAGTCTGTTTTTCAAGAATATTTGCAATAGGAAAAAGTACCCAAAAGACAGCCCTTTTTGTAGAAAGGCTGGAAACCTTTTCTGGGTGATTTAATATGCTCTCCAGTGAACCATGGCCAATTTATGATTAAAAACAGAAATAAAAACTGAAATAAAACTGCAAAGTGTCCTTTTGGTAAGGTTTTCTTTTTCAGAAATCTATAATAGGTCTGATTTATGTCTTATCCAGATCCAATGTGCTGGTAAGTCACTGAAATTGCCTTTAAAGAAGCAATTTATTAAGGACTCAAGTCCTAACTATAAGAACACAGTAAACTAGAATTCAAAATAACTGCCAGTCCAGCGGGTAGCAGGCCATTTCAATACCTCGAAAGTGGAGAAACCAGTGTATCTATCAATGGACAACTTGTTGATTAGGCCAAGTAAGTTCTCATGTATGTGATATGATTTGGAGAACCTTAGAAAGACTACACTTACCTAAAATATTTCTCCAGAAGCCTGCTTTGTTGGTTAAAATTTCTACAATGACAGTCACTCTTTGGGTAAGATACTTTTACAATAAGTATACTCTTCCTTGAACTTAATATACAAATAGCCATCACAAATTAATGTGGCTTTATTATCTATTCCCTAGTATAAAGAAATGTTTTGATAATGATGGGGGAAGACTGATGATGTGTGTGTACAATAAAACAGTGGATAAGCGAAAGAGCTGAGTTTGTTGTTGGGTCCTACTTGGAAGAGAAGCCTAAGTGCTAAGGACATGGGAGCTAGACAGACTAAAAGGAAAGGCAGAACACCATGAACATGATGATGTAGTGGAAAGATCACTGACTTTAGAGTCAAAACACAGTTCTAGTCCCTTTACTAGAAATATACAGTGACTTTAGTTAAATCCTTCCCCCTTCCTAGATTCAAATTTCTCCCATCTATCAGCAGAGGATAGGGTAGATGGAAAAGTCATCTCTGAAGTCCTATTCAAATGCTCTCCTAAGTGGCACGGGTATAGGCAGGACACAGCTAAGGACCAACACTCTTCTTGGACCATTTTCCCAATACCAGTCTTAACCCCTGTGCCCCCAAATAACTTTCTATGAAGATAGCATGGAAACAGTATAAAGCAAAGTGGATTTCCTTTTAAAAGAACTCATTCCAATTATAACATTCCCTATCAAAGAAGTCATTCTTTTTTTTTCTCTTTGCTCCTTCTACTCTGTCATTCTTTTGATTTCTGAAACCAGCTAGATGCCTATTCACAACTTCTATGCCAGTTTTCTTCATCTGACACATGTCCATGACATGTAATTTTTTCTATCTTCATTTAACCACATTCCATTTACTGACGACCTAATGCATTCCAAACCAAATTCCCCTTTTATTTTTCTAGCTGGCTTTTCAAATATGTGTTGTAACAAAACAATAAAAACATGGAAGCAATCATCAATTGAAAGATAAGAAACATTTAGTACAGTTTCTCTTTTTGCCAGTATGGAAATGCTTTCTATGATTAGCCTTCAAGAATATTGCACAATCCATGTTGAAATGCCCTAAGTGATGCTGTCACATTCCATTAGAGACCATGTCTTAGTCTAAAAGATTACACTGTCAAGAAATATTAAACACAAACACCCCTCAAACTTTTACCCCCATGCTTTCTCATAAAACATTAGGCAACAGTGAAAAATAAGTAATCTATACCACCACCACCTTTTTTTTTTTCAAAAATGTCCACAGTTCCAAGTCAAAACACCACAGAGATTCCACTTTTTTTGGTCTGTACTCTTTCAGCTTCTTCACCTAGTCTTATTTTGAACAACAGTTCTGTTTAACTTTGCTCTGACCTCTTCTATTTCAAATTAAAATCATTTATAGGTCCATCCATTGTCATTTGGCAGGTGACTAGTTCCTTTTGATAATTATAGTTTGGTTTCAGCAAAGGTGTTCCCTCAGGCTGAATTGCTAACTAGTATATTCTACTCGCCCACCTTGCATAAGAAAGGCATCCACTGCTCTCTTTATCAAAACAGAGAACTGATGCTCAGGTAAGACCCATCTTTATTTTTTTTACACCATGGAGTATTACGCAGCACTAAAAAATGACAAAATCATGGAATTTGCAGGGAAATGGATGGCACTAGAGCAGATTATGCTTAGTGAAGCTAGCCAATCCCTAAAAAACAAATGCCAAATGTCTTCTTTGATATAATGAGAGCAACTAAGAACAGAGCAGGGAGGAAGAGCAGGAGAAAAAGATTACCATTAAACAGAGACATGAGGAGGGAGGGAAAGGGAGAGAAAAGGGAAATTGCATGGAAATGGAGGGAAACCCTCATTGTTATACAAAATTACATATAAGAGGTTGTGAGGGGAATGGGAAAATAAACAAGGAGAGAAATGAATTACAGTAAATGGGGTAGAGAGAGAAGATGGGAGGGGAGGGGAGGGGGGATAGTAGAGGATAGGAAAGGTAGCAGAATACAACAGTTACTAATATGGCATTATGTAAAAATGTGGATGTGTAACTGATGTGATTCTGCAATCTGTATTTGGGGTAAAAATGGGAGTTCATAACCCACTTGAATCTAATGTATGAAATATGATATGTCAAGAGCATTGTAATGTTTTGAACAACCAATTTAAAAAATTAAGTAAAAAAAAGAACTTAAAAAAAGACCCATCTTTATAATGAACTCAAAAAACTTAACATCAAAAAAACAAACAACCCAATTAGTAAATAGGCTAAGGAGCTGAAAAGACACTTCTCAGAAGAAGATATACATTCAATCCACAAATATATGAAAAACGTGTTCAATATCTCTAGTATTTGGAGAAATACAAATCAAAACTACTCTAAGATTTCAACTCACACTAGTCAGAATGGCAGCTATCAAGAATACTGACAACAATAAGTGTTGGTGAGGATGTGGGAGAAAAGGCACACTCATACGTTGCTGGTGGGACTGCAAATTGGTCCAACCAATATGGAAAGCAGTATGGAGATTCTTTAGAAAACTTGAAAGGAACCACCATTTGATCCATCTACCCCACTCCTCAGTCTATACCCAAAATGCTTAAAATCAGCATACTATAGTAATGCAGGCACATCAATGTTCATAACAGCACAATTCACAATAGCTAAACTGTGGAAGCAACCTAGATGCCCTTCAAAAGATGAATGGATAAAGAAGCTGTGGTATATGTACACAATGGAATACTACTCAGCATTAAAAAAAGAATAAAATTATGGCATTTGCAGATAAATGGATGGAGTTGGAGAATATCATGCTAACTGAAGTAAGCCAATCACAATAAATCAAAGGTTGAATGTTCTCTCTGATAAGTGGATGCTAATCCATAAGGGTGGGGGACATGGGAAAAAATGGAGGAACTCTGATTGAGCAAAGGGGATGGAGAGGTGGGGAGGGTGCAGGAAAGATGGGGATAGGAAAGATGGTGGAATGAGATGGACATCAGTACCCTAGGTACATGTATGACTGCACATATGGTGCAACTCTACATTGTGTACAACCAGAGAAATGAAAGGTTTTGCTACAGTTGTGTCCAGTGAATCAAAATGCATTCTGCTGTCATATATACCTAATTAAAATTAATAAATAAATTTAAAAATCATCCCAACCTTGAAATCTCATTGTCCATTTAACCCAGTGGCAACTTTGGCCTATTGAAATCTTGATTCAAATTACTCATTTTGTTGTGGTTCCATCTGTATAACAAACTGGAAATTTGTTTGGGAAGTGTTATTTTTGTGAAGTAAAAACATGTTTGAATGTCCTCTTCTAGTAAGCTTAGACTTCATGAGAAAAGCATTCATCAAGGAATTTGGCTGTTTGATTCAATGACTCTCCTGGCATATTGTGGAATAATAAACTTAGAATAAGAAAAATAGGGGAAGTTTGGGGTTCACCAAGGGTTCAAGGGATCATAAAATACATACCAGCTATATACAGATCATTGTGAGATGTATAATGATAAATAAGCATGCTTTCTGCCTTCATGGTGCTTAAGAAAGATAATCACAGAAATCATAGTCTGAATATGGTAAATATCATTAAAAGGCACAAATAAATTGCTAAAAGGATTCAGTAAACTGAAATTACTTCCATCTATAGGATTATACAATAACTGACTCAAGTAACAACAAATTAAATATGTATTGACTGGATAAATAAATGGGTATGAATGAATTATGTAGGTAAAGGATAGGGCAGCTGCATGAGCTAGCAGGACCTTGAAGATGATGAAGTATTCAGATGTACAAAGATGGAAATGGTACTTTCTAAAGAAAGGGCATTGCACAAGCAAAGTTGAGAAAACCTAGTACATAAACATGAAGTTGGCCAGGCATGGTGGCATATGCCTGTAATCTCAGAGGCTCAGAAGGCTGAGACAGGAGAATAGCCAGTTCAAACCCAGCCTCAGCAATGGGAGGCACTAAGCCACTCAGTGAGACCCTGTCTTTAAATAAAATACAAAATAGGGCTGGGGATGTGGCTCAGTGGTCAAGTGCCCTTGAGTTCAATCCCCAGTACACCATGAAGTTGAATGATCTTGTTTGGTTAGAAGTTTCCTGAAGCAAAAGTTGGAATCATACTGTGCACAGGTTAACATGCAAGCATAAACTCTTGAGTAAGTGTGTGTGTTTGTGTATGTTTCTTCATACCAGTTACCAGTCAACCCCTGTATGTCCCCCTGTCTGTCTACAATGAAATCCCAGTTCAGTTGCCGCCCCCTCCCCCCCGCCACCTGCGTACTGGAGATTTAACCCAGAGGCGCTTAACCACTGAGGCACATCTCCAGCATTTTCATTTTTTTATTTTATTTTTTTATTTTGAGACAGGATCTCTCTAAGTATATTAGGGCCTTACTAAATTTCTGAGGCTAGCCTTGAACTTGCAATCCTCCTGTCTCAGCCTCCCAAGCTACTGGGATTACAGACATGCACTACTAGTCCCAGCACTTCTAATCCTGTTTATTGTTTAGAACTGGACTGCCTGCTTGTATCTTTCTCAGAAACATTTGGTCCTCACCTCCCACACTGAAGAAGAGTAGTCATCAAAAGGAAGTTCATGTCTTCATCCTCAACTCCTGTCATCTGATACATATCCCCACCTCCAAGGTGCAATATGGTGCACTGTGACCTTGATAATGGCCCTATTACAACAATCTGAAAGTGACCTTTTCCTGCTATAGCAGGCTTGACTTCCATAATTATCCTGAAAAAATGGCCATTCTACCAGTCCTTTTTCTCCACATGGAATCTTTATCCTCTTCATTATGCAAGGTCAAATCATGACTTTCTACATTGATGAAAGCTAAATATACTCCAGAAAAATGCAGATTTCACCCACTTCTTCACATTCTAGGTATTTCTTAGAAATTCATATTTTCTATCCTTCAGTAAATAAATCAAAGTAAGCCACACTGAATTAGAAACAGCATTAGTTTAATATGCTGTACACAAATGTACATTTATACAACAAATCATTCTTTATGTCCAGAAAATGTTTATTTTTCCTTAATTTTATCAATAGGGTGTATTCTATTATTTTAATATATTTAAGTATTATTGGTAAAAGAAGAAGTAACTTTCTTTCTTTTCTCCCCCACACCTCTCTCTCCCCCTCCCCCTTTCTCTCCCTCCTCTCTTTCTTTCTTGTATCAGAGATCAAACCAAGGGGTACTCAGCACTGAGCTACATGCCTAGATCTTCCTATGCTTTTATTTTGAGACAGGGTCTTGCTAAGTTTTCCAGGCTGCTCTCAAACTTTCAGTTCTCCTGCTTTAGCCTCTCAAGTAGCTAGAATTACAGGCATGCTCCCATGACTGGATTAGCACATCTTTAATATATATTACTTAAAAATTTTTGGAAATATGCATACACACGTGACACCATCCTCATATGAAGTTAATAAACATATCTATGTTAAGTGAAGTATTCTTACCACAAAATATACAGACATACAGACATACAAAGGGACATGAGGAAACTTGAAAGTCATGGATATACATGGATACATTAATATGCTTTCAGATGTTAAACAAAGTACATATTTGTGGCACAAACCCACTTGGTCATGGTGTATATGTTTATATATTGTTGGATTCAGATTGCTAGTATTATGTGAAGCATTCTTTCTTCACATTAAATATGAGTATTTTCTGTAGTTTTCATTTTTGACATGTTTGTCTAGGAAACTTTTGAGCCTCAATGCCTCAAGGACATGATTTTTTCATTTCTAAATTTTCCACAAGTGAGCTTTCAGTACTGTCAATTCTACTGTGTTCTACATCTCTACAATATCTCTCCAGACTTGCACGTTATGCTGAGCATGCTTCATTCTGATCATTTTAAAAATCATGTGGTTTGTAATCTGAGCTATTTCAAGTGTCAAAGATGATTTAATGATATAAAAGTGCAGGCTCAAACACTTGTTAATTTAGGTAAAGTTCCATATAAAAGTTAAGTAGAATGATTCTGTTCACTAGATTTTATAATCCCAAACTACCAACTCCTCATGGACAGGACCCATGGTTTACCATTTTCTGCATTTCCAATATATAAGGCATAGTGACTGTATAAAAATAAGTTACTACTTGTAAAAGATGCTGAGAGAAGGAGATATTCATTTGCAAAAATATATCCTGAAATCATCCTCTTTCACTCCATTCCACCCTTAGTTCTCCATTAGATATGAGCTTTGACCTACACTTAGGGACATTGTGTAAATTGGGAAAAAGGTGCTTCTTCCTCAGTTAAAATCAAATAAAGGGGTGGAGGTACAGCTCAGTAGAAGAGCGCTTGTCTAGAACATGTGAAGCACTGGGTTTGATCCTTAAAACTACATAAAAATAAATAAATAAAATAAAAGTACTGTGTCTATCTACAACTAAACACACACACATAAGTCATGAAATTATTTTTAAATCTGAAAACTATACATGGTTCCCCTATGTGGTGACAGCCCTGGATGTCTGCAAAAATGCACCTATACTTTGCTAGCTTACAAATATCCTGGATAGATGCTAGGATGCATATTATACAAGATCTGTTCACATTTTCAGTTCCTCTCCCTAGCCTCCAGATAAGGTGACCATATCAGGTTTGGAATCTTTATGGGAGTCTAGAGTGAGACTCTAAGAGTGGTAAGAGGAAAAAAAGCATCCCCAGGGAACCCATCGGCAGTGCAGCAGGCACAAGTTATAAATTCACACATGTGTGCTGAGCAATAAGTTCATGCGTGCTCTCCCAGGTGTGTAAGTAACTATAAGTGCAACTGTGAATTTATATAGGATGGTGCTCTCCTCTACTGTTCAAGAACTTCTTTGGGAGACATGAAATCTCTGAGTCCTCTTCCCTTCTTTTCAAATAACTTAGTATCTGTTCATAATGTGAAAAGTGACCCATAAAGTGTTTGGGGAGGGAACAACCTGAATATCCACACATAACTCTCTTTTCTGAAATTTTACCTGACCTTTTCACTATCAACTATATTGAGGGGAAATGTGGCCATTCCATAGCCTTTTTAAAAATAAATTTCCATTGTTATTTTTGAGTAGTAGGGGAAGTGAGGATAGGATTCTGCCATGTTCAGTCTGTTTCATGATGTTACTAACTCATGTTACTAACCCTGTACTATTTGGTAGCTGACATGTTCCATGCCGAACTTTGGCTCCAGGCTTACCCATTTTCCTAAACATCTTCCTGCAATAATTTTTTTTACTTCCATCTAAATACAGTACATTATTGGTAAGACATTCATAATCAGAACCACTTGTTTATTTTATTAAGATAATGGTACACTTATCTAAAGTAATTAATGCCTTTTCAAAACTTAAAATATACTAGCTTCTATTTTGCAATTTTAGTGAGTTAAGTTTTGAGGCTACTGGTTCTTATTCAATGAACCCCATCTTCAAATGATGCTTTCTACAAAATGAAGCCTTCTCTCCAGGGGTTCAGTTTGTAAACTCATTTAATTTTGTGAATATTTTATAAATATACCTACAAACTACTAATTTTATATACTTCAAAGGATAAAAACTGTTAAAACACTTCTTAGCTTTAGAGTACTATAATAGTTGCAGGCCTGTGCTTTGAAATGAGGCATACTTGGATTTTACTTTCTGTCATGTTATGATGAAAACTGTTAGCTTTTTCTATTTCACAAGTATTATTATTATTATTATTATTATTATTATTATTTTGTAGTACTGGTGAGTAAAGCCAGGGGTGCTCTTCCATGAACTGTATCCCCAAACCTTTTTATTTTTTATTTACTTATTTATTTTTGGTACTGGAGGGACACTCAACCACATCCCCAGCCCTATTTTTTATTTTATTTAGGGACAGGGTGTCACCTAGTTGATTAGTGCCTCACTGTTGCTGAGACTGGCTTTGAAACTGCAATCCTCATGCCTCAGCTTCACGAGTCACTGGGATTACAGGTGTGTACCACTGCGCCCAGTCACAAACCTTTTTACTTTTTACTTTATTTTGAGGCAGTGTCTCCCTAAATTCCTGAGCTGACCCCAAACTTGCTGCTTCAGCCTCCCAAACAGCTGGGATTATGGACATGAATTACCACATCCAGCCTACAAGTATCAAATTATTTTTTAATCACAATGATTATTTTAAGCTACTTAAAAATCCATGAAAATTTGAATATTCTACCACTTCATCCCATAACTAAAAAAAGAAAGAAGTGAGGGAGGAAAGAAGGGGTAAAAATTACACTGTGGCACACTATATGTGCCATTGTAGGTTTACATAGGATAGTGCTATCTTATACTGTTCAAGAACTTGTTTGGGAAGTGTGGAATCAGAAGGAAAGAAAGAAAAGAAAAGAAACAAAGAAAGAGGAAGAGGAGGAAGATGAGAGGGGGGAGAGAACAGGAGAGGTGAGGGAAAGGAAGGAAGAGAGGGAAAAGAAACTGAGAATGGTTTTATAAGTTGTTAAGCTTTCAATGGCCATGAAAATGTAAATAGGTAACAGAAAATGGGCTCTGGGGAGAGAAATGGCATGAATAAGAAGAAAACACATGGTCCATGGTGGGCCATTTAGAAGAGTACTCTTGACTGGAGGTGATATTCTCAAAAAAAAAGTTGCTCCACTCTGGAAAGCAGTATGGGGATTCCTCAGATTGGAATAGAACCACCATTGACCCAGTTATCCCATTCCTCAGTTTATATCAAAAGGACTTAGAATCAGCATACTATAGTGATGCAGCCACATTTATGTTTACAGCAGCTCAACTCACAATAGCTTAAACTATGGAACCAAACTAGGTGCCCTTCAACAGATGAATAGATAAAGAAAATGTAGTATATACAAAATGCAATATTACTCAGTCATAAAGAAGAATGAAATTATGATAATTGCAGGTAATTGGATGGAACTGGAGAATACTATGCTAAGCAAAATAATCCAATCCCAAATAACCAAAGGCTGAATGTTTTCTCTGATTTTCAGGTGCTAACTCACAATAAGGTGGGGTAGAGAAGAATAGAAGTATTTTGGATTAGACAAAGGGGAAAGAAGGGAAGGGAGCGGGAATAGGAATAGGAAAGATAGTAGGATGAATCATACATTACCTTCCTATATGCATATTTGAATACATGACCAAAGTAATTCCACATCATGTACAAGCAGGAGAATGAGAAGTTATACTCCATATATGTATAATATGTCAAAATATATTCTACTGTCATGGATAATTATTAAGAACAAAGAAAAAATAAAAGAATGGGATAACAGGAAAATAATAAATAATGCATTCACATCAAATGAAAAAAAGGAAAGCAATTAGCCCCACTCAAACAGAAGGGTAGAAGTATCACAAAAAAAATTAAAAATAAAAAGTAAGGTTGCCTTTAAAGAGAAAAAAGAAACATTCTGAGGACCTTGAACAGTAAAAGGAGGTATTAGATCTCTGAACAAATCTCACATCATTTCCCAATGCTCATTCAATTTAGAAAGAAATCACTTTGATTCAGTAAGTTTCTGTAGTGACTTTTCACTTCTCATAGCACTATTATTTTAGTCTGTATTAGATTTAGCTCCCTCCCAATAAGTGGTTACTTCATTTACTAGTTTTTCTTTTTAACCCATATACAAAGAATTATCTTACTTAAAAATACCAAGCATTATGGGGAGCTGTCTGACACCCAGATATCAATAGGAGTGAAAGGTTCCTGGATATGTTTTGAAGCTACAGGAGCTTAGAGTTCAAGAGGAATATAACATCTTTAGTGTGGCTAAAGATGCAGTTAGATATGCAGCCTATAATCACACTTGCACACATGGGTCCACAGTATCAGGGTGATTAAAGTGCTGATATTGTACTAAGTGATGGGATTTCAGCATGAACATTTAAAGCATACAAAGAAATGGGTCTTGTAAATCACATCTTTATAATTAAAAGAAACTTAAAGGCAATTTAAAGAAATTGTGTATTTCAAATCTTGAAATTGGACATACCACTACAGGAAACTGAATAGGAGGACTGTCAAACATTTCATGGGAAGACAGTTGTGGCACATATTGGTCAATTGGTAAATGTTGTCCCATTAAAAAAGAAAAGCATCTGTGTCACGCTGTTAATCCGTCAACAATTTCTGATAGTGAAATGATTACTCGGTTCCTGGTATATACATATCCTCTGAAAAGATGAAACTCAACTGAGTATCAAAGATTACAAACTTAATGAAGGAGGCATCCATGGTATAGTCCCTGTTTATCATTCATAAACATGTTATTTATGCAGTGCAAAATCATCATGGAAATGGTCCTCGTTGTGTTGGTCATCTTATGTCTGTGACTAATACAAATGCAAAAAGGGGGAGGACCTTAAAAAAGATAAACAGTTGTTTCAGAATCTTGTAATTTTTTTATTTATTGTTACAGTGCACTGCCATAAAGTTTTGTCAAGAAAAAATGTAAAGATATCCAGAGTTAATGTAAAAAATTTTGATATTGGGTCTGGGGCTAGGTAGGGCTCAGTTGTAGCGCATTTGCCTGGCATGTGTGAGGCACTGGGTTCGATTCTCAGCACCATGTAAAATAAATAAAGGTCTATCAACAACTCAAAAAATTAATTTTTTTATATATTATATTAAGGTCTGAAGAAGATCTAAAGACTGTTAACCTCTTTGAATGAGTTTATTTTGCAACACAGGAGAAGCATATTTGGAGACCAAATGGCATGATACTATTGTTGTTAATAGCTGGCAATTATACATCTGTAGAAAGAATTTGGTCAGTACTGTTCTGGAATTTTCTATTCCTGCTATTCTTAGTTACAAAGGATAAAGTATGAACTTCTATAAGTAAATGTGCCTAGTAACAACTGAGAATCAGGAAGAAACTTCATCCAGTTGATGTGAGGTTAAGAACATTTGGTGTTTCCAAAACTCAATTCAAAGTGGATCAAGGACCTAAGCAATAGACTAGAGACCCTGCACCTACTAGAAGAAAAAGTAGGCCCAAATTTCCATCATGTTGGCTTAGGAATGAAATTCCTCAACAAGACTCCTGAATAGAAGAAAGGAAAATCAAGAATCAATAAATGGGATGGAGGTTGGGGCTGTGGCTCAGCAGAAGCACACTTCCCGGTATGTGTGAGGCAGGGGATCTGATTCTCAGCACTACATATAAATAAATAAAATAAAGGTTTATTAACAACTGAAATAAAATATTTGTTTAAATGGAATGGAATCAACTTCTTCTCAGCAAAAGAAACAATCAAGAATATGAAGAGAGAGCCATTCAGAATGGGAGAAAAATCTTTGCCACGTGCACTTCAGATAGATCATTAACCTCCAGAATATACAAAGAACTCAAAAAACTTAACACCAAAAAAACTTAACACCCCAAATAACCCAATTAATAAATGGGCAAAGGAACTGAGAAGACACTTCACAGAAGAAGAAATACAATAAGTCTATAAATATATTTTTTAAAAAATTCAAAATCTATAGTAATTAGAGAAAGGCAGATCAAAAACACACTGAGATTTCATCTCACTCCAGTCAGTAAGGCAATTATCAAGAATATAAGTAGATCACTTGGAATCCAACATGGCGGCCGGCGAGGAAGCAGCGTCTCCAACGTCTCCACTTTAACGGGATATGAAAGACTCATCGAAACAGCTGCAGCCTAGCTACGGAGGAACTTCTACCATAACTTCCTTAAGAGGAGAGCTGCCGTGAACTGGTAGGTTTACTCGAAGTGACAGGTTGCCCCAGAGAAGTGGATCTTGGAAGGCCACGCGGGCACAGAGGTCTAGTCCCCCAACCATCAGCCGCTCCGGCAGGCGGCTCCCCCTGGAGGCCTAGCTCTCGCCCTGGGAGAAGCGGCCCCACCCGCCCACTTCCTAACCTGGCAGCCACAGCTACTCAGCGATAAAGGTGCCCACGTGGCGGGTGCAGAAGTTAAGTCCTGTAGACGCCAGCCACCTTTGCAACCCCCGGGAACCCTGAGTGGCTTGGCCCGCCCCGCCCGAACCGGCAGCCCTCCGCCATACGGGCTCCCCCGGGAGGCCTAGCTCTCGCCCTGGGAGAAGCGGCCCCACCCGCCCGGTTCCTAACCAGGCAGCCACAGCTACTCGGCAATAAAGGTGCCCACGTGGCGAGTGCAGAAGTTAAGTCCTGTAGACGCCAGCCGCCTTTGCAACCCGCGGGAACCCTGAGCGGCTTAGCCCGCCCCGCCCGAACCGGCGGGTGCAGAAGTTAAGTCCTGCGGACGCCAACCGCCTTTGCAACCCGCGGGATCCCTGGGCGGCTTGGCCCGCCCCGCCCGAACCGGCAGTCCTCCGCCATACGGGCTCCCCCGGGAGGCCTAGCTCTCGCCCCGGGAGAAGCGGCCCCACCCGCCCGGTTTCTAACCAGGTGGCCTCAGCTACTTGGAGATAAAGGTGCCCTCGTGGTGGGTGCAGAAGTTAAGTCCTGCAGACGCCAGCCACCTTTGCAACCCGCGGGATCCCTGGGCGGCTTGGCCCGCCCCGCCCGAACCGGCAGTCCTCCGCCATACGGGCTCCCCCGGGAGGCCTAGCTTTCGCCCCGGGAGAAGCGGCCCCACCCGCCCAGTTTCTAACCAGGTGGCCTCAGCTACTTGGAGACAAAGGTGCCCTCCTGGTGGGTGCAGAAGTTAAGTCCTGCAGACGCCAGCCACCTTTGCAACCCGCGGGATCCCTGAGTGGCTTGGCCCGCCCCGCCGGAACCGGCAGTCCTCCGACATACAGGCTCCCCCGGGAGGCCTAACTCTCGCCCTGGGAAAAGCGGCCCCACCCGCCCGGTTCCTAACCAGGCAGCCACAGCTACTCGGCAATAAAGGTGCCCACGTGGCGGGTGCAGAAGTTAAATCCTGCAGACGCCAGCCGCCTTTGCAACCCGCGGGAACCCTGAGCGGCTTGGCCCGCCCTGCCCAAGCGGCGGCGGGTGCAGAAGTTAAGTCCTGCAGACGCCAACCGCCTTTGCAACCCGCGGGATCCCTGAGCGGCTTGGCCAGCCCCGCCCGAACCGGCAGTCCTCCACCATACGGGCTCCCCCGGGAGGCCTAGCTGTCGCCCAGGGAAAAGCGGCCCCACCCGCCCGGTTCCTAATCAGGCAGCCACAGCTACTCGGCAATAAAGGTGCCCACGTGGCGGGTGCAGAAGTTAAATCCTGCAGACGCCAGCCGCCTTTGCAACCCGCGGGAACCCTGAGCGGCTTGGCCCGCCCTGCCCAAGCGGCGGCGGGTGCAGAAGTTAAGTCCTGCAGACGCCAACCGCCTTTGCAACCCGCGGGATCCCTGAGCGGCTTGGCCAGCCCCGCCCGAACCGGCAGTCCTCCGCCATCCGGGCTCCCCCGGGAGGCCCAGCTCTCGCCCTGGGAGAAGCGGCCCCACCCGCCCGGGTCCCAACCACGCGACCGCAGCTACTCGGCGATAAAGGTGCCCCCGCAGCGGGTGCAGGAGTTAAGTCCTGCTGATACCAGCCGCGTTTGCAAGCCGCCGGCACCCAGTGCGGCTTGGCCCACCCCGCCTGAACCGGCAGTCGGCCTCCACCATCCGGGCTCCCCCGGGAGGCCTAGCTCTCGCTCCGGGAGCAGCCCCCTCCAAGCTAGGGGAACCTTTGACCCATCGGGAGGTTAGGCCCAGCAACCTGCGGAGTGATAGAGGTGCCCCTCGTACCTGCTGGGTAGGCGGACCTTTGACCGACCAGCAGAGCAGACCTAGGGCCTCCCAGCGTGGTAGACGGATCACACCAATTGGAGGAGGATCACAGCCACTACATGCCCTGCAAGGGTGATTATTCAACTATACAAGAGCAATATAAATAAATAGAGGGAAAATTTCAAAACACAACAGTTTCACCAAGCAGAAAGAAACGCCAGCAGTATGAAAAGACAAGGAAAGAAAGGACCACAGGCAATGCAGGTCAACTCAACTTTAGAAGAGGTAATAGGTGCAACAGATGGAATGTCAGATAGAGAGATCAGGATATACATGCTTCAGATGATCTGGAGTCTCAAGGAAGACATGAGACAGCAAAATCAGATAATGAAAGATCACATTGACAAACAAATCCAGGAAGTAAAAGATCAATTTCACAGGGAGATAGAGGAAATAAAAAACAAACAAATAGAAATACTAGAATTGCAGGAAAAAATAAACCAACTTAAAAACTCAATTGAGAATACTACCAGCAGAGTAGATCACTTAGAAGAGAGAACGTCAGACAATGAAGACAAAGTATTTCAACTGGAAAAGAACATAGACAGCTCAGCAAGTCTGCTAAGAAACCATGAACAGAACATCCAAGAAATATGGGACAATATCAAAAGACCAAATTTAAGAGTCATTGGGATACAGGAAGGCACAGAGCTCCAAACCAGAGGAATACACAGCCTATTCAATGAAATAATACGAGAAAACTTCCCAGACTTGAAGAATGAGACAGAATCCCAAATCCTAGAAGCCTACAGGACGCCGAATGTACAAAACCATAAGAGATCCACACCTAGACACATTATAGTGAAGATGTCCAACATACAGAATAAGGAAAGAATTTTAAAAGCTACAAGGGAAAGGAAGCAGATTACATTTAGGGGTAAACCAATCAGGATAACAGCTGATCTCTCAACACAGACTCTGAAAGCTAGAAGATCCTGGAATAACATATTTCAAACACTGAAAGAAAATGGGTTCCAACCAAGAATCGTGTATCCGGCAAAATTAAGCTTCAGGTTAGAAGATGAAATTAAAACCTTCCATGATAAACAAAAGTTAAAAGAATTCGCAGCTAGAAAACCATCTCTTCAAAAAATCCTTGGCAAAACATTGCAGGAAGAGGAAATGGAAAATAACATTGAAAACCAACAATGGGAGGTAGGACAGTAAAGGGGGGAAAGTAGTCAAAGAGGATAACAAATCAGGTTTAGTAACATTAACAAACAAATATGGATAGAAGTACAAACCATATCTCAATAATAACCCTAAATGTCAATGGCTTAAACTCACCAATTAAGAGACACAGGCTAGTAGAATGGATCACAAAACAAGACCCAACAATATGCTGTCTGCAGGAGACGCATCTGATAGAAAAAGATATCCATAGACTGAAGGTGAAAGGTTGGGAAAAATCATACCACTCATATGGACAGCGGAAACAAGCAGGCGTGTCCATACTCATATCTAATAAAATAGATTTCAAGCCAAAGCTAATCAAAAGGGATAAAGAAGGACACTTCATACTGCTCAAGGGAACCATAAACCAACAAGACATAACAATCATAAATATATATGCCCCAAATAATGGTGCAGCGGTGTTCATCCAGCAAACTCTTCTCAAGTTCAAGAGTCTGATAGACCACCATACAATCATCATGGGAGACTTCAACACACCTCTCTCACCACTGGACAGATCTTCCAAACAAAAGTTAAACAAGGAAACTATAGAACTCAACAACACAATTAATAACCTAGACTTAATTGACATATATAGACTTTACCACCCAACATCAAGTAGTTACACTTTTTTTTCAGCAGCACATGGAACCTTCTCAAAAATAGACCATATATTATGTCACAGGGCAACTCTTAGACAATATAAAGGGGTAGAGATAATACCATGCATCTTATCTGATCATAATGGAATGAAACTGAAAATCAATGATAAAAGAAGAAAGGAAAAATCAAGCATCACTTGGAGAATGAACAACAGGTTGCTGAGTGACATATGGGTTATTGAAGACATCAAGGAGGAAATTAAAAAATTCCTAGAGTTAAATGAAAACACGGACACAACATATCGGAATCTATGGGACACATTGAAAGCAGTCCTAAGAGGAAAATTCATTGCTTGGAGTTCATTCCTCAAAAAAAGAAAAAACCAACAAATAAATGATCTCATACTTCATCTCAAAATCCTAGAAAAAGAGGAGCAAAACAACAGCAAAAGAAGTAGAAGGCAAGAAATAATCAAAATCAGAGCTGAAATTAATGAAATTGAAACAAAAGAAACAATTGAAAAAATTGACAAAACTAAAAGCTGGTTCTTTGAAAAAATAAATAAAATTGACAGACCCTTAGCCATGCTAACGAAGAGAAGAAGAGAGAGAACCCAGATTACTAGCATACGGGATGAAAAAGGCAATATCACAACAGACACTTCAGAAATACAGAAGATAATCAGAGACTATTTTGAAGCCTTATACTCCAATAAAATAGAAGATAGTGAAGGCATAGATAAATTCCTTAAGTCTTACGATCTGCCCAGATTGAACCAGGAGGATATAGACAACCTAAACAGACCAATAACAATAGAAGAAATAGAAGAAACCATCAAAAGACTACCAACTAAGAAAAGCCCAGGACCGGATGGGTATACAGCAGAGTTTTACAAAACCTTTAAAGAGGAACTAACACCAATACTTTTCAAGCTATTTCAGGAAATAGAAAAAGAGGGAGAACTTCCAAATTCATTCTACGAGGCCAACATCACCCTGATTCCGAAACCAGACAAAGACACTTCAAAGAAAGAAAACTACAGACCAATATCTCTAATGAACCTTGACGCAAAAATTCTCAATAAAATTCTGGCGAACCGGATTCAGATACATATCAAAAAAATTATACACCATGATCAAGTAGGATTCATCCATGGGATGCAAGGCTGGTTCAATATACGGAAATCAATAAATGTTATCCACCACATCAATAGACTAAAAAATAAGAACCATATGATAGTCTCGATAGACGCAGAAAAAGCATTCGACAAAGTACAGCATCCCTTTATGTTCAAAACTCTAGAAAAATTAGGGATAACAGGATCATACCTCAACATTGTAAAAGCAATATATGATAAGCCACAGGCCAGCATCATTCTGAATGGAGAAAAATTGAAGGCATTCCCTCTAAGATCTGGTACAAGACAGGGATGCCCTCTCTCACCACTTCTGTTCAACATAGTCCTCGAAACACTGGCAAGAGCAATTAGACAGACGAAAGAAATTAAAGGGATAAAAATTGGAAAAGAAGAACTTAAATTATCACTATTTGCAGATGATATGATTCTATACCTAGCAGACCCAAAAGGGTCTACAGAGAAGCTATTAGACCTAATAAATGAATTCAGCAAAGTGGCAGGATATAAAATCAACACGCATAAATCAAAGGCATTCCTGTATATCAGCGACAAATCCTCTGAAACGGAAATGAGGACAACTACTCCATTCACAATATCCCCCCAAAAAATAAAATACTTGGGAATCAACCTAACAAAAGAGGTGAAAGATTTATACAATGAAAATTACAAAACCCTAAAGAAAGACATAGAAGAAGACCTTAGAAGATGGAAAAATATACCCTGCTCATGGATAGGCAGATCCAACATCATCAAAATGGCGATATTACCAAAAGTTCTCTATAAGTTCAATGCAATGCCAATCAAAATCCCAGCTGCATTTCTTGTAGAAATAGATAAAAGAATCATGAAATTCATATGGAATAATAAAAGACCCAGAATAGCAAAAACAATACTAAGCAGGAAGTGTGAATCAGGCGGTATAGCGATACCAGACTTCAAACTATACTACAGAGCAATAGTAACGAAAACAGCATGGTACTGGTACCAAAACAGGCGGGTGGACCAATGGTATAGAATAGAGGACACAGTAACCAATCCACAAAACTACAACTATCTTATATTTGATAAAGGGGCTAAAAGCATGCAATGGAGGAAGGATAGCATCTTCAACAAATGGTGCTGGGAAAACTGGAAATCCATTTGCATCAAAATGAATCTGAATCCCTATCTCTCGCCTTGCACAAAAGTTAACTCAAAATGGATCAAGGAGCTTGATATTAAATCAGAGACACGGCATCTGATAGAAGAAAAAGTTGGTTATGATCTACATACTGTGGGAGCAGGCTCCAAATTCCTCAATAGGACACCCATAGCGCAAGAGTTAACAACTAGAATCAACAAATGGGACTTACTCAAACTAAAAAGTTTTTTCTCAGCAAAAGAAACAATAAGAGAGATAAACAGGGAGCCTACATCCTGGGAACAAATCTTTACTCCACACACTTCAGATAGAGCCCTAATAACCAGAATATACAAAGAACTCAAAAAATTAGACAATAAGACAACAAGTAACCCAATCAATAAATGGGCAAAGGACTTGAACAGACACTTCTCAGAAGAGGACATACAATCAATCAATAAGTACATGAAAAAATGCTCACCATCGCTAGCAGTCAGAGAAATGCAAATCAAAACTACCCTAAGATACCATCTCACTCCAGTAAGATTGGCAGCCATTAGGAAGTCAAACAACAATAAGTGCTGGAGAGGATGTGGGGAAAAGGGCACTCTTGTTCATTGCTGGTGGGACTGCAAATTGGTGCAGCCAATTTGGAAAGCAGTATGGAGATTTCTTGGAAAGCTGGGAATGGAACCACCATTTGATCCAGCTATTCCCCTTCTCGGTCTATTCCCTAAAGACCTAATAAGAGCATGCTACAGGGACACTGCTACATCGATGTTCATAGCAGCACAATTCACGATAGCAAGATTGTGGAATCAGCCTAGATGCCCTTCAATAGATGAATGGATTAAAAAAATGTGGCATTTATACACAATGGAGTATTACTCTGCATTTAAAAATGATAAAATCATAGAATTTGGAGGGAAATGGATGGCATTAGAGCAGATTATGCTAAGTGAAGCTAGTCAATCTTTAAAAAACAAATACCAAATGACTCCTCTGATATAAGGGGAGGAAACAAGGACAGGGTAGGGACGAAGAGCTTGAGACGAAGATTTTCATTAACAGGGTTGAGAGGTGGGAGGGAAAGGAAACGAGAAGGGGAATCGCATGGAAATGGAAGGCGATCCTCAGGGTTATACAAAATGACATATAAGAGGAAAGGAGGGGTAAGACAAGATAATTCAAATGGAAGAAGTGATTTACAGTAGAAGGGGTAGAGAGAGAAAAGGGGAGGGGAGGGGAGGGGAGGGGGGATAGTAGAGAATAATACAGACAGCAGAATACATCAGACACTAGAAAGGCAATATGTCAATCAATGGAAGGGTAACTGATGTGATACAGCAATCTGTATACGGGATAAAATTGGGAGTTCATAACTCATTTGAATCAAACTGTGAAATATGATGTATGAGGAACTATGTAATGTTTTGAATGACCAACAATAAAAAAAAAAAAAAAAAAAAAAAAAAAAAAAAAAAAAAAAAAAAAAATAAAAAAAGAATATAAGTAACAGGCTGGGGCTATGGCTCAGAGGTAGAGTGCTTGCCTCACACATGTGAGACACAGCACCACATAAAAATAAATAAATAAATAAAGAGATTGTATCCATCTACAACTAAAAAATATTTTTTTAAAAAAATACAAGTAACAATAAATGTTGGTGAGGATGTGGGGGGAAAAGGTACACTCATACATTGCTGGTAAGACAACAAATTGATACAACCATCGTGGAAAGCAGTACGGAGATTCCTTACAAAATAGAAATAGAACCTGTTTTTACCACTCCTCAGTTTATATTCAAGGAGTTAAAATCAGCATACTACAGTGGCACACATCAATGTTTATAGCAACTCAATTCATAATAGCTAAGCTATGGAACCAACCTGGGTGCCCTTCAACAGATAAAAGGATAAAGAAAATGTGGTACATATACACTCAGCAACAAAGAAGAATGAAATTGTGGCATTTGCCAATAAATGGATGGAACTGGAGACTGTCATGCTCAGTGAAATAAGTCAATCCCCCCAAAATAAAGGGCTGAATGTTCTCTCTGATGTGTGGATGCTTGTTCACAATGGTAGGGGTGGGTAGTAGAAGTGGAGGTTTACCAGGATTGGACAGAGTGGCATGGGGAAGGGAAGGGGATGAGAATGGGAAACACCATAGAATGAATCAATCATAATGCTCCTATGTTCATATATGAATACCTGATCAGTGTAACTTCACATCATGTACAACCACAAAAATGGGAAATTAGGGCTGGGGTTGTGGCTCAGCAGTAAGAGCACTCACCTAGCACGTGCAAGGCCCTGGGTTCTATCCTTAGCACCACATAAAAATAAATAAAATAAAAGTATGTGTCCAACTACAATTAAAAAAATGGGAAGTTATACTCCATGGATGTATGATATGTCAAAATACATTTGACTGTCATATATAACTAAAAAGAACAAATACAAAAATTTAAAAATTTAAAAAAATGAAAATTTGGTGTTTCAAAATGAAAAATTGGGATATTGTCAATTATTTTAATCATGAAAATGTTGTTCTCATAGATGAATCACTTGTGACCGATAGTACCAGCCCACCTATAATAAAATTTCTCAAGGAATCTTATGTAAAAGAAACACAGTCAAGTAGCTTCACTATCAATAATTTTTTTTTTATATTTCATGTAAATAAACATTCCCACAAATGAAAAGCTTCTTGTCAATAATACAACATTTGATTGTGATGCAGAATATGTAGGATCATAATGTGCTCTGTGTCTTTTGGAAGGACTTCTTTCATCTGTATGGAAGATTTAAAATTCAAGGGGATGGAATGGTATGGAAATTTTGGAAATAATGATAATTATACAGCTTGTATTACTATAGATTGTGCTGTAGATTTGGAATACTAGTTGCATGATACAAAGCTAGTATTCAAGATACAAAATCACTTAAAAAGTTATAACATTAGTTGGTAAAATGTGAAAAAATTTCCACATGCTTATGTTATACATTTATATATTTAAAGTTTTTCTAAAAATGATACTTAAAATAATTCCCTCAGTTTAATAATTCTACATAAATGCTTGAGCTATCCAGGAACCTAGGTGATCCTTCCAGTTTTAGAAAAAAAATTGAAGCTATCAATAAAGAGGTGATATACATTTATTTTCAGATCACCATTTTTAACATTTTTTGAAATTTAGCAAGGTAATGATTTCATATAATACAGCAATACATATTATTCTACATAGTATTCTTTTTTGTACACAAATTGACTAGTTTTTTTTTTTTTTGAGAAAGTAAAAGGAGTGGATTCATTTAATTGAGAGGAAAAGAGAGCTCCCACAGGTGAGAGGGGATTTGATAGGGGTTGCAACTTAAGTGTACTAGTCTAGAGGCTTACAGAGCTACATTGATTAATATCTATACTACTCAGGTACTGGAAAAGTATGAAGGCTTTGGCTAGTCTTGTGTACCCGGTTAGAGAACATAGGTAGTAAGTGGCTTTTAGAAAGTCAATGCTTTGAAGAGATTAGTTCAAGTCAAAATGTATGGAGCAAGTAGGAAATAAAGTAACATTTTCTGAAAAGTATTTTAATGTTTTTATTAGTACATTCTATTTATACAGAATAGTGGTGATAATTCTGACATAATCACTCATACATGAAATATAACTTGGTTCATTTCAGTTCCCAGCATTTCATCTTTCTCTACCCGTCTTACCCCCGCCCCTTATTCTCTTCCTCTACTCTACTAGACTTTCTATTTATTTATTTATTGTTTTTCTTAATTGGTGCTTTATAGATATACATAAATATGGGATTCACTGGTTTATTCATATATGTGCATAGCATAATTAACTGATTATACCCATAGATGTTGAACTTTTACAGAGCACACATTTTAGTTGTGAACTTAGTTTCATTTCCTAACCTTAGTAAAACCTTTTACAAATTTTTAGTGCTTCATTTTTCCTGACTCACACAAAGGGTTGTTTGTTTAGCTAAACCAAATAATAGGCATGTGAATAAGTGCCATATTTTTCGTGGTTAGTGCCATCATCTCAAACTTCCTACAAGCTTTAAGATAGTGCTTATTAGGTATTGAATTTTTGTTGTTAATGTGCTAAATTAATTAAATTTGTTTTAACTGATATATAAAAACAACAATTGTACATAGTGCCATGTGATCATCTCTGGTAATGACCATCCCATTCCCTGCTTCTATGAGATCAACCTTCTTGGGTTCCACATATGAGTGAGATCATGTGCTACTTGTCTTTCTGTGCCAGTTTACTTCACTTAACATAATGCTCTCTGCTTTAATTCATGATGATACGAATGAATGGATCTTGTTATGGTTAAATAATATTTCATTGTGCAAATTTACCACATTTTCTTTATTCTTACTGGAGTGAGGTGATATCTCATTATAGTTTTTTTTTGTATGTTTGTTTGTTTGTTTATGGTACCCAGAGGTGCTTAACCACTGAGCCATATCCCCAACACTTTTTTTTATATTTTCTTTATAGCTGAGGTCTTTCTGAGTTGTTGAGTGCCTAAGTCTAGGCCATCTAGTTTGTTTCACTGATCTATGTATCTGTTTTCATGTCAATACTGCTTTTATTACTACAGTTTTCTAGTGTATTTTGTGTGTGTTTGTGTGGTACTGGAGATTGAGCCCAGGGCCTTGTGCATGCAAGGCAAGCATTCTACCAACTGAGCTATATCCCCAGCTCTAGTGTATTTTGAAGTCAGATAGTATAAAGACCCTTTGTTCTTTTGTTGAAGATTGATTTGGCTATACAAGGATTTTTGTGGTTCCATACAAATTTTAGGATTGTTCATCTTAAGACTATGAAGAAGGTCATTGGCATTTTAATAGGGATTACACCAAATCTATATATTGTTTTGGGTAGTATTGACATTTTATAATATTGATTCTTCCCATACATGAATGCAGGTTACCATTCTGTTTCTGTGTGTTCTCTTCAATTGCCATCACCACTATTTTATGATATTCACTGTAGACATCTTTTACCTCTTTCCTTAAATGTGTTTCTAGGTATTTTTTTCAGTAGCTGTTTTATAAGGGATTGCTTTCTGACTTCTATGTGAGATTATTTACTCTTGACATATAACAGTGCTAATATTTTTGAATGTTGATTTTGTACCTTGAAACTTTGCTGAGTTTGGTTTTTATTCCATCTTTTCACCTTCTAACAAAGTCTTTCATCAGGCAAAATTTCCAATGTGATGAAGCTCAATTTACATGTTTTTGGTTTATGGATGATGTTTTATGCCATATCATAGTGCTAAAGAACTATTTGTTGAGAAATGCTATCTTCCCTTAGTTATCTCCCTCGTAAATGTGAATAAGTATTGATCTATACCATAAGGATAAATCTTGATCACATTATGCTAAGCTAAAAATGTCAGATGCAAAATGCCACATATTGGGTAATTCCACTTACATGAAATATCCAGAACAGGCAAGTCCAAAGTAGGTAAGGAGTTGCCTGTGGCTAGGAGTTTGAGAAGAATGGGGAATGACTGATAATGAGTATGAAGTTTCATTTCAGGGATATTATTATATTCTGGATTTAATGCTGATGGTTGCACAAATTGGGGAATATACTAAAGAAAACACAATGCATAATTAAAGGGATAAATTGCATGGTATGTGAATTATAGCTTAATATAAGATTATTTCTTAAAAAATCAGTTTGATCTATTTATGCAGTCTATTTCTGGAATCTCGTTTCTTTTTCTTTTTTTATTTATATGTGACATTGGAATGCATTACAATTCTTATTACACATATAGAGCACAATTTTTCATATCTCTGGTTGTATATATAGTATATTCACATCAATTCGTATTTTCATACATGTACTTTGGATAATAATGATCATCACATTCCACCATCATTTCTAACCCCATGTCCCCTCCCTTTCCCTCCCACCCCTCTGCCCTACCTAGAGTTCGTCTATTCCTCCCATGCTACCATTTTCTATCCCACTTTGAGTCGGCCTCCTTTTATCAAAGAAAACATTTGGCATTTGGTTATTTGGGATTGGCTAACTTCACTTACCATTATCTTCTCTAACTCCATCCATTTACCTGCAAATGCCATGATTTTATGCTCTTTTATTGCTGAGTAATATTCCATTGTGTATATATGCCTATATGCCACTTTTTTAATCCATTCATACATTGAAGGGCATCTAGGTTGGTTCCAATGTTTAGCTATAGTGAATTGTGCTGCTATAAACATTGATGTGGCTATGTCCCTATAGTGTGTTGTTTTTAAGTCCTTTGGGTATAGACTGAGGAGAGGGATAGCTGGGTCAAATGGTGGTTCCTTTCCCAATTTTACAAGGAATCTCCATACTGCTTTCCATATTGACTGCACCAATTGGCAGTCCCACCAGCAGTGCATGAGTGTACCTTTTTCCCCACATCCTTGCCAACACTTATTGTTATTTGTCTTCATAATAAGCTGCCATTCTGACTGGAGTGAGATGATATCTTAGAGTAGTTTTGATTTGCATTTCTCTAATTGGTAGTGATGATGAACATTTTTTCATATACTTGTTGACTGATTGTACATCAATCATCTGAGAAGCATCTCTTCAGGTTTTTGGCCCATTTATAATAAATAATAACCCAATAATAAATAATAACCCAAGAAGGGTTATTTGTTTTTGTTTTTTGGTGTTTAACTTTTGAGTTCTTTATATACCCTAGAGATTAGTGCTCTGTCTGATGTGTGAGGGGTAAACATTTTTTCCCAAAATGTAGGCTCTCTATTCACCTCACAGATTGTTTCTTTTCCTGAGAAGAAACTTTTTAGTTTGAGTCCATCCCATTTATTGATTCTTGATTTTAATTCTTGTGCTAAAGGAGTCTTATTAAGGAAGTTGGGGCCTAGTCCCACATGATGAAGATGAGGGCCTACTTTTTCTTCTATTAGATGCAGGGTCTCTGGTTTTATTCCTAGGTCCTTGATCCATTTTGAGTTGAGTTTTGTGCATGGTGAGAGATAGGGGTTTAATTTCATTTTGTTGCATATGGATTTCCAGTTTTCCTGGCACCATTTGTTGAAGAGGCTATCTTGTCTCCAATGCATGTGTTTGGCACCTTTGTCTAATATAAGATAATTTTAATTTTGTGGGTTAGTCTCTATGTCCTGTATTCTGTACCATTGGTCTACCAGTCTGTTTTGGTGCCAATACCATGCTGTTTTTGTTACTATTGCTCTTCAGTATAGTTTAAGGATCTCTTTTCTGTTCCATTTATTTATATCTCTATCTCTGCAAATAATACAAAGCCTTGACTACTGTAGCTTCATGCTAATTCTTAAAATCAGGTAGACTGTTTCTTTAACAACACACTTTTTTTTTTTTTACAAAATTATGTTAGCTATTTTACTTTAGTCCTTCCATTTTAGAACAGTCTTATCAGTGTCTATATAAACCTTTCTGGGAAGTTTCATAGGCATTGAGTTAAACCTGTAGATGAATTTGAAGAGAATTTACATCTTTACCAAGTTAATTTTTTTAATCTATGAACACAGTGTATCTCTCCATTTCTTTAGACATTTTTTGATATCATTCATCAAAGTTTTATAGTTTTCAATATACAAATCCAGTACATATTTTGTTAGTTTCAGAAACTAGGTATGAAAGTCGTATTATATTATAATTATCTGATTCCACATGTTCACTAGTTCTATATAGAAACATAAATAAGTTTTATATTGACATTACATCCTGTGAATTTGCTGAGTTAATTTATTAGTTATTGCATTGCCTAGAAATCCCAGGATTACTTTGAGTAAGACTGATGAGCTAGGACATCTTTAGCTTGTTCTTGATCTTATGGCAGAAAGCATTTAGTCTTTCACCATTAAATATATTATTAACCAGAGCTTGGGTTGTAGCTCAGTGGTAGAGAGCTTGCCTAGCATGTGTACACTAAGTTTGATTCTCAGCATGGCATATAAATAAATAAATAAAATAAAGGTCCATCAACAACTACAACTAAAAAGTATATTTAAAAAATAAAATAAGCTATATCTATTTATCCTTTCAGTTATACCAGTTTTTCCTTCATGTATGTTGCAGACCTGTTGTTTGTGTATACCCATTTAGGATTGTTACATTCCCTAGATTGATTAACTATTTTATCATTATATAATGTCCCTCTCTGTCACTGGCAATTTTTTGTCCAAAAGTACACTTTTTCAGATTTTAACATAACCATTGTTGCTTCCTTTTATTAATGTTTGTATGCTATAACTTTCAATACTGATGCATTTGATATGATTATATTATTATTCTTGAAATAAGTTTCTAGTAAATAACATATAGTTGGGTCATTTTAAAAATCAACTTTGCCAGTATTTATCTTCAAATTGGTATATTCACCAGATTTACATTGAAAGTAATATTGATATGTTATGGCCTAAGACTGTCATTTATTTTTTTTGGTTTTCTTTGTGTCTCTGTTTTCAGTTCTCTAATTTATTTTTAATGACTTCCTTTGGGATTCTTGAACATTTTTTTACATATCATTTTGATTCACTTTGAGGTAACTCTTATATTTATTTGAGTTGTTGCTTTAGATCTTATATGTGCACAACAACACAGTCTATTTTTATCATCATTACACCTCTTCAAGGGAAGTATACAAGCCATATCTTTCTTTTTGTTCCTTTACTCTCCCTTTTTTGTAATATAATTGTCTCAAATACTTTCTCTACATACATTTAGCACCATACCAGATAAAATTAGAACCACATCAGACAGGGCTACCTTTAATGATAAAGCATTATAAAATTCAAGAAAAGAAGGAAAGCCTGTTATATTACTTATATTTTTGTTTACCCTGTTCTGTTTCCTTCCTAATATTCCAAGAGTGTTGCCTCCCCCATCACTCACCCTCCTCCGCCTCTCCCCGCCCCTTCCTCCAGGAAAAGTTTATTTGGTGCTCATGATTTCAGAGGTCTCAGTTCATAGCTGGCCAATTCTATACATAGCTCTGGGCCTGAGATGAGGAAAAACCTCATGGCAGAAAGGCAAGGTGGAGGAAAGCAGCTCAGGATATAACAACTAGGAAGCAGAGAGAACTCCAAGGTTGCTTCTTTTATGATTTTCTTTCTGCTTAGAGAACTTCCTTTAGTCATTCTTTTAAATTAGTAGTGACAAATTTGCTTAGTTTTCCTTTCTCTGAATGTGGCTTGATTTCCCCTTCATTCCTGAATAATATTTTTAGCTGACCATAGAATTCTGGGTTGACAATTTTTTTCCTTCAGCACTTGAAAAATTTTGTGCCACTACCTTCTGAATTGAATGGTTTCTGATAAGAAATTAATAATATTTTGAGCACTTTTCCCCCTATATGGAAAAATATTGTTTTCTTCTCTGGCTTTTTTAAAGATATATTCTTTGTCTTTAGTCTTCAGAAGTTTAATTATGATATGTCTTGATTTGATTTTCTTTGGGTTCTACTATTTGGAATTTGCTTGACTTCCTCAATTTGTGAGCTTGTGTCTTTCTTTAAACATGGGAAGTTTTCACACACACACACCCCAGGGATTGAACTCAGGAGCACTTGACCTCTGAGCCACATCCCGAGTCCCTATTTTTTATTTTATTTAGAGACAGGGTCTCACTGTTTTGTTGCTGAGGCTGGCTTTGAACCTGCGATCCTTCTGCCTCAGCCTCCTGAGCCACTGGGATTACAGGTATGTGCCACTCTTTCAGCCCTATCCTTTTCTCTCCTCTCCCTCTGTGACTTCAATGATACCAATGTTAAATATATTGTTATCTTTCTACATGTCCCTGAGTTCTGTTTGTTTTTTTGCCCTGTTTTATCCTTGTTGTTCATCTTGGACCATTTCTGTTGCATCTGTCCTCTCCATAATTCTTTCCTCTAAGATCTCCATTTTATTTTTAAGCTCATTCCCCTAAAGTTATTTCACTTATATCTGTCAGTTCTAAATTTTTTATTTATCATTCTTAATGCTTTATATTTCTTTTCTGAGACTATTTTGTTTCTATTGCTCATAATTGCTCATAAAGCATTTTTGTCATAACAGTTTCAAATTCATTGTCAGATGATTTTAACATCTCTGTTATTAAATCTGACATCTACTGATTGTATTTCTTCACTTTAAAATCTTACTGGTTCTTGGTAGTTGAGAACTGAATTTTTTAATATTTTTATGAGATTTTGTTTCCTTATTGGGTCTCTATTGCCAACTGATGTTTTCAGGGAGGAGTGTTTCCTCTTAACTGCTAGCAGAGCACTGGGAGTACTAGCTTTGCAGGTAGTCTCCACTGATGGCACAGTGGAGGTGACCTTTTCACTGCTGAGTAATAGCAAAAGTCCTGAGTCTCCACTAGACCTCATCTAACAACACTCTAGCATAAAGGTAGAGAAATATTTTGTGCTGCCAGGTCGGGTGGAAGTTCAGGCTTCCCATGTAGTCTCCATTTGCACTAGAGAGGGAAAAACTTCTTGCTGACCAGTAGGGATGAAAGTGTTGGTTCCCTACTTGGTCTTCTCTAACACTAGAAGGGTTGGGTAATCTCATTACAAGATCACAAGTGGGTAAATCTGGGTATCTCTTTCAACCTTACATATATGGGTGAAACCATAGACATTTTTTTCTGTAGTATTTGTGGAGAGTAGGAGGATTCTTTTCTCAAAATTTTCTGTGTTGCTAAATAAAATGCCTCTTTGCCAGTGCTTTAGCTTTTGATGTATAACCAGAATGTAAGGAAAGCTTTTGTTGGGGCTGATATTTTTCTGTGCCTATTATCATTCCCAAGTCACTTGTTTCTTCAACTCTGGGATACATGAGTCCAGAAGAAGAAAAGGGACTCATCATCATGTCCTTTCTAAAGCTCTGAGGTCCCTAGCTGGTCTGCTGACTTCTCTCTACATTTCAGAGTCTACTTATATTTGCTTTATATATTATGTGCAGCACTTTTAGCTTAAAAGGAATAGGTAAAAATATATTTCCTCCATCTTCCTGGAAGAGACTTTAATTTTTAACAATGGGAGACTCAGAGAAATCATAAAACAAAATCTCAAGTTTGATGTTTGAGTTTTTCATTGTTTTTGTTTTATTAAGATGTTTTTATAATGGAAAGTAACATTTTGATGGTTTGGCAATTTGATAGATTTCCTAATATTTCTCTACATGCTCTTTAATGTCATAGCTTTTAATGTCTGAATTAAATTACAATTGTGACCAATTTTATTTCAAATCTTGTTTAGTTGTTTCAAAAATAATGTAAATAGACCATTATAAATTGCAGAGAATATAAGAATTGTCTTCACATAATATATTTTGTAGTGAATTAAACTAAACTTGATTTTTCAGGGCCTCTTTTTGATGCTTTAGTGATAAATACATATAAGTATGTTTAAAAATGCAAAGTGTCTGATTTTCTTCACTTTTCTCTGTTTATCATTTCTGTGTATATCACATATCATTTCATTCAACTGTTATTCATATTCAGGAAACATTTGATATCCATTCTTGATTACAAGCAACAGTCCTAACTTTCAAAATGTTGTTTAACTTTCCTTGTCTTTCATAATGAACATATGGCTTTGCTTAGGACTAGCTGGAGTTTCACATTAAGTATGTCTTGAATGTGTATGGACATGTCTGGTATCTGCCAAGGTAACTAATTTCTGTTGCCCACGGTCATTTGTTTTTCCATGTACAGATTTTCCAGCTGCTGGTTTCCAGCTTTTAGTGATGTTCCATTTTTGCCAACAAAGAAATTACCCCTTGTTTAAGTAGACATTCTGTCCACTGACATAGAAATGGGGTGAGAAGTTAGGTCTGTCACCTCATAGATTAAATATCCCTTCAGATTTAAGAAATTTAACTAGCATTTACCAACACCTGTGTTATAAATGACATACCAGCACCCAGTTGGGACATGAGTCCCAAAACCCTACGTGTACAACAGCTACTCTAAGCAGGTTAACACTGCCGTATAACCTTCTTGGATGTTTTCTGGGAAGCATAGCATGAAGAAAAGTACACACACACACACACACACACACACAGTTGTTTTACTAAGGCATTTTATTTTTAACACTATCCCAATTTCTCTCTCAACACCAACTTTCACAAGTGAAAATGGAAAGTTGGAACATAGTAAAAATAATTGCTATCACTAAGATAATGTATACTATTCAAACACTTTTGTAAGCATTTTATATATGTTCTTACTTAATTCTCCTAACAACCTATGTAGTAGAGATTATTATTATAACTATGTTACAGATGAAGAAACTCAGATATGGAGATGCTGAATCATGTGTCCAAATTCATACAGTAAGCAAATGGTGGGACTAAGATTCCAACCCAGGCAATCTTACTGCAGAGTTTCTTCTCCGTGCTCATCCAAATAAAGACCTCTCCTGCACTTCCTGAAACAGACACATTGAGAAAAGCTCAACAAACAAAGCCAAACAACTTGGGACTAAAAATCAGAAATAAAGTTAAACAAAAATGAAAGGAATAGAGTATACATCAATTGGAAACAGTCTTTTGTGTACACAGACTAAGCATACTGCCGATGCCTATAGAGGGGATAAACCTTCCCAAATAGAAACTGTATCATTAGCAAGTCATCTAGTGGCTTAAAGCTTGAATTTCTGAGAAAATGTAAATCAATCCTATGAGAGATAACCCAGCAAAATTTCCCCCTTAGTTACGTCTTACTGCACATCCACTTATTAGATTCTTTACAGAAAGTCCATCTTGATAGTAGAACAAGAGAATGTGGAGAGTATGAGATCACCGTGAACCTGAAAGTAAAGGCTGGACTGAGCCCCAACTGTGCTGTTTTTACAAGTTGGCCAATAGCCCATGCTGCAAAAAGTGAAGAGATAGAACCTAGTGCATTACAGTTCAGCCGTGAACATCAATCTTTGTTAAAGCAGAGTTTTGGCAAGGAATAAAATAATATGAGGCTAATGAAGGATGTTGAGAAAGATTCAGACATATGCTAGGTCAATTGTCTTTATAGAAACGGTACAAAGTCTCACCTACAGCTGCCCCAAAACCCAAGAGGAAAGGAAATAAATCCATAGCTATAAAAAGAGAGTGAAGTGAGGGCAAGATGTGTAACCAGATTGTAAGTATTTCAGGGGAGTGTGTTTTCTACATTATTCTATCCTTTTTCTTTCTTTTAGCAAAAGAAAAGATGGGTCTATATGTGGAAAAAAGAAAAAAAATTCAGGTTAACTGCCAGGTCACTTACTTGTTCCCCAAAATTCAGGCCAGCAGTTTTTCAGGAAGGATACCCTAGCCTCATTTGTATCAACATCCTTAGTTTAGCACATGAATAGTTACTACAGCTGGAAGGCATTAGTGTTGTCCAAGTCAACAATTTTCCATAAGCCAGAAAGAAAAGAATTTTCAGTGTTTGTTGTGACACATGAAAATTGGAGTCTTAAATCCTGCTTAGAATTAAAGTGACTTAAGATGAGAGGAAATGAGAAGGGGGGAAATTGTTGAAGTGTTATAACAAGGGCAATCATTGCTGGGCTATTTTGGAAACAGAACCAAGCAAAGAACCACTTCAGATTCACAGTAATATACTGCAAAGGGATGTTAGAAAGGCTGTGGCTTTTAAATTAGACCTAAAAGTTTGGTTTTGTTCAGAGAGTACATATTTCATTAGATCTTTGACTTCATTGCTGCCTGCTTTTCTGCTCAGATGCTCACATGCAACAGCACTGCAATTACTCCAGCCAGGGCAAGCCCACTGCTACATTATGGAAGTCAGCCAAATTTGATGTCAGCACTCCCTATTCTCCTCTCTAAGTTCTTTTTCTTCATTTTCACTCTACTTCATTTTCCCTTTCCTTTACTCTACTAGGGCTGAGACTCATTCCTGTTATAACATTACATTGTAAATGCATTTGTTTATTCACAAATTAGTCATCAATGCCTTCAAGGAGAAACCCAGTGCCAGTTAATGGGGAGTATGAAATAATCCAGACCTGGACTTCACTGTTACAAACCATATAATCAATGGCAATTGCATTTTCTTGTTTCTGTCTCTAAAGTACACAAGTATGCATCTATTTGCAGAGGAAAACAAGAAAATAAATATAGGAAGACATGCATTTTCCTCAAATGTTCAGTCTACAGAAATTTGTCTTTGATCATACCATATTATGACCTGAGATTAATATCATCTTAGCTAGCCATGTGTCTTTATTCATTCTGTAAGCAAAACAAGTTGGAACTCATGTTCATACATGTTCTGAATAACCCTCCAAACACAGAGAAATTTAAACAGAATCTTTTTTACAAAGAAAAACCTCAAGAGAGATATACTACAGCAGGGTATTGGTATGGTTGTCTGCAATGATGAAGAATAAAATAATTGATGGAAATCTGCTATTATGGTATGATTTCCACATTTCACCTGGATCACTACAGAAAAGGGAAATATAACAAGTCAAATTTAAATTTGCTGTTCTTTACACATCTTATTATGGATGGAAAAGGAAGAAAGGTCAAATCAAACATTTTAATTTTATATTTTTCAGGCCCTGTTCAAAGATTTTCTGAAGTATATTTAATGAAAGAATGTGGAATGATTTTTAATTATATTCTGCGGAGTGGAAGGATTACTTCGGATAAGCCTAGCTCTGATCAGAGCAAATGTGAGAATTTTAAATACTTTCTCTGTTCAGTAGGAAATGGCAAAATAAAACTTAAAATTTATTTTGTTCATGACACATGAAATCATTCAGCAAAAATTTACTGAACATGTACTGTGTGCCAAGTGTAGAATTAAACCAAGTTTCAAACAAGGACACAAGTCAGACTCTAAATGCTGGTGTTTTACCAATATTTCACTGTAGTTTTGTTAAAGCAAAACGCCTCTCCCATCTCAGCACTCAGCTTACACCTCTCTTGTTGCATTTCCTTCATTATTCCTTAAAATATAGTGATTCATGAAAATTTCACTATAAGGAGGCTAAAAGAGTAAACATGTCAGAAGCAGTAGCACCAAAGACCTACTAATAATAATAAAAATAGCTCAAATTTATTGAGCATTTGATACAAGGCAGGCACAGTGATAAGTGCTTTATGTGCATTTATCTCAATGTTACAAAATTATTATGAGGAAGATGATGTTACTATCCCATTTTCAGGATAAAAACACCAAGTCACAGAATGGATAAGTAAAAATAACAGTGGCTAAGTCAGGATTTGAACCTAGACAATCTGGCCCCCAGCCTGCAGTTGTAATCACCAAGCCTTATTATGCTTCAAAATAGAAAAAAAGATAAACAAATTATATCAGTGTTAAAAAGACTAATAAAAATTATCTACTCTCTCTTCTCTCTGATTTCCAAATCAAGAGAAATCAACTGGAGTGCTACCTCCTGCACTCAGTCCCAGCAAGCAGTCATTGTTTCCTTTTCTGGATTTTCCCATTGTCCCATGTATGGATCTCTCTTTACACTTGCAACCTGGAATATAGTACTCTATGAAACATGGGCCAAGATCTCATATAACAGTGGTATCATCTCTCAAGACCATATATGTCTTTGCATCCCACACAATGCCATACATATAGTATAAACTTAATATTTCTAAAAACCATTCAAATCTCCTTAAATTTCTGTATGTAACTAAGTATTTGCTTAGAACTGTAAAAGCATATTAGCTATTCTACACTAGACAGATTAAGGATCCTAAAACAATGAAATCTGGATAGATTTCTCATCCCTATCTCCCAATCTGAGAAAACTTTAATAATAACAGCAAAATCAGCCATTCTAATTCTAGTACTTACCATGCATTTTAATCTTTAATTTTTCAAGCACTTAAAATTTATCACTTTGTTTAATCTTTATTACAACTCTATGAAGTAATTTTTTTTCCAGTTTACAGGTAAGGAAAATTAGACCCAAAAAGGCTAAATTACTTATTTAAAGTCACTCAGATAGTAACTGGCAAAGCTAGTATTAAACCAAGTTCTTTTTATTCTAAAGCCTGCACCTTTTCTAGTTCATCTGTCACTCAACAGACTCATGTGGTTCTTATTTCTATGCTGCCATACACTACTCATACACAGATTTTGTAGACACACTATGAGATTTTTGTGAATTTCTCTAATGTGGAGGCAACATGGTTGTAATTAAGAGCTCAGACACTGGCAATCACACAAACCTGGGTTTGAATACCATGTCTACCACTAACAAGCTAGATATCTTTGGGCAAGTTAATTATCTTCTCTGAGTTTCAATTTCCTCTGTTAAAGAGGATGAAAACTCGTATCTCACAGTTATTGTGAGGAAAAATGTGTCGAAATATATAGAAAGCCTTGGAAGTACTCAGCAAAGAGTACTTGTCTTTGCTACCCCAGCAACAGCCCTGCCTGTTTTTCATAATTATGCCAAGTGTTGATATGCTGTCATTGTTGGTTTTTTTTCTTTTTTCAATAACAAGGAGGTGAAAGAGTACTGGTAATTGTCAATTCTTTCAAGCTAATGGCAAAAAAAAAAAAAGAAAAGAAAAAAAGATAATCAACGCTGGTAAATGGGAAAGTAGAGACACTATTGAGGTAATTTCCCACCAGGAAGCAGAAAGAACAAAGGTCACTTCTAAATCAACCTACATGCCATAGCTGGTAAAAGAAGCCAGAAATTACATTATAAACCTATACTCACACTATACTCAGGTCCAGTTTAAAAAAAAAAAAAAAACGGAATGTTTTTAGGGAGTGCTTCAGATTTCCCTAGTTCAAATTGAATTTGAATTGAGACAGGGGCCTTGACATCTTCAAAAAGAAATGCAGCTTTTCTCTCTACTGAAGGGGGAAAAAAGTCTGGGTCCTAGGAAGCTTACTTCCTTGGAATTTAATTATGTATGGTATTCCTAATTGGTTTACAAAACCAATGCAAATGGAACAAATACAAATAGGAGCATGGCATCACAATAGTCCCTGCTCACTGATTTTAACCCATTTATAGCACTGTGCTCAGAAGAAATTTTGGCTCACTCTTTACAGCCACTCCCTGCTATCTTGAATTCCAAGTCAAGAGACAATTTAAGGACTAGCTTTACTCAAAGTAGGATTTGCTGATCAAAGTCATTTCTAGGTAGGAATTGTAAAATCTACATATATGACAAAAATCTAAAGCTGACCAAGTGGGACCACTTTGGGTTTTAAGAACTGTTTAACTTGTCAGACAAACTACACCCTCAAGCAAATAGTTTTCCCATTTGGTGCCCCAGCATTGAGGAAGTTGGAGATACTCTCCAGAGGCCCTTTGAGTTTCAAAAGTTTCCATTCTAAGGTGATGGGAAAGCTGCATTCTGTTTAGTGTCTGCACAAGCTGTAAGGCATGTTGTGGAGTTTAAGGGAATAACAACTGGTCTTCATCCTTTACAATATCCCTTCATGCTAGTAAAATATGTCTTCATGGTTAATTCTATTGACATAGAGAAAGGCCAGAAATCTTCAAATTTCATCAGTTCCATAGCAAACCTAATTTTGCCCATACAGGTATAATTGCTTAATATCAGGGATGCATGCAAATGATTCAAGTAATCATTTGTTATGATTTGTATTTTATCAAATATATTGGTTGAAAATGAAGCAATGACACAGTGAATGAAATTTAATTTTAACAAGGTGCATGCACTATCATGAGAACAAGAATTAGAAGGTCATATTTCAATATATAGCTATTGTTCCTATCTCTATGAGGCAAGTTATCAAAATAAGTATTCTATTTTCTCAGGGTGCCAAATATTTTCATTACTTCAAACAAAAGTAAATTCGCCCAAGGGTTGATGTTTTTTTAAAGTTACCATTGCACATATAATTGGGTGAAAATATTGCCAAAAATCAGCTTGTGCATTTAAACTTATAGTATCCTTTGTGAAAATTAAGAGAATTTTTACTCTAATAAAATTTAAAACATGTCATTAAGGAAATAATAGATGACATAAAACAGGGAGAAGTTAATCTATAAGAGAATCAGGGTCAAAAAGATCTTGACAGAAACACTGAATAAATTCTAATGAAAAGAATCAAATCAGAATAAATGTAAAACCCTGCACACAGATACAAAGAGTCCTCTGTACAGAGCAGGATCAAGGAAGGCTTGATTTAGCAGTGGGTAAAAAAAGACTTGATATTTCAGTAGCTGGAAGATCAATATGATTTAACAGATCCCCTCCCACAAAAATGAGTGAGATCTTCATACAGATTTGAAGAATTTCAATAAATAAAACTATATTTGATGGGGAATCCACTGCTTGACATATCATACACACACATGCATCTGTGTTCACACACACACATACAAAAGTAAGGAAACTTAAAAGCTCACTGGATCTAGTTTTGCCTACTTGTTCACTGTTATCTCATGTGACATATCCACAGAGATCCTTCACTCAAAATATATTGACCAACTAACAATTGCCCCAAATGTTTTTTGTTTTCCCACCATCATTCCCAATTCTGATTTTTGCTAGCACATCACCTTTTGTAAATATTTTCTAACATTTCCCTCCATGCTTCAGGCTGAGATTGTGACCTGTCAGCACCCTAAGTTTACCTCCACTATAACACTTATTAAACTGTTATTGGATTTTTTTCTTTCTTACCTAGAGCTCTTTCAGAGCAGGCATCATGTCCTATTCATCTTACTATCTGCTGCATCTAGTACAGTGACTGATACATAGCAGGTGCTAGACAAAATACTTTTGTAAACATTTAAATTATAAATGAACAGATAAAAGAAATTGAGCTGTTCCACCTAAGAATTTCCCTAGAAGAATTGCAGGGGCTGAAACACAGTAGCTACCTTTAAGTATTTCAGCCTGTCATGGGAAAAGGAACTGAACTTATTTCCTTCAGCTATTGAGAACAAATAAGAACCAGTATGTAAAAGTTATAAAAAGATATGGAGTGCTAACCTCCATATACACATTTTCCAACAAAAATAGAATGTTTCCTTAGATTATAATAAGTTTTCCATCCATAGAAGGGAACAAGCACAGAGTGGACTTTTAAAGGGCATGGGAGAATATATTCAAGTATTATGCAGAGTTAAGAGTTTAACTTCCTCTAGCTTCTATAACTCTGGATTTTTAGAGCTCTAGACTAAGGATCAAATCAATTGGATTCTGGTTCTGATTCTGCTAGCTGGATGATCTTGTTAAAATTTTTAACACAGATTCCTTATCTGTTAAATGATAGGGTTGGGCTAGAATGTTTCCTCCACTTTAAAAAGTTATGGAGTAAATAATACTTTACAGTTATACAGAATTTATACTTTATAGAATATATTCCCATTTTCTCTCATTTGATCCTTGTAATATCCCTGAGGGTTGGTGGGAAGGTGTTGCTAGTCCAATTGACAAATTAGAAAAATATGGCCCAGAAAAATTAGGTGATTCGCCCAAGATTGAATTTTTTCCAAAACAGCACAATGAATTTTAAATTGAGGCTTTATGGTCAGTTTAATAATCTTCTTTTTGAAATTCAGACATCCATTCTAACATCCGTGGAAGGAAACCAAATCCACAATGGCATGTTTTCATTTACCATTAGCAAAAATAATTATGAAATTCCTGGACAAATTCAGGCATGCCTTTATGAGTACAAACTTCTGAAGCTAGTTGAAACGTCCCACCCAAACCACATAGTCCCAGCCTGTTATCTCATTGAGCAAATAAAAACTTGAATAAAAGGAGGTTAAAAACCTAAATGAAAGCAAGAAAAGAAATGGGGTTAAGCCTGTTGCTCAAGACCTGGCCAGGAATCAATATTAGAACTAGTATTTAGGAGTTGTAGCCCAACTCCTACATATTTGACAAAATCCATCATTTATTTCCAACCTATGTCAAAGCACTTGGCTACAGGGAGTTATTTCAGTTTTAAACTTATAGTGTCTTTGAACCATGATAGCAATTCAGAGCTTAAAGAAGTTCATTAGTCTATCTATGGAAAATCCCACTTGTTTTCTCTATAGTGAGAACTCCAGGTAAAGCACAGTGATAACTGTGAGTACAGGGCAAAGAAAAGCACTACCCCAAATCATTTGTTGTTCATTGAACATGTGAATCAATTCATTTTCTTCCAAAAACAGCAGAGCATTTTTGGTCTTCTATAACTATTGAAAATCATAGTTACTATCAAAACTGAATCAATAGAAGTTCATGGTGTTTCTCCAACTGTTTTATTTCACAAGGAATATTTAGTGTGCTGCCAATGTTTCCCTTTGAGGGTCAGTGAAAATTTGTTCTCATTTTGCTTCTTCTGAATATTGAAAAGTGAGCTCCAATGCTACAGCATTTGTCCGGAGGCTATGTTACTGTGACAGGAAACTGGGCATTTTCTCAGGTGATGGAATACCTTCTCTGAGGATATATGCATATCCGTGTTTATAGCAGCACAATTCACAATAGCCAAAACTATGGAACCAGACTTGGTGTCCATCAATGGATAAATGGATAAAGAAAATGTGGTACAGATACACAATGGAATTTTATTCAGCCATAAAGAAGAATGAAATTATGGCATATGCAGGAAAAAATGGATGAAAGTTGAGAATATTATGTTAAGAGAAGTCAGACTCAGAAGATCAAGGGCCATATGTTTTCTCTCATATGTGGAAGCTAGAGAGGAAAAGGAAATAAAAAGGTGGGGGGAATCTTATGAAAATCGAAGGGAGATCATTAGAATAGAGGAAAGGGACCAAGAAGAAAGAGGAGGGGAGGGAAGGGAAAAGGAGAAATACTGAGGAATAATACTGTCCAAATTATATTACATATCTATACAATGATTTTCTTTTTACTTTTTTCTTTTTTTTGAGAGAGAGAATTTTTTAATATATATATTTTAGTTTTTGGTAATTTCTTTAAAAAAGAAACAATGTTTAGGGTATGCCATCAATTGATGATAACAAAGCTCCTCTGGAGTTATCTTATTAACATTCTATTAAAAATATACGTAACTCACAAGAGTCTAAGTAGTTTCTGAATCTTCAAATAGTGCTGTTTCTTGTGACAGCTCCTCCATCAAAGTCAAAAGACAATTGTAATCTACTTTCCAATAAATTCTTCCTTTTGTCATAGTGAATGATTTAGTTTGCTCCTTTGGAAGGGTAACCAATGGGAAAGAGCTATTAGAAAACAGGACAGCTAAAATTCACAAACTTATGCAAATCATTCTAGTTCTGGGAATGGCTCAGATAATGAATCTCCCATCTTGATACATGTAAAATGCAGTAAAAAAATGGCTTCAAAGAAGGGGCCTCTTTGGCTGATTGGCATTACAGTTTTTATAAATATTTTTGCTTCCATCAAGTACAGAAGAAAGTTCAAAGATCTAAAATCTGAACTAATTTAGACTGGTAAATCTTTGAAGTTGCCCAGCAAAAGCTATAGAGATAGATATGGTAAAAATTCCTATTCTGTTCATTGCCAAACCTAACCCAAAACTCAAGATCTGTGTAAAGAATGAGGTCATTTCACGCTGTAACTCAATCCCAGACAAATCTGGCATTCACTTGCAAAGCTCGACTATCATTGGCTTTTTACAATCCCCACTCACATGGTTCCATTTATGCTGCTTTTGCTTGTTGTGTCATGTTTGTTTTGCATGTGATCCTCTGAAGAATTTTCTTAAAGTGAACAAAACAGAACAAGATTGAGAAAAGACTTTTACATATCAAATGAAAATTCTTCTTCATAAAGAATGAAGTGAATATTATTCAATTTTTTAAGAACTTGAAAATTCAAATTCTTCTTAGTATGAGATGGTCACAAATTATCAACTCAGTTTTAACCATTTATTCAATATAAATCCCTTGATGTAGCTAGGCACAATGGCTCATGCCTGCAATCCTAGCAGCTTGAGAGGCTGAGGCAGGAGGATCGTGAGTTCAAAGCCAGCCTCAGCAAAAGCGAGGTGCAAAGCAACTCAGTGAGACCCTGTCTCTAAATAAAATACAAAATAGGGCTGGGATGTGGCTCAGTAGTCAAGTGCTCTGAGTTCAAACTCTGGTACCCCTCAAAAAAAATCCCTTGATGTCTAGGTGCCCTTGAAGTTGTTGGAATTTAATAAACTATGCTTTTGTAACTTTTTAGTTCATATTTTCATGAAATATTTAACAATAGCTTTGCTATAACTACCAAAGTTTTCCACTATGACCCCATTTTAATGAATAAGATATTTTGCAGTATATGTTTTTCATATACAAGTAGTGTTCCTCCATAATTACACAGGAATTGTCCTTTGAATTCATTTTTATGAGGGAAAACTTTATTTGCGTGGAAAAATCTGTAAATTTTATTGTTCAAGGAGCTTTGGACATCATCCTGCATTAAGAATGAAAGAGACCCTAACTATAAAGTTCAACCATCTCATTGCACTTACGAGGGAAGTGAGGCCCAAGAAGGGAAAGCATACGCACATATAATGAAGGGATAAAATACTGAATGCTTAAAAAAGGTTCAATGAATGAATGGATAAATTGAATTATGGATAGATGTACAGGTGGACAGGTAGTGGATGAGTGTGTGAACTGGTTGATTCAAGGATAATATTGGTGGCAGAGTCAGGGATGGAAACTGATTATCCTGGAACTCAATTTCACTTCCTCTATAAAATTCTGCCTCTCTGAGCAAAATTTAAGAATCATATTTAGGTAAATTTTAAATGGATCTGCCAAGATGATCTACCAGAAAACATGTAAGCTTTAAAGCTAGACAGACCTGTGTTTGAATCTCAGGTCTGAGATTCTCAGGTCTGATAATTTTGTGGCCTTCAGAAAGTTAGTTAATTGGGCAAGTTCCATTTTTTAACCTGAAAAGTATGGATTATGAAATCAAAATGAAATTAAATAAAATATCTGTGTAAGGCAACAGGCAAGTACATCAGACCCAGTAGATCTCAATAAATGTTCATGTCTATCCTCTGTGACATTTTGATTTTAATTTATTTTTATTGGTTCTTTTTACTTATATATAACAATAGAATATACTATGATATAATTAAAATCATGGAATAAAATTTGTCCTAATTCAGTCCCTATTATTTCTCCTTTCCTTTCCTTCCTCCACCCCCATTCCCTTCCCTCTACTGATCTTTCTGCTATTCACTCATAATTCAAAAAATTTTTTAATTAGTGTCTTTTGAATGCACATTATAGTTAGATTCACTGTAGTATATTCATATATTTACATAGGAAAGTTAGGTCACATTCATTCAGGAATTTAATTTATAACCTATGAAAATGTTGATGTTATCTCATCTAAATACCATGAAACTTTTTTTACATATGTGGCTCAAATACAGCGTTTCTCAAAGTCTGGTGCCTCAGATCAGCAACGTCAGTCTCACAAGGGAACCTGATAGACATGCCAATTGTTAGGCCCCGCACTAGGTCTACAAGGTCAGAATCTCTTCGGGTGGGGCCCAGAAATTCTTACTATAAAAAATGTTCCCAGTGATTCTGAAATATATTAAAGATTGAGAACCACTAATCAATAGGCATGAAGACCTTTGACTGTTTTTTCTTGAGGTCTTCCCTCAAGATAAAACTTGAGATATTTGATAAAACTTCATATCTATTTGTCATATTGTCAATCCTTAATCCAGGAAGCAACATTAAGTGACCATGGAGATTTAGTTACAGATTTCTAGCAAAACATAAAGAAGTTTACCTGGTTAAAACATTATAAGAATGTCATTCACTGGTAGTGACCCCTCTAAACTGTCTCAACAGTTTTGTGAAGAAGTCATTGTGCATCTTTGATAAAAACCAAAACCTGTGTATTTCTTTAAATTTTACTTTAAATTATAAAATATTCTTTATAATAGTAAAAAAAGACTAGTCAATACTCATATTGGTAATTCAGTCTTGCTTGATTGGATTTTGCTTTATTTAGAGATAGCAAAGTTGATAAGGAGCACATGAACTCAAGGTCATTTGATATGTTTGAAGACAGCCTAGTAGGTTGACCCATAAATCCTTAGTCAGGCAACACTCTGAATGATAGACATAACAACTACAAAGAAATAAACATTTTCTGAAGATGAAACTGACTTTGTAAACTTAAAACTTTAGAGTAATGACAATGCTCTTCCTCCTTTTTGTCAGATTTTGACTCAGGAGCTGGAGATCTAAAGGGTTCAATGATCGTTATAAGATAGAAGATGTAGCTACTAATGATAGTTATAAGATAGAAGATGTAACTACTAAAATGTTTTCAGGAAGCCCATGATGTCAGCAAAAAGTCCTTCATTAGAATCAAAAGAGCCTCAGACCGAAAAATATATGACAAAATTGAAAGAAGAGACAATTCCACAGTAATTGTTGAAGACCCCAGTACCCATCTCAATGGTGAGTCTAATGACCTACCTTCAATAAAGAAACAGTGGGTGGGGGCTGGGGTTATGGTTCAGCAGTAGAGCACTCGCCTCATACATGCAAGGTCCTGGGTTCGATCCTCAGCACCACATAAAAATAAATAAATAAATAAAAGTTATTGTGTACGACTACAAAAAAAAAAAAAAAATATATATATATATATATATATATATATATATATATATATATATATTAAAAAAGAAACAATGGGCTGGGTTTTTGGCTCAGTGGTAGAGTGCTTGCTTCACACACATGAGGCCCTGGGTTTGATCCTCAGCACCACATAAAAATAAATAAATGAAAATAAAAATATTGTGTTCATCTATAACTAAAAAATGTTTTTTAAATTAAAAAACAGTGGCTTAATATCAACAATAGAAGACTTGAACAATATTATTAATCAACTAGATCTAAGACATCTGTAGAACGCTACCCAACAGTAGGCAGAAAAAGAGACTCAGCTATATTGAAGTTCAGTACAATTGTAATTATACCCTGAATATTATTATTATTTCAGCTGCAGCTGCCATAGACCAATTCATCTGGGCCCTAAAACTAAAACAACTGAAGCTTCATATCAGTTGTGAGAGGTAAATTCGTTTTGCTTTTTAATTATATTTCCAGAATGTTTCTATCATGCTAAAATCTAAGCTCTTCCAAGGCAAAAGGTAAAATCCAGCAAACTTTTCAAGGAATTATTAACCATGCATACAATAGATGGCTGAAGTTTGAAGAAAATTCTAAAACTATCAGCATGAGAGGCACAGGGAAAAAAGTGATGAGATAAATTCCTCCTTCATTGGTCTCATGGCCAGCTCTCTCATCCCTCTTTCCCACAAATACATGACATAGGATAATGCTGATCCAATTTTTGGCACCTATATTACAATGAACTTTTGAAGTTCTGAATACATATAAATAAAAGCCCTACACAGTTGAGTCAAGACTGTAGAAGTCATGTCAGAAGGTTTCATGTATTTAGATATGTATACTGTTTGTGATTTATAGATAATTTTGGATGATATATAGACAAACTTTCTTTAATATTATCTAGCACAGAAAGCCCATGATGTCAACAAATATAATGTTTAGGAAAGGATACAATAGATATTTGAATTTTAGAAGAGAATCAATTTAAAGAAAAAAATAGTAAGCAATTAATTATAAAAGTGATAGGATTATGGCAGATGTTAAGAAAGAAATATGAAAATGACCAAAAATTTAAGCTTAAGGAAAACTAACTTTCAATAAAATCCAAACATTAAGAGAACAAGATGTGTATTTATAACCTGAACTCATTGAATTTTATAGTCAATAACAAAATACTGGTGTGTTTATACTGTACTTAATGAATCAGAATTTTTGAACTGGCAGGGAACTACTAATCAAATTGGCAAATGACTTGGAAGGAAAGATTTTAATTTAGAACAAACAGTAGTACTTTGAGAGAGAGAATACACACTTGAATTTGTATCAGTTTCTAAAAGCCCTTGGTTTTAGTGAGTTCAAATGTTTAATTTGATTAGGGTCTCTTATTAGTGTCCTACGTTTTAGGTTAGAACTTAATGTCTAATAAATTTATGTCCCAGACTCAGAAATATTTTATCTCTGCCTGTCTTAGAAACACAGAAATATTCAAAGTGAACCTATACAATGTAGTTTATTCACTCACACATAATAAAATGTAGTATTACCTGGAACAATAGAAGTTTGGGTGACAAGGACCCTGAGCATAGAAGGTCTTCCTCCAGATTTCCTGCAGACTGTATTCTCTTGAATATGTGCTTTACTAAAGAGAATTTAAAAAAAAAAAAGAAGAAAGAAAAAAGTGTTTTTTATCATTGTTTTTTTTTTTTAAGGTTCCAAATAGGACCAGATGTACTGTTACATCTTTGAGTTTGTGTCTTGCCATAATGAAACAAAAGACCAAGGAGAGTTCATAATTTGCCTAATCATCTTTCTAAATCACTTAATTGGGAAGTTAATTATAAGGTTTTGCTATCAGTACTGACACTATTAACAATTTTCCCACTGATTCTCTGGCCAGAGATATGGAAAACACATACATACCACACCTAGATCACACATTATATATGTACGTATAACTATTTATATAATATAAAACATGCACATACTGAGATGTGTAGATATAAATATATCTGAATATATAAATATAAAATATATCTGAAAAGTTCATAACAGTTAATCTTTTTAAATTCCTGAGTGATTTAAAATTTTTCAATTTTCCAAACACTTTTGTATCAGTCATCTCAAACAAATAGCTTAGGATCATTTGAAAGTGGGCAGGAAGCATGAAAAGCTGGCATTGCTTCCCTACATATATAAACCTCATTTTATTTTTGGATGGAGTCACTGTATCAGCAGATTTGTTGGATGGCATAGGCCTAATACATCTAAATTTAACAAATTGTTTTACAGAAGTCTTTCATGATGTCCTATGAACAAAATGATGAAATGTTGAATGAAACAGGTCAGTTAGATATGGAACATTTTTAACACCCATATCCATGAACTGCTAATGAATGTTTCCATCTACCAAGGAAAGATTAGTTGTAACATGTTGTACACAAGACAGACTATAATACTGAGACAGAAATAAATGGTCAGGATGATGAGAGTTAGTCAAAAGCATATCATTTGAGAAATCCCTAAAGGTTATTTCATCTGGAGAAGATTTAAGGAGAATATAGATATATAATAATTTATATATTTAATCTATATTTAAATATATAATTATATCTATATCCTAATATACTATTTACAAATTTGAAGGGTCACTCTATCAAAAATTTTAAACTTAATTAATGTAATACAAATAACAGGATAAAGACAAAGGCGTGAAAATATTCATAAATTTTGACCTAATAAGATTTGACCTCAACATAAGGACGAACCTTCTGGCAATACTAAAATGAGATATCTGGGTAAAAGGTGAGTTCTTTATTCCTGAAGGACTAAATGAGTATTTGTCAGAGAGGATGTCACAGAATGTGAGATTTTTTTAGGTGACCTTTAAGGCTTCCTGAAGTGATTTATTTCATTCATTTCACAAATGTATATTGAACTCCTACTAAGTGCAATATTTATTGAATCCCTACTAAGGAACCATTGTAGGAACTAGAGAAACCATATAGAATAAGACAAATTTCCTGTCCTAATGAGACTATATTATATTGAAAAAAACAGTGAATTTTTTAAAAATAATATAATATCAGTAAAATTGTTAGAAAGAGCAGGAGGGTTGTGGCTCAGTGGTAGAGCACTCACCTAGCATATGCGAGGCTCTGGGTTTGATCCTCAGCACCATTTAAAAATAAATAAAATAAAGGTTTTGTGTCCAACTACAACTAAAAATATTTTTAAAAAATTGTTAGAAAGAAAATAAACTCTTTGAATTATGTACTCCTTATAATTACTGAAATGGAGATCTTTTTATTTAGAGATCAGTAGTATGCCCATTAAACTTATTTCCACAAAGTAATCAGGCCTGAGCTGGGTGAGAGAAAAGATATTGGGAGACACAAATTAACAGTGGTGATTCTCACCAAAGTACATTACAGAATTCTTATAAAAGGCTGCATTAGCAGTGGGAGGTTCATAATCGGTGAAAACTCAAATTTCTTACTTCCTAAGCCAATAAATTTCTCTCTTCCCTCCAGGAGAGCATGGTTTTTAGAATCACAATATTAATGACAAAAGCAATGTGCTAGTTTATGTTCTTCAATCATCATTATAAATTATTGTTTCATAGACTTTGTATAGAACAAAACAAAGTGTAGTCTATGTGAGCATGCAACTAAGTGCTACTATTAAGTCAATCATAAGCAAAATTATTAAGTGAACAGCTTTTGTTCCTGGGTGCAGAGATTGGAAAGAAAGGACAACTTGACCAGACCCTACCTAACAAATCACTAGCTCTCCTATTTGGCAGATCTTTTAAAATATCTTTTTATATCATTTTTTAAATTTCTGCCTTACAAACCCATGCTCCAGCCCAGCGAATCTCTGCACTGAAGACAAGGACAACAAAATTGTGATTTATAAATTGAATACAACAAAGTCAGATATATGTATCTTTATTGTGACAGCTACCCACCCAACTCAATGCTCTGGCAGTATAGAAGCATTTGAGATATGAAAAGGCAAACAAATATTCTTTCTCCAGGAAGCAAATTAGGCCAAAAGCAAACTGTAAAATGAATTGGAAACAGCCATCCTGCCCTGGACCAGTCAGCAAAATGCAAAGCAAAGCCTAAGCACCCTTGGTCACCCCCTCTCCCCTGGGTGGTGAGTCAAAATGAAACATCACCTGATGCAGAAAACAAAGCCAAGTTTAGTCAAGCCTAGAGAGGCATTGCCAAACAGGGGGTGGATGGGGAGTTAAAACAAATATCCAGATGAACGTTCATTCGAAAAGGCAAACAACCAAAACAAATAAACAAATACAAAAGATAATTTTAAAGGATAATAGCAAATTTCCCAATTCTGCTTGAGACAGAGGAATAGGGGCCACACAAGGAGCATTGTCCTGCCTGCCAAACTCTTTAGTACTCATGTAAATCACCCCAAGGCCAGGCCACTTACAAGTGATGATTTCTGAGGAGGGAAAAGACTGGGCAGAGCTCATGTCTCCAGGGTGTGGAAGTTGTTTTCAACTCCTAGTTCCTAAGCACTTAGCTAGGGCGACAGCTGCTCACTGTTGATTCCATATTGGTACAGGACAGAAAGCTGGCCCGAGCAGGGGCATTTGAAGCAGTCTTTGGAGATTACTCTCCACAGGGCCTGTATTAGATTGTGTAATCAGACATGTGGGTGGTGTCTTTCCTCTCCCCTTCCCTGCTCCCTGTTCCAATGCCTTTTACCCTTTCTAGTGATTCCTCTCATCCCAGTGCTCTCCCACAAAAAGAGTCTCTGACTTCATAGCATGCCCCACCCAGGGGCTTCTCTTTGAGAATTTGATATGCAATGCTATATTTGTTTCCTAGGCTGGCCATAACAAATTATCACAAACTACGTGGCTTAAAAACCAGAAATTTTTCTCTCAAAGATCTGGAAGCCTGAAATCCAAAATTAAGGCATCTGCAGAACTAGGTCCCCCCTCAAACACTAGGGAAAATATTTTCCTTGCCTCTTCTAAATTCTGGTAGCTCTTGGAATCCCTTGCCTTGTGTGTGCATCATTCCTATCTCTTCCTCCAACTTCATGTGACTATCTTCCCTATGTATGTCCATGTCTTTGAATAGCAGCCATATAAAGACGCCAGCCATTGGCTTTAGGGCCCACTTTAATTCAGTGTGATTTTAAGTTCACTACTCATACCCTCAAACATGCAATTTCCAAGTAATGTCACATGCTATGGTCCAAGAAGACATGAATTTTTGGAGGACACTATTTAACTCTGTACAGAGGCAATATTTAATGCAAAATAATATATTTTCCTTAGTGAAAGAGGATGTCAAGTGTGAAATGGCAAGTGTGAAACTGAAAGACAGTTTGGGAGACAGGATAGCCATTTGAAGGCCTATATATCCATTCTCAGGCAGACAAGTATACCACCTGAATTGAATTTATTTTTGAAAAAAAAAGAAAATTGAAGTCTTAGTTATTCTGTAAATGTTAATATTTTGGAGATATTAAATTTGCTTTGCTGGATACCTAAGAGTTTGGGGGTCAATGTCAAGTCCTTCTCTCAAGGCATGTGGATCCCATCTTTGTCGCATGCTAGTTACATGACCTTGTGCAACTCATGGTATCCCATGACCTCATTTTCATCTATAAAATAATATTAAAAATAGTTTCTGCTTGATTAATTCATTGTGGAGGTTAAATGGACTAATTCATGTATAGCACCCATAGCCTGCCTAACCCAAAATCAGTCCTTGATATAATTGCTAATACACTTAATAATTTATTGTTATTCTTACTTTTCAAGTTGGGAAAAGGTATAAAATAATCTAAGCGAGGCACAAAGCATTTTACTCATTTAAGCACTCCTTAAATATTTACCGTATATTTACCTTTTAGGACAGTTGTTAACATACTAATTCCCCTGAGCCCAGTACATAACAGTCCACACCTTAGTCATTTTGGGCAATGTTTTATTTCTACTTATTAATTAAAGATGCTTAGGGTCAGAGCCCTGGAAGAGAATGTCCTCCTACATAACATGTCTACTAGCAGGGTTTGAGCCCATGCCTATTAAGATATCCAGGACCCATTTTCCTAATGTTTTAGATGTGATTTTTTTTAGTTTCACATTCTCTGTTGTTTCTCTAATTTAAGAGCACAGGATTTGAAGAAAAATTGCCTGGATGTAAAAACCTACTACTCCTAATTCCTAGCTATACATCCTTAAACAAATAATATAACCTATCTGACCTGCAGTTTTCCCAACTGAAAAATGAATACAATAATTTTGTTTATCTCATAGGTATTGTTTTAGTCATCTTTTTAGTGTTGTGACTGAAAGATCTGAGCAGAACAATTTCAGGGGAGGAAGTTTATTTGGGTGCTCACAGTTTCAGAGGTCTCAGTCCATGGAGAGCAGGCTCCATTCCTTGGGGCTCAAGGTGAGGCTGAACATCATGGTGGAAGAATATGGCATAGGAAAGTGGCTAACAAAAATGAACAGGAAGTAGAGAGAGAAACTCCACTCCCCAGATACAACTATATACTCGAAAGCTACACCCACAGTGCCTACCTCCTCCAGTCACATCCCACCTGCCTCCAGTTACCACTCAGTTAATCCCCATCAGGGATTAATTCACTGATTAGTTTAAGGTTCTCACAACCTAATATTTTCCCCTCTGAACCCTCTCTCATTGTCTCACATGTGAGCTTTTGGGGAACACCACATCTAAAGCATAACAGGTGTATTATGACTATTAGAATAAATAATTCATTTAAAGAACTGAGCACTATTCCTGGAATATGGTAAACTCTTAAAATGATAGCCATTATTGCTGTAATTAATATGGGTACCTGCTTCCCATCAAGTTCTCTGACTTTATATTTAATAGTCTAAGCAAATCTTATTATTTAATCCTCAGAACCTGTGAGTTACTTATTCCCATTTACGTGAAAAGAACCTAAGAATTAGGGAAATCAAGGAACTTAGCCATAGTAATCCATCTAAAAAATGGCAGTTATGAATTTAGAAATAACCCCACACAACATCAGAGCCCAGTACATAACAATCCACACCTTAGTCGTTGTGGGCAATGTTTTATTTCCACTTATTAATAAGACATTAGGAAAATGGGTCCTGGATATCTTAATAGGCCTGGGCTCAAACCCTGCTAGTAGATATGTTATATAGGAGGACATTCTCTTCCAGGGCTCTGACTCTACTAGCAGGGTTTGAGTCCAGGCCTATTTAGATATCCAGGACCCATTTTCCTAATGTCTTAGATGCCCCATAATTTTGCTTATTTCTCCCAATGGGGAAAATTGATGTTTTAAAACTGGAGGGTTTTTGTTTTGTTTTGTTTTGTTTTGTTTTATTGCACTGGGAATTGAATCTAGGGGCACTTGTCCACTGAGCTAAACCTCCATACCTTTTTATTTTCATTTATGTATTTTTGTATGTTGAGACAGGATCTTGATGAGTTGCTTAAGGCCCTACTAAGTTGCTGAGGCTGGCCCTGAACTTGCAATGCTTCTGCCTCAGCCTCCTGAATTGCTGGGGTTACAGTTTGTTCCGCTGCACCCCACTATAAATGGAATTCTACCTGAAATATACTTGGAAAATATTTTAAAACCTGACTAAACAAAGCATAACAGTTTCTCAGGTCACAAAATAGAATACTCACAACATTTTGTACCTTGAATAACTTGTGATCAGAGAATACTCATAGTAAACTACAACGTTAGATAACCTTTCTTGAGGGGTAGGGTTTACCATTTACTAAGGACTTTCAAATAGAAAGGCAGGGTAACCAAAATAATGACAATGGCTACCAAGGTTCTCCTATGTTCCAGGCACTGTGCTAATTGCTATACATACATAATCTTATAAAATATTTACTATCTTATAAGGATTATTATAAGGAAGCTCTATAAGGTAGGTACTACTATTCATTGTCCTCATTTTTTAGACAAAAACCATGGGGCTCAGAAAACTAAGCTATTTTCTCTAGAAAACAAAGCTTACTATTATATAGCACAGAAGAATCTGGAACCTGAAATCATGAGCTCTATAATTCTCCTATATGAGCTCTTAACTACTGTGGTAGAAAAGTGAACCTGCCTTTGAATCTGGCCAGCACTATGACTGGCATAGAGCAGGCATTCAAGTAATAGTGACTGTTATAATCTCTATATATTATCAAAAACAAAATAAAATCAGGTTGGAGGAAGAGGTAAAATAACTTATCAATACATCAGTTAATCAAATAGGCATATGCTGTATTATTCAATATCTGAAATGAAAAGCAAGGAGCAAGGTTTTGTCCTAAGTGTGCTATGTCATTAATGTAGACCAAATACATTTGTGTCTTTCCACAATGTCAGCAATTATTTGAATAACAATAAATTCATAGGCTGCACCACTTTCATCAGTGGCAGTTCACTAAATATTTGTGGGTCACCTCGTAGTCACAAGCTGTGCAATCACAGGTTCTTGTATCCCAATCTAATATCTGTAACATTCAAGTCACACACTTAACGTGTGTGTGTGTGTGTGTGTGTGTGTGTGTGTGTGTGTACAAGCGCATTATAGAAGTCTAAGAACGGGTTAATTCAGCCACAGGGGTTAAGAAGGCTAAACTGAGAGAGAAGGCAGGGAACATATATGAATGCAAAGAGTCACTGTAGGTGGTCAGATAAGATTATTATTCAATCAAAGAACTTGTTCAGGGCACAGAGTTACAGGTGTCAAGGCACAGGAACTTATTCTAGGTCAAAGTCCAGAGGGAGAGCAGCAGCTTGGAGTATCAACTTGTGATATCAGCTTTGATTGGAGCTTGCATGATCATCACAGGCACTCAGCTAAAGGATGAGAACAGAGATTTGGAGGTTAATCACTGGGGATTTTCTTGGTCAAGGTTCCTGAAGAATGACCAGGTTGCTACCATGTCCAGTCTCAGGTTGCTCCTCCTTTTATGGATTTCAAGTGAAGAGGTTGCATCATTTGGTGGGCATGGGCTTGTGTGTTCAATAAGCTTATGTACCTCGTTTTTCTGAGATGAGTTTAATATGCTCATGCTTCCATGTGCTTCTGGTTAATTTGATAAATTCACAAGTGGTCATTCTTTTTTTAATATTTTTTTTAGTTGTTGGTGGACCTTTATTTTATTTTTATGTGGTGCTGAGAATTGAACCCAGTGCCTCACAAGCACTCTACCACTGAGGCATAACCCCAGCCCACAAGTGGTCATTCTTATTAGCATGATTCATTTATCAGTTTATGCCTTATGGTGGTACCAGGCAGATAATTTTTTACTTGTACAAACAAGGTATAGAGTCATTCCACCTCAGCACTCAAACTCAAAATGGAGTAGCTTATGGCAAACTACTGCTTTACAAAATGGAGTAACAAGGTTTAGTCACAGCCTGAAAACTGCTGTTTTATACATCACGGAGTAATTCAGAACAGAATGCAGCCTATTTTCCACAGATTTAGATTTAGATACAGGTGAATCCACAATGTAAAGCCTGACTGTCTCACCAGAACTAGTTTTATGTTAAAATGCCTCTTCAACTGGCCTGCAGCTACTGTTTTAAAGCACCACCATACAGGACTCTCTTTGTGTTCAAACAATGAATACTGTAACTATGCCTCCCTTTAAAATGTAAATTCTCCCTGTAAAAGAAGCAGAGAAAGTCACTGATTTCTAGCAGTGAAGATAGTTTATGTTCTGGCAGGATACCAAGTACTGAATCTACCACATAGTAGGAAGGTCTCCAAAAGCAGGCAGGCAGAGTAGATGACAACTTAAACACCATACTGAGGGCAAAACCTGCCACCAATTTCTCGGAATGAGGAGTGAGGTAAGTATTTTGACCATTAATTCACATTTTTCTTTAAGTTGTCTAGCTAACTTGATTACACTGTTCATATCTTCTTGATTATCTTTGTAAAAGTATTGGAACTAATCTTTCTTTAAAACCAGAAATCTCTCAGCCGCTTTCTCTCTCCCTCTCCCTCTCCCTTTTTCTCTCCCTCTCCCTCCCCCCATCTCTCTCTCATTCTTTCACAAAGCGCACACACACACACACACAAAAAAAAACATATCTCCATTAGCCCACAAACCACAGGCATACTTCTAAGCAAGCCAGAAAATAAACCTTTGCTTAGATTTGTTTTGTTAAGTTTGAGTTACTATTCCTCTTCTCATCCCACCTGCCTGCCAACAATTTAATTCATTTCAGAACAGGATTTAAAAGTGCCAGAAAGAGAAAAGAAACAGGAGTCACCAAATCTGGCTCCTTTCTAAAGTTCTCAGTCTTTGTTAAAATACAGATTTCAGGGCTAAGGTTGTAACTCAGTGGTAGAGCGCTCGCCTAGAATATGTGAGGCACTGGGTTCGATTCTCAGCACCACATACAAATAAATAAAATAAAGGTCTATCAACAACTAAAAATATTTTTTTAAAAAAATACTACTTTCCATACAACCAGAGATATGAAAAATTGTGCTCTATATGTGTAATATGAATTGTAATGCATTCTGTTGTCATATATAACAAATCAAAATTAAAACAAAACAAAAAATATAGATTTAAAAGCCCTAACTCCAGAGATTCTAGAACATTAGTCTTCCCCAGGTCCTGGGAATCTTCTTTTAATAAATCATGTCAGATTTTTCTGATGCCACCCTTTGAAAACCAGCATATGGGAATCACTGGACACATTGTTTTATAAGTACTTTATTCAAAATACCATATGCGATTCACATAATGTGTAATGCACAAATCTTTGATGACCTTTTACATATGTGTTCACTCATGTGTCTGTCACTCAGATCACATATGGAATATTTCTATCACTCAAACTCAGAAAGTTTCCTGTGCTCCTTCCCAGTGGCTATACCCTTATCCCCCAAACTAGTTACTATTCACACTTACAGCACTATTGATTGAATTTTCCTGTTATTGAACTTCATATAACAGTATCACTCTTTGGTTTTTGGTTTCTTTCACTTAACATAAAGTCTTTGGGATTTACCCATGGTCTTGTGCATTTAGTAGCAACTACAGTATTTTTTACTACACATAAAAGCATTAAATGTTGAAGCTTGAGGGGAGTTTAAAAACTATATATCAGGGATTAGAACTCAGGCTCAAATATCTGCAAGAAGCCAGACAGAAAACCAAAAGAGTAAAGCAGTAATGAGTGGTAGGATTCTTGAAAACAAGGGTGTGCTCCCTTGCTAAAGGAAATTCCCTGAATGTATTTAGTTCCTGCTGGTCATTGCCATGTAGGAATGTGGCACTAGTATATCCAGATCCCTCAGTTTTTCAAAAGAAATTGAAAATATGGATTAATTTTGTAGAATCTTGTCACTCTTAATCAAATTTGAAATAAGTACAAACTGATCAAAATATCTGCAGGCCACATCAAGCCCGTGGGTGGCCATGGGTAAGTTCTGACTAGTCTAGTCTCCCCATTTCCAGAATAGGAAATAAGGCTCAGAAAAGAAGGAACTTATCCATGGTCACAATGAAAGTTAGGGGCAGAGTTGAAGAGAGTCTCCCTGAGATGAAGTCTTTGCTTTTTACCAACTATAGAACCCCCTTGGGCACATGATTTAGCCTTTCTGGACCTCAGTTTTCTCATCTGTGAAATGGAGAGGGAAATGCCTACCATATTCTGTTCTTGTAAGAATTTAATGAGTTAATGTATGTAAAAAACTTAGTATAGTACCCAGTGCTTAGTATGTGCTATAGAAGTGTTGTTTTGTTCTTGTTGTTTTCATGGTATGGGAATAATATTATTTATCATTTCTGAGAAGTTAGTTTCTCTAGGATGTGTTATCAAAATATGATATCAGAACATTTCTAAATTATCAGACTTGATGAAGCAGGGCATTTAAATGAGTTACCAATGCCAATTCTTCACTTAATCAAAATATGTTCAAGTGATTTTTCAGCTCGAGAATAAAAGGCATAGCTGCCAACAGTAGAAAAATGTGCAAATCTGTTAATTTGTGAAAAATAGGTTTCCCTTTTTTCTTTTAAAGTTGGAAGTTAGCTCAAAACAAAACAGTAGAGTTTTTATTAGACTTTAAGATAATTGGGCGGGGGCTGGGGCTCAGTGGTAGAGCACTTGCCTTGCACATGTGAGGCACTGGGTTCAATCCTCAGCACCACATATAATAAATAAAGGTATTGTTTCCATCTACAACTAAAAAATAAAAATTAAAAATAACTTTAAGATGATTTGTACAGTTTGTCAGAGATGTAGGTATTTTACCTGGTAATGTAAGAACTATGGGGAATTTTAAAAGTACAATCCTAACATCAGTTTCTCTTGTATAGAGCTTTAGAATTTTAGAAAGCTCTTTCACAAATATGTGAATCCTAGATAGTTAGAAGAAACTGAGGAAATCATTCAACACCCTTCATTTTTAGATGAGGAAACACACCCAGAGAAATTGCTACAAAATCATACAGCTTCTCTAACTGGTCAGAGGATATTGAGGCAGGAAATAATTAGATCATGAGAACTATAATTAATAGTCAATGTGGCTGCATTTGCAAATTAGCACAGGATAGGGAAAGAGGTAGTTGTGAACTAGGAAAATCATGTAGAACTACTTGGAAGAGCAGCTTCTCAGATGAGTTAGAAAGATAGATCAGATTACTAAAGGTAGAAAGCCAGATAGGAGTTATAGCCACAAGAACAAAGATATTATAGATGTGCTGTATGGGTAGCACAATGTAGAGACTAACAAGTCTAGGCAGATATAAATGTGAAGGGAATGAACATTGCCAGAGAGGGAGGATGGTACTGCCTCCTGGAGGGTTTTGAAATGAAAACTAAAAGTCCCCTCTGTCCCCACTATCCACAGTCACAATGAGATGATTAACAATATCTTTTTGAAATTTGCCAGAAATGCCTTCCATAGAGTTCTTTTTAAATTAAAAATCTTTATTTTTCAAACTGTGTTACCTTTTCAGTCACCCTAATGCAGCACAGTGATTATATTGTACCATAACTAAGTTACACAGTTGCTGAAAGCAAAAAAATTCCCCCATAAGTACCACATGGTCTGTTTAAAGGCAACTGAAAAAAATTTCTCTGCTCTCTTAAAAATTACGAAAACCAAAATGCCTTTTCAGTCCTTGACAAATAATTCATCAGTGTAATCTTTCCCATTTGCACATGTTGGTAGAATCTGCTCTGCTGGCATGCATGAAGAAAATACAAATGTTCCAGGAATCTGATGTGATTCCTCGTTAATGATATTTTCTGCTCTAGTCTTTCAGCCAAGAAATAATCAGAGAATAAGTAGGGGCCTATCTTTCTGTCGGGGGTATACACAAAAACAGAAACTCAGTTTTAGATAATCCAGCTGTGCTAGAAAAATCAAATACAGTAGTGACAAAGAACAAAATAATGACAGAAATGGAATGGAAGGAAATGGGAAAATGGAATTTGTTTATGCAAATATGCTGCTAGAGGAAGTGATTGAGATGAAATAACTAAACCAAGAGGCCCATGTTAGGGTTAGCAGGGAGGAAATCAGAGTCAGAATTACAGGGTGTTAAGAAAGCATGCATTAGAAAGCTCTTGAGATGTTAAGAAGGAAGATCAGTTGATAGAGCAGATTAAAAACCTCTCAGGTATTCTTGAGGGAATGATAATGAGTACCAGGAGGTTAGTAAATTAACAAGATATATAAGGCAGTTAGGAATTGTCAGTATCACATATTTCTTGACCAATGATATTTAAAATATTTGCACATTTACTGTCATGTCTCTGCCAAATTCAGCTTTGTCTGAATAGCTCTGTATCACATTATGTCTATGAACACATACTCTTCCTTCACATACCCTAGGCTTCAGCCAAGCTGAATTATTGCTTCTTCGTACACAGGCTGCAGTTCCCAACCACTATGCCTTTGTTTTTGCTGTTTCCTCTGATGAGAATGTACTTTTCTAATTTTACCCCATATTGGGATGATCAAATCTTACCCTTCTTCCAAGGGCCAACTCAAAAGCCCATTCAAAAGCCACCACTTCTACTGAGCCTTCCCAGATTCTCTCCCTACTCCTCTCCACCACCATATGCAGGAGCTCACTCACTCTTTCCACCTTGACAGGGTTTATCTGTCACTGTCTCAGATGACATTTAGCAGCAGTAGGTATCTACATATTTATACTAATGTACGAATTCTGCCTTCTTCACTGGCCTGTAAATTCTTTAAGAAAGAGCTCCAAATGAATTCAGCTTTGTATTCCTCATCCAGCACACAAACACCAAACACACATCACACACACACATATGCATGCAGCAACTGCAACACAATACCTTTAAATGCTTGCATACTTGCATACTCCGATAACTACTGTAGAAAGAGTGAGAAGGAAGGAATGTGAGTTTACTTTATGGAAAGACAAATGTATTGGAGCAATCAGTTGGGTTTATATAAAAAGTTGAGAGGAATTTTGTTTGGCTGCACTAGATAAGCTGACTTCAAAATCAACAATAATCTCTTTTACTATCAATATGATTTTTATCATTTGCTGCAACTTGGTAATTATTTATTTTTAGGTACTAACGTTATTTCTATCCTTCACAGCAACTCAATAAATACCTATTATTATCTTCTACTTTCCAGATGAGGAAAATGAGTCCCAGAGAATTTTAGTAACTTGGCCAAGATCACACAGCTAGTAAAAAGCAGAGCTGGGAGTTGAACCTAGACCTGCCCTACTTCAAAGCCTGTGTTCTTTCTTTGAGCACATTTTTAACAAGCACTTTTAAAAATTATTATCTCATTTGTACACAGCACAACTGCAGGGTTGGATTCTGTCCCTCCTGCTGCATCATCCAACTCTATACTCCCACCTTCCTCCTTAGTCACCCCATAACCTAAGACCTTTAGAGGGAAGCCTTAGCATCCAAAAGATAAGCACCTTTTACATTATTTTTAAAATGATGAACCATAAATTTAAATTTTACCTTTGATCAAAATGTACATATGCCAAGTTTTGAGCTTCTTTCTAAACTTTCTGATATTATCTTTCCTTCTCCCATCCCCTTTTGTTCCCCTCACTCCCTTTTCCCTGCTTTTCTCCCTCTATCCCTCTTCCTCCATTTCCTTCTCTTCCTCCCTCTCCATCAACTTCTCTCTCATCCCTGCCTTCTTGGTACCATCAGCTCAGACTTATTTTGCTTTCTGGGTCAACCAATATTGGCAAAGCCCAGAGAGTAGGGGTCCAGGAAATAGAAAAGGCCAGATCCCTACAATATGTGCCTCCCCAGGAGTGGGATTATAACAGAGGATTCCTATACTCCTGTTAGGCTTCAATGATGGTTGCCTTGGCTCTTAACTAAGGCACCCTGGTTAGCACATCACTAAGGTTCAATGAAACCACAACATTTAACTCATAAAGCAAATATGCTAACACAAGATGCCTTATTAGGAAACCAAAAACATGCTGTGACCTAAAGGATGCCAAAATGATCTCTCTGTCCCCAGGATATCTCTCTTAACAGAAGGGTCTTGAAGGAGTTGCAGTCTCTCAGAATACCCTATAAAAAAAAAACATCCTCAAGAAATTTCCTTTTAAACCCCTATGAGATAGTATACTTCAGTAGGGATTTATATTCCCAAAGTGACAGCTATTCAAGAGGAAAGACCTCCTAAGTATAGGAAAAGAAATAAAGTAAGAAGATGACAAATGTCATAAAGGGATAGGAAAGAGTGACAAATTTTGACTTCTTCAGAGTTGTCCTGGGATAGACTCTGTTTCCATTTCATTACCAGGTGCTCTGGATCCTAGTCATATGCATAAATAGATCTTCAGCTTTCTAAAATCCATAGGAATTAAGAACTCCCAGCACCCCAGTGCTGTGTTACTGTGTGTTGTTGATAATGAAGTTTCAATCTGTCCTAAGCACATGATGGGTTAAATTTAAGAAAGTGCTGCAAACTCTAATGCAATCATAGGAATAACATGTTGAACAAAACAGACACCAGAGTGGGACTGCCCCCAAGGGGTAGCTGGGCATTGTTCCAGAGACCCATGGGGTAACGTGTCCTGATGATTATATTCCAGGGTAAGGAGAAGGAAGGCTAGGAGCCTGAATTGCTTAAAAATGCATCACAGTCAGTTTTGGGGGATGAAGACCCCTGCAGAAACCTAAAAATGTTCAGATTGTACATTTACTAGCAAAATAAAATTATGCTTCTTAGTGGAATGTACGAAGTAGAATTTCAACTCATTCAGCCTTTCCCTTCTCTTTCTTCCTAAGCTAACAATCAACATATGTATCTTATTAACATAACTGAGCATGAACATTTCTTATTATTGTGCAGCCTTTTCATATCTGTTAAATGAACATACTTGTCTTTTTTCCCTGAAATATTCATTTGCCCAGTTAACAAAATTTTATTTACTTAAAATGTTTTCTTAACCATTCTAAGGGCTCCATAAATTCCATCGTGTTGTGAGTGTAAGAAGTAGGATTAAAGTGTGGGGGAAACATGAAGAGAGTTTGGATGTGATTACTTTCCTATTCTTACATGACTAATTCAGGATATTAAAACCACTTTAGGCATCTTGACAAAAGTCAGTATAGCTCTTTCTTTCCACTCAAAAGAGAATAATTCTCGATGTTTAGGCAGTTTGGAACTTGTACCAAAAGACATTGAATTTGGTCTTTGCTGTTTAGTGGAGGGGAGTGGGGGAAGAAAGTTCACTGTGTTTACCCACTGAATAAATATGCCTGTAGGCAAGGCACCGTTCAGTGCTTTAGTCAAAGGACTTTTTAAACATCTATCTTGGCTGTTCCACAATCCCCATGTTAATCATCTCATCTTCCTGCTTAGGTACCTCCAGTTCTGATTCTAGAGAATTTTTTTTTTTATTGTTGGTCGTTCAAAACATTACATAGTTCTTAATACATCAGACACTAGAAAGGCAATATGTTAATCAATGGAAGGGTAACTGATGTGATACAGCAATCTAGAGAATTTTTTGATAAACTAAATCATCCATAATCCAGCCAGGAAGAAAAGATAAAAGCTCCTGAGGGGTAAAAAAAATCAATGCTTTAAAATCCATGTGCTATAGATTTATTCATATGAGAGCCCTTGCTCAACTCCTACACAATTTGAGAAAGTTCACCAATCCAGTTTTCTGATTCACTGATAATAAGAAAGAATAAATTATAATGAATTTATTGCTACTACAGCTTGTTATTATTACTGTCACTATTATTAAACATTGTTGGGTGTCACTAGCTGCCAAATATTTTTCTAAGCCTTTTACATACATCATTTCACTGCCTCTTTGTGACAACTCTGAAAAGTTAAATACAATTAAAAGCTCCATTTCACAGCCTCATAAACTGAGGTGTAGACTCTAAATTTTAGAGCAGCTAAGTAATTTACCCAGTTTGTGTATACTTGGCTTATAGGTAGTGATGTGAAGGGCTATTTGATAGCAAGAGGTTAGCAAAATATAAAGGAATAAGAAAATAAAAGAAGTTGGAAAACACAGCAATTTGTAAGTTTTTATTTGGAGACAGACTGCTTCATATCTCTCAGTAGCTTTCAGAGGGCAACAGAGTATTACAAGAGTGAAACTGGAGGGTTTCTGTAAGTATGACCCCAAACAATTAAAATAGATCAAATTATGTTCAAAATCATCTACTTAATAGTGGATAAGGACAGGTAACATATACTTTAGATACCTCTCTGATTTCTTCATAAAGTAAACAATAGTGTTTTGGCTTCTCAAAGGGAAGGAAGGCTTCAGATATCTGAAAAATTAGCATCAACAGAGCACATCATTCCCTGATGATGGTGGTATTTTTAATATTTTTTAAGTGTAGATGGACACAATACCATGCCTTTATTTTTATATGGTGCTGAGGATCGAACCCGGGTCCTGCCCGTGCTAGGTGAGCGCTCTACCACTGAACCACAATCCCAGCCCTGATGGTGGTATTTTTATGTATGGTACACCTCTAGAAAAGAAAACATTAAAAGGGAGGAAGAGAATAAATTCAAACTGAAAAAGATCTTGACTTTTCAAGACCTCCACATTCAGGTTCAGCTAGCCCAGGTTGTGAGTTTGTTATGTTTTGGGCTTATTCCATTTCCAGAGTTTATCTCATTATGCTGGCCAATGTGGAATTGACCATTTTTAAAGGAGACTTGAGATCATGTCGAAGTTGATATGTGATTTGAAGTGGCCAAATACAACCACCAACCCCACTCCTTACTGAGATTAAAATAACTGCCCCTGAGCCTTGCCTAAAATGGCCACATGGCTCATGCCCAGGGTATAATTGTGATCTGGCATGAGAAAAGAAAGTGAAGTACTAAGCAGGGTCACTTTGCAAGAGGCCAGTCCATAGCAGTCTACCTGGGTGCTGCCTGGAGCTCCAGAGTGGCTCAAGAAAGTCTGAGAACCCTGGGCCAGGATATTCAGAAAGTGCCAGGGGATATGAAAGAGTGCCCCCAACCAAGTACCCATCAAAAAAGGTGGCCTCCCACATATTCTTACCCTATTAAACCTAGCCTAGGTCTGTCCATGGTAAAGATTCCAAAAAAACATTACAAAGAGGGATCCTAAGACTGAGTAGGTGGGCAGGGGAAGGGGCTGAAGGGCTGCAGGCTGCTCTCTAAGTGGAAATTAAACAAATGGCCCCGTGTGGATAAAGTAAGCGTAGGTTACATGAGACAGACATAAAAAAATCAAGTCTCAAACCGCTGTGGTCATTCAGAAATGTTTGCAACTTTTCACAAGGGCAGTGGTATTACTCCCAATTTCCTGGCCAAATATTTATTAAGGTAACCAAGGACAGAGTACACGAGGCTGCTTCACATCAGCACAGCATCCTACTTTCCTTGCGGCTCTGAACTGTGAGGTACTGTCAAAAAAACTCTTCCACACTCGAAATAGCTACGTTACAGAGGAGAGTTGGAACGTGTTCTGGGAGTGGGTGTGTTTGTTTGAGTTCAGTGTGTGCAGAAAAGGCAAGCCTCCACAGCCATTCACACACTTCCCTCCTCAGCGATGGGTACGCAGACAGCCGAGCTCCTGCATTAAGTCTCTGAATGGTAATGTACATTTATAAAGATTATTTTCTTAACTATTTTGAGGCATTTTATAAATAATATGCATGTGTCTGCTGAGCGCATATGTGTGTATATATATATATGCATATATACATGTATATATATTTAGTCAACTTTTGCTTGTTTTCTCCTGGGGTTGGTCATGTGTGGTTACTTATGTGGTATGATTTCTGAGGTGTCAGAAAGAGCTGTCCCCTACCTCCTACCCTAGTCACCCAAAAATATCCTTTGGGTTGGCCCACCACAGAGCCTAAAATCCCCTTATTGCTCAAATATTTGATTTAGTCACTGAAAGCAGCTGTTAAAATCCAAGTGTTGCATTGGGATATTAGGCAGACATTTGAAATTAAAGACCATGTAAAACAAAACAATATGGAGAAATTGCTTCTGATATAATGTTAAGAATACAAAAATGACATGCAAAGTCTGGGCCAGGTGCTATTCTTAAAATGTAATGGGGTCAGAGCCAGTATCTATGCACCAGTTCATAAACATGAACTTGTGATAAGAGAAACCCAGCACTGTTGGACAGATTTTGTTCTGATTTATGTTGAATGAGTGCTTTCCACAGTTTCTGATCCTCAGCTCCCACTCTCTTCACAGTGTATCTGACACCTCCCCTTGCTGAGCTCCAGAGGCTCCCAGTGACCTCTTGGTAATCAGCCTTGGCGGGTCCCAAATCCCCACCCCTTGGAAAACTCACGGAGCCTGACGTCTGCCTGTGAGCGGCTTTCAGAAAAGACCTTACAAGCACCCACCCAATCTCTCTTGGTAGCAAATTGCCAAACCAAGCCCATTTCCTCAAAAGATGGTAGAGGACTTAGCTGCCTCCTATATTGCTCTGAAATTGGAGAACGAAATTCTGCAGGCCCAAGTGCAGCGTCTGATGGAAGAAAATGCTGCCCTCCAGGCCCAGATCCCAGAGCTCCAGAGAGCCTGTGCAGCCAAAGGGGATGAACCCCTCCAAAAGCCCTCCGAGGCCCAGGAGCCACAGAAGCCCCCAGAGCCCCAGGCTCTCCCAGCAACCTGGGGATTCCAAGAGTCCCCAGAGATCCAGGAGCCCCAGGAGTCCCCAAAGGCACGGGCTCCCCCAGCAACCTGGGAGTTCCAAGAGTCCCCAGAGATCCAGGAGCCCCAGGAGTCCCCAGAGGCACGGGCTCCCCCAGCAACCTCGGGGTTCCAAGAGCCCCCAGAGATCAAGGAGCCCCAGGAGTCCCCAGAGACCTCGGCTCCCCCAGCAACCTATGGGTTCCAAGAGCCCTCAGAGATCAAGGAGCCCCAGAAGCCCCCAGAGGTCTTGGCTCCCCCAGCAACCTGGGAGTGCCCAGAGCCCCCAGAGACCAAGGAGTCCCAGGAGTCCCCAGAGATCAAGGAACTCCAGAAGTCCCCAGAGCCCTTGGATACCCCAGCAGTCTGGGAACTCCAAGAGCCCTCAGGGAATGAGGAGCCCCAGGGACCCACAGAGCCCCAGGAGCTCACTACCTGGAAGCCCACAGCATTCCAGGAGCCCCAGGAGGCCCAGAAGCCCTGGGAGCCCTCAGGCACCCAGGATACCTCAGCGTCCCAGGAGCCCCAGAATTCAGAACCCCGACATCCCCCAAGTGCTGAGGAATCCCAGGAGGCACCACAATGCCAGAAGACCTCAGCACACCTGGAGCTCCTTGAGCTTCCAGCTCCCCAGGAGCCTCTGGAGCCTCGGGTGTCCCAGGAGCCCCTGGATCCTTCAGATACCCAGGAGTTCCTAGAACTCCCAGCACCACCCCAGGAGTCCCTGGAAGGCTTAATAGTGGTGGATACATCAGCCACCTCACAGTTCCCTCAGGCCTCCAGTGGGTTAGAGGTTGCTGCTTTCCCCCTAGAATACCCTTTAGCCTTCAATGGGGATGCCCAGAAGCTTCCTGAGTTCCTGGTCCAACTGAGTAGTTACATGAGAGTCAGAGGGCACCTGTATCCCACTGAAGCAGCCCTGGTGAGCTTTATTGGCAATCGCTTCTCAGGTGAGGCAGGAAGGTGGTTTCAGCCCTTGCTGGATATACAAAGCCCCCTGCTGGAGCAATTTGAAAGTTTCTTACAAGTGCTCCTGGATACTTTTGACAATCCAGAAAACCTGAAAGATGCCAACTACCACACCCGTCAGCTGTGCCAAGGGGAGGGATCTCTCCACCAGTATGCAACCCATTTCCACCTTATTGCTCAAGATTTGAACTGGGATGAAAGCACTCTCTGCATCCAATTTCAAGAAGGGCTTGCCAGTTCTATCCTGAATGAGCTGTGTCTCACAAGTTCAGTCACCAGCCTATCTAATCTGATCACTCAATGTATCAGTCTGGAAGAGAAGCTGAATGGTGAGCCTGATCCCGACCCACCAGGGGCAAGCCCTTCCAAAGATAGAGGTAGGCCTGAGAGTGCACCAGCTGAAAATCAGCCTGCGCAAGCTGTGGGTAATCGTCCACACCTCAGTGAAGCTGAACGGGCCCGCCGCCGTGAAGGCCACTTGTGCCTCTACTGTGGCCATCCTGGTCATTTCGCCAGAGATTGCCCTGTCAAGCCACAACGTGCTCAGCAGGCGGGAAACATCGAGGCCCGGCGGTAAGGGGGACCCCGGGCGGGCCAATCTACAAATATGCGTCCCCCTGTCTTCCAATATCCATGTCCCGTACCCTATGGCTGACTGTTGAAATCCGACTGGGAAGGCGACAGTTCTTTGAGCAAGCAATGGTGGATTCAGGCTCCTACAGAAACAGCATTGACCATTCCGTGGTTCTTCGAGAGAAGCTGCCCATCCGCAATAACATCTTTCCTCTGATGCTCGAAACCGTTGATGGACGTCCGTTGATTAATGGACCCATAACCAAGGAAACACCACCTGTTGAAGTCAAAATTGGAAACCATGTTGAAGAGCTCCAGTTTGACATTATTCATGCTCCGAGGTACCCTCTGATTCTTGGAATCCACTGGCTGGAAACGCACGACCCAAACATCGAGTGGAGTACCCGCACTGTGTCCTTTCCATCACGTTATTGTCACTACAATTGCTTCAGGCACAGATGGAATAGAAGACGTCGTGATGAAATAATTGCTGGGTAGATCCTGGGTCCTAGTGACTTCTGGAAACCTGTCTTCTGTTACCTCAGCTGTCATCAGCATTTGCTGCTCTGAATCTTCCACTGAACCTCTGGCTATGAACTAAGGCTACCTGTACAACGACCCTGCCTCTTGGATCATGGATTGAACCTGACGACTTTGAGCTGCTTTTTTTTTTTTTTCATTTACCTTGCATGAATTCCCTCCCCCCCAACCCCTACATTATGTGGGGCTATTTCAATTACAATTTATACTAACAATATGCATGAGAATAGATATTAGAAACTAATACTGAAAATCGTAGCTGTTAGATCCACTTAATTTTTTTCTTATCGATTTTCTTTAGCATAAAATTGCATTTTTCAATAAAATTCATTTACAAGTGATATTTTTTAAAATGATCAATAAACATTGGCAATTTCTACCCTTGTTTGAATTATTTCTTGGCTTAGCTGAGGGAGGGGGATAAGGGAATGGTGGAGGGAGAGAGGGAATTGGAAAGGGTTCAAAGTTTGGGTGGGGTCCTGAACATTCCAGGAGTTGTAACAGGTAATGAGGTGATAAAGTAAGGGGAGATGTAGATATTAGGGAAGGGTTGGGGCTGGGATTGGGTGAGGTTTGGAGGGATTAGGAGGAAAGTGGAGGTGAGTTTCAGAGGAAGGTTTGGGGAGGGACTGGGAGGAAATGGTTTAGGGGAAGGATGCTGGATGGAGAGGGAAGGGGTGGGGGAGGAAATTCTTACAATTAAAGAGAGCAATGACAGACATTGAGAAACTTTGAAGATAAGCATCTTGGACTTCACAAATTAACCAAAGAAGAGCAATGGAACAGGTAATCACAGCCCCTTGGTGACCCAGCCCTCCCTGTAAATTGTTAAGGTCTTATTTCCTATATCAGGGAAATTTGCCCTAGAACTTGTCCCTAATAATCTGCTCTTACCAGTGCACAGGAGCAACAGTGTGGCAGGAATCAGCTTTTTACACAGGCAGATTGTTATTAGCTACCTCTCCTATATTTTCAGATTGTCCTGCCCTGCTAGCCATGCTGCCTGCATGACAAACCCATAAAGCAACTTAAGAGAAAAGAACTTATACACTTGTGGATCTGAGAGGGAGCTAGTGCCCTGGCTTAAATCCCCCCACCACACACACACTACAGGGTCCAGGGGATGGAGAGAGTGGGACTCCAGGTGCAATGTGAAGAAAGGTAAAAGCAGTTCCTAATAATTTTCCTGCATGCTTGCAACCTTCCTTTGAAACCGTTTGAATGGGATTCTTCCTTTTACTTAGACAATTATCAAATAAATGAGCATGATCCTAGAAGTACACAAGGGAGGAATTTACCATTCATTGAGTGCCTAATATGCTCCAGTTACAATGTCAGGCATTTACCAACACAATATATCTCATCCCTACTCAGAACAATTCAGTGAAGTAAGTATGTTTGTTCCTATTTGACCAAAGAGCAGAGTCCTAGCTAGTCCTAGTCCTAGTTCAGTTGCCCAAATTTAGACAGTAAGTGTGCCCTTTCACTTACAGCCACCAGCATCCCCCAGTGGTGAGGGCTTAAGGAGATTGTGGCAGCAGGAAGCTAATTAGTACAATTCCCAAAAGGAGGAAAAACTCAGAAGGAAAACTTCAGGGACCATTTGGGTAGTAATTCCATTTCCCAGATTCCCTTGATTTCATCCCCAGACCCCTCCTCATCCCCTAAACTTCTTTTTTCATCTGTGGATTTCCTTTTGTGTTTTAACTAACGGCACAACCTCATTTCAGATTCCATGGTAGTTTTCATGACAGGTTGAAGGTCCGGGAAAAATTACCTGCAGGATTCATGCCTTACTTAGCAGCACCACCTCCTCAAATTCTCTGCCTAGCCACTTCCATAACCAATCTAAATTTTGTGCAGCCCTAAATTTCACCTCTTCTAGTCCTCACTGGCCTCCTCTTCCTTTCCTTAACAGTCTAACATGTTTGGGCATTATAAGAACCTTGTGGTATGTGGGCCCTTCCCCAGGTGTGCATCCTATAACCCTCCCACTTACCCCCAGACATACTTAGCCTGCGTACAGGGACAGAATCATTTGCATCCCAAACCTTGATAGCATAGCATAACATACTTCCTGGTACATAAATCCGTCTTCATAGCAACTGATTCAATGACATTTAATTATCATTACCCAGAGAAATGGGCTTATTTGTATGCTATGGGTTTGTCTGCTTTTTTTATGTTATTTAGTTGTTAACCCCTACTCCAAGGACCAAACACTATTTGTCAAAGTAGAATTCAAGAGAAAGAGAAAAAAAATCTTTAAACAGACACAAAGAAAAAAAGAAATCTTTTATTAGTCAAACCGTTCTACAGTTAAAAACACCAACTGTGTTTGATTTCCTCAGCCTGAGAGGATTCAAGGGACACAGTTCTTTATGTTCAAACTGGAACGATATTAGTCAAATTGAGATTGAGTTAATAAACCTGGACATGACATTTTTTCTATCAGGATATACAGGCTTATTTAACTAAAGTGCAATTCTTTATTTCACAATAAGGATAAATTATCTAACGATAGAATCACAGACCTTATGAGTTGGAAAAGATTTAAGAAGACTAAACCCTTAATTTTACAGAGGAAGCTGTTAAGGAATCCCAGAGAAAGAAAACTTAACATGACTCAATGTTAACTTGATCTCCTGACCCCAAATCCAATGCTCTCCCTTCATCATCAACCACTACTCTAATCTAATAGATAAAAATTGAGTGTGTGGCCAGCACTGATCTAGGTACTCTCAACAGTTTTTAAATTACAACACGAGAGGGTTACAATGTGGTTAGGAGGGTTAAAAAAAAAAAAAAACAGCAAGCATTATATAGTTAGCATGGATATCCAAATGCTAGATTCTTCTTTTGGGGGGGGGGTACTAGGGATTAAGCCCAGGAGCGGTCAACTACTAAGCTACACCCCTAGCCCTTTTTTAAAATTTTTATCTTAAGATAGGTCCAGCTAAATTGCTGAGATTGACCTGAAACTTGCGATCCTCCTGCCTTAGCCTCTCAAGTCTCTGGGACTACAGGTGTGTGTCACCATGAATGGATCAAATAACAAATTCTTTGGTGGCAATAAATATAACAAATTGAAACTAAAACATGCTAGCTGATAAAGTTAACAACTTCCACATAACTTGCTTTTTGTCAGACATCATGTTGAGTGATAGGAGTCTTTTCAATTATCCACAATGTAAATATTATTAGCTCCTTCATAAAAATGAAAGAATTGAAGCCTACTAAATTGGGGTCACTTGCCAGGGGCCATGCTGCTAGAAAATGGTGGATCTTTAAAATAAACCCTAATCTGTATCACTCCAAATATGGGGTTCTATCCAATTTTACTACACAGCTTCTCAGAATAAATGATCATTATGCTTTAATAAACAACTTAATAATATTGATTCACTAGACATGAGTTCTATTGCCCTACAAAAAATATCAGTTGATTAAATTAGTCATTAATTCATTCATTCAAAAAGAATTTACTGAATGCCTGCTATGCATCAGGCATAGGGATAGGGGGGAAAGGAAAGAAAAGGAAGAGGAAGAGAGTTACAACTATATATAAAATATGAATCATTATTCTTGCTTTGACTACAATTTAACTGAGGAAACTTTTGTGTAGCATAGTAGTATGATGTCCAGAGGAAAGAACACTAATTCTCCTGTGGACTGAAGAAGTACATTTTGAAATGGGTCTTGAAGGAACTTCATTGGAAACAAGACACCACGGGGCAGGAATTTCTAAGCTGAGTAAAGTGCAAACGAAAAAGCAAGCTGGAAGAAAAATGTTCTGTGTTTTCAGAAAAATAGTTCCTGTCACTCCAAAGTAAGGGTGTGTGTGTGTGTGTGTGTGTGTGTGTGTGTGTGTGTGTGTTGGTGTGTTGTGGGTGTAGGTGGGGAGATAAAGCTTAACAAAGAGGTTGGAAGTCTCAGAAACTGAAGATTTATCTACGTGGCTAAGGAGCTCAAATTTTATGTCCTGGGCAATTTGGACTAGAATCTTTTTCTTTTTTCGATTTTAGATGTGGGTATATTTTTCTCTTCTGATATAAGTTGATGCATACTTAGTGCAACAAATTTATATGTCAGGAATTGATAACATAAAAAATAAAAGTTTTCCCTTTCTCCTTGTACTGTCTTACAAGGTAAGGGTTAAGTAGGAGAAAAACATGCTTAGTGTTTATTTTTAGTAATTTGATAGGGGTATGGAAAATATCAAGAGAAAAAGTGACAAAGTACTCCCAGTTTTTTCCGTCTTAGATTTTATGCAGATGGGATGAAACCATCAAGGTAAAGAGTTAAACATAAATTAAGTTTAATTTTTCTCAAAGATTTATTTTGAAGAATTATTGTGAACAAGGCTTTGAGGTACACACAGACAAATAAAGGATAATGATGCCCTTAACACGAATTTTATAGTATAATAATGGACAAAGATTCATAAATGATAAAAACTACCTTTTCTTTTTTTTTTTTTTTTTTTTGAATTTTTTAATATTTATTTTTCAGTTTTCGGTGGACACAACATCTTTATTTTATTTTTATGTGGTGCTGAGGATCGAACCCAGCGCCCCGCGCATGCCAGGCGAGCGCGTTACCGCTTGAGCCATATCCCCAGCCCAAGAAATTCACTTTTTAATGTTCTGGAGGCTAGGAAATTCAAGATCAAGTCACCAGCAAGTTCAGTGTCTGAAGTAGCTTCTTTGTTTCCAAGATGGTACCTCTTGCTATGAGAGAAGAACCTTCATGAATTGATTGGCATGCTTATGAAAGAAGTGAGAGGGATCTGCCTCCCTTCCTTTTGTGTCTCTACTTTATGCCACATGAGGATATAGCATTCACCTCTTCCATCTTGGGAGGACATAGCAAAAACTACCTTTTCATTTGGTTCCTTTCAGTTCCAAATTTTAAAGACTCTCTATGTGGAGAGGTCTTTTTTTAAAAAAAATAAAATAAATATTCTGCAATATTTGGCACAGCAGAAAAGAAAACAGTTCCCACTTTAGCTAACTTTTCTAAGTTTAAACTTTAAAAAGAAAATGATCTCTCTATATTTTTTAACCTCTCTTGGGTTTGTTTTTTTAACAAATATTTCATATATCATACTATTAAAGTATTCCTCGAGTAGTCATGGTCACTCCATGGGAGGATTTATTTGTGTTCCAGTTCTTAAAATACCCGTATATTGCTAAAAGTATGTTTTAAAAGGTTTTGTAGGAATAAATAATTTAAAAGATTATTCATGTAGTAATCTTTGTTGTTTTTAAGTTATTAGATATGTATTAATCTAGTAACAGTAGATATCAAAGATTACATAATAAGAGCAATACAGGGGTAGGAGATTAGTATCAAACTCCTATATTTGCCATTTCCTAGCTGTATGACATTTCATTTTTAGCTAGATATGGATGACCTATTTCTTTTATTAGAAGATAATAATACTTGCTTTTTGTATCCAAAGAAGTTAGAGAAAGCATCAAATGAGAAAACTCATGTTCCAAAACATTATGAAAGTTGAAAATGCTATATATATAAAAGGTTTTATCATAATATCTTGTGTTCATAATAATGAACCCAAGAACCTTCAAGGACCAAAACTTAAATTTAAATGTATTTTAATTTTACAGATTTTTTTCTCTAGTAAGCAGTGCTTTTATGCTAGGATTGTATGGGCAATCTAAGCAAAATTCAGTTAAGTTTGATGTAATTATTGTATTAAGCAATTTTTATAGCATTCTTAAAATAAAAGCTTTCACACACACACACACACACACATATATATATATATATATATATATATATATATATATATATATATATGGCACTCTACAAGAAACATGGATTATCTACAATGCCAATTTCTTCCTGAAGCATGACAACTAGATGATAACTTATTATAATTAGTTGGAGCTTATTTCTTCATCTTTTTAGCCCAACCTAGAGAAAACAAGTCACAACAGACTAATTTTTGTGTCTCCACCAAAAAAGAATTGAATTTAAAAATTGAAACCCACAAAGCAGTTATTTTTTTCTTTTCCAATTTATATGATTTCTAGGTAAAAAAAATAATAATTGAGAGTTAAAAGGTTAAACTGCACTGGTCTCTGAGTAATGTCTAGAGGGAATAACTACCATCATCATTTAACAGGACTAACAGGACCTTGCCTCAGTTATTATTCTGCCTCACAGTGATTCAGATGTATGAGAAAGTTTGGTGAAAGGTTTTAGCTTGGAGAATGTGGGACATATTCCAACCAGGTTGGTGGGGAAATAGGGGGCAGGAACAAATGCCAACAGTAGTCAACTAACTGTGTCTGACTTGGCTCAACTGGAGGGACCATTATGTATTCTGATACATATGAAAATGGGATATGGCACAGACACAAAGAACAGTCATATGCACACAGGACATCTGGCAACCTAAATTTTGCATGAGAAAAAGAAAGCATGAAATTTTACAACCACATAGAACAGAATGTCTGAAATGCTATAGCTTAGCTCACTGTTTTTCTTGGTCTTTCACATTGCTTTCTTCCTGTCAGTTATACCACAGATACCACATAATAGGCAACAAGTGAACCAGCTGCATTGCTTATGAAGCTCTGTTGATTATTAGAAGAAAAGCTGACTAAAGTCCAATAAATTAAAGGCATTCCCCAAAAGGTAAATACCAAAGGGAATTTCCATATCTCAACTACTATATTTTTTTGGTACCACAGATTGCACCCCAAGGTGCTTAACCACTGAGTCATATCCCCAGCCCATTTTTATTTTTTATTTTGGAAGAGGGTATTGCTAAGTTGTTGATGTCTTCCTAAGTTGCTGAGGCCAGGCTCTAACTTGCAATCCTCCTGCCTCAGCCTCCCAAACCACTAGGTCAACTACTATTTTTAATGCCAACTTCTGCTATAAAATTGGGCATGTGTTGAAGAAATGGGGGAGACACCTATCAGAGCCAAGTCAAAATAAAGGCACACTTAATAATTAACAATATTTTAATGGAAAATATATGTGTGTGTTTTTATTTTTATTTTTCAATTTTTATTTTTAATGAACAAAGCATAAACTTGTACATAATAACGGGGCACCATGTAATGTTATATACATGTATATATTGTGCAATGTTTAAATCAGATGAAACATATGTATCTCCTCTAACATTTATCATTTCTTCATGGAGAAAACTTTCAAAAGGCTTCCTTCTAGCTTTTTGAAATGCACAATACATTATTGTTATCTATAATCATCCTATAGTACACTAGCACACCATAACTTCTTTTTTTTAAAAAGAGAGACCGAGGAGAGAGAGAGAGAATTTTTTTAATATTTATTTTTTAGTTTTCGACAGACACATCTTTGTTTGTATGTGGTCCTGGTGAGCGCGCTACCGCTTGAACCACATCCCCAGCCCTACACACCATACCTTCTTGCTGCAGTTTGACTAAAATTTAGTAGCCATTGATCAACCTTTCCCCATACCTCTATTCCTGCTATTTTCCCCAGCCTCTGATAACCACTATTCTACTCTTAACTTCTATGAGATTACATTTTTAGATTCTACGTATGTGTGAGATCATGCAATACTTATCTTTCAGTGCCCAGTTTATTTCATTTGACATAATTATCACAGTTCCATCCACATTGCTGTGAATGACAAAGATTTCAGTCATTTTTATGGCTAAATAGTATTCCATTGTGTATATTTGCTTTATCCATTCATCAGTTGAAGGACACACAGGTTATTTCGATTTCATGGCTATTAATAGCACTGCAGTAAACATGGGAGTACAGATATGTTTTCAACATACTGATTTACTTTCATTTGAATATATATCCAAGAGTGGACTTGCCAGATAGCAAGTTTTTTTGAAGAATGACCTTACTGTTTTCCATAATGGCTACAATAATTTACATCCCCACCAACAATGCCCAAACATCCTTTTAAAATTTTTTTTAGTTGTAGATGGACAGAGTATATTTCTTTTATTTATTTATTTATTTATTTATTTATTTATTTATTTATTTATTTATTTATTTTTATGTGGTAGTGAGGATCTAACCCAGTGCCTCACATGGTTAGGCAAGTGCTGTACCACTGAGCTACAGCCCCAGCCCCCTCAAAGGGTCCTTTTTCCCCACATTCTCTATAGTGTGTGTTATCTTTTGTCATTTTGATAATAGTCATTCTTACTGAAGTGAGGTGATATCTCATTGTGATTTTAATTTGCATTTCCAAAATTATTAGTGATGTTGAGTATTTTGCTCATATACAGTGAGCTCCTTTCATGTCTTCTTTTGAGAAATGTATATTTTGATCTTTTGCCCATTGTTGAATGAGTTTATTTGATGTTTGTACTATTGAGTTCTTGGTATATTCTGAGTATTAAACTTACCTAATGTAGATGAATCCATCACAAATATATTTTTCCATTCTTTAGGTTGTCTCTGTAGTATGTTGACTGTTTCTTTTGCTGTAGCTTTTTAGTTTGATGAATTCACTCTGACTATGTTTAGTTCTGTTTCCTGTGCTTTTTGGGTCTTACCCCCACAAAAATCCTTTCCCATTCCAATATCCTGAATCTATGTTTTCTTCTAGTACTTTTATAGTTTCATGTCTTATATTTAAACCTTTAACCCATTTTGAGTTCTTTATAACAAGTAAGAGAGGTCTAATTTCATTCTTCTGTACATGGATACCCTATTTTCTAAGCAACACTTATTGAAAAGACTATCCATTCTCTGATGCATAATGTCAGCACCTTTGTCAAAGATCAGTTGGCTGTAGATGTGTGGAATTATTTCTGGACACACAGTTCTGTTCCATTGGTCTATGTGTTTGTGTTTATGCCAATGCCATACTGTATTTATTACTAATGCTTTCTAGGATATTTTGAAGTCAGGTAGTCAGCTTTGTTCTTTTTGTTCAAGATTACTTTAGGTATCAGAGGTCTTTTGTTCCTCCATATGAAATTTAGGATTGTTTTTTCCTAGTTCTTTAAAGAATATCAATGATATGTTGATGAGGATTGCATAGAATCTGCGTATCACTTTTGGAAGTATGGGCATATTAGCAATATTAATTATTTCAATCCATGAATATGGGAGGTCCTTCCATTTTTGTATGTATCCACTTCAATTTCTTTTGTCTGAGTTTTGTAATTTTCATTATAGAGATCTTTCACTTCCTTAAATATATTTATTTCTGGACATTTTATTTTTGTAATTATTATGAATGGGAATTCTTTCATGATTTCTTCCCCACCAATTTTGTTATTACTGTATAAAAATGCTACCAATCTTTGTATGTGGATTTCATATTGTAGGATATTACTGAACTTTTTTTATCAATTCTAAAAATCTTTTAATGGAATCTTCAGGAATTTTTTTCAATATGGAAAATTATGTCATCTTTAAACAGGGATAATTTGTATGCCATTAGTTTACTTCATCTTGACTAATTTCTCTATGATTTTCAGTATTATGCTGACTAAGAGCAATGAGAATAGCCATTCTTGTATAGTCCAGATCTTGGTATGGTGTAGTCTATGGGTTTCATATATAGAGCCTTTATTATGTTGAGGTATGTTTTTTATATACCTAATTCGATCAGAGTTTTTATCATAAAGGGATGTTACATTTTATCAAATACTTCTTATGTGTCTATTGAGATGGCCATATGATTTTTGTCCTTCATTTTATTTATATTATATATTGTATTTATTGACTTGCATACATTGGACCATCTCACTTGATCATGGCGAATGATCTTTTTGTTATGTGGTTAGATACAATTTGCTAGTATTTTATTGAAAATGTTTACGTCTATGTTCATTAGAGATATTGGTGTAAATCTCCTTTCTTGATATATCCTTGATTAGTTTCAATATTAGGGTAATGCTGGCTTTATAGAATGACTTTGGAAGAATTTTCCTCTTTTTTTTTTAGAAAGAGGGGAGAGAGAGAGAGAGAGAGAGAGAGAGAATTTTTAATATTTATTTTTTAGTTCTCGGCAGACACAACATCTTTGTTGGTATGTGGTGCTGAGGATTGAACCCGGGCTGCACGCATGCCAGGCAAGCGCGCTACCGCTTGAGCCACATCCCCAGCCCGATCCTCTTTCAATTCTTTGAAATCGTTTGAAAAGAATTTGTTTTAATTCTTCCTTAAAAAGAGGTCAGCAGGGAGGGGGGATAGTAGAGGATAGGAAAGGTAGCAGAATACAACAGTTACTAATAGGGCATTATGTAAAAATGTGGATGTGTAACCGATGTGATTCTGCAATCTGTATTTGGGGTAAAAATGGGAGTTCATAACCCACTTGAATCAAATGTATAAAATATGATATGTCAAGAACTATGTAATGTTTTGAACAACCAATAAAAAAATAAAAGAAAGAAATACAAGAAATTAAAAAAAAGAGGTCAGCAGTGAAGCAATGCTTCCCTGGAATTTTTATCTCACAATTGATTTTTGGCCTTTTTAGGTTTTATACGTTTTCATAGTTCAATATCACTAGGTTCTATGTTTCCAGAAAATTATCCAATTATTTTAAGATTTCCAATTCATTATGTATAGTTGTTCCTAATGTTCTCTAGTGATCCTTTATATTTCTGTGATACTAGTTGTAATATCTCCTTTTCCATTTCTGATTTTATTTAGTTGGTCTTCTCTCTTTTTTTTTTAGTCTAGCTACAGGCTTGTCAATTTTGTTTATCTTTTCAGAAAACCAACTCTTTGTTTTATTTATCTTCTGTATTTTATGTCTCCATTTCATTTACTCTTCTATGATCTTTGTTATTTTCATGCTTCTGTTTATTTTGGGTTTGGTTTGCTCTTGCTTGTCTAGGTCTGCCAGATGCATCATTAGCTTGTTTATTTGAAATATTACTATTTTGATATAGCTATTCCCTCTTAGTACTGCTTTTGTGATATTCCATAAATGTTGGCATGTTTCCATTATTTTAATAAAGTTTTAAACTTTAGTTTTGATTTCTTCAATGAACCATTGTTGGTTTAGAATAGTAGGATATTGTTAAATGTCAATGAATTTCAATAGTTTCTGAAGTTATTATTATTATTTGTTGTACCAGGATTGAGCTCAGGAGTAGCTTGCCACTGAGCCACATCCCCAACTCTTTTTATTTTTAATTTGGGACAGAGTCTCACTGAATTGCTTAGGACCTTGCTAAGTTGCTGAGGCTAGTCTCAAACTTGAGATCCTCCTGCCTTGGTCTCCTGAGTTGCTGGAATTACAGGTGTGTGCCACCACCCCAGCTGAAGTTTCTTCTGTTGTTAATTTGTATCCATTGCTGTCAGAATGGACTTTCACTTAATGGTAGAAGACCAAATGTTTTTCCTCTGAGATCAAGCAGGAGACAAAGGTATCTCCTCTCATTGCTTTTGTCCAAAATTATAGGGAGGTTTTAGACAGAGAAACTCAGTGAAGGAAAGAAGGGGAAGGGAAGAGAAAAGAAAGGAAGGGGGAAGAGAGGAGAAGGGAGAAGAGAGGGGGAGAGTAGGGAGGGGAAGGGCATCAATTTTGAAGAGGAAGAAAGGAAACTTGTGATATATAAGCTGGGGCCCAGGGATGAGAAGGAAGTGTTTGTGGTAACAGTGATGAAACATGGTCCCCTACATTTACATTCCCTACATTACATGGATCCACTTGTGACTTCAGCTACAGCTACAGAAGATAGTGTTATGTGAGTTCAGACCCAGGTCAAGTAGGCACTGTCTCAACTCAGGCATGTACAGTGTCTTCTCATTTTCTGTTTCAGAAACTTTGCTAAAGCATCAGAGTGCACTCAGCCAATGCTCAAAGAAGTATTAGGAAGTAATGCCACTGAGAGGCACCCTAACCCTAACCGTAATGGGGAAGCTGATAGATAAATGGTCTAGCCTCTCTTCTTCTCCGTGTCATTTATGAGAGGCTTTTCTGATTCTGTGATTTCTTGGCAGAATCAAATGCCCATTGCCTTCATAAACAACTTCAATAATTCCCCCTAACATTGATATTTCTTCCATGTCTTATGTTCCCTGCTTCTTTATTACTAATTCTTAGGCTTCCAGATAAACTTATAACACATCCTCATCTCTAGCTCTGTTTGGGGGCAACCCAAAAAAAGACAAGTGAGGGTAACTACAACACAGACCATAGCATATACTTTGAGTGTGAGAGAGGGATTTAAATACCATGGAACAATGTTAAGATTGTTTTTATAGGGCTGGAGATGTGGCTCAGCGGTAGCGCGCTCGCCTGGCATGCGTGCGGCCCGGGTTCGATCCTCAGCACCACATACCAACAAAGATGTTGTGTCCGCCGAGAACTAAAAAATAAATACTAAAAAAAAAAAAATTCTCTCTCTCTCTCTCTCTCTCTCTCTCTCTTCTCTCACTCTCTCTTTAAAAAAAAAAAGATTGTTTTTTTAAAATGCAGTTAGGATTCAGTGAAGAGTTTCAGGCAATAGTAATAATAAATGTGTATGTTTGTGTGTTGGATGCAAATATTTTGGAAGGTGCTTGGGGGAGGAATGGAAAGAAAGCTCTCCAGGCTTGAGATTTTCAGTGTCCCAGTTCTGTCATTTACTCATTAGGTGACCTGATTATTTCAGAGTTTCTTTGCCATTGATTGAAAGGAAATGCAATACCTGTAAAAGAACACTAGTTTGGAGCCAGTAAACATGAGTTTTAATGAGATCCAGCTTTGCCTTTTCACAGCTGTGAAATCTCAAGAAAGTCCCTTAATCTCTGCAAAACTACTTCCTCATTTGTCAAATGAAGACAGTTACACCTCCCTCAGGAGGCCTAAGGGAATATCAAATGAGACCAAAAAATGTGAACATATTTTGGAATCTATAAAACATCAAGACTTTTTAAATAATTATGAGGCAGGTAGAAAAAATCACTCAATTGACAGATGGGAGGAAAGAAATTGTTTTAATGTGTCTTAATTCAGGTACAATGGTGCCAAGTTTGTTGTATTAAGCCATTTCATACTTACTGAAAAGTATGTTCCCATACTTCATCAGGGATGATACTTCAATCCTTCCAAGAAAAAAAAATCTACCTCTTGAAACAGCTGGAGAGTACAGAATAGTTCCCATTCCTTTTTGCCACCAACTGGATGATATGGAACGGCTTCCACTTGACTTTGAGTGCCTAAAAATGTCTAAGCCTTGGGTTAATAAGCTCAGTATTTGTTGGTCATTATTTTCCTCTAAGAATGCATTACTAAATGGCAAAAAAATAGGGAAATCTCAAATGACAGGACTTTTCCAATCTACTATTAGTTGCAAACATCTGGGTGAGCCATTTATCAGTGAAATAGCAGGCATACCAACAAGAGATTTGATAAATGAATTTGGAAACGTCACCCAGCTATGTCTAATCATAATTTAATTATCAGTATCAACCATCTTGCCATTTTATGGGAAGAGTATGTAAGACATCCCACTAATAGAGAACATTTGTTGGTAATAATGCAACTTCTTTTAAAAATGGTTTCATCAATTCTTAATTATAAAAGTGTGTGGTTCATATGAAGTCTTAAATGAAGAAGGAACTCTGATCCAGGGCTTCATTAAGGAGAGAGTTGTACAAGGGAAAGGACTCTAAGAATAGTTTTACTTGGGTTTAAAATGAAGCCTCAATAGGACTACTGCAAATCCATAACTATTCTCTTAACTACTTTCAATACAGCCGTGAAATGAGTGTCCTTCTTCAAATGATTTTTCACCCCTACTCACATGCCAAAGCAGATAATTCTGCTTTTTTAGCCTTTCTTCTCATTTTAGGAACTATGAAAGAAATAGATGCTGCTATGAATATGTCAGTTACACAGAAAACCTTTATTATTTACCTTTGCCATTCCCAACTAATCTTGGCCTGGTTATAATAATAATAAATCAGAAATAAGAGATTTTTTTCTATCAAATGCTGTTGACCCAAAAGAGGTAAAATTTATTCATGGGTTAATAAACAAGTCAAAATCATCTATAGTAATTTTCTGAAGTTTTTCAAGGAGGAGTGAGCAGAGATTTAAGTCCTCTACTTTTTAAGCTCAGAAAATGAAATAGTTATCTTAAAATGAATGTAAAAATAGTATTTTAAATAATATATTTTGAAAGCAAAAGAGAACTATCTGGAAGGTAGGACACCCTTTTTGGGTGGTAGCAGAATGAAAAAACAATGGATAGAGATAAGCACCCATTTTTCCCACCCTGAAGTACATCCTCACACCCTTAAATACTGTGTATTATTAGGAAGTCTCCCCACTCCCGCTACTACCCCTATAACTAGATTCTTGGAAATTCCTACCCTGCCCCAAGCTCTACAAGTTGTGTGCTTCCTTGTTCTCTGTATTTGGACTATCTTTCAAGTCTTTGAAAGATACCTTCTCTCCCTGCAAATAGCCTCTTTGATTTGGCCAGGTAGTTATGCTGTGGTTGTTTGGTTTTTTCCAAGTCCCTGGTATTTTTGATCTCCAGCCACACGTATCCTGGGTTTTTAGATAGTTTCCAGGCTTTCTCTGAGTTATTGAGTTTTTAAATTCTACCTCCCAGGTTTTTTTCCTACCCAATGTCTGCATTTTGTCAATGTTCCATTTTCAAAATTAGAAAAACAACCTAATGGATTTCTTTCGTTTTTCATCTCCCTAAATGATGTTGAGTTTTCTGGAATTTCAAAGTTGAAAGGAACTATGGAGTTCAACAAGTCCACCCCACTTGTTAGAATTTTAATCTCCCCTCAAACCCTCAAACCCCCAAATTCCCTGCCTGTGGACTGCTCTGATTATCACGAGGTCTGTTTGCAGATTTAGCTCTCTTTTTTTTTTCCTGTACTTTATTTTTTGTTTGCTTGTTGACTGTGCATTACGAATGAAACCCAGGATCTGATTCACACCAGGCAAGCAATCTACCGTTGAGATACATCCCCAGCTGAGATTTAACTATCTTTCCTTATGCAGCTTCTACCCTGGGACCACACAGAACAAAACACACCATTTCCTTATGACAACACTTCAGCTATCTGAATAAAGCTATATTATCCCCTATCCTACCCCAAACTGTTTCCAAGTTAAATAAGTCTAGTCCCTTTTACAGTATATGCCATACTACTTCAAAGATCTATAGCAGACGTAGTTTTCCTCAGAATAATTGTGTTATCATTATTAATATATAGTTTCCATCTACAAGGAGAAATCTCCTACTTTGGAAAACTGTAGTATTATCTTATGAGCATTTATAATATAACCACTAAATATACTTACATTTATACTGATGTTTTAGCATAAATTCATTTAACAATAAGAAAAAGAGCTACTAATTGATATGCTTTGCTTAAATGTTAGCAAACAAATCCACCTCTCTTACTCTCCACCCCAGAAGGCTAGGTAACATTAAATTTTTCCTCTGTGAGGTTTTCATCACTGTAACATATTTTTGAAAGTATCACTCCATAAACTGTAAACTCCAAGAAAGCAAAAAGTAAAAAATTTTGCTTCCCGCAGGTGATAACACCATGACTGGTGCACAGAGCCCTCACAGATATTTGTTGATAGAATACATGAATCAAAGAGCTTTGCTGTAGTCAAGATACTGGAAGAACTTTAGATGCCTCATTTTTCAGATGGGTAAGCTAAGGCCCAAGGAGACCAGAGATTTATCCAAGATTACACAGGTTTTTTTTTTTTTTTGTAAGAGAATTATAATTTTAGATCTCTAAATCCAAAAATCCCCTAGGGATTTTGATAGCCCTCCTACTCCATTTATAGCCTATGATTTGAGGTCATGCTTATGTAGTTAATACAGGGGCTTTAGCTATGATAGTGACCAAACCGAATAAAAGATAGCTATCAAGAATTATTCCTCTAACTTTGGATAGCACAAAGGGGAGGGAGGGGAAAGGAAGGGGCATGGGGGTAGAAAAGATGGTGGAATGAGATGGACACCATTACTCTAGGTACATGTATGTTTGCATGAATATTGTGACTCTACTTCATGCACAGCCAGAGAAGTGAAAAATTATGTTTCATGTATGTACTATGAATCAAAATGCATCCTGATGTCACATATAACTAATTAGAACTAATAAATAAATAAAATAGATATCATGCTAAAAATAATTATTCCTCTGCCTATTGATTTTCTGAGTATCAAACTAAAAAAATCTATAAGTGAAATTATATATATATATTAATTATTATACTATACTACTGGTTTAAGCTGAGAAATCACAATATTCAGACTCTGATGTCCTGTTCACCATGGGATTTTCCAAAGGTTAAAAGAGAAAAACAAAATAGATCAACTAAAGTTCCTTGATTAAGAAAATCTGTTTGGGGCTGTGGCTGTGGCTCAGTGGTTACACACTTGCCTGACATGTGTGAGGCAATGGGTTCAAGTCTCAGCACCACATGTAAATAAATAAAATAAAGGTCTATCAACAACTAAAAAGTTTTAAAAAATAAAAAAATTTAAAAAAAAATCTTTTAAACTCCTTGCTCCCTGAAGTTTCACTGCTTTAGATATGATCTACACAATAGAGTAGCTACTAATCATACTTGGCTAATGTAAATTGAGATATGCTATAAGTATAAAATATATACCACAATTTTAAGACTTGCTACAAAAAGATGTGAAATATCTCACTATGGTTTTTATACTATTATATAATAACATAATAATACTTCAATGTGAGGTTAAATAAAATATTAAAATTGATACTACATCTCTAAAAATTTTAAATGACATATGTGACACCCACTCAGAGCTAAAAATTCTCAGAATGTTAGAAAATGAGCAGTTCTTCCTCAACTTGATAAAGAACATCCACAAAAAAGTAAAGTTAACATCATATTCATAATGAAAGGATAAAGACTTTTCCTTAAAGAGCAGGAAAAAGGCATGATATTCACTTTCACAAATCTTATTCGATACAATACTAGAAGTTCTAGCTACTGGTTATTGCAAATAAAACTAATAAAAACCACATTTTTTTTGGTGTGGGATTGTGGATGGAACACAGGGCCTTGTCTATGCTAGGCAAGCATTCTATCACTGAGTTATATCCCCAGTCCTCAGAACCAGAAAAATTTGAAGGGAAGAAATAAACCTGACTCTATTTACAGATACAATTGTCTATACGGATAACTCCAAGGAATGTATATTTTTAAAGCTTCTATTATTAATAATCAAGTTCAGCAAGGTCACAGGATATAAGATGAATAGAACAAGATTAGTCATCTTTCTATGGACTAACAATGAATATGAGGAAATTGAGATTAAAAACACAATACCATCAAAATGAATCTTAATGTTATGTATAAAGAGAATCAATAAAACCCCCACAATACCAGGAGACATTGCAACTGCCCTCATAAAAATACAAAGGCTCTTTACATATTTTTATGGAAAAATCTTGAGGAAATGGATAAATTGCTAGACACATACACTTCACCAAGAACATACATGTATACACATAAACACACACATATACACATGCACGTGCGTGCGTGCGCATGCGCACACACACACACACACACACACACACAAACACACAGAAAATCTGGCCAAGCACAGTGGTGCACATTTATAATCCTAGCAAACTGAAAGGCTGAAGAAGGAAGATCACAAGTTTGAGGTTTGAGGCCAGTCTCAGCAACCAAATGAGACTCAGTCACAAAATATAAATCAAAAACTACTGGGGATGGAGCAGTCAAGCACCCCTGGATTAAATCCCAGTATGGGGCAGGAGCAGAGGGAATATACATACACACACACACATATGTATATATGCATATATATATATTCTGAACAGACTATTAATAATTAATGATATTGAATCAGTAATAAAAATATTGCCCATCAAAGAAAAGCCTAGAACCAAACAGCTTCACTGTTGAATTGTACCAATCATCAAAAGAAGAACTAATCCCAATTTTCCTTAAACTATTCCAAAAAAACTGAAGTGGAAGAAATTCTTTTTCAAGATCAGAATTACCTTGATACCAATAGCCAAATGACACAACAACAACAAAAAGGAAAACTACATGCCAATATTATTATAATGGACATAGATGCAAAAAAATATCAACAAATATAAGCAAACTGAATACAAAGCACATTAAAAGCATTATTCATCATGATCAAGTGGGGTGCATCCAAGGGATGTGAAGATGGTTCAACATATACAAATCAATAATCATAATACACCACGTCAACAAAATGAATGACCAAAACTCTGTGATTATCTCAATAGATACAGAAATGAGTGGGAATAATCACTCCACCTGATATTAAGTGTTACTATTAAGCTACAATAATTATGAAAGTAAAGTGTTGGTGAAGAGATAGACACAAAGATCAATGGAAAAGCATAGATAATTCAGCAACAGATCCATACAAATATGTCCAAGTGATTTTTTACAAAGATGTGAAATCCATAAAATTGGTGCTGTAGCAATTGGATAACCATGGGAAAAAACACACTTTATGCAAAAAGTAACTAAAACTGTATAATATATTTACATGTAACATGTAAAATTGTAAATCTTTTAGAAAAAGATCATGAGAGAAAAATCTTCAGATTCTAGGGCTAAGGTAAATTGTTCTTAGAGTTGATATCTGAAGCACAAGATAACAAAGGAAAATTTCATAAATTGGATCTCGTCAAAATTAAAAAACTTTTGCTCTATAAATGCCCCTATGAAAATGATGAAAAAAAACTTGTTATAGACTTAGAGAAAATATTTGAAAACAGTATATTTCACAAAAAAACTGGTATCTAGTACATACAAAGAACTCTCAAAACACTACAGTGAAAATAATAAATTTAGAAATTAAGCAAAAGAATGGACAGACATTTTGCTAAAGAGGATATATAGATGGCACATAAACACATGAGAATTTTTTCAGCATAATTATCCATGACAAAAATGAAATTAAATCCATGGGCTTGGGTTGTGTCTTAGCAGTAGAGCACTCACCCAGCATGTGTGAGGTCCTGAGTTCGATCCTCAGCACCACATAAAAATAAATAAAATAAGGGTATTGTGTCCAACTACAACTAAAAGATAAATGTTTTAAAATGAATTTAAATCCATACCTATTAGAAAAGTCGAAATAATAAAAACATCATATGTGCTAGCAAGGATATAAAGAAACCATATCATTCATGTATTGATGGTGGGAATGTAAAATGATCCAGCCATTCTGGATAACTGACAATTAATTATAAAAATAAACATGTGCTTATTATATGACCCAGCAATTACATGCCTATGCATTTATTCCAGTTTAGTGAAAATTAGATTCATACGATTTTATTTAAAACAGCCAAATATAGAAAACAATTATCTTCCTTTCAGTGAGTGAATGGTTAAACTGTGGTATACCCATACCATGGAGTACCACTCAGCAATAGAAATGAATAAATTAGGGCTGAAGGTGGCTCAAGCGGTAACACACTCACCTGGCATGAGTGGGGCACTGGGTTTGATCCTCAGCACCACATAAAAATAAAATAAAGATGTTGTTGTTTACCGAAAACTAAAAAATAAATATTAAAAAATTCTCTCTCTCTCTCTCTCTCTCTCTCTCTCTCTCTCTCTCTTAAAAAAAGAAATGAATAAATTATTGAAACACACAACAAATCTGGATGAACCCACTGGGAATTAGTACTAAGAAAATAAAGGCTGTCGGTAAAGTTCAGAAGTTATTATTCTATTTTCCTATGGTTTGTATGTGAGGTGTCTCCCCCAAAGTTCCTATATTAATATAGGAATGTTCAGAGGTAAAGTGATTGGGTTTTGAGAGCTATAACCTATTTATTTGATTCTAGTTTGAATGACTCTGTGGGAAATGTAGGCAAGTGGACTATGGCTGGAGGAGGTGGGTCACTAGGATCATATACCTAGAAGTATTCATCTTCCCTATGGTCCTTTCCTCTTACCTCTCTTCCTCTGTTTCCCAGTTATATTTGAGCTGTTTACATCCATCACACACTTACCCCATGATGTTCTGCCTCACTTTGTGCCCAGAGCAATGGAGTTGGCTGTCTGTGGACTGAGACCTCTAAAACCGTGAGCCCCAATTAAACTTTTCCTCCTCTAAGTTGTTATATTTTGGTCACAGCAACAACACCCTAACTAAAACACAGTTGCATAACATTCTTGAAATGCCAAAATTATAGAGATGAAGAGGTTAGTGGTTGTCAGGGATTAGAGGTTGGTGGGTGGGAGGTAAGTGGGTGTGGTTATAAAGGGGCAACACAAGGCTGGGGTGCAGCTCAGTGGAAGAACACATGTCTAGCATGCAAGAGGCACTAGGGTCGATTCTCAACACCATATAAAAATAAATAAATAAATAAATAAATAAAAGGTATTTTGTCCATCTACAATCATAAATAAATAAATAAAGGGCCAAAACAAGGGTTTCTTGTAGTGATGTAATCATTTAGCATCTTAACTGTGGTGGTAAATACATGAACCTACACATGTAATAAATTTGTGTAGAACTCAATACTCACATGTAAGTGAGTACTAGTTAAAACAAAGATCTCTAAAAAGATTGATTATATGTGTCTATGTTATACATGGGTTGTGCTCTCATACTATAGTTTTGAAAATTTCCCATTGAGGGTTAACTAAGTAGAATGGTACATACGATCTCTATATTTGTTTTTACAACTGCATATGAATCTATAATTATTGCAATAAAATTTCCAGTTAAAGAATTATGTGGTCCTCATTAACTTGCTTTTTGATATCACTGCTCTAGAAATTCCCCCTTAATATTCTAAATAGTGGGTAGTCTCCAAAATGAAAATAGATTCAAATGTTAAAACTGTAGATTACCTAAAACTCTCTGTGATTATGTTAAATTTAAAAACCATTTGTATTAACACATTTTAATTTGAAAATTCAATATCAGAGCAGGATTCATAAAACATCTTGTGATGTGAAAGTAAATTTTGATGTAAAGTTGTAACGTAAGTCTCCAGAGACTGAATATATGGCTATGTACCTGAATCTATACAACATGCACTAATTATAACCTCTATTGTATATACTTTGCAGGCCACAAGGCATGTAACATATATTGTCTAATTCAATAATCATAAGAGTTCAACCTTACCTATAGGGAAGAGTTTTCCCATTTAACAGACAAGAATATAATAAAGTCAATGCATAGTAAGTGACTTACCCAAGGTCACACAAATAAGTAATTAATGGAATCAGGACTTGAACCCAGGTCTACTTACTCAAACATACCATAAAATCATCAAATTCCAAATGAATCCTTCCTCCTCCATTTGTATTTCTAATGTCTACAGATAGCTACTTACTTCTTCAACTCATTTCAATGTCACCATTCTTTCTATTATCAAATCCCTTTTGTTTGATTTATTAATTTCTCTGCTGAAACCAACCATTGCAACTCCCCCTCAGTCTCTGTCATATTTAGTTTTATGTCTAGAATCTTTCTTTTAGTACTCCCTTTTGGATTTGATTGTGGATATGTTCCTCAGTTTTTATCCAGAACTTCTGAAGATGATTCTTCTAGATGTTCCCCCAATTTGTTTCTTTAAAGAAAGGGATTTTTTAAAAAGCAGACACGTCTCTCTGTTCAATCTGGTTAAGGTAAAGCCAAAATAATTTATCTTGACAATTAAGGTTCTCCCATGATCCAGCTCCTGTACAAAAACCACTTAGGTATTGCAGGGTAAGTTACTCAACTTCACTAATTCTTATTTCCTATTTCTGTACAACTGAGATAATAGTAATTCATAGTATATTTAAAAGAGTTAAGTGATATAATATATAGAAAGCATTTAACTGTCTGCCACTTGTAAGTGCTCAATAAATATTAACTACAAGTCATAAGTAGTATTTTCCCCCCAGCCACATGTCTCACTCACCCCTCCACCAGGCAATTTGTACTTCCAGCCTTTCCTCCATTGAGATATCCTCTTTTGTGTGTCCATTACCTAGTACCTTTGCACATACTCTCTGCTCTCTCTGAACCTTCAAGGTAAGGGATTCTCATCTTTGCCTAGCCAATCGTGTGGTGTTCTTCTAAGGGGACATCAAGTGCATTATTCTCCAGGAGGCTTTATTGGGTGTCCCACCCCATGGACAGAATCAAATGCTGTGTCGTCTGCACTCAGAAAGCATCTTATGCATACTCTGTTACATTTATCAAACCTATATTCTAAAGTTATTTATTTATTTATTTATTTATTTATTTATTTATTTATTTTTGCATTTTAACATACCCCATTACACTAGGCTGTAAGCTTCCTGAAAGCCAAACCCACTGGGGAATACAAAGTTGCAATTCAATACATACTTTCTAAATTAATGAATGAAACAAGATATATTGGTACCAAGGGATAGTAAGTGACAAACAGTCCTGAAAAAAGCAAGAATCATAGATATCCATAGAATCACAATTTGGTCAATGACTCAACTATCAATATTCAACCAGTCTTCTCAGAAAAGTCAACATTTAAACCATCAAGAGCTTCCAAAAATCTAGCCTGAGTGCCTGAGAATGTAGACAAGGGTGTAGAATAATATTACATACATGCATAGATGAATGTGTTTGTCCTTCTGTTATGTCCATGAGTTTGTCCATGAGTAAGCAGGATGTAGCTCACTTGATTGCAAAAGTAAATATAACATAGTTTGAGAATTCTTGGTTCACCTCTCTCAACAGAATAATTGAAAGGTAACTGTACAACTACAGCTTTTTAAAAATATAGTAGATATGTATTCTAAAATGTCAGGTTTTTGTTACTGTTTTTCTATTTTTTCTCATTTCTCATGCTGAAGTTGATCAATGTTTGTTTTGCACAACTGCCTTATATATCTTTGATCTTCCTTTTTCAGACTGAGAAAACATATGTATTTCAAACATGCCTTGTTTTTCAAAGAAGCCCTTAACTCAACCTATAATGATTTCTCTGAAATATGCAGAAAACTGATACAATAGATCCTTTATAAAGAGAAGATCAATATAATTTTAAATATTGTTCTATTACCATTCCTTGCTTAGAAAGGTTTTATTCTCATAAAGATTTAAAATGCTGACACATTTAGTTAATGAAATAATTTTATTTTCTACCAACTAATCTCTAATAGGTTACATCTTAATAAAGTATAGCTTCATATATACCATTAATTTGACACTTCTTTTTCTTTCTTAGTATTTCAATGGCTTAAATCCCCCCTCTAAGCACTGCTGTAATAATATCTAATAATTTTGAGATGCTGTGTTTTTATTTTCATTCATTCCTAAATATTTTAATACCCTTTATGATGTCTTTGACTCATATGTCAAGGTGTCAATTTATATCCCAAATATTTGTGAATGTTCATGTGCTATTGATTTCCAGTTTAATTATATTTGGTCAGAGGATATTTTTTGTATGACTTCAATCCCCTTAAAAATCAGTAAGACTTTTTCTGTGGTCTACAGTATGGTAAATTTTCATCTATTTTATGTGCACTTAAAAATAATTTTACTCTGTCATTTTCATGCTTTCCTAATTCTTGAACATATAAGCAAATTTATAATAGCTGTTTTAGAAGTCTTTTCTGATTTTGTTACTCTTTTATTTCTGAGTATATTTCTATTGATTGATTTTTCTTCTGGGTATGGCTTTATTTCTATGCTTCTTTGCCTTCTTAGTAATTTTTATTGAAACTCAATATTTTGAATTTCATACTATTGGGCACCATTGTTTCACTGAACTTTTTCTTGATGTGTGCTTAAATTACCAGGAATCAACTGAAAACTTTTTTGAATCAAGAATTGAACCCAGGGGAGCTTAATCACTAAGCAACATTCCCAGCCCTTTTTATTTTTTATTTTGAGATGAGGGTTTCATTAAGTTGCTTAGGGCCTCCCTAAAATGCTCAGGCTGGCCTTGAACTTGTGATCCTCCTGCCTCAGCCTCCTAAGACACTGGGATTACAGGCATGCACTACCACACCCAGCTCAACAGAAACATTTTTTATATCTTTATTTTTATTCATTTTATTTTTATGTGGTGCTGAGGATCAAACCCAGTGCCTCACATGTGCAAGGCAAGTACTCTGCCACTAAGCCACCACAACCCCAGCCCTCAACAGAAATATTTTAATGCTTGCTCTTAAGATGTTTTAGTATGGGCATGCCAACATATATACCATAAATTAATCTAGGGCAAATTTAATCTGACTCCTAATGTTATGCCTTTCTGAGGACTCTACCTGATGTCCTCTCTATTATCAAGTCTTGTTCCATTCTGGTGGGTAAAAACATGAAATTGTTCCACACCTGTATGACTTCCAAGAATTGTTCAACCCATTACTTTCCAATGATTATTTTCTTAGCCTAGGTTTTTCTGCCCTTACCCATCTGTCGACTGAGATCTAAGGAGAACCTTGTACAGATTTCTAGAGCCATATCTTTGAGTAGCCTCCTTCTTCTCTGATGTTTTGTCTCACAAATTATAGCTTCATTGACTTTTTTAAACTCTGTTTTTTGTTTCATCATCTCAGCAAGATCACCAGGCTTTGTTTGGATTCCCTCACCATGTGATCTAGCATAATTTTTTTTTCTAAGTTGTAAGCTGTTCTCTAGGTTGTAAGTTGTTTCTGTAGGTTGTAAGCCAATTTCTCAAACCTGTTGTTGCATGAGTTTTATCTTTATTTATAGGTGTTTAGTTGGAGGAAAAATTTTTTTCATTATAGTCAGAAGGGTAAGTCCCTAGAGAATTTTTTTTAATTAAAATGTCAGCCAACATCTATAAATTAGACATTTTCACCCAAAAGCACAAATTCCTAACTTGTATTAATAATGGAAATAGGAATATTGGACCTATTTTGCCGCATAACAATAATAATCTGAAACAGAATAGCAGCTCTCCACTTTACAGAGGGCCTACTTTATCTAGCATCCCTCCATATCCTCATGGGCCAACTGCCTTGTTTACATTATCTGCTTAGTGCTTACAAGCAGGATTGACATTCAAAACAGTTTTTAACCAGTATGTCACAGATATACCAATGAGAATAGACAATTGCTAAATATAACTGGTAGAAATGCCCTTTAATAGCCATCTAATCATCAGACCTGTTTATGTGTGCTTCTTGCTAAATATGTTACTATTACCTACATGACATGCTTTAGGGATACCAGAAAGCCCTCCCAGCCTCACCACAAATGACTGCCACTGAGATAATCAATCAATCAATAAGTGCATATACAGTGATATTATAACAGAGCAGAGAGCCCATTAGATTGAAAGCTGAGGCTCTGGGTGCTCAGTTCATGACCTTGGGCAAATCCTGTCTTCTCCCCCCTTTTCTGTCATCAGTGTTATAGAATTACATAACATGATACTCAAAATCTTTGCCTCCTCAAATATTTTGTGAATGTCTTTAATCAATGATTCCTCTATTTTTTCTCTAGCTTGTAAAAAAAACACCTATCATAAATGAGAAAAAAAAAGACTAAACTCGCACAGACATGGCTCAGAGTTGTAATCAATGGCCACTCAGAAGAACATCAGGCTTATGAATGGTCATAGGTTTGCACAAGCATTTTTTGCTGTAAGGTAATGAGGCATTAACAGCAAAAGAAAAAAAAACAGACAAAAAAGTTTACTTTGCTCTCAGAATTGCCCTGCTGACAGCTTGTACCACATATCATTTAGATAATGGCCAAAGCTTTGAGGGGTCCAAATTTTCTCCTGTGAAATTGTTCAGTGAAGCAGAAAACTGGAGACCAGATTTACCTCAATGACTCATAGCCCAAATCCAAAGAGAATAAATGTACACATAGACCACAGAGTCAGAGAACATGAATCTGTAGTCATCCAGGCAAAGAGTCACTTAGGAGAAGGAAAAGCTGCTCGGACATCACCAAGTTTTATAATCAGGGGATTCTAAGTGGCCAAGCTAAGGAGATGGAGTCTGACAAACTTAGGTTCTGATCTTAAGTCCACCACTTACTAGCTGGTGACTTTCATAAAGGTACTTTCTTTCACTAGGCCTTAGTTCCTTCCTCTAAAAGAATGGAACATAATACCATATCTCACTTGAATTAAATGAGATAATATATATTGAAGCACCTAGCACAGAGTTTGGCCTATACAAGATATAAAATAAATTATATTATCTAAGTTAGGGTTTATTATTAAAATTCTAATCTCTACTGATCCACAGACCATCTTTCAGGTATTAGCTTATAGAGTGGGGTGCACAGTGAAATCCAGAGGGGCACTTGAGCATAAGGCATACTGACCCCACCCTTTGCTTATGGAAGTTAATACCTAGAGATAAGCCATAAGAACCAACACAGTTTAGTCCTCTGACTTTACATAGAAAGGATAATGGAAAGGGAAAGCAAAATCAGTGTTCTCTTTCCACTTGTCTTGTAGCCTCTGAAGGACAGCCTACTAAAAGCAGTCTAAGGACTCAGTATTCAGATAAGGAATTAATTTTTTTAAAAAAAGGAATTAATTTTAGAGGGGAAAAGGGAAAATGTATTCATAGGACTATTATATTACATATATTGATATATAGTCTGAAGCTGCTTTTCTAACACCTAACCCAGGAATGTTCTGGAAATAGAATTTAGGATTAAAGAGAAGAATGAAAGATCTTTAGCAGCAGGAAAATCAGGCCTAGCTGGGGTGCTTTAATTTCTCTTAGATTAGGGTAATCCCAAAAAGGTTTCTGGACTCTCTATAGCCCTCATTAGTGATGTTTTCCTTTGTATTCAATCATAACCCTAATTTACCTCTAACCTACAGGGAATAAAATAAATCCTTTTCTTGGCGGAGTACCACTGTGATAATGGAACAATGTTTTTGTTGATCCATTCTAACCTCCCCTATCTAAACCTTTCAAACAGGAAACTTCTCTGTGTCCTATCCCCAGAAAACTGTGTTCTCTATAGCAATAGATTCCAACCACCTCTACTAGGTTTTATTAGGTCAGGGATCCAAGTATTTCCTCTCCCAGAGTTAACTACATTTTTACTTGGAATCAGCAGATCCAAAGGAATTACGCTAATGGCAGAATAGTAAACTTCCAGCTCTTTCTTCCAAGTTTTGCTTCTGACACGAAAATCAGTGACAGTTAACTTGAAAAACTGCTGCCTACACTCCAGGAGAGACTTGAATAAGAAATACATACTCAGCCCCTACCATGTTCCAGACACTTTCATATACATGGTTTCATGCCTTTTCTGGAAAATAGCCAAGGCATATGTTATTAACTCTTTTACAAATGAGGACACCAAGACACAGAGAGGTTAAGTGCCATTCTTAGGAGGACATAGATAGTAAATGACAAGGATGGAAATTTAGATCAAGACTAACCTATTTCAAAGTTAATATTCTCTCTACTGCATATAGAATATATTTGTGCACAGCCTTTCTGATCTCACAATAACTTAAACACCACACTGAAGTATCAATTCATTGGCCCTGAGAAAACTGGACAAATACTGCTCCCTTCAGATTCCCTAACACTTTGGTGGTTGGTTAGAGGATAAAAGGATATCATAATCTTCCAACTCTGTTCCTCACACTAAGAATCTAACCAAGAAGTCAAACTGTTTGGAGGCCACATTATTTCTTCTATTATACTGATCTTCATGCTTTCTGGTATAGTCTGAAGTAGGTTGTAGGATCCCATGATAGACTTGTATCCAATGAAAACAACTTTCCCAGAGTGATTAAGACCTTCAAGATGTTCTCAGACATAAAAGTCTTTAATCAAACCTGGGAGCTCAGGTTTAGAACACAGAAGCCTTGGTCATGGAAGAGAGTAACTTCAAATTTACATTAAGGGTAAAGGAAGGATATTGGGGCCTATCCAAGAGTAAACATGGGACTCTGATGGTGAAGATATCAAATTTCAACCCTCGCTTTTTACACATAAAGAGACTGAAGCCCAAAGAGAAGAAGGGAACTACCCAAGATGACACAGTGAAAAATGAGAGTGGAATTCACAGATTTAACTCTCTAGCATGCAAATATTAGGAGACTGGAAGTAGTCCTAGGGCAGCAATTACAGAAGAAAAATCTCAGTTACCTACTTCATAGTTTAAAAATCAGCTATTTGGTCCTGAATAAGTACCAAACTTAGGTGATATAAAAACACACCCACTGGGAGGATTTAGTAAGATAATGTATGTTGAAGTAGGCTTAGAGCAGACATATTACAAGTGACTATTTATAAATTATAATGAAAATTCCCAAATTTGTCTGATTTGTATCAGAATCAACACAGATTTGGGGCCCTTCCACCACATTTCTGTTTGAGAATTTACATTTCTAATGAGCTCTAAGTAATGCTGATGCTGATGTTCCAGAGAACCCACTTTGAGAACCTCTGAGAAAATAAATCAGTAAAAACTCAGGTGAAGTTGTCTTTCAGTTGTTATCCCAAATCTAGAAAAGACAATATATACTTTCTAAAACGCAAAAAAAAAGCAACTACAGCCTTAGATAAATCTTTTTCTTCCCCTTTTGGACCTCAGTTTCCCTGTGTGTAAAATGAGGTGTTTGGATTAGGTAATCCCTAATGATCCTTGCAAATAAAAGCCATTGATTTAGTAAGGACTGAAAAGTTTCTCAACATAAATCTCAAGCAGCCAACCCATTCAGGTAGTTACTAGGTCTGTAGGCTATTATTGCATCCCTTTCCTCTCCCCACCACCACTCCATAATACAGAACTCCCTACATAAGATTCTAGGCACAGTCCCAACTGGCCTCAATGGGAGTTGTTACCTAAGGATTAAGCTGGAATCTCAGCCGTTGCTCTTCTGAAAGCTGAAAAGATCACATCGTTAAACTATGTCTAGGGAGGAAAAAAGAAGCTATTCATGGCCTCTGAACACATGCTTATGTTTCAGTTCCAACTGCTTATACATTTGCATCTGTTTTCATTCTTGGAAATGTGATTGCCTTTTTTAGGATTATGGCAACAGACAAATATTGTACTGTGAGAATCTTTCCATTGCTGTTCTGAATCGTGTACTCCGGAAACATCCTTGGAACATTTGGAATGACTGATGGTTTTGTGATTATATTTCATAGGAATGGGCAATGTAACTGAACAGGTGTGGGGGAATGGAAAAAGTACTGCATGAGTCTAGAGGATTTGCTTCCCAAAACTGCTTTTGCTACAGGCTGTGTCTGAATAAGCTATTTCACTTTTCCTGACCTACTTCCTAATCTGTAAAATTAAGGGAATCACAGAAACTCAGAGTGAACCAAAGTAAGTCAAAGAACACCCCCAAAAGTAAGGAAAGACAAAAATATGTAATTCTTATGACAAAAGAAAGAAAAACATTAGAAGTGACATAAAATAAAAATCCCCCTCTCTACTACAACCACTTTTCTGACTCCCCAGGGGTAATCAGTATTAACAGATTTTTGCAGCTTTGGGGACATTTCATATGCATATATAAACACATGTAATATCTTGTATTTAACAAGGATAAATAAATAAGTGCATACATAGAACCATCTGAAATTAAGTAAATAGTCTTACTTTGTATGCTATTATGTCTTTCTCTACTTGTGTTGATTCTCAGGATAAATCCTGGCAGTGGAATTAAAATGAAACCTTCTATTTTAAGCCTTTAGAAATTATGTTTTAGATATACTTTCTATACATACTAAAAAAGAACATATTTTGCACAAATTTATACCTGCCATTCATGCTGTTAGATTAGTGCCTCTTCAAGGTACACACACATTACATATACTTTTATTTCTATTTCAGTTGTTCCATCTATAAAAATACAGCCAACTAAAGGATTAAATTATTTTTAAGTTTCTGTTCATATCATTGATTCCAGGAATTTTTCTTAACTTTTCTTACTACACAAAGCCTTGTAATATGTGTGTGTAATATTTTTTAAAATACAAGTGAACTTGAATAATATTTTATGGCTCATTCACATTGCAGCATGCACGTCATTTATATGGCTTACTAATATCCCATTGTGTGACTATTCCACACCTTTCTATCCATTCATTATTTGATTAACATCTGGGTTGTTTCTACTTTGGGGATATTTTGAATAATCCTTCTAATGAACATTAGTGTACAAGTTTTGTTTAAACATCTATTTTTAATCCTCAGTGGTATATAACTAAGAGTCAAGGTAAAGACATCAGACAGAAAAGACCACATGTTGTGTGATTCCACATATATGAAATGATGAGAATAGGTAAATCCATAGAATGAATAAGTGGTTTTCAAGGGCTAGGGGAGTGGGGAACAGAAAGTGACTGTTTAATTGGCACAAAGTTTCTTTTGAGGGTGATGAAAATATTCCAGAATTAGCTGTGATGGTTTTATGGCACTGTAAATGCATTAAGATCCACTGAGCTTCCACAGTATAAAATGCTTACAATGGTGAATTTTATGTTACACAACTCTTAGTTCAAAAAATACAAATCTATGGGGGCTGCGGTTATGGCTCAGTGGTAGAGCGCTTGCTTAGCATGTGTGAGGCACTGGGTTCTATTCTCAGCACCACATACAAATAAATAAATAAATGCTACTTGTAGTTCAGTGTTACACGTTACTTTTTAAAAAATGAAAATCTACATAATTTCATTACATTAACTATGTAACAGCTCTGTTTTCAAACTTACTTTGAAATAATTTTAGATTTATACAAAAGCTGCAAGAAATAGTTCAGATTTCCATATAGCCTTCACCTGGCTTCTCTGCTGTTAACATCTTATATAATAACCATTGTACAATTGTCAAAACCAGTCACTTAGGTACACTAATATTATTTAAAACTCTATTCATTTGTCTACTGTTATACAGAATCCAATCAGGATTCACATTGCATTTATTTCTTACTGTGCTTCAGTTTGTGAAAGTTCCTTAATCTTTCCTTTGTTTCCCAACTTTTATACTTTTGAAAACTATTGCTCAGTTATTTATAAAATAACCATCAGTTTCTGCTTACTTCATATTTTCTCTTGATTAGACTGAGATTAAGTTTGGGGGCTTTTTTGGTTGTTTTGTTGTTTGTTTGTTTGTTTGTTTTATCAAGAGTGTCACAAAAGTAACATTACACCATTCTCAATGCAACACTTCAATTGATCCAAGATGTCAATGTCTCATCACTGAAGATATTGACCTTGATCCCATGGTTAAGATGTCTGCTGGGTTTCTCCATTGAAAATGTGCTATTTTTCCCTTTGTAATTCAAAATTCTTTGGAGGAGATCTTAAAATTCCATCCATTAATTGGAGCATTCTGCTTGCAAACAGTTGTTAATTACTAGGGTGTCTGACTAATGGTAATTATTTTCCCTCTTTCCTTCTACATTTGTTAATTGGAATTCATCTATAAAGAATAACTGTATGGGGCTGGGGTTATGGCTCAGAGGTAGAGTGATCACCTACCACGTATAAGGCACTGGGTTCGATCTTCAGCACCACATAAAAATAAAATAAAGGTATTGTGTCCACTTATAACTAAAAATAAATATTTAAAAAAAGAATAACTATATGATATTTATTCTGTTATTTATTTAAATCAACATGGACTTATGGATATTTGCCTCATATTATTTTAGTACAAATGACATATAAATAATAAATCAAATAAGATATAGTAGTTCTACAAATCCCCTCCCTTTTTGTTTTTAATTTGGTACCAGAGATTGAACCCAGGGTGCATAACCATTTAGCAACCTAGCCCTTTTATTTATTTACTTATTATTTTTAAGAGATAAGGTCTCACTAAGTTGCTTAGGGCCTCCCTAAATTGCTGAGGCTGGCCTTGAATTTGTGATCCTTGTGTCTCAACCTCCTAAGCCACTGGGATTACAAGCATGCACCACCATGCCCAGACTACAAGTTGCTTTTGACACTTAAAATTGTCTTAATTTTTTCATATTATAGATATATGTAGAATTAATTAATTTTTAATATAGCTACACAAAAAAATTATCAAGCAGTTTTTAAAATATTTTGCCCTTTGTAGAGTTTAGTATTCAATTTAATTCTCACTTCTTTATATGTTGCTATCTGTTTTTGGTTTTTCTGGGTCTTAGAAACAAGGTGGCAATGGACACTTTTTCCCTTCCTTTGTGTATCCTTGTATCTTTGGGTGAATTTATGATAAACTGCTAACAGTAGAATTGCAGGGCCAATGAGTATGTTTCTTCTTTAGAAAAGAGCTAAAAGTGAAGATGAATGCTAAAGTCAAGAAAATACTCAGCTAATTTTATTGGAATGGAATTCCAATGAAACTGCATAATAAAATGAAATAAAAGAAACATATATTAAACACTGTACTTTGGTGCAAACTTTTGGAGATCTAACATGAAAACCTAATGCAGACTGGCCCTGATTTATGATAGATTGACTTACATTCTTTTTCAAATTTACAATGGTGCTAAAATGGTACACATTCAGTAGAAACTGTACTTCAATTTTTCAGCTTTGATCTTTTCCCTTGCTAACTAAAATGCCTTATGTTTTCTCACAATGCTGGGCAGCAGCAGTGAGCAGCCCCTCCCACCCAGACATGATATCATGAGAGCAAAAAGCCTGTACTCTACACTGCACTAAATAATTAAGCTATGATGTTCAGTAGATTGAATATATTAAATGTATTTTCAACTTTTATATTTTCAACTTACAATGAAACTATAACCCCATTGTAAGTCAAGGAACATCTGTATATTACTGATTATACCTTATATAATTATGCTATAATAATTTCAACACCAGTAAATATTTAAATTGTTTTCCTTGAAGAGTATTATGTTAATAATTGTTCTACAGAAATTAAATAAATCAATTAGAAGTATTTAAGAATTAATTTTATTAAAAAGTATTCAAGTTCAATGCTTTAAGGTGGATAATCTTAGAATAAATGTGGTGCACCTACTCAAAAAAATTAACTTTGTATATGTCTTTAGCTTACGTATTTATTCACTTTAAAAATGAGTCAGTATCTTAAGCCAGTAATGTGTACAAACTCTCTGTGAGAAGACAAATGTTAAAGAAATTGAACTGTAGAAATTTATTATAAAATAGAATACGAAATATTAAAATTGAAATGCCTATTTATGTATCTTAAACTTAAGCAAGCTATACTACAACAACTAGGAATTCTAAAATCAATAAACAGTTTTGTTGAAAGGTACATCTTATTAAAAGCAAAAAAATAATAATCATGAAAATTTTATTTTTAATGCTACACCCTCCTAAAAGGTCAATTGCTATATACCTTATAAAATATATGCCTTATACAGAAAATTGCTGTAAAATTTTTAAAATCTAAAATAAATAAAATAGGGCTGGGATGGTGGCTCAGTGGTAGAGCGCTCGCCTAGCCTGTGTGAGGCACTGGGTTCGATCCTCAGCACCACATAAAAATAAATGAAGGTATTGTGACCATCTACAACCAAAAGACAAATATTTAAAAAAATAAAATAAAATAAAATAAATAATCAACTGTTTTTTCTTGACAATTCATTATAATGAAATTAAAGTATAAGATAATATAAAATAGCAAATATTTAAAACTTTTTTTTTTTTTAATTCTCCCTCATGTACCAAATGCCCAGATGCATTTATTGGGATGCAGGAGTCTCACTCAAGCAGTTTTTTCCCAAACATGAAGAGAAACATCTTGGTTAAAGTGTGGGGAGATAGAAACCATATTGATTTGGGCATTTTGGCTCCAGTAATATCCACTGTGAAAGGTGGATGTTCTAAGCTAATGTCCTTTAAAAAGCAGTTCATAAATTTCTCCAAATATTTATAAAAAAGCTGTTTTATCACACAACACAGATTAAATGTACAGATGTTATCTTAAAACTATTAAGGTGTTTCCCTGTGAATTTGAATATTCACTACCAGCTGTTACATCAGTATTAATATTTTTTTTTTATTGGTCGTTCATAACATTACATAGTTCTTAATACATCATATTACACGGTTTGATTCACGTGGATTATGAACTCCCCCTTTTACCCCGTATACAAATTGCTGTATCACATCAGTTTCCCTTCCATTGATTGACATATTGCCTTTCTAGTGTCTGATGTATTCTGATGTCTGTCCTATTCTCTACTATCCCCCCTCCCCTCCCCTCCCCTCCCCTCCCCTCCCCTTTTCTCTCTCTACCCCTTCTACTGTAAATCATTTCTTCCATTTGTATTATCTTGTCTTACCCCTCCTTTCCTCTTGTATGACATTTTGTATATCCCTGAGGATCGCCTTCCATTTCCATGCAATTTCCCTTCTCACTCCCTTTCCCTCCCACCTCTCATCCCTGTTTAATGTAAATCTTCTTCTCAAGCTCTTCATCCCTACCCTGTCCTTGTTTACTCCCCTTATATCAAAGGAGTCATTTGGTATTTGTTTTTTAAAGATTGACTAGCTTCACTTAGCATAATCTGCTCTAATGCCATCCATTTCCCTCCAAATTCTATGATTTTGTCATTTTTTAATGCAGAATAATACTCCATAGTATATAAATGCCACATTTTTTTTATCCATTCATCTATTGAAGGGCATCTAGGCTGGTTCCACAGTCTTGCTATCGTGAATTGAGCTGCTATGAACATCGATGTAGCAGTGTCCCTGTAGCATGCTCTTGTTAGGGCTTTAGGGAATAGACCGAGAAGGGGAATAGCTGGGTCGAATGGTGGTTCCATTCCCAGCTTTCCGAGAAATCTCCATACTGCTTTCCAAATTGGCTGCACCAATTTGCAGTCCCACCAGCAATGAACAAGAGTGCCCTTTTCCCCACATCCTCTCCAGCACTTATTGTTGTTTGACTTCCTAATGGCTGCCAGTCTTACTGGAGTGAGATGGTATCTTAGGGTAGTTTTGATTTGCATTTCTCTGACTGCTAGCGATGGTGAGCATTTTTTCATGTACGTGTTGATTGATTGTATGTCCTCCTCTGAGAAGTGTCTGTTCAGGTCCTTGGCCCATTTATTGATTGGGTTATTTGTTATCTTATTGTCTAATTTTTTGAGTTCTTTGTATATTCTGGTTATTAGGGCTCTATCTGAAGTGTGTGGAGTAAAGATTTGTTCCCAGGATGTAGGCTCCCTGTTTATCTCTCTTATTGTTTCTTTTGCTGAGAAAATACTTTTTAGTTTGAGTAAGTCCCATTTGTTGATTCTATTTGTTAACTCTAGCGCTATGGGTGTCCTATTGAGGAATTTGGAGCCCGATCCCACAGCGTGTAGATCATAACCAACTTTTTCTTCTATCAGATGCCATGTCTCTGATTTAATATCAAGCTCCTTGATCCATTTTGAGTTAACTTTTGTGCACGGCGAGAGATAGGGATTCAGATTCATTTTGGTGCAAATGGATTTCCAGTTTTCCCAGCACCATTTGTTGAAGATGCTATCCTTCCTCCATTGCATGCTTTTAGCCCCTTTATCAAAAATAAGATAGTTGTAGTTTTGTGGATTGGTTACTGTGTCCTCTATTCTGTACCATTGGTCCACCCACCTGTTTTGGTACCAGTACCATGCTGTTTTTGTTACTATTACTCTGTAGTATAGTTTGAAGTCTGGTATCGCTATACCACCTGATTCACACTTCCTGCTTAGTATTGTTTTTGCTATTCTGGGTCTTTTATTATTCCATATGAATTTCATGATTCTTTTATCGATTTCTATAAGATATGCTGTTGGGATTTTGATTGGCATTGCATTGAACTTATATAGGACTTTTGGTAATATCGCCATTTTGATGATGTTAGTTCTGCCTATCCATGAGCAGGGTATATTTTTCCATCTTCTAAGGTCTTCTTCTATGTCTTTCTTTAGGGTTCTGTAATTTTCATTGTATAAATCTTTCACCTCTTTTGTTAGGTTGATTCCCAAGTATTTTATTTTTTGGGGGGATATTGTGAATGGAGTAGTTGTCCTCATTTCCGTTTCAGAGGATTTGTCGCTCATATACAGGAATGCCTTTGATTTATGCGTGTTGATCTTATATCCTGCCACTTTGCTGAATTCATTTATTAGCTCTAATAGCTTCTTTGTGGACCCTTTTGGGTCTGCTAGGTATAGAATCATATCATCTGCAAATAGTGATAATTTAAGTTCTTCTTTTCCTATTTTTATGCCTTTAATTTCTTTCGTCTGCCTAATTGCTCTGGCCAGTGTTTCGAGGACTATGTTGAACAGAAGTGGTGAGAGAGGGCATCCCTGTCTTGTACCAGATCTTAGAGGGAATGCTTTCAATTTTTCTCCATTCAGAATGATGCTGGCCTGTGGCTTATCATAGATTGCTTTTACAATGTTGAGGTATGATCCAGTTATCCCTAATTTTTCTAGAGTTTTGAACATAAAGGGATGCTGTACTTTGTCGAAAGCTTTTTCTGCATCTATCGAGATGATCATATGGTTCTTGTTTTTAAGTCTATTGATGTGGTGGATAACATTTATTGATTTCCGTATATTGAACCAACCTTGCATACCAGGGATGAATCCTACTTGATCATGGTGTATAATTTTTTTGATATGTATTTGAATCCGATTCGCCAGAATTTTATTGAGGATTTTTGCATCAAGGTTCATTAGAGATATTGGTCTGTAGTTTTCTTTCTTTGAAGTGTCTTTGTCTGGTTTCGGAATCAGGGTGATGTTGGCCTCGTAGAATGAATTTGGAAGTTCTCCCTCTTTTTCTATTTCCTGAAATAGCTTGAAAAGTATTGGTGTTAGTTCCTCTTTAAAGGTTTTGTAAAACTCTGCTGTATACCCATCCGGTCCTGGGCTTTTCTTAGTTGGTAGTCTTTTGATGGTTTCTTCTATTTCCTCTATTGTTATTGGTCTGTTTAGGTTGTCTATATCCTCCTGGCTCAATCTGGGCAGATCATAAGACTCAAGGAATTTATCTATGCCTTCACTATCTTCTATTTTATTGGAGTATAAGGCTTCAAAATAGTCTCTGATTATCTTCTGTATTTCTGAAGTGTCTGTTGTGATATTGCCTTTTTCATCCCGTATGCTTGTAATTTGGGTTCTCTCTCTTCTTCTCTTCGTTAGCATGGCTAAGGGTCTGTCAATTTTATTTATTTTTTCAAAGAACCAGCTTTTAGTTTTGTCAATTTTTTCAATTGTTTCTTTTGTTTCAATTTCATTAATTTCAGCTCTGATTTTAATTATTTCTTGCCTTCTACTTCTTTTGCTGTTGTTTTGCTCTTCTTTTTCTAGGATTTTGAGATGAAGTATGAGATCATTTATTTGTTGGTTTTTCCTTTTTTTGAGGAATGAACTCCAAGCAATGAATTTTCCTCTTAGAACTGCTTTCAATGTGTCCCATAGATTCCGATATGTTGTGTCTGTGTTTTCATTTAACTCTAGGAATTTTTTAATTTCCTCCTTGATGTCTTCTAAAACCCATTGATCACTCAGCAACCTATTGTTCATTCTCCAGGTGATGCTTGATTTTTCCTTTCTTCTTTTATCATTGATTTTCAGTTTCATTCCATTATGATCAGACAAGATGCAAGGTATTATCTCTACCTCTTTGTATTGTCTAAGAGTTGCCCTGTGACATAGTATATGGTCTATTTTTGAGAAGGTTCCATGTGCTGCTGAGAAAAAAGTGTAGCAACTTGATGTTGGGTGGTATAGTCTATATATGTCAATTAAGTCTAGGTTGTTAATTGTGTTATTGAGTTCTATAGTTTCCTTATTTAACTTTTGTTTGGAAGATCTGTCCAGTGGTGAGAGAGGTGTGTTGAAGTCTCCCATGATTATTGTATGGTGGTCTATTAGACTCTTGAACTTGAGAAGAGTTTGCTTGATAAACACGGCTGCACCATTATTTGGGGCATATATATTTATGATTGTTATGTCTTGTTGGTGTATGGTTCCCTTGAGCAGTATGAAGTGTCCTTCTTTATCCCTTTTGATTAGCTTTGGCTTGAAATCTATTTTATTAGATATGAGTATGGACACTCCTGCTTGTTTCCGTGGTCCATATGAGTGATATGATTTTTCCCAACCTTTCACCTTCAGTCTATGTACATCTTTTCCTATCAAATGCGTCTCCTGTAGACAGCATATTGTTGGGTCTTGTTTTGTGATCCATTCTACTAGCCTGTGTCTCTTAATTGGTGAGTTTAAGCCATTAACATTTAGGGTTATTATTGAGATATGGTTTGTTCTTCTATCCATGTTTGTTTATTGATGTTACTAAACCTGATTTGTTATCCTCTTTGACTACTTTCCCCCCTTTACTGTCCTACCTCCCATTGTTGGTTATCAATGTTATTTTCCATTTCCTCTTCCTGTAATGTTTTGCCAAGGATTTTTTGAAGAGATGGTTTTCTAGCTGCGAATTCTTTTAACTTTTGTTTATCGTGGAAGGTTTTCATTTCATCTTCTAATCTGAAGCTTAATTTCGCCGGATACACGATTCTTGGTTGGAATCCATTTTCTGTAAGCGTTTGAAATATGTTATTCCAGGATCTTCTAGCTTTTAGAGTCTGTGTTGAGAGATCAGCTGTTATCCTGATTGGTTTACCCCTAAATGTAATCTGCTTCCTTTCCCTTGTAGCTTTTAAAATTCTCTCCTTATTCTGTATGTTGGACATCTTCATTATAATGTGTCTAGGTGTGGATCTCTTATGATTTTGCACATTCGGCGTCCTGTAGGCTTCTAGGATTTGGGATTCTGTCTCATTCTTCAAGTCTGGGAAGTTTTCTTGTATTATTTCACTGAATAGATTGCTTAATCCTTTGGTTTGGAGCTCTGTGCCTTCCTGTATCCCAATGACTCTTAAGTTTGGTCTTTTGATATTATCCCATAGTTCTTGAATGTTCTGCTCATGGTTTCTT